>NW_027122580.1:1319698-1972048 GCF_030686945.1 Centruroides vittatus
GTTTCCTAGAGGAACAAATGGTCCTGTCCAAGCACATCATCCTCATTCTATTAAGGAGAGGTTCACTCCCAGGAGAAGATGGATACAGAAAACACACACACACACAAGTCATGATTCCTTGGAGATCATGAGAAATATTTTGTTTGTTATGAAAATAGTTTCAAAAAATAAATATGATGTAGGCTATATATATTCACAGATTTCAGTTATATATCATCACAATCTTGCATATTCATATCTACAATTATATTAACACAATATCTGATTATGATCTTATATTAAATCATTAAGAAATGTAATATCTGAAGTCTATGAATTAAAAATTGTTATATAACTAAAAAAGGCAGTAAACAAAATTTCTATATTGATATTGTAATTACTCTAATATTTAACATTTACAATATGTAACTAAATATTTACATTTTAAAATAATTAAATTGTGTGTGCAAGTTTACAAAAGAAATCAATAATGTTATTTTTTTAACTGCAAAATCTAATCATAACTACAGCAATCTCAATGCCTATAAGCAAAATCCAACAGTATTCAAGCTTTTGCACAACGAGAAGATTTCTTATACTTCTTCCAATTTCTCTGGAGTTTATTCCATTCCTATAAAAGACCACTATCTCAACAAAAGGATGGCAAATATTGGAACTACTAATGTAATCTACCTTACAGAATTAGAGCATGACTATGCAGTGAATAATGGATCATGCAATATAAATAAACAACAACTAACCCGTTATATATAAAGACCAACAACTGCCGAATTATCGGGCTAGCAAATGGCTATAGAAATATTAATAATTTAAGTAAATTTGTTACTAGAGTTAGGCGTAGAGTTACGCCTAACTCTAGTAACAAATTTACTTAAATTATTAATATTTCTATAGCCATTTGCTAGCCCGATAATTCGGCAGTTGTTGGATTATGCAATACAGCACTATCAGTATCTGCTAATAAACATGATGCAAAAGTTAATTGGATGATGCTAAGATTATTATACTGCATTTGCACCAGGGCTGTAGAGTCGGAGTCATGGAGTTTTGGTGTTTTAGTCAGAGTCATCAAAAATCCACTGACTCCGACTCCTATTTACTTTCTCAACTTGTTATGTATATAAAAAACAAAGGAGTATTTGAATCATGTCACATTTCACTCTCCAAGTTTTTTTGCAAATCTACACATTTGAGGCTCTCTCAAACCCAAAACTGTCAAATAAAGAGGAAAATTTGAGCATGTGCCTGTGTGTGTGCGTGCGTTGGCATCTAATTTGTTTAATTTCTTTATTCTGTTCTGAACTATTAAACAATATCTCAGAATGAATAAAGTTTAAGAAACAAAATTTGGCATGGTAGCATGTGTATAAAAGGGCATTAATGCTATTAAATTTTGGTTCTTAAATAAAGGTCGACAGCATGGAGATATAGGAGGAGTAATGTGTCATATCTCCAGTGTAGTTGAACTTAATATTTTACTCATTATTAGCATTCACAATCTTATAATATAATAGAGATGGGTTGATAATAATAATAGTAAGCTCAAAGCTCAAACAGTTAGGAGTTGAACATTGAAATTTGGTACACAGTGTACATTCTTATGATGTATCCTAAGAAAGGATTTTTCGAAATTCCCCTTTTCCTAAGGAGAGGGTTAAGGATTATCCCAAAGAACTCAGTTTCTACTGTACTATTTTAGATGCAGTATTTTGCATCTAAATATGTTCGATTTTTGCAAAAAATCGAACATATTTTTAGACCCATCTAAAAATTCTCTAATTAGTCTCAGGAAAGGGGGAACCTAATTCTTGCACCTGATGAAAATGGGTAAGATCGGCTATAATCTAATAATCTTAATCTTCATTATTGTTACTTTTTGCCCGAGTAACATCTGGCTCATCTGCTAGTTTTTTTTATAAAACTTGTCTCTACCCTCAAAATTAAGCTTGAGTTCTAATATGAGTACAGACAGAAAAGGAAATCTTACAAAATTTAAAAATGAGTTTTGCTATGCATTGGAAAAAATAAATCACATTGACCACTCAATGCTATATCTTGGATAATGTCTGGCTAGTGCAGTATTGCCATTTTAACATCCAAAACTCAAGTTTGGATGTTAAAATGGCAATACTGCACTTGCCAGACATTATCCAAGATACAGCATTACCACCAACCAAGTTTCAGTAGAGCATTTATTTTCTGCTCTTAAAATTATTAAATATGATTAAGCTCTTAAATCATATTTAATAATTTTGCTTCTATTTGCTTAATAGAAGCAATTCTTTTTGTAAGGAGTAATTCAGTTTATAACAGATGAAAAATAATAAATTAATCAACATGGCAAAATAAGCAACCTGTTTTTTACCAGTCTAAATGTTATATTTTTCATTCTTAACTTAGTTTAATGTATCTGTAAATTTATATATTATCCAATATACTTGTATATTATGTACTGTACAACATTTTTATTAAACTAATTTGTTTGTATAAGAATGTATTTACTACAGTCGAGTCCGCATAAGTCGACACCATCGGTTAAGTAGTCACTTTTCTGTGGTCCCAGCCGACTTACATAGGCATTAATGTTAAAAAACTATTAAGACTTATTTCTGCCTGCATCATCTCTTCCCTTTTTTCTTTATTAAATCAAAGAGTCAATTATTATTATTGGGCTGCAATTTGAAAAAATTGTAAACCTATAAATTCTCACTGTCACCCATCCATCTGTCAGTCTTTCCTTAATCTCAAGAATGGAGTTAGATAGATGAAAGACAAGACCAAATATGGAAACCTTAAGGACAGGATGCCCTGATTAACTATATATGAACTTCCAACGAAAACTGGAAGTTATGTTATTTTGATTCAAAACTTTCCCGAGAACATTTAATAGATGACTGGCATGAATCCAATCCTAACAGAAAAGTATGATGTACTGTACATGGGCAAGCTACTACTAATTGAAGGTAGAGAACATATTTTAAATGAAATAAATTAAAAATATGATTGCAGCCTGGCATTGTGATGATGTCACAATAAATAATTGCTTGTTCTACTATACATTTTTGCAATTCATAAAATTTTTGTTACATAACCCTTTATAACATTTTCTGTGCTGTTTTCATTATAATTATTTTTCTCTTAGCTCTTCTACTCTGTTTTCTTTTTATTATTCTACCTTCTTGCTATCATTTTAATCTCATTTATTTCTTCTTATTTGTTTTCTGTGCAATAAGGCTTTCTTGAACAACTATTTCATAAAATATATGTTATAATAAAATAAGTTACAAGATATCCTATATACCATACAACAGAGTTAGGTTTTAAACGGAATAATTTTGATAACAATGTTGAACATGAAAACTATAGAAAAAAACAATTCAAGCACTTTCTCTTTACTATGAAATTTTTTCAAGTGATATTCTAGAACAGTGGTTCTTAACCGGTGGTCCGTGGACCACTGGTGGTCCCTGAAAGCACCTGAAGTGGTCCGTGAAGTCATCCTAAAATTATTAAATAAATGACGATGAGTTTTGTCAGTTCAAATTTCAAATACATTTTGCTTATTTAGTGGATTTTTTTGCACAAACTAAATAAATTGAACCTTCAACTGCAACGGTCAGGAAATATGAAATTGGAAGGCACTAGCAATATCTTTGCATTTGAAGATAAAATCAGTATGTTTATTGCTAAAATCGACCTATTGATCAGCAAAGTTGAAAGAGAAAATTTTTCTGCGTTTGATACATTGAACCCAATTATTGACAGACAGTGTGCTGAGATGCCCACCAGTGGCTGAGCGGTTCTGTCGCTAAACACAGAGTTTGGTTGCAGGTTTCCACTGCGTTCGGACGGACTGGCATGTGGAGTTCTCCAGGTTTTCTCCACATTTGTAACACCTGAATAGGGGCCAGTTTCCTTTAAAAGACCTCCTGGAAGGCATTATTCGGAAACTGATCCACAATCCTTTCATAGTCAACATTTCTGAGGTGCCGGATAAAATACAAGAAGAGTTAATTGAAATGTAACACGATAGTAACTGCAAGGATACTTTCGGGACAGGAATTAATCTTGAAGATTTTTGGAGCCATAAAGCTATTGCTTTCTCTAAAATTTGAGAAATTGCTTTACGGTACTTAACTTTATTTTCAACCACATATTTATGCAATCAAGGATTCTCAGTGCTTTTGATAATTAAAAGTAAACATCGAAATCGGTTGGATGCCAGTGCCGACATGCGTTTGGCTTTGAGTAGCACTGAACAAAGAATCCAGCAGTTGGTAAACACTATGCAGTTACAAAAATTGCACTAAAATAATATAATTAATGTAACATTTTTGCAAATAATATAATACTCTTGGTTTCAAATAATTTTATACATGTTTAATTTATAGAACAACCTTATAAGAACTTATATTACTGCCAAACAGCTTGTGGTCCATGGCAAGAAAAAAATTTTGATAAATGGTCCGTCATCACTAAAAGGTTAAGAACCACTGTTCTAGAATAAAAACATTTTTAAAACATTAAGATGTAAATGAATTTAACAAAAAGTACACAAAATGTTTTTATTAATGAAAAACACAAATTGCATTTAACACAGGCACTAAGGATCATAGCAATAGGCAGATACACAGTATACTATTGATTAAAACCAAATGCAATTGCATAACTGTATGCATATTGATAGTAACACACTTTGTAAGCAATTGTGCTTCCAATCTCAAACATTATATAGAAATAATAATCTTAAGTGCTAAGAATTCACAACACTATCTTTTTTTAGTGGTAATTTAAAAAATTAAATACAAAGTTCAACGTCACCTAAACACTGGGGTGAAATCAGCACTTCTTGTGGAACCTGTTACCAGTGTGCTTTGTTAAAATACAGACTTATCACAAACACTTTCAAACTTTTGAACAGTTTGTCTTCAGATGAAATCCAATGAAACACTTCAAAATGGAATGTGAATATTCAAAAAACAAATCAAATGCCTGTTTTACAAAATCCATTGCGACGGGCATGCACATTCGTGTGTGGATGGTGGTAATTAAGGGTCGGCATCTATGAGGGCCTGCCAGGCTACCGATAGATTAATCTCCTCCTTCCGGTTGATGCAAGTGGCTAGCTCTGTGAATGGCTATGGCTTCCAGCCATTTAAGATGCTCCTGGTGGGGTGTACTGATGAGGATCTCAGCCTTGTCAAACTCTGCATTGATGTCTGGATCTGATGCATACATGGCAAGGGCATTAGTGAGTCGCCCGTACTGAGGGTCTGCTCAGTGTTCTTTTATTCAGGTACTTAAAGAGAGTTTGATGGAACCAATATATATCAGGTCTTTGTCCCATCTGTTGTCTTTAAGCGGAGTGGAGTAGACACCAGGAAGTCTGTTACGATCTGGAGAGTCTTTTCCACTTCAGAGGATGTCGAAAATCGTTGGACATCTCCTGTATGCTATCTGCATATGATGTTTGTTGGCAATCTCCATGTATACCGCCTTAATATATGGGTTAAATGTGATCAGGACATGTGTTAGACTGTTAGGATTGATGCTGGCCCTTGCATTTCTGGTGGGTGTGCGTTGCAAGCAGTGATGTTGCTCAATTAAATGGTGCATTAGATTAGGGTGCCCGTGTCTGGTTGCTATCATCTTAACATGAGCTAACTCAGTCTTGCGCAGCGGATGAATGGTCAATGGTGGATAAACCATTCATTCACCATTCAGGATTTCGTAAAACAGGCATTCGATTTGTATTCACATTCCATTTTCACATTATTCACATTCCATTTTCAAGTGTTCCATTGGATTTCACCTGAAGACGAACTGTTCAAAAGTTCAAAAGCATTTGTGATAAGTCTGTATTTTCACGAAGCACACTGGTAACAGGTTCCAGAAGTGCTAATTTAAAAAATTTTTTACATTCAATTCAAAAATGTGAACTTCAAGGTAATACAAACAAAGTTTGAGTCCTTAATCAATTTTTATGTTTTATGCCAACCAGGCGTCAAGATCGTTTTTAATTGTGTGTTAATCATTTAATAGTATTTCATCTGTTTTTAGAAGTGTTTTTACTTCAAGTTGCCTGCTGTGTTCATGGTTCCTGGTTGGAATAAAAGATAAAAATTGATTAAGGACTCAAACTTTGTATTATCTTGAAGTTCATATTTTTGAATTAAACTAAAATAATCCTGGGCTAATTGTATAAATTTTTTACAATTTTTTATCTGTGTGTCTATGACATAGATAAAAATGTAATATTATGCTTATAAAACATGTAGTATTATGCTTATATAGCCCACCAGTGGCTGAGCAGTTCTATCTACGTTGCTAAACACTGGGAGTTCAGTTTCGGGTTTGCGCCATGCTCAGACAGGCTGGCCACATGGAATTTTCCAGGTTTTCTCCACGTTCGTAACACCTGAATAGGGGCCAGTTTCCCTTACAATACCTCCCGGAAGCCATTCCCCTTGCGTAACATTGAGCCCCAAAGAAAGCAACGGGAAACCATTCTGGCTGTAACTTTCCCTAGAAACACCTTGATGTATTACTAACTTACTAACCTACACCAGGTGTCGCCAATGTCAGGAATCTGATATGGCGTACACAGAGGAAGATGCTTATATAAAGTTTGATCATCCTTAAAAGCTGCATTTGGACCACTTACCATTGTAATATCTGGATTTGGAAAATCATTTTCACCTATTACGTATGCAAGAACTACCGTAGTAATTCCAAAAGCCATCAAACATACTGTAAACACTAAAAGGGGAGGTTGATTACTTGCAAAACTCCGAAGACTCTGAACTGGGCTCAGTCCCATTTTTCTCTATAAATAAAAATTAGTGTTAATATAATCAAAAAAAAAAAAAAATTAAATATATCAAAACACAAATTTTACACTAATATCTGAAAAAGTATTTAGTAAAATTCAAGTCTGATTTATTGTTTGATTTATTGGAGATCAACATGCCATATTTCAAAATATTTAAAAGTTACAAAATGCAGTGGCATGCTGCTTCCCTTGTATTTTCTAAAATATAAATTCTATTGGGCAATTATTTTCATATTTTAATGTACTTTGAATTAATTAAAATTAATATTTTATTATAACTGCATTATGTATCTTATTACAAATTTCTATACTACACGTGAAAAAAAAAACGATAAGATTGCTATTGTATATTCGAATATCAGTGGCGGAATGGAAGCGCTGTTTTGTCAAAACCAGGTCAGCTTCCAAGCAGCCAGATTATAGGCATTTGTGCATGCGCTTCACAGAGCACCTACCTCACCCGGTTTAGCTGGTGGAAGCTACACACGTGTAACGCTTCCAACGATTCTATCCCTTAGCCACTGGGTAGGGAGCTATCTGACTAAGTGAATTGTTTAAGATTTAAAACTTAAAGAGTATTCAATGTTATTTTTACGTACGTTTCTTTGCAAAGTTATATTTAATCATAATTTTCTTTTAATTATATTGTAATTATATCGACAGATTTTCAGACATAAAATCTTTAGAATTTTTATCACTTTTACATGTTAATAATTTTAATATTATGAAAAACAATTTTTCCAACTGTGTTTTAATTCTTTAAATTAAGTAAATTTTATGGAAAATTTGTTGATTTATCTAAATTACGTAGTGAATCACAATATTTATATTTGTGTACGGACTATATTTACAAATAAATCTTACAAGTTAGACATAAAAAGTATTATAATTAATGACGATCCGAGCAAAGATGTACTAAAAGAATTATATGATTTAATATCATTAATTTTTACGGTACTATCTACCAGTGGCTCTGTTGAGTGCAGTTTTTCGATCACGAAGCAAATTCATACATCAGCCAGGAACACTCGGTCGGAGGAAAAATTGTCGTCGCTAGCGTCGCTTTCGATAGAAAAAGTGCTTTCAAATACGTTGATGGAGTCGACGACCAACGACTTTTATGATAAAGTAATTAACAACTTTGCAGAAAAAAAATATTGTCGAATAAAATTAGTTTATAAAAAATTAAAAAACAAGTTTTTCTATTATTGTTTGTATCGTATCAATTTGTATTATGTATGTATTATTTGTATTTTAGAACTGAAATACATAAATTGTTTATTTTTGTTATTTCCAGTATTTGTTTAAAATTTTTATAGAAATGTGAGGTTCTGAACAGGTCTAAACCATCATGAAAGACATGAAAAAACAGTTAATTTAGAGAAAAATTTATTAGTTTAAAAAAACAGAAAATAGTTGTTTGTAGTCAGACACCAATTGTTTATATCAAACTGCAAGGCAGAAACCATAAATCGCGGAAGGAAGTCATCCCATGATCGGTGGAAGATCAAATTAGTCTTCGATTTTAACTTTTCTCGCATTCCAGGTAAGAGTCTCGTTACGCTTAGTAACGAGGGTCCAACCACTTGGGAAGCGTAATTGAGGGAGAATGACCAATCAAAATGAACAAAAGAAAGAATGGAGACTGATATAATCTCTGACGATTGAGGACAACTGGCACTCGGTTAACTCAAAACAGGGAAAAAACACTATCAATATAAAACCTTACAAAAAAAGCAGCAATGTAGATAAACTTCTTAATTATAAATTGTATAGTCCTATAACAATAAAAAGAAATAATTTTATAATGACACTATCAAAGATAAGGAACAGAACATCTAAGGCTGAAGACAGAGAAAAACAAAAAAATGAATTAATAAATATTTTTATCTTGAACAGTTACCCAAACAGATTACTAAAATAATGGATAACTACATTTATAAAAAACAGATTCAATGTTAAAAATAAGAATGAGAATATTATATATATGTCATTCCCCTATATTAAAGGAACATTTGAAAATATAGAAAAGTTTTCAAAAAACATGGTTTTATACTAGTAGCCAAACTAAAAAATAAAATTAAAAACATCATCAATAGCAATGAAATTAAAAATAATGAAATACTAAATGAAGCAGGAGTGGTATACAAGATAAAATGTACATGTAAAAAACCAGCAATATACATTGGAGAAACAGGAAAGCAACTCAGAACCAGAATAAAAGAACATAAAGCAGCAATTAGACTTAAATATAACCAATCACCATGGACAAATCACTGCAGCAGGAAAGAAAGACAGTTAGAAATGCCTTAGGGGATACAACATGAACATCACGTAGCTGTATGTCTAAACATAAAACAGATTACTTCACATTACTTCACTATTGTGTAAATATATCCAAATAATGGAAGTTGTAATAATAGTTGTAATTTGTAAAGTTGTAATTTTACCGTAATAATCACTGTAATAATTGTATACTATCCTCAAGTACTCAGCAAATCATACATATAAATAACACTTTATTCTTGCCGAGAAACGTAATAAATTACGTTTCTCGGCAAGAATAATGTGTGGTTTACATCCCCGGTATTCCATGATTGTATGTAGATACGTAATTTATTACATTAACAAACGTTTTCAGCCTGATTTACAGACCATCTTCAGGTTGAGAACGAAAATGGAATTAAAACATTCCGTTAATAGAATACAAAATTTAAAATTTAAATTAAATAACCAATGGAATGCTGTAAAAACAAAAACAAAAATTAAATATTAAACTTAAAATTAAAATAACTAAAGGACTAACCCAAAAAACAAACAAAATATGTACAGAACATAGAATTATGAAATTAGCATCTCTCTTCTAATAAAATCATTAATTTGACTTGTGAGAGTTCTTAGTGAGTTCTTTAACCATAAATTTCCATGCAGATGGAAGACTTTCCGCATCCCTTGCATTTAAACATCCTTCTTGCAGTTTACTTCTATATATCTGAATCTTTTCAGCGGTTTTTGCCAAAGATGGGGAATATAGAGGTCTGATGATGGCTGCATCATTCCATTTGACTATCGAACCTTGTGTTTGCGTCATTTGGGACAAGATTGTAATATTACACTCTTTTCTGATATTATAATTATGCTCCTTGAGTCTAAGTCCCAAGTTTCTAGTGGTTACTTCAATGTAATCTTTTTTAATGCCCAACTGCGTATTTTCATAAGGAATTCTATAAACCCCTGCTCTCTCCTCTGGTTTTATACGATCTTTATCATTTCTCGGGAGTTTGTATAAATTTGGTTTCTTGTCTGCAACTTCTTTCATAACTTTATATATACTTTCATTTTAAGTAAATTTTACTACTCCCATGGGAACATCCTTAGAAGATTTTTTCTTGATGTTCGTCTCAAATTTCCTAACTAATCCAAGAATTGTGCTTTTGTGGTAACCTAGGATCCGTGCTACATTCATTATTCTATCTATTTCTTTAATCCTGTCTTGTATCTTGTCACAATATAAGAAAGCCCTTATTAAAGTGCGGAAAGCTGCAATTTTATACCTAAATGGATCCTTGGATTGGGATGGAATATACAACGGGCTGTGGGATGGCTTGATGAAAACACTAGTAGACAAATGGCCGTTCCTGAATTTGATATTGATGTTTAGAAAATGCACCTCCAATGAACTCTTCTGTTCTAATCTTAATGTAAGGCCATAACTATTATCATTTATCTTAACCATAAATTCTTTAACTCTGGTGTTATTCTTCCATAATATAAACAGTCATCCACATATCTGCTAAAATAAACTACATCATCTTTGAAAATTGCGAAGAATTCTACTTTCCAGTCTTCTTACCACTAATTCGAACAGGATCCCTCAGAGCGGGCTTCCCATGGGGACCCCTCTTCTCTGTCTGTACAACTGTCCATTAAAAGCAAAACAAGATTCATGGCATACCAATCTAGCCATCTCCTCTACTTTGTTTGTGTAATTAAACACTCTGCGTTCTTGTTGTATAAAAAATCCAAAAGTGCCTCCATACATGACTCTATCCTAACTGAAGGATACATGTTTTCGTAGTTGAAAACAGTTGCAACTTCATCTTCCATTAACCCAATAGTTTGTAAGTCCTTGACCACCTTAAGAGGATCACGTGCAACTAGATTATCTGTGTCCAATTGCAATGATAAATACTCATATAATTTCTTCTCTAATACAAACATGGGCCCTCTGCATTTTTCAACAACAGGTCGTATTTCTTTACTGGCTTTGTGCACTTTAGCAAAAGCAAATAACCTAGGAGTCCCCAGTCTTGGATTCCTACATTTCTTAAGAAAAGGTAAAACTTTGGAGAGCTTAGAGACCTCTATTTTCCTAATTCTTCCATCTAAATTTCCAATTACCTTGGTGCTGACATTTTCACATTCAGTTTTTTCAATGTAATCCATTAGTGCTTTGTTATATGTAAGTCTTTTCATGATGACTAACTGTTTACTCTTATCTGCTCTAGTCATCACCAGATCATTGCGCTTTAACCAATCCTTAGTGAGTCGTATGTCACCTCTTCTAATATCCCTTGTTTGGTTTCTTTGTTTGCTGCTAAAGACTGCTTTCCATCTGTAGTACTCCTTATCCAAATCATCCAGTCCACCAACGCCTCTTTCAATTTCTCGTATGGACGTTTCCCAATTCATAGCATTATCAGGGACAAAATTTGGGTCTTTTTTCAGGAGTTCCTTGATCCTTGTAGGTACTTTATCTGGTCCCATACATGGAAAGCAATAAGGTTTTTCTTGGTATATCTACCAATTTGCTTACATAAAATCCATTTCAATTTTTTCATATACTTATTTGTAGTGTTCCTATATACAGCTTCAGTTAGGTCGACTACCCTCCTATTAACGTTGACTAGTTCTTCAGGATCCTCATTATATATGATGTCTTCTAAGATAACAAGTTCATTCAATAATCCGTATTTTCTGTTTTTTGCTTTTCTAATGGATTTTTTGAGGCAAGCCATACAAAACCTGAACTTCAGCAAACTGCAGGTTTGTTTAAAGGCTTGTATGCTACTACACCGGATTGAACTAAAAAACTTACTTTAAGCCTGTTACCGGTGTGCCTCACTTAAAAAACCGTTACGAACGTTTTCGAACTATTAAGTTCTTCTTCAGGTAACTGACGACAGTTAATCGAATGCAATTCGAATAAAATCCTACTGGAATACGATTCCGAATTCTTTCCTTAGGATTTTATTCGAATTGCATTCGATTAACTGTCGTCAGTTACCTGAAGAAGAACTTAATAGTTCGAAAACGTTCGTAACGGTTTTTTAAGTGAGGCACACCGGTAACAGGCTTAAAGTAAGTGTTTAAAGGCTTGTTTAAGGAACAGAGTGTTTCCCATGTCCATTTACCAAATCAGCATCCCTGCCTGTGATCTTGCAGAAACACGGTCGTCCATGTTTCTGCGAGATCAGGGATGTATTACTATCCTGCCCCCACACCTATCCATACCGCAAACAAATCCTAGAATTAGCGCACATCCTCTGTTACTCATCCTTTTTCCGGTTCAATAACAAAACGTACGTACAGTACAAAAACGAGGTGTCCCCATGGCAGCCCTCTATCGGGGACTTATGCGAGCTAGTGATCAGGAGACTTGAACAACAAATCATCCTTATTGAATTGTTAAACACAAGATTGTGTTATTAACTCAATCACTTGGCTTTTGACTCCACCTTTATTGAAGGGGGCAAAAAACTGTTGACTGATGAGGGCAAAAGTCCAAAACGTGTAAAATTAGTTACCGTATCAACTAAATAAAGGTGGAGTCAAAAGCCAAGTGATTGAGTTAATAACACAATCTTGTGTTTAACAATTCGAATAAGCAATCTAGCACAACAAGGTTTCTCTACAACTGACAACAAATCATCCCTTCTTTCCTTCCCAACATCCTCCTGTACAGGAAGTATGTAGATGACATCCTTATCATATGGAAGCAGAGCCGGGCATCAATAGGTTTATCAACGCAATGAACAACAACCCGTATAGGCTAAGCATTAAGTTGGAACAAAAAAGCAACATCTCCGCACATTTCCTCGACTTGGACATTCAAATAAGGGATAATAAGACCACTCATAGGGTATTTTATAAAAAATGCCATGTACCTTTGTTCATCCCAGCTATCTCGGAAGATCCATATTCGTATAAGATCGCGGCTTTTAGAGCACTAATTAAGCGCGCGTTCACGCACAACTCGAAATACGAAGACACATTGGCCGAGCTCAGCCGTATCCAGGAAGTGGCATCACAGCATGGTTATGATAGGAACATAGTGTACAGCATAGCCCGCAATTACACACAGGGAAATACTCGTAAAAACCTAAACACCTGGGTAGGATCCGTTGATAATAATACAAGAAAAATAGTAGAGTACAGCCACCATTTGGATGTGATATACAGAGAAATCGCATCCATTACCCAAAATAAAATAGCTTATAGGAGGCCAAGGTCGATATACAGCTTACTTCGAAATGGGAGAGACAGTTTGGACATGAAACACGCACCGGGTATATACGCGGTTCCCCTTTGGGATGACAATTTAATAGAAGTTTGGTCTATGTGGGTTTGACCAAACACACACTCCATCAGCACCTCCGGGAGCACAGGTACGACATTGCCAACAATAAACAATCTACCACACTGGCAACTTATGCCACACAACCGGGAATCACAGCCGACCTCCACAATGCTCGTATAATCAGAATGTCACACCATATGGACCAACTTAGAACATTGGAGACTCTAGAGATATATAAGGCGGGATTACAGAACACATGCATCAACTATAAGGATGCAATTAACATCTTGCACGCCTGGAAATATTGTTACGAGGGAAATGCACACCCACAAATAACTTCACGTTGATTTAATTCAATTTATATTCAAAGATCAGCAAACGTAATAGTACGCACGCGTAAACAACATTCCAACACAAACATAATGTTCCATCTTATCTTCCAATTCCATGATTCCAAACATGGAATAGAATTCACTTCGGTTTTTTGTTCCATTCACTGGTATTTGAAATTTCTTATGAGCTATGCCCAAAGAAGACCCCGACATGGTTGAAAACGTTAGCTGTTGTAGAAACACCTATCACTGGATTATGAAAGTTTTTCGTGGAGGGAAGAATAATATATAGATTAACATGGATTCCTGAAAAAGCTTAGTGTTTTTACATTGTGTAGCATTTAGGAACTTATTGGAATATTCAAAGTTTTGTTTACCTATAAACAGTGGTGATATTCGAAATATTTAACAAGGGGTTTGCTAGCAGAAAATTTTTCCCTGACAATCACCGATAAATGAAATGGAAGTTTTGGCTAGAAATAAATACAATACCTTTTCTTGCAACCATATATCTAACAATCAGTGGCGTATTTAGAACGTAACGAGCCATGGGAGAAGGCCAGGTAACAATAGTATTTTAGGACTGTCGACCTTTTTTTTTTAAGGCAGAGAAATTCTTTACCGCAATATGGCGCTTCTAGAAATAGGCACATGTCATCATCTCTCGAGATACATTATACTTTTTCTTTCGCTGTCCATAGCCCGACACGTGTTCCACAGCCATCTTGTCTCACGCACGTAGCATTCTGGGATCTCTCTTATGACTGAATCTACTTTCAAGAACACTCTTGAATTGATCGCGATTAAACCTCGATTGAAACGGTCGAGAGAGATCGCACCAAGACATACTCCCTGACCTTGCTCACAATCTAGATTGAAATGCTCGGTACAAACGGGGTATAAGGCCCTAGTTTAGTAGTATTACAGAGTATAATATGCATATTTTAATATATTTTTTAAAAAAAACAAACCCACTGAGAAATGTTTCGTGTGTTTAACAAGGTTCGGGAAACTGAAAATTTTAACAATAGGTTCATTCGAACCCGTTTGGAAAACTTTAACAACGGGTTCGGCCGAACCTGTGCGAACCCGCCGAATATCACCACTGCCTATAAAGATGCAGACAAATTTATAAAAAAGAAAAAATGAAAGAAAAGCAATGGAAAAAGACTCAAGAAAGGTTCATACAAAGCATTAGGACAGTTTCCTACGAAATTTTTCCATATTACAGCACCATCATCCAGATCACTTGGCAAAGATACCAACAGTTAAGAACAAGAGGCAGTAAAGAGTCTGCTCAAAAATGCTTACCGATCAGTCGGTAGTGGCAAACAACATTGGTATCTGGTCAGTCACACACTATCAACCCTCAAAAATCAGCAAGTAGTCTGGTAGCAATTGGTAAATTACCAGGAACTTTACAGGTACATTTTCAGTCTCGACAGTCAAACTGAGAAGCATTTCCAAGCAGATCCCAAGTGGGTCAAGCAGTCACATCTGACAATCTTCACCCACCAAGGAACTCTACCATTCACAAAGTTACTTGGAAATTAATTTTTAATAGGCAATCAATAATTACCAGAAGAAAAGTAAACATTTTAGATTGGAATTTTAAAGAACATTTATTAAATCTTAAATTCCTTTTCTAGGATTTTTTATTTTTTTTCATATAAGTGCAGTAAAGCTTGTAATACTTTCAGTCCCATAACTGGAAATAAATCACTGGGCAGAGTAGAGGGATGCCGAAAAATTCTGACTGGTATTTTTCACTTTTCAGCCAGTACCAAATCTATTAGCTACAGTCCTAGCGTAAGGAGCCTAACAGTAAGTAATGAAAATGAAACCACATATATATTCGGGGGATCATCCTGGCCTTTTTTTATAGCATTTGCCAACCCATTCACCGAGTCTTATTATTCCGTTTATCCCGTTTATTACAGAGAACAAAAACCCGATTACGGTACATGTCTGCCGGGCGTAAGAAGTTACTCACGCAAATTTGGAGAACGTCGAAGACGAAATTTTTATCTCACGTAATTTTCGGAAAAACGTCAATCTGTCCAGAAGACGATTCACAATCCATTTCGGATCATCTGTCCGCACCACCGATACGATGTACATTAACCAGTTGATAACTGCTGGTATGCCATCTACCGACGAAACGTAAATTTCGCTTCTCGAATAAAATAAAATTAAATTGAAAAAACAACCAAAATCAATATATTATATTAATATATAATTTCAGAATTAATTTTAAACTGTTTTAGCGGGAAAATTCGTTTTGCTTATTTAATTTTTATTTTTGATTCTTTTCGCTTTCTTTTTAAACTTTTTCTGCCTTGTGGGCACTAAGAGTGTCATTTTTAGAAAGCCCATTATGAGTTCGGCCAAGTCCACAATGGAGCAGCCTCAGAGCAACATTTCTTAAAACAAGGATGCGAGTGATAACAATAGGCGACGGCCGGATAGCAGAGCGGTTAAGGTGGCAGCCTACCACTCTGGGGACTCGGAATCGAATCCGGACGGGTCAAAAAATCCCCAGGAATTTTTCGGGATGGTCGGTCCGGATATGTCGGGCCCGTCCCTCGCCACCCTGCCGCCCTAGTGTGGGCCTGGCCAAACCCATAATAAGCGGCCGGATGGCCGAGCGGTCAAGGTTAGCAGCCTGCCGCCCTGGGGGACCCGGGATCGAATCCGGACGGGTCGAAAAATCCCCAGGAATTTTTCGGGGGGTGGTCCGTCAGGATATGTCGGTCCCCGTCCCTCACCACCCGGCCGCCCCATTGTGGGCCTGGCCGAACCCATAATGGGCTTGCTATAAGAGGCCCTCTTAGTGCCCACTGGGCGGAAAGAGTTAAAAAAAAAAAAAAAAAAAAAAAAAAAAAACCATAATAAGCTTGCTAAAAGAGGACCTCTTGATGTCCACAGGGCGGAAAAAGTTTTAAAAAAGTGGTAACGATAGGCTTTTAACCTTTAGATGTGTAATATAAAATTCAAAGCTATCTTAAGCTACATAGTAGACTTTAACTTTACTCGACTTACTCAAAGCCACAAACGTCTAAAACAGGAGCGAGCAAATAGACACGTAAAGGACAACAACAGGCTGTTGTTGCCACCTTTTCAAAATTGCTGACCTGTGGTCAGGGCCGTGTTCAGTAACACAGAACACCTAAGTTAGAATTCTGATGGCTTAGTGGGTGGAGCAAAGAATAGATAAAGGAAGCTAGTGGTGGGAGGAGTCAAGTAGTAGTTAGAAACGAGTTCAACATTACAGCATAACTAGACTTAGCAAGAATTCTGCGTTACTGAACACGGCCCAGGTTTGTTCGAACAGAAATCCCTGACGCATGCGCAATGTTATTTTACCATGCGAAGAATAACGTGCAAGCCACTTCTAACCAGTTAGTGAACTGAAAGTGTGAAGTCTTTCACTGCCGCTGTTAAAATAAAGTAAATTTATAAAAATATTTGCTAGTACTTTGTTTCATCATAAAATTCACAATTTATACGAAATCCCGGACAAAATTAATTGTTAACCCGGACAATGAATTAAAAACCGGATTGTCCGGGTGGCAACACTAACAACAGCAGTGAGAAAAATATTCAAGTATTTAAGCGCAGGCTGTTGCAAAAAAGAAGTTTTTTAATTAATAATGATTTCCCCAATATCAGGACTACCTCATACTTTTATCGAGAGAAGTAGTAGCTTATGTAAATTCGGAAATTAATTTTTAGAAATTTACAAACGTATTACACCGTTGATGGTAGAAGATGCCGTGGCGAACAAACCTACCTTAAGACAAGCTATTATGAAGGCAAATATATGTAAATTCTATAGGCATTTCGCATCACTCACTAAAAAATTAATTAAATCATTTTTGGATTAAAATCATCTGTTTCTTTACAATATTATTCGTAAATGCTTAAATAATCGTTATTTTAATAAAATACGTTATAATATTAACCACAAACACAAAAAAGTGAAGAAGTTTAAGCCGATCGTCTACTCGCCATTCCAGATGAAGCGAACGCCATTATCGACCGTATAGAATTGCCAGATGGCGGCGCTCGTCCGTCCGCCGCTCACGTTTTAGACTGAATGCGTGCGCTTCAACCTCTAACTTTTAAGTCGCCCGTGGGCGTAGCCAGGAAGGGGCATGGGTGGGCACGGCCCCCCAGTTAACCTGGTGCCCTCCCCAGAAAATTACAGCCTCTACTAGGCCCCCATAACAAAACCCTTGCTACGCCGATGAAGTCGCCTTTTATTTTATCCATAATTACCGGATAATCTTACCAGTTAGAGCATTCCGTTCTATACATTACTGTATAGGACAGGGATGGACCACATAGGGCCCGCGTAATGGGTTTATGCGGCCCGCGATTAATTTTTCAATATTAGCTACTTAACTTCCAATAATTGGTTGAATGGATGATTCGCGATAATTCTTCATTTTAAAAAAAAAAAAATTCCATTGTAGAGATTTACAACTTTTGCATTCGTCTGATATAAATTTACACTATTTGAAAAACGAAAGACCCCCCCCACACTCACTGAACATCATCTGCAAGACGGCCGGATGGCCGAGCGGTAAAGGTGGCAGCCTACCGCTCTGGGGGACCCGGGATCGAATCCGAACGGGTCGAATAATCCCCAGGAATTTTTCGGGGGTGGTCCGTTCGGATATGTCGGGCCCCGTCCCTCACCACCCGGTCGCCCCATTGTGGGCCTGGCCGAACCCATAATGGGCCTACTAAAAGAGGCCCTCTTAGTGCCCACAGGGCGGAAAGAGATAAAAAAAAAAAAAAACATCATCTGCCATACCGCATGCCACTCTGTTTATGCTGACGTGTGACGCATAGCGCCGCCTGCCTGTCGACCCTTTTTTTTTTGCTTGTACGTTTCTTCGCGTTGTAAAATGACATTGCGCATGCGTCAGAAACTTCTGTTCGAACACCTGACGCCCGGGTCAGCGTATTTGTATTTAACATGATTTAATTTTAATATTTCGTTCGGCCTGTGAAAAAATTTTTCTTTCCAATTCGGCCCGGGGCAAAAACTGTTAGCCACCCCTGGTATAGGAGAAGGTGTATTATGGAACCCTATTTCCATTATAGTGAATTGTAAACGAGGTAACTACGCCCCTTTTTTGTGCGAAAAGTACTGGTAACTATTAATTAAACTAGATGTTCCTAATTGGATTTTTCATTAGCATAACTATAAGTATAGTTTTTGAAGACTTCTGTAAAAAAGTCAAAAAGAAGTTTTTGGGAAGCCGAGTGGTAATATGAAACCCCATTGTATGTTTTCAAAAAATTGCTTTAATGTATTGAAAAATAAATAGAAAAGTGCAAAAAAGTTAATTAATTACAAAAATATTTAGTCCAATGTATTTTACCGAAAAAATGCTTTAATAATAGAAAAATATGACCTCCATCAACAATATATATTCAAGCAACTCTTTTTTTATATTCTCAGGAAGAATTGGCTTTCTACCTAATGTCTTTTTCACAAATTGCTCCAGACAAATGTTTGCTTGCAAAGAGAGAGTTTGCAAAGTAGTTTTTGGCACCTCATAAAATCGTGCAGCTTTCTTCAGCCCCATTTTCTTGTTCTTTACCATACTCACTACCTCTGCCATTTTTTTCTGGCTCTATGTTTGTTTCTTCGGGCTTTGGCTTGTTCAGCTGGGCTCTGGGCATCTGGAAATTAAAAACAAAAAAAAAAAAAACAATTTAAAAGAATACTTATTCTATCCAGAAAAGTTTTTAATCAAAATAACTTCAGAATTTAGCTAGATTTACTTATTTATAGTTTTATGTATCTATTCTTAAGTTTTTCATTTACTTTCTATTTTTTCATTAATTCACTACATACTTTTACAAAAATTATTCCGTAGTTCGAATTTGTGGGTAATACGAAACCCCAGAGGAGTCGGGCTCCATATTAAAAGCACCAACGGGGTACGTATTTCACGCATCACCATCTTGGGTTAACTTAATTTCTGTCGACACCAAACTCTAAAAACGTGATGTCAGACAACTAACATGTATTCCTAGGCCTCTAGAATGGGACACACACACCAGTGAACCTACAGCTACATGATTTATATTTTAGAGATAATTAAATTCACTTACCATTTAAAAGTTTGGAATTGCAAAATACACAAATGTCCTGTTTCACTGAGCCCAACCGCATAAGTAAAATGGGATGCGTCCTTTCCTTGCTACGGATGTCTGCCTAGTGCAAGTTCAACCACAGTTTGCTAGAGTTTCCCTCTATTATCAGTCTGAAATAGAGGGGTTCCATATCACCTCCTCTACTGTATCAATTTTTTTAAATGAAAAAATCATTCGTTTACAAGTAAGGTGTCTATCTAAAAATTTGACTTATTTTCATTTTTAACTAATAGTAATTACGAATAAATCATTCGTAATTTGTAATTATAACTAGAAAATACTACAAAACAAGCTTCCGGCTATTGGCGCCATTTGCCGCAGCGGCATAATTTAGAACTAATGTTCGCTCAGGGTCTTTATGCTTGCGAGAGCATGTAACCCTAAACACTAAACACTCAATTTTAGACTTATAAGCTAAATACTCGGACCTTCCAAAAACTTTGGAAGGTCCGAGTGGTCAAGGTGGCAGCCTACCGCTCCAGGGGACCCAGGTTCGAATCTAGACGAATCGATACATCCCCAGGTATTTTTCGGGGCGAGTCCGTCTGGATATGTCGGGGCCTGGCCGAACCAGGGCCGGATTATCGAATAGGCAAAGCAGACAAATGTCTAGGGCCCGTAACCCGGAGGGGCCCGGCTTCAGTGTAGAAGATTGCTCTGTTTCAAAACGAGTTAAAAATTATTTAAGAAATTCGATAGGACAGAAAAGGCTGTATTTAACAATTTCTACTAAGCTCCGCTCGACTAGCCATTATCTAAAAAAAAAGGTCAACAGCTAACCGTACGCCACGAGATCTCTCGCACCATCTAGAAATATTCCTAGGGCCGCATCTCGTGGTAGTACTGACGTATGGTTATGATTTATTTTCTAAATCTAAACTTCTACGTCGCGACATTGCATATTCAATATAGCGTTCAAGTTGCTCGAGTGCGAAGATATTACAATTCAATAGTGTTTTATAAAAGAGTTAAAAAGGGTGACACCACAGTGTGACTTGGGGTGACACCACGATATCCGCACCAGGTGTCACCCATGTTAGCTACGCTAATGTCACATTATATAAGGTTTGTTTAGAAGCAACTTATTTAAATGGGGCCCCAATTTAAATTTTGTCTAGGGCCCGCTAGAGGCTTAATCCGGCGCTGGGCCGAACCTATAACGGGCTTGCTCTAAACACTGGGAAGTTCGGTCGTGGGTTCGCGCCACGACTCGGACAGGCTGGCTGCTAGGAGTTTTCCGGGTTTTCTCCTAGCCAATAACGACCAAATAGGAGGCCAGTTCCCCATAAAAGTCCTCCCGGAAGGCACGGTTTCTCGCGCGTACGTTTAGGCCGTGAGATAAACGGCTGGCTCTTCGGTCGCGAAGCGATCATAACACCACTCTTCGGAGGAAAGGCGAATATAAGGCTATAACCTCCATATGAACCAGAGAGGAGACGAATAGAATAGAAGAAGCGAAAGGTTTCGGTTGTACGCGGTATAAGTCACGAGAAACTCCACTCAAACCGAAAAGTAATAAAATTTGCTCTGTTTATGTTGCAGGCATTGTAAATTTATTATCTATTTGGAGTGATAAAAAATATTTTTTTTTAAATTAGTCGTCATTTATGTAAATATTTTTTAATATAAATTTGTGTAATGTTGATTGTGTGAATGTTTTTATGTAAATTAAACATAATTAATTACAAATATCCATAAACAGATCAAAATACTTAATTTTTTCTGTTTGTATATATTATTAAAAAATAATTTTTAGTATATAAGAATTTCTAGCCGCCATGCTGTGAAATTAGCGCATGGCAAAATCAATTGTAAGTAGAACGGTTATAAGTAGAGGAGCATTTGTACAGTTTTATGTCTTTTTATTCTTGCTAGATAAAAAACAGTTTCCAGTAAATGAACCAATAAGATATTATAAGTTACTAAATTTCAATATCACTATTGCATAATAAACATAGATTTGTTTTTTGTTTCCATCTAAGAACGATAGCTCAAACTCAAAGTAAGAACAATTTAACACGCGAATGTTATGGATTTAAATATTTTACAATGGGATTCGACTTCTGAATTGTTATTCTGGAAATGCCTAGGACTCGCAAATCTGTTTACCCCGATCATTTGGTGCTTCATCCTTCGGAAATTACTACGGGTTGGAGATATGCGGACACGCAGTACTAAGCATCACTTCATTGGACAGATTTATGAATTCTTAAACAAATATTTCTATTTTAGTTGTTTGAAGGAAAAATACAATTCTATACATCTGAGATGTTTAGATCACTTATTTCTTTTTTAATTTGAAAATGTGATAACATCAAAGAGTGTCTGAACACTTAAATAATCAAATGTAAGAAATTTGCTATCTCAGTCAGACTGCAGTTGTTTCAATATGTAAACAGGCTCACAAACATTTCTAGGTTTAGAATGTAGATAATTTATTAAAATTGTTACGTGTTATTAAACTCGACGATGGGTACATTTCTTTCTAATAACGTTTCGTGTCTGCCTTTAATATATTTTGCCTAATTCTACTAATTTAAAGTGTTCTAACACAACATTTAATGGTAACAGCGTAATAAAATACAAGTATATCGAATTCTAATACAGTAAAGCTCACACAGACAACATAAACGTAAACAAACATCTATCGGCTTTTCGCCGAGAGTCTTCAACAGGAAGTGGCGCTTCCCAATAACGTGTCTACTTCGCACTTATCTTTAGATGATTGTCTTTTTTGCCAACAGATGACGTTATATATAAAGTCAGCAAATCGAATGGAGACAGAAATTAATTAATCCAAACAAAAACGTCTGAGATTAAAAAAATTGATGACAATTTAGACGACGGTCAAAATTTTTCGTGGGAGTTTTTCTTTGGTAAAGACAAGCTTGGCGCTTGGAAGCGGTGTCCACAAGATTTTTACCTGTATCGACGTAAAAAGTTAAAAGATTTAAAAAGTTTAAATTTGAGCTTTTGTAATTCTGAATAACATTTCGAATAAAATTTATTTGTTTCCATGCAATTTTATCTTTATAAGCATAAAATTTAGCCGTAAAACTGAATTAGCTCTCGTGAACTTTGACTTATCGACCCAGAAGATCATCTCACTGATGATGCAAATACAGAATATATTAATCCAACTAACTTGCAAGTGCCAAATGGAAATGCTTCTCCTACAACTTAGTAGTTCTAAAGCTTTCGTCTCAGACAAATCTGGTTTTATCATTTGAGAATTCGTGTAATTGTCTGCGATACGGACAAGGTTATATTCTTCGTGTGGGCAGAGGATACAACACATCGCGGAAATACAGAGGCTGGAAGTTTTGTGCTAATCTATGGATCCTACAATTAGAGATACGGATCATTTAATAATGTGGATGATTTATGCAATGAACATAACAAGAATTTTCACATTATTTGTCTTTCTCAGTATCTGTTAGCAAAAATGTTATTTCGGAACTACGGATTAGCACATATTCTAATGTGCAACTGGATACAAAATGTGTAATGGAATTTTTGAATTGTGCAGTGGAAATTCCATATTCGAAAAAAGAGCTACGGAAGGAATGTTGGCAGGATTTATCATTTATATTGAATATATACAATAGGTTTATTTATGCAGCCCCAACATGAACGTTATCGTTTAAACCAGGGTTGTCCAACTTTATTTCCTTATGGGCCAAATTAGAAATTTAGGTATATTCAGCGGGCCACAAAACTACTTCATATAAATATAAGCTTTTAAAAAGTTCAAAATGTGAATATCAAATGTTAATAACAAATATATATTATTATAAAAAATACTGTATTATTGACAGTAAAGAAAGAAATTATGCTCAAACAAAATAAAAATAAATTCAATGCGATTTTTGACATTCTTCTTCTTCTTCTTTATCTTCGCCTTTTCCCGTGTTTATATGGGGTCGGCGTTTCCTTCTCTAATACGTTTTTTCCATTTCTCCCTATCAAGAGCTTCTTCTGTTTTAAGTTCCCTCTAGTTCGAGCCTTCTTCCACTTTATCTTTCCAACACATCTTTGGTCTTTCTCTTTTTCTCTTATTACCAGTTTTCCGATCTTCTTTCCAACATAATTGTCGCTTCTTCGCTCTACGTGGCCAAACCACCTCAACCTACATTCTTGCATCTTTTTGCTCGAGGGGCCCACCTTAACAGAACCTCTAATAAAATTATTCCTTATTTTATCCTTTCTTGACACTACACACATCCATCTCGACATTCTCATCTCCGCCACCTCCATCTTGGGCTCTTGTTATTGCCCGTGCCTCAGCTACACATAACATTGCAGGTCTAACAACTGATTTATACAATTTTCCTTTCGGATTGCAATTACCTTTCTTGTCGCATAACACACCGCTCTGCTTCCTCCAGTTCGTCCATCCACATTGATATCTATGCTGCACCTCCTAGTTCGATCCTCCTCCCATCTCGACAAATGTCCCAAGATACTTAAAACTCGGAACAAAAGGGAGCGTCACATTTTAGATTTTAATATTACACTCGTTTCTACCATTCAGTCTTTGCCTTCCTTTTATAATATTGTCAAATCTGCTTTTATGATACTAATTTAATTCTAAGAATGTTAGTTAAATTGGAATCACTCAACCTATTTCTTTCAGCAGTTTCGATGCTTTTAATGCACGAAGAGAATTGTTCAAAAACAGTATATACTATCTCACAGGCATAACAGTTCTCTAGATAAAACAGTTTTATAACACCAATTACGTCATTATGACATCAAAGTGTATCCAGTGAAACGAGAATAAGTTTTACGACATATTTTACCAAAATAAATGAAAATATGCCTAAACAATTTAGGATGCAGTGGGCCGCGGATTGGACATCCCTGGTTTAAACTATCCACAACTACTGCTCACTTATTGGGATGCAATTTGAAAAATTCTGGACCTATAAATTCCCACTGTCATTCATGTGTCCGTTCGTCTCTTTCCTTAATCTCGAGAATGGAGTTAGATAGATGAAATATGAGACCAGATATGGAAACCTTAGAGACAGGAGGCTCCGATTAACTATATATGAACTTCCGATTCAAACCGGAAGTCGTGTTATTTCAATTAAAAATTTTCCCCCGAAAGATGTTAGATAGATTTGTGGCACGACTCGATTGCTAAAGGAAAAGTATGATGTACAGTACAGCAGGGGTGGCCAAACTTTTTTGATCGTCGACCCCGTACAACTTTTTGTAAACCTCACATCGACCCCCACCAAAAAGTTTGTGTTACAAGCAAAAAGAAAAGCTCCTACTATCTTAATATATATTTTTAAATTTTACATTTATTGTATATATGTTAGTAATAATTTTTGTAACTGACAATCAATGAGACTGATAAGCTCGATGATCCTTAGCAAGATTAGTTTTATTCGGTTCAAAATTTGTAAGTTTTAGTCTTTTCATCGACCCCCAAATATTGTTTTATCGACCTCCAGGGGTCGATATCGACCACTTTGGCGACCCCCGATGTACAGGGACAAGACACTACTAATTTGAGATGGAGAGCATATATTTTAAATTAAATAAATTTAAAAAACACGATTAAAAATTGCTGCCCGGCATTACGACACTGTCACAATAAATAATTGCTCCATTCTCGAGATTAAAGACAGACGGACGACGGACAGACAGCGACATTGGGAATTTATAAGTGTGCAATTTTTTCAAATTGCAGCCCAAAACTTACCTGTTGAGAGACAGTCGTTAACAGTTTAAGTTCAACTTTCTGATCACACGATACATGATGATTCTCGCAGTCATTGTAACGAAAGTAAACATCGCTTTCATCAAGTTGTTGCGAATGTGAATAGTTGTAACGGAAACAATCCTCAGCAAGTCCGAGAACAATTTCCAAATAATTTGTTTCTTGGTAATTTTCCAAATAATAACTGAAGAAATCACCCCGATGATCTTATCTGTTGGTAATTTCACACTTAGATCATGAGGATCAAATTGCTCCTCACGTAACAACTGTAGCTTTCTATCCACATCTGCATGTATATGCGCATCTTCCACAAAATTATCCGTGCCGAAATGTGAAAAAAATTCGTATTTGAGTGTTAGCGTTATTCGCTATTTCTCATCGTCGATTATCGGTTCCATCGTGACGAGTCTATATGTTAAGTCAAAGACCGAAATCGCTCACTGAGCGAAAAAAACGACCACAACGCGAAATTCGCGTCGTGGCTTTCGTGATATTTGACCACGACGCGCTGTGGTGATTAAGAAAAGTTCTGAACGTTAGCTGATGGCCGCGTTTCTTTATGCAGCGAGAGTGTAGAGAAATGACGTCACGAGCAGTGTTGACCAATTAGAAACCAGTTTCGGTGTGTCGGCTGTAAAGCGCTTCTCGAGCGCTGCATAAAGAAACGCGGCCGATGCGACCGCGATAGAGGATCAGACGACGCACGGTGGTTTGTAACTTTAAAATACGGATTGTAGGCTCGAAATGTTTTTATTTACAATTTTTAATGCCGATCAACATTAGTTCTACAAGTTTTCCTAGAAATTTGATTTTCATATTTCAAAAAATTCAAAGAAATAAAAATGTATGGAGAAAAATACATATTTATTTCTTTTGTTTTGCTGAAAAGTACTAAAGGTCTAACTACACATACTTGTAGGTGCTCGATATACTCTACACGATGAAATAAAAATCAGCGGCTGAAGTTAAAAATCACTGCGCCACTGATTTACTACGGTTAAAATCAGTGGCGTAGCGTGGGTGTCAGCCGCCCGGGGCGGAGGAAAATTTCGCCGTTCCCTTATTTAGTTATTTTTACAAGATATTATTATTTATTGGGAAATTTTGCCGCCCCCACTACGCTACGCCACTGGTTAAAATCCACCACACGTTCTGGATGTTAACTAATAACGAGGCGACGATAAGAAAACAAAACTTTCTTTTTCATTACGATTAATAAATCGTGATGAAGTTGATTGAAAATAAAACTTTATTTTCAATCATCCTTTATAAGTAGGTAACAAAATTATTCATCACATACCGAAATGTATCTTTGTCACTTTTCGGCATTTAATCGTTCGGAAAAATCTGTTGCGGTGCTCGAGAAGTCAACGTTTTCTAACAACTAATTTACTAAAAATAATTACTTTGTCGAGAACTTTTATTAATAAATCAGTCTTTTTTATAAGAATCGAGAATGTTGCGGAGTTATTTTCCCCGATTATTTTCGACGAAAACCGAGGTATCGCTGTACAGCGTACACTCGTGTACAGTATCTAGCATTAATCTGCATTATTTCTTTAGCTTCTGTTGTCTATCCTAAAACCTTCCGGTTATAGGGAAAAACAGAATGGTTTTAGGCTAAAACTTTTTCCAGCGAAACTTGCGGCGCGATAAGTAACATCATCGGAACACGGTAGTTTTACCCTAGATTTATCCTAAATATAAGACTACCCGAAACATTACTCTGAGAAGTTTGAAATTACTCTAGTAAAAGGTAATTACCCTAGAAATGGCAGCCCTGGTCAAGAATGAACACAATACAAACTCCGCGAGTGTTTGCAATGCGCCCGTTGACAAGTTACAACCTATCCTTGGTGTCGTGGTTGCATCGGCTAACGTTTGGAACGCGTTATGGCTTTTCTTAATCACCGCAACGCGTCGTGGTCAAATATCACGAAAGCCACCACGCGAATTTCGCTTTGTGGCCGTTTTGAACTAGCCACAACGCGTTGTGGTGTTTTTTTCTGGCTCGATGAGTGATTTCGGTCTTTGAGCCTTAACGTATATAAACACACGCGCTACTATCACACGATATAAAATCAATTAATCGAACGAATATTTTTCACGAAGATTTATGTTTATTATTAACTTCGGTGATGTTTTCGACGCGATCAATATTCTGTTCCAAATTAGTTTAAGTTATGGAAATTTATTTTAAAATTAATTTCTTATTCTAGTTCTTTGCTCTTAGTTAAGTTTTAGAACCTTTCGACTACCTAATGACAAATTTCTAAATTGGTAATTCTATTTTTATAAAAATATTTGTACAGTATATTACATAGTCTGTTAAAAATATTACATTATATCCAAAGCAATTATCTGCAAGAAATGAAGCAAGAAATATCAAAAGTTTCTTTCGCATTCGAAATCGCCCAGTCTTACAACAAAGAAAGTGCAAAGAATGGAAATTGCGTTGTTGCTCACACGTTTCTGCGTGACGATGAGCCTGTCGTAGTAAAAATAATACTCGAGATTTTTAATATCCGATGCATGTTTATTTATTTCTAGAAAAAACGCTAAAATTAGCAATATTTGCCAGATATTGCCAGTTTAAAGGTTTTTTTTTTGGACGAATAAAAACAAAATGTCACGTTGTTCGAATCCTACTTTCACCCGAGTTCGAGAATTACTCAGAAGATAATTCTAGTTCCCAGATATTTTATTTAAATGCATTTCAGATTGGAGTTTTCGCCCATTCAGTTACAAATAATAAAATAATTTTGTAATTTACAATTCAAATGTTTTGTAAGAAATGTGGACGACATTTTAATAGTATTCGCTATTAAAATGTCGTCCATATTTCTTACGTAAACATTTGAATTGTAAATTACAAAATTATTTCATTATTTGTAACTGAATGGGCGAAAACTCCAATCTCAGAAAAAATAGATGAACTAAAACTTCAAAACTTACAATAGAAGACCGATCATTTCAGACAACAGATTACAGCTCACAAATATTTGATTTACATAAAAATTATTTTGTTCGTATTTAAAGTTTGAGTATATTAACCTTATATTTCTAATATCAACAGGAAAAAATAAACAAACATAACAAGCAAAGAGAAATTCATCGTGGAATTGGTCAAGATATAAGAAACAAAAGCAGTACCGAGTAAAAGTATCAAAGTAAACATCGAAAAGTAAAAAAATTCAGTATTTTGGAGCGGAGCGTGGAGCCGGAGCCCGAGGCAGTACAGCAATGGGATTTTGCTGGCAGCCGGAGTGGAGCCGCAGCACAGATAATTTTGATCGCTCTATCCTTCCAGTCTTTTTGTATCGATATTTTTTGATATTTAGCAACCGTGTCATTGTGCAACGACCGTTAATTTGACATTTGGTAACGCCATGTTCCATTTTTTCCTTCGCACTAGAAATTGGCGTTCATCGCAAATTTTGCAGTGACCATTAATTTGAATGTAGTGTGAACGCGAACGATCACATACTCGGTGAAGTTTCATAAAATGGAATATTTAATATTTTAATATGAATATAAATCCATTTATATTACAAACGGGTATGTAATACATATGTATGCATGGATAATATGTTAGGTTTATATCGTGTTCGTTAGTCGGCACAGATCAATTATGGAGTCGTCGTCGACAAAGAAGATATTAAAACTGCCCTTCGTGGTTCGTAGACGATTTACGGAAGAGGATTTGAATAATATTTTGACATTTGAATCTGAAAATAACAAGAAAAAGTCTGCAACATGCAAGGTGGATAAGGAATGGCTAACTCAAACAATGCGACTTTAACTTCGAGGCTAACGAAACAAGAGGTACCTTGAAAAATTTAATCTTTGGCCGCACGTAAAACGTAATCATCCGAAAATTATGTAGCTCTGATTAGAAAGAGAGACGAAGAAGACAAAGCAAAGATTGCCGCGAAAAAGCGTCATTTTGAATCTGAAGAAAATAGTTCTCGCGTAGCAGTTGCGTGCCGTGACATTTGATGATAGGGAAGCTGTGTTTCTGTAAGAAGCCGACTTCCAGAGGCAATCGGTTAATTGCGCGTGAGTAATGGTCTAGGGTCCATTCGTACATGGGTGGTGACGGAAGAGAAAGACGACAAGTATCTGGCAAAAACCGTTTATTTTAACATAAAATAAACATATACTATGTAGAAAATAGTTTGCTTTAGGACAATCAACTGTTCGGGACGTCCTGGGCGTCGATGTGGTTCTTTCATCGTCGATCGAAGGTGGCCCCGAGACAGTGGCGTTGACGAGTCTGTAAGGCACGGGGAGACTTCGTCCGTTGGCGTCGGGGACACGGTCTAAGTCCGAAGTGGCGCGGGTTACGGGTTGGCACAATAGACCAGAAATTGTTTTTTTTTTTTTTTTTTTTTGCGCGTTGACACGCGGCGTTTTGGTTATTCGGAACGTTAACCGAGTGCCAGGTGTCCTCGATTGTCGCGGGATTATATCAATCTCCGTTCTTTCTTTCGTCCATTTAATTGGTCGTTCTCCCTCAATCACTCTTCCCGAGTGGTTGGACCCTCGTTACTAAGCGTAACGAGACTCTTACCTGGAGCGCGCGAGAAAAGTGAAAATCGAAGACGAATTCGATCTTTCACCGATCGTAGGACGACTTCCTTCCGCGATTTATAGTTTCTGCCTGGCAGTTTGATATAAACGATGGGTGTCCGACTACAAACGACTTTTACCTATGTCTTTTTTAAACTAATAAATTTTTTAAATAAATTAACCGTTTTTTCGCGTCTTTCGTGACTGGTCAGACCTGTCCGGAACCCCACATTTGCATAAAAGTTTTAAACAAATACTGAAAATGACAAAAATAAACAATTCGTGTATTTTAGTTCTAAAATACAAATAATACAAATTGACATGATACAAACAATGATAGAAAAACTTAGTTTATAAAAAATTTAAAAAAAACAACTCCATTCGGCGATTTTTCTGCAAAGTCAATAGCAAATTCATTACTTTATGATAAAAGTCGCTGATCGTCGACTCCATCGACGTATTTGAAAGCACTTTTTCTATCGAAAGCGACGCTAGCGACGACAATTTTTCCTCCGACCGAGTGTTCCTGGCCAATGTATGAATTCGCTTCGTGGTCGAAAAACTGCGCTCAACAGACCCACTGGTAGATGGTACCGTAAAAATTAATGATATTAAATCATATAATTCTTTTAGTACGTCTTTGTTCGGATCGTCATTAATTATAATACTTTTTATGTCTAAGAGTTACTTGTCAATATAGTCCGCAAGGACGACGCCAGCCAATGGGTAAGGGGGGGCAAGATGATGTAAATTGATAGAGGATATGAATTGTATGTAGGTAAAATAGAAACGATTCATAAAGTTTTAATCATTTACTATGTACCGGAAAAGAAATATCTCAAATAAAACATTTTCTTTAACTTACAAGAAGCCTAAGAAGATTATTTTAATAACTTTTTCGAATTTCTAGGGGAGAACAGCTGCCCCTCTGCCCCTCCACCTGGCGACGCCCTTGATAGTCCGGACACGAATATAAATATTGCGATTCGCCACGTAATTTAGATAAAGCAACAAATTTCCCATAAAATTTACTTAATTTAAAGAATTAAAACACGCTTGGAAAATTTTTTTTTCATAATATTAAAATTATTAACATCTAAAAGTGATAAAAATTCTAAAGATTTTGTCTGAAAATCTATCAATATAATTACAGTATAATTAAAAGAAAATTATAGGACTATGAACCCAAAGCCGAGTTTTAATTAAACCCTTGGCTTTATTTCCATCTTTATTTAGTTGATAGAAACGGCATACTGTTTGCTATATCTTCACTTAACTCACTTCTACTTAAATCTAACAATTCAGTTCGTAAACTCATGATGTCCATCGACTCTGGACGGCCAACCAAACTAGTTTGGTTGTAGAAGTGAGTTAAGTGAAGATATAGCAAACAGTATGCCGTTTATATCAAGTAAATAAAGATGGAAATAAAGCCAAGTGTTTAATTAAAACTCAACTTTGGGTTCATAGTCCAACAATCAACAAAACACGGTTTCAAAAAAAAGAAGAAAATGATAATTAAATATAACTTTGCAAAGAAACGTAAATAAAAATAACATCGAATACTCTTTACTTTTTAAATCTTAAACAATTCACTTAGCTCCCTACCCAGTGGCTAAGGGATAGAATCGTTGGAAGCGTTACGCGTGTGTAGCTTCCACCAGCTAAACCGGGTGAGGTAGGTGCTCTGTGAAGCGCATGCACAAATGCCTATAATCTGGCTGCTTGGAAGCTGACCCGGTTTTGACAAAACAGCTCTTCCATTCCGCCACTGATAGCAATCTTATTGTTTTTTTTTCTTTTTTTCACGTGTAGTATAGAAATTTGTAATAAGATACATAATGTGGTTATAATAAAATATTAATTTTAATTAATTCAAAGTACAGTACGTTCAAATATGAAAATAATCATCCAATATGAATTTATATTTTAGAAAATACAAGGGAAGCGGCGCTTCCACCGCTTCCAATGACGGCACGCCAGTGTCGCATAGCATCATTTAATAAAAAATCGAAAATGGACCAATGGAAAATTGTTTCAAATTTCGATTCGTCACTATGGATACCGACACTTTTCGTAAAGGTCTTGTGGAAATGGTCCCACAAGTGGTTTGTTTGTGCGCAACACTCCTCACCGCAGACTCGAGAACAAAGGATTCCAAAAAATTGGAGGTGAAATGAGTTGACAACTCGGAATTTCGACAGGACACGATGCAATGCGTCAATTGCTTATCGCGTTGATCTCACGGAAACATTAAAAAGAAAGTTGGGCTACTCGAAGATGGATGCGGCAACCCATAGAAACAAATTTTCTCGCAGTAAATGTGCAGTTCTACGAAAAAAAGAGAAATAAAACTTATAAAAAACAATGGATATTGTTGATACCGAAGAATAATTCTTTCTGTGTGAAAAACCGGGCCAAACTACCCCAACCTCTAGGTTCAAAGTATCAATAAAATCGGTATGTGAGGTGATTCAAAATTACCCGGAGAGCATTCGAGTGGCATCGCGTTCACTACTCAACGATGTCGAGTAATTATTTTCCGCTCTAAAATTAATATTAAACGAGCATCGATTAAAACCGAGAAATAATTTACTTTCTGCTATTTGTTCTTCGTTCTATAAAGAACGAATAACGAATAATGACGTCGTATTGCTATGAAATAAAGTTTATAAATTTTTTTAAATTTAAGTGTTTCTTTTAAAAAGTTTTTCCTTAGAGGATAGAGCGAGCATTTTAATGCAGGAGCGAAACAATAAAAAATTGAAATGCTACAAATGCACGAAAAAATTATTATATACGTTTATTACTTTTGAAGTTATAATTATTTTTAATAAAGTCTATTTATATATTTTGAAGTTTGTAGTAATTAGCTGATTAGGACAATTAATTGTACGAACGCCGGGACATGTATGGCACCCGGGGATAGAGCGGGTCTTTTATGCCTTTTTTTTTTAAACAAATAAAATACGCAGAACGTTTCTTTATTAACAAAAAGCGGTCTTAAATATTTTATTTTCTGTTGGTAAAAATAGCATTTATCTATAGAGGTAGGAACCACTCAGTTCCTATCCCTATAGATTAATGCTATAGTAGGCTTTTAAGTTTTCTCCGGACCATGGAAAAAATCTCCGGCTTTCTCCCCCTGTAGACGGTGTCCCGGTCTTTCAACAATCAAGTCATTCATTTTAGATTTATTGGAAAACGTAAATACAAATTTTTAAAAAATAAAATCAGTTAAATGCAAATTTTCATGTTTATTTAAAATGACACATTCGTATTTGAAAATTAAGCTACACATTATTATCAGATTTTTTTGCAACGAGTTTTATTGTTTTGCATATAATTATTTAACTTAATATTTTTGATTTTATTTACAAATCAGCTTATTGATTTCATCAATAAATTTCCATATTACAATACAAAATATTTGAATTGTTTCGCTTTCTGTATTAAGTACAATCTCGAGAAAATCTTAATCTTAAATCTGACGTCTTTACATTATTTTATTGTCAATATATAAACGAATATAATTCGATTTCGGCGTAATAATTGACACGACTTAAAGAGACACTCGTAACATCGGACGAAAACGAGTGATAGATTTACGTTAAATTTCGTTGTTAAATCGGGCCAGCAGAGGGCTCCCAATAATACCAAATCTCTTTCTTTCCTAAATATTAAGCCTCGCCCACGTCGTCCGTGTCAAATTCGGTCGCCGTTCGATTTTTAACGTAACGTTTTGGCCTATTTCTCCGTGATAAATAAAAACTCGCGCACGTGCTATCCCGACTAGCGCGGAAGTTTTCGCCGTAAGAACGGAAGTGACGTCCCGTTACGCCAGACGTTTCCACGTGACCGACGAAACGCGTGGTTTTCCATTCGTTCCAGAATACAGAAAAGAGTTCTGACGAAATAACGTACACACAACGCCAAACGAGTCCAGATCGGGCGGAGGCCCTACGCGCGACGACGGCGAGCCCAATCCCAGTCGAAAAATGCAAACTTATCCAATTTAACGGAATAATCGAGCGAAAAATCTCGGATGCGACGTCGACTCGCTAATGTCAACTTTGGGGGTGGTACGCGGCGAAAGCACAACATCTCGCTACACGTGATTGTGGCCCGACCCACCGCTACGTCACCGAATCGACGATGATTGGTCGAACCCGGAAGGTTCCAGTCGCGTAAATCTGCGCTCTTATACCAGTACTCGACGATTAATCCGTCCGCGGCATAATTACGAAATCTTGGGAAAAAATCTGGATTCCTCCGAGGCGTCGAGAAAAATTAAAGTCCATAGAGCGATTGAAACGATTTACGCATCCGTTCCAAAGTATGGCGGCCACCATTTCGATCTCAAAATGCCGACGTTCTTATACCCGGATTCGTTAGACAGCGCCAGAGCACTGTTCGATTGGATCGGATCGAGAGCGCCTCTAGCAGAGATTATATAGCGTGTATTTTCTAAACGATAAATCGAGCGAAATTTATTTTAAAAATCCCGTTTGAAAGACAAATTTCTACGAAAGACAATGATCGGGCGACCGAGACTGGTATAAGGACGAGGCGTTCCGGTAGCCATGCAACGTCAATCATCGTGACCACGTGGTGCTGTGGCATTTTTGCACCAGAGAACGGCGACTGTTTTGACGAGTCCCGCCATCTTGGCAGGAAAGTGTTCGACGAACGTGGCCCGGGTGTTTACTCGTTCCCCCGTTTCTAATATCGCGTCGCGTTCCGATCGAAGCTGTCGGCAACCGACTAATTGATGTAACGGTCATGAATCTGGAGACGTTACTGGAAGCGGCGAAATACGTCGAATACAGTTCCAAAGCTAAAGCACGTGGTAAGTCCTTTTAAAGGTCGGTAATTGCGGAATGGGTTTTCGAGGGTCGAGGCGGACGAGGCCAGCGTCCCAGTCCGATTATTCGGGCCGCGGTTCCGACCTTTTTGTTCCGAGTCTTCAATCGTAATTCGTAATCGCCGCATAACGGCCTTCCCCGGCCTTTATTCGCCGCCCTTCTTTATTTAATAACATCTTTTTCCTACGATTTTAAAATCGATCGCTCCGATAATTCGAATTAACCCGGAAACGACGCGCGCGCCCGTCCGCACCGTCGCTTCGACTTTTATTATTGTCGTCTTCCACGTGACGCTGGTAATTGGCGGACGCGAAGGCAGACGAGCGCGTAAACACCGACGACGTGAGACTGACGTTTCACTTCCGTCCAAGGGGAAGAACCTCATGACTACGACACGTTCGGAAGGTTGTATGCACGCGAAGAAGCCTCGCCGACCGGACCCAGACACAGATCGGTGGCCTGCAAACAGGACGGCGATCCTCCGGCCGGTCGCCCCGATGCCTCTAAGGAGAGAAGACGTTCCGGCGGAGGACAGTTGTCCAGGGAACCTCCGATTCTGGGTGACGAGATACAGGGGTGAGTCGTCTTCTCTTAAATCTCTTCCCCGCTCGCGTATCGCGCTGTATCAGTTAACGAAAACTCCGACTTTTTCCAGCGGAGGAGGAACCAGAGAGGTGCACAACAAGCTGGAGAAAAACAGGTGAGCCGGTAGTCGAGTCGACGTCTAGTCGACTTTTCGCACGTTATTCCTATATACTGTGTTTGTCTTCGCACCGGACAGGCGCGCCCATCTGAAGGAATGCTTCGAAACGCTGAAGAGGCAGCTACCCAACATGGAAGAACGCAAGACCTCGAATCTCAGCATCCTGAGGGGAGCCCTGCGTTACATCCAGGTGAGTCGGGCCTCTCCCGCTCGGGAGCGCGTGGCGCGGAACGACGTCGCGCCGACCGCGGGCCCGGCCCGGATTGCGCTTTCCCCGGGTGTCGACCCGCCGACCGTCTCTTCGTCCGAAATTGGCCGAGGTGTTTTCCGACGGCACCGACCGAAACGTCCTTTCGTTCCGGAAGAATCGGTCGCGGGCGAGAGACGAAGATCCGGCCGCGGATCGGCGCGGCTCGGCGTTACGCTCGGTCTGGGGCCGTGGACAGAAGCCGGCGTGCGCGTCGGTTGTCTCCGGAAATCGCGCGACTCGAAAACGTCGTCGGCGACGTTTCCGACCGCCGATCACAAGTCGAATTCCGAACGGTCATCGGCATCCGTTTCCGCCTTCTCGACGCCTATTTTTTTAGTCTAAATTTTATTTTTCCAGCGTCCCATGCTTCTTCGTCGTCAAAAATTCAAACTGGATTGAAAATTAAGTAATTAAATTGAAAAAGCGTCAAATCGTTCCTTCTGTCTTTCCTCGTGCTTTCTACCGATTTCTCTCGTGGTCGGTCGAGCGTGCGCCGTCGGCTCCGATTCGACGTCGTTGATCCACGTGCTCGTTTGCGATTTTTGACTCGCGTGTGGCTCGCGACGCGTCGGGGCGCGAGTCCGCGCCGCCGAAATTTTTAAAATGGGAACGGTGGTCGGTGCAGCTTCCGATGGAGTTTCGTTTTTCGCCGGTCTCGATCGGAATGCGCTTCCTGGCTTAGAAACGTACGAAGTAACGATCTTAGTTTTCGGCCAATCGATAGAGAAATATTGAATGGAAATTAATTCCCGTTTACGGCGCCCGAAACGAGTCTGATTTAACGTTCGTTAACTCGGGAGTTCGTTTCGTCTTCCCTGGAGCGTGTCCCGTCGTTTCCGACGTCGCTTTCCCCGATTTAATGGCCAGAATTGTCCCGACAATTCTTTCTCGGTGCGATTCTCGCAAATCGGGGTCGAACCGTCGCCGACGTAAATGGAATTTTTTTTTTACTCGAACGTACTGTACTAAGATATCTCGTTAAAGTATTCGTTTATATGAAACCAGGGCGAAATTATTTCGTTACTACTTATGGCAGTGTCCTTCTGTCAATTCATTATTAGTTTTTATTTTTCTTCCTTTTTTACATCAGTCGACGACTGTTAAAAAAAAAAAAAAAACATTCTGTAAGAAATGAAAATCTAGCAAACTGTGTTGGAATGTGGACTGGAGCATCAAAATCAGTCAGAGTTGCGCTAGTTTGCCATGTAGCTTAAAAATTGGACAGGTCTGAAAAAGTATTGAGTCCTCTTTTGCCCTGGCCCAATTTCCTTCGTCTTGGATTTTGGCAGAATGAGGGAACGTGATGTGGTCTGTCCTGTTTCCTCATTTTTGTTGCAAAGAGAATAGACATAGTGGATGTGGTATGATTTTTCTGTCTTACTCCTGTAGGTTGGATCCTCTGTTCTAATCTGTCCTTCTCTAACTTTGCACTGGATCCAGTCAAAGTTTTATCTGTCAGTTTAGCGCATGTAAACTAGCATTTGCTGGACTTCTCTGATATTAATTTGTGTCAATGATGGTATTGATTTCGATTATATTTATTTTTCTAGTTATTTATTTTTGGAATTATTTCTTGTTTTGACTTGTATTGTAGATTGGGGGTGGCCAACCCTGCGCCCTTAAGCGATTTATTATGTGCCCACGACACGCTTCCCGATAAATTAAAATAATTTTTCTATTTTATTTTCAATCACTTTCATGATCCAGCTTTTAAGCAGAATTTTCTTGAAATTATTTATTTATTTATTTATTAATTGAAATTTTCAAGTAATAAATAATAAAATATAAGTACTTAGTTCCACTACAAAAGTTATTATTTTATTGAATTCTATCGAATTTTAGCGCTATCTTGTATGCTTTTATTTTATTACTACTGATTGTTCTGCCATTACATCACTCTCCTGATTTTGAAAAGTTATGTCAAGAAATACAATCTCAATCTTCTCGTTAACGAATAATAATTTTTCACGTATTATGTAATAAATGTCGTTTGATAAAATTGTTATTACAAATTTTTATTATTATTTTAACTTATAAAATAAAATCAAAAAGAATCAAAATTAAAAATGACAAAATTAAATGAAAAAAATCTTAAGAAAGTATAATTAAGAATTAAAAAAAAAAATTAAAAATAACTTTAACAATAAACATATATGATGTCATTACATATTGTTGCGCCTGCAACGTTCACGAAAATTTGTAATTGCGCTTCCAAAAAGGTTGGCTACCGCTGTTGTAGATTATAGTTTAGGGTAAATTTTATTGCTTGTTTTATGCATTTTGGTGGTTGGATATCGACTGAATAAAGTATCTGGTTGGGTGAAGTAATATTTTAATTTTTCAGCTTGATGTGTTAGGATCTGTTTGAATATTCAAGCATTTTTCCTCTATATTAGGTTTGAAATTGCTTATTCTATTTCAGTTATTTTTGTGTTATATCTTAGCCAGCGCCGGATTAAGCCTCTAGCGGGCCCTAGACAAAATTTAAATTGGGACCCCATTTAAATAAGTTGCTTCTAAACAAATCTTATATAATGTGACATTAGCGTAGCTAGCATGGGTGACACCCGGTGCGGATATCGTGGTGTCACCCCAAGTCACACCGTAGTGTCACCCTTTTTAACTGTTTTATAAAACACTATTGAATTGTAATAACTTCGCACTCGAGCAACTTGAACGCTACATCGAATATGCGATGTCGCGACGTATAAGTTTAAATTTAGAAAATGAATCATAACCATACATCAGTATTACTATGAGAGGCGGCCCTAGGAATATTTCTAGATGGTGCGAGAGATCTCGTGGCGGAGATTACTTCTGACGCACGGATGGCTGTTGACCTTTTATTTTTTTTATTTTTTTTTTAGGTAATGGCTACTGAAGCCGGGCCCCTCCGAATTACGGACCCTAGACATTTGCCTACTTTGCCTATTCGATAATCCAGCCCTGATCTTAGCTAATAGATTAGGATATTTTTCACAAAGTATAATTTCCTGATTTCATTAATCTTCATATTGTCGCTTAGGAGAAAAAAATATGAAATATTACAAATTGTGTAAAAGAATTATTAGAAATTTGAAAGACTATGTTTTTTTTTTGATATTCCCGATTATAAAATACATGAAATTATATTGAAATTCAGATGGTTTTTCTAATTGACATTCTTAGTTAAACTGAATTGTTTGAAACATTAGCAAAAACAATTTCGTAATTATATCCCCTTCTGAGTGTGTAAAGCTCGGAGAATGTGAATTTCATTTGCAACTTCTTATTTGTGTGAAGCTGTTTTTGTCGCTGTGATAAAACTAAGCATTGCACGAAAATCAATGTGGAGGGTGGCTGCATTCAGTTTGATTCCAAGATTTGAGAAAATGTGCAGTGATCAACAGGCTCATCCATCCCACTAATTATAATTAATTGAATTTGTTCAATTACGGTGGAACCTTGCTTAACGAGCACCTCGCACAACGAATATTTCACATAACGAGCAAAACAAATTGTAAAAATTTGCCTCGTTTAACGAGTGATGTTTCGCATAACGAGTGACGAGGAGAAGGGAAGTCCCAAATTGTGCACATGCGGCATGCTCTATCAGTCTGTGTTTAGCAATCGTTCCGCTAGCATCTCGGTGTCACTTGCGATCACATATTTTTCCAAACTTGCGTTTACACACATTACTTATAAACATCAACAACCATAGCCCGTTATATAATAAACACGCCAAACGATATGCCAAATTCTTGGCCCATTAAATTTAATGATCAATTCCAAATTAAATTTTAGAAATGTCTGTTTTAAAAATTAACTATTTATAATTATTAAATTTAATACGAGATGGAACTGCCTACCTCTAGTCAAATTAATTAATTTCTAATATTTAATTATAGCCTTTACATACCTCAAGAATTTGGCATATCGTTTGAAGTGTTTATCAAACATATTAGCTGTGATTTTTTTTTTGTTTCTGCAAATGGAATTTTCATTCCAGGATGGTTCATTCTGCACTAGAAGAAAAGATGATGATGATTCATGCTCCTTAATTTAACAGTGTATATTGTACAATTTTTTTTGAATAAACGTTATACATAAAACATTTGAGCATTTTTTTCGGCGTGGAACGCATTATCATATTTTACATTAATTTCTATGGGAAAAATTGTTTTGCTTAACGAGTGTTTCTCATTACGGGTAAGACTCTGGAACGAATTATGCTCGTTAACCAGTTATTGAGTTATTAAATTAGTTGTTGTTCAAAACTTTGTTTATAAATTAAATGGAAATTTATTTAATTTCGTAGTTAACTGAAATTATAAAACACTTATTTCATACTGAAGTTTATTACATATAAATGGTGGTTCATTTCTGGTTATTCATCTGGCTAAATTGCTTGGTCTAAACACCTTGTCAGCAGTATGACATCAGAAGCAATTTTTGAAGTAATGATTGTTGCATAGTACCAAGCTCAATTTCTGAAGATAACCAGAAAATGGATGCACCTTAATACGTTTGAATACACATCAGATAGCATGTTTGGAAACATTAAATATATCCTCTTATTTTTTTAAATCTCTAATTCTCTAATAAAGTAGTTTTGTTCTAAACTGTTTTAAGAAAAATTTCAAATTGAATACAGTTGTTATAAAAAAAAAATTTATTTATTTATTGTTCAGAATAACAATTATATTCTACAGATCTTTGTAATTATCAATGTGACTTTTACTATTAATGGAAAGGTTTTTGGATTTGGATTTAAATAAATGATGATAAAATGTAACAGCTTAATGGTAAGAAGTTGTTTTATAAATTACAAAAATTTTTCCAAGCTTTCATAATCTTAATTTTAGATCATAATTTAATAGAAATTTTGAATAATTTTGTAGATTGACAAAATTTCAGTTTTAATTCAGCCTATATGCTTTACTTTAATCCACATATTTGTCTTTAATTTCATAAATGATCATTAAATATCCAAGGATTGAGTATCCTAGTAGTAAATTTATTTGGGAACATGTACAGAACCATTCTTGAATATTACCCGTATCTCATTCTTAAAATAATAACTACCGTTGACTAGTAGATGCAGAAACTGTTAGAGGATTTCTGAAAACTTAAGAGAAGCAATGTAAAATTAATAAATACCATAAACTACTGTAGATAGGTACCAAATTTATTTGTTTAACAAGAACAAACTTTAATAGAAAATAAATATTTAAAAAATAAGTCTACTGTATATTTACATTACTGGTATTTTCTTATTACTTTTATGTGTATTATAAAATAATACTCATTATGAAGAAAGGAACTAGTTACTATTTTAAGTATAATTTATTTTAAAAATCAAATGTATATGTCAGGCACTTGTGACAAGCCTGCTGCTGAATAAAACTGTATTGCATCACCATGCGCTGATGGTTTGCTTCCATATGCTACCTACTAGGCTATCTCCTACAAGCAACAAGTTTCTTAATACAGTATCTACATAATATGAGTAGAACACAAAGGCTACTTCCTGTAGGTGGAGAAGATCAAAGAATCAAGTTTACAGTTATCTCCTGACTAATGCAGTAGTTAGGTTCCAAAAAGTGCTGCATTATGCAAATCTGTGCTATATGAAACAAAGGACTAATTCAAAATGTATGGTTAAGTTCCAAAAGTTAGCTATGTTGTATGAGGGATACCTGTAATTATTATTGTTAAAAGTAAACCAATATTTTTAATTGAATACTTGAGAATGACAAAAACCCAACAAATTTTTCAGAAACAAAAAGACTAAATACAGTCAAACCTGTCTATAATGGAACCTGCATATAGCAAAAACCTGTCATTAATGGAAAATTTCTTTGGTCCCTTGAATTTTGTGCAAAAATTAATTTAAATTAACCTGCATATAACAGAACCTGTTTAACAGAAATGGAAAGGATAATTGGGTTGTATAATGGAAAAATGTATCTTCATCTGATTTAACACAACTTCAACAAGAAGTTTAAAAACTTAGCATGTATAAATCATAAAAAAAATACACATTCACAATACAGAATAGCAAAATACGATACTGTATTACAGTTATTTTATTGGGATTTGAATGGAAAGTTTTTGCATTTACCTTGTCATTCTGAAAGAATATTTCACAGAAATGGGTAGACTTGGATAGAGATGGCTGTCAAGTTTCTTGCTTGGATACTTTGCCACTGACACATTATATTAATGGTAAAGTTTAAAAGATATAATGGGAGATAAGTTAGTATTTGTTCATCTGTTTATTCTCGTTGTTAAGAGTGAACAAATATTTCCAAATGCAAATGTTTTCAACCCTATTAACAAGTCATCAACACAGGCATCAAAAACAAGACAATGTTACAGGAAAAAAAATAGAATAATACAAAACAATGAATATCTAAAATATAATGTTGCAATAAACTTAGGATAACTAAAAGAGATGAATAATTATAAGAAATAAAAATAAAAACTTAAAATAAGTAAAAAAAAACCTTAAAAACATATGATTAAGATGTTAAAAGTGAACAGGAATTGTTGATAAGAAACTTCTATGAGAAGTGGAGAGAGTTAAGGCGTAAATTCAAAATTGAGTTTTTATAGATTTTGTTCTTTTCTAATATACAAGCATGAGAAGGGTGGCAGTTATTCCAGATGAGTAAATCCAAGATGGAAGCTGGAAGTTTAGTTAGAATGGTGAAACAGTGCTATCAGTTCCTTTATTTGTGTTACATTTTTATGTTTTTTTAGTTATTGGCAAAATGATCTAGAAGTGATCATTATATACCATATTTATAACAAAATTTATTCTTTGCAGGAATGATATAGATATCTTACATTGAAGATATCAAATAAAACACACCTCAAAACCATGCTAGCATCCAGTGACCATGTATGTTGGCTCTACCACTTGATCTCTGAAATGGCGAATAAGGGAACACAAATACAAAATTGACAGTGGAAAACTATCCACTGCCCTGTCTGCATATGCCTCTGACAATGACATTGAAGCTTTGTTACAACAAACAAAGTTGATCTGTACAACCAGGCACAGTGAAAGTATCTTGAGATATGGAGGCCCTGGAAATTTTTAAAGCCAGCAAGAATGGGCTATGCATCAACTGTAAAGAGGAAAAACAAATATCATATGCTTAGCAAGCAAAATATGATGAATCACTATGAATAAGGTGCCATTCAGTCAATGTAATGCACACTTCTTGTTATGTAATCATGTATGTTCAAGTTTATCAGAGGTTCATTGGTAATGTAGTGATTTAAATTTGAATTTGGTTCTATATATGTTCTATTCATAGAATGTTGAAAACCTGAAGCAGGGTTCAGAAGGAGCTCAAAAACATTTGTTAATGATTTAAATCTGTCACAGGACACTAGTGATGTTTTGAAAGGTGTTTTATGCTTTACCATTAAGTTATTGAAGTAAAGAAATTGTTAAAAGTTGAAAAATAACTCTCAGTATTCTGTATATAATCAAACCCACCAAAACTAAAGTGATAAAAGCACAAAAAAAAAAAACATATGAGTATAATGTGAGAGAGAGAGATATTTTGGATGCACAATAAGTTATGCTTATGCTTTGAGAGCATTTTTCATTGCATATGCAATTTAAACTTCAAAGCATCATTTAAACTCCATGATAAATTTTTGTCAAATTTAGTGTTTGAACTTTGAAGCATTTAAAGTTACAGTGGTACCTTGTACTTCAAACAACTCTAATTGATTGAGTTGTAATGTTAACTCAAGGATTGTTATTTATAAGCGAGGAAAAATGTATCTAGCTTATGAATCAACTGGAGCTTATAGAATCAGTTAGTCGAAATGTCCATACATTCCAAATAAGCATATTGTTATCTACTTTATGGTTGTAGTCACTGATGGGTGAAAAATAGAGATTACTTTTCCAGCTTAATTATAACAAATTCACAAAGTAGTTTTTTAAAATAGGACTGTCCATGGTTATTTTTTTTCCTTGTGGACTGTGTTGTTAAAGGAGAAAAGTGATGCATAAAAAACTAAGTTTTAGTTCTAACTAAACCACTAGTTTTTGAATATCTGAAAAATATTTGTAACCATTAAGGATATGAGAAAGTAAAAAGTCTCAGAGCACAAAACAAGTTTCAAGGTTAATACAGGGAGTATAGGTTTACAAAGTTGAGACAATCTCTTTGTTCTTGTGTATGATATTTTTGAGTTCTCTGATTTATTTTGAATTGAGGATAGACAAATTATATTATAAATGCTTAGAGATATATTCCTTGAGATGTTTTTCTCAAAGCAGAATGTCATTTCTCTGCAGTAGATCTTTATTTCTTTCTGTCATTACAAATCTTAGCAGAAGGTTTATGTAGAACAGAATGGTAGTGCTAAAGAAATGACTGATCCTTCAAGTGAGGATTCCACAAATTCTCCACTTGTAGCTTCTTTTGACATAATCATGTTAAAAAAGCACACAGATTGTCTATTTTACAGAAACTATAAATTGTATAAAATGGTGAATGCAGTGTAAAACAAGCAGAGTCTGTGACTAAATAGTATAAACTTCAGAAAGGTTATCAGGTCGTTTAACTATTTACAGCTTAAGTTCCTACATATGAGATCGGTTGTATTAAGTAGCATTTCATTTTTAACTGTAAATTTGGCATCAGTTTTAAATTTAATTTTTTTATTTTTAAAACTAATGCAAATAAAATATTAATTTTTTGCATTCATTTCATGAATCAGTTAGATTGAGGAATAGGACATGACTATTATAAATAATAATCATTTTGTTGATTTATCTTGTATAAAACTGTTGGAACAAATGATGATAGTTGGGCAATTATTTGAAAAGAATAGGGTAGAGTGATCATATTGTTTATTGTCCAAACCACAACAATTTTTAAGAGTGAGTGAAAAATGGATTTAAAAATGGCTAAACTTAGATTATTTTTTAAAAATTATTTGACAAATCAGATTATGAAGGAATTATTTGTTATTTAAAAAATTATTTATATATTGACTTTTAAAATGATTCTGTTTAAAATTTTATTGTATTTTTGAGGGTTAAAATTGGTGAAATTTGGGGCTGTCCCTGACAAATGGGGGACATATAGTCACCTTAGTACAGGAAAACTAACAGTGATTATTTATATCTGTAAATTTTGAAAAAAGTTATGATAGGATGCTTAATGAATTAATATAAGATTCTTATAGGTTGAAGATACCAGGTTGTTCATTAAGTTTTGTTGTTCGATAAGAAAAACACAATTGTATGGTTTGAAATACATTTTATTATTCAATATAATCTCCCTGAACTTCAATACACTAGTTTCGGTGATTTCTAATTTATGGATTCCGTCCCTAAAGTGAGAATCTGGAAGACTGTCAAAATACACTTCCATGGCTGCTTTTACCTCTTCGTTCGATGAAAATCGTTTCCCACACATGAATTTTTTGAGATATGTGAACAGCCAGAAGTCAGAGGGAGCTAAATCTGGCGAATAGGGTGGATGTTGCAACAGTTCATACTTTAATTCACAGATTTTCACGATGGTTTTTTGAGCTATGTGAGAGGGTGCGTTGTCTTGATGAAAAATGATTTTTTTCTTCTGTAAATCAGATCTTTCTTCACGAATTTTTACATCTAGCTGGCCCAAAAAGTTACAATAATAATCTGAGTTTACTGTTTTACCAGTTTGGAGGTAATCCACAAACAAAATTCCTTTTGCATCCCCAAAATCTGATGCTAACACCTTCTTGGCTGATTTCTAGACCCTAACTCGCTTTGGAGCCAAAGTACCGGGTTCACACCACTCCTTAGCCTGTTGTTTTGTTTCAGGATCATGGTGGTAGACCCAAGTCTCGTCCATAGTGATGAAATGACACACAAAATCCTTTTTATCCTTCCTTCTAAAATGCTCCAAATGTTGCTGAGAAAGTCGCATTTGAATGTGTTTTTGTTCCATTGTTAGCGAATGCAGCACCCATTATGCACACAGCTTTCTGTAATCCAAAACTTCAACCAAAATATTGCTCACACTGCTAGTGAGATCCTGAGGGCTTCTACTAAATCTCTCTTGGTTAATCAACGATCTTCCAAAACCATGTGCTGTATTTTTGCTACGATTTCTGGTGTCGATGCACTTTTTGGACGTCCTTCACTTGGATCGTCTTCAAGACTCGTACGACCACGTTTAAATTCAGCAACCCATCTTTCTACAGTTCTAATTGAAGGTGAAGAGTCGTTATACACTTTTAACAATCATTCATAAATTTGTTTTGCTGCTACACCTTCCAAAAATAAGAATTTTATCACTGCATAACATTCATTTTTTCCATTGTTAAAAAATACAGCGACATGTCAACTTTGAACAGCTGTAAATATACAAATGAGTTGACAGATCTACATGAAACTTCACACATGTTCATAAAAAAGTAGTATTCTTTTTAGAGAAATAAAGCGACGAACCTAATAGCACCATCTCTTACCGAACGACAAAACTTATTGAACAACCTAGTAATAGAAAGGAATATATTACTTTAATTAAGGATGAGCTTAAGAAAGCTAGAATAAACAGTAAGATAAATTGATAGGATATATTTATAATTAATATCTTATTAATCATAATCAATTTAGTTAATGATGAAATGTTTTGAATTTATGTTTGAAGCTATAAAATATTAAATATCATAAATAAGTGAAATAATATAAAATAAAAGTTATGAAAAATAAAATATCACAGTAAATTACAGCAGTTAATTCATTCTAAAGCTTTTTGTGTAAGTTGAAAAACTGCTTAAGTCCCAGGAAGCTTAATGTATAAAGTCATTTAAAATGATAATTAAAGCTAAACAGCTTCTGCTTATAAAAAAGAGAAAATAAAAGCTTATTTTTTATAAATGTTTTCACCATCTGTTATGCATGTTCAAAATGATGACTTTTTTTGTTATAAAGAGTGCTTTTAGTTGTAAGTCAAAGTTTCATAACTACATATCTATAAAAACTTGCAAAGTTGTGGACTTATATGTTACAAAATAAATAGTAATATATAAATTATAAATAAAAAGATATTTCTCCAATTTAAAATTTTTAAACTTTAATTTAATATTTTTCCAAACTAATTATTGGCTATGTAACTAATCCTATACATTTGTTTGTATTAAAACATTTAACTAGTTTAATAAAGTGTGATTTATGTATAGCGTTAAGATAGGACAGAATGTTACAAAAAGAACTTTAGAGTAGGAATAAAGATTTATCAGAGATCATTTTTAAATCTAATTTTTTACATCAGTATTAGATGTTTTATTGTACAGAGAAATCAGAAGAAAAAGAGATGCATATTATTTGAGATCAAAAGAATTAAAAACCTTTTTTAATCCAGCAGTTAACACTAAAAACAAATGTTTTTGGCTATCTTAAACAGCCATCCTTAGGTTTGAATGTTCATTAATAATGAACATTTGAATCTTCAGGAATTTAATTAATGATGCACATTTGAGCATTCAAATTAATGATCCAGAACAATAATTCAAAAATAATTGATTGTATAAAAATCTATTAACCCAATTTTAGATTAATGCCAAATGATTACCAGATTAGATGGCACCTAATGCCTATCTCTAAGCCAAATTACTCGATATTTAATTATTAATAGTAGCCTTATTATAGTCCAATATAATCTGGCAATTGTTTGTCATTAATAACTGAATTGTAATGCACATTCTACTATGTCATGCTGCTTAACGACATTGTTACAAAAATCATGTATCTAAGATGTTAAGAAGCTTCACTTACCACTAAAGATTTTGAAATAAAACATTAAGGTTGTAAAGCATTGGACAATGCATTGTGAACAAAGTTCTATTTAGCAAACTATTTTTATTTTTTTGAACGGACTACAAATGCATTTTGGGTTGGCACAGTGTATTTGCAACCCCTCGTCAGCGCTAGTTCAAATAAAACTGAATTAAAACATGACAATGATATACCTTAAACAATAATATAAAAACATAAAACACTTACAATGTACTTCAATGTAAATTATAAAGTAATGCTACAAGTAGGGTATGGAAGGATCAACCCTCCTTATCACAAACCATTATCCAAGTGGACACAAATTGTAAACATTATATAACAGTAAGGGTGGTTGCCAGATGTCAGTTGACTTGGGAGAGTGGTCACATGTGTTGACAATGTGGGGGTACACATACAATATTATTAAGTTATAACCATACAGGATATACATTTACAAGTGAAATATGTTACAAATATACAGAGTTGGGACTTAACACTAGAATTAACAATTTTAGAACAAAGTTCTATTTCTTGTTGTAGGAGCTGCCAAGCATTAGATAAGTTTGTAGTGTCTCTATGATTTATACAGTTCCCTTTAATGCTCCACTTGTACATTTCAACCATTTCTGAGTGCTGAGCCAGTGCTGGACTCTCTTAACTATGGTTGTGCCATCTTCTAGAACTGTGTTGCCTGCTGCGTAGTAATTGGTACCAGAGAGTTGTAGACTTTTACTAGAGTTATATTGGTGATCTCTGATCTGTACAGATGGGACGAGAGGTGTATCCTGTATAGATACTGCTCATCCTCTAAGGCAGTGGTTCTTAACCTGGGGTGTGGCAAGAGAAATTTCAAAAATTTTTTAAAAAAATAGTTAATGCGCATATGGAAAAAAAAATTTGAAAAGCTAGACTTAGAACAGTTCTGGTGTAAACAGTTAGAAGCTTATCCACAACTGGCAAAAGCAGCACTAGAGACACCTTTACCATTTGCCACCACCTACCATTATGAAATGGGATTTTCAGCACTTTTGCACATCAAAACAAAAGCCAGAAATCACTTAAATGCATCTGTTGACTTATGCATGGCTCTTTCAAAAAAAGAGCCTCATTTTAATGGAATTATTATGAATAAACAACAACAACCTGGCCATTAAAATTTAAATATTGCTTTTTATGTTATACAGTAATATATATATTGTAAATAAACATGGTATTTGTTTGTTTTTTAATAAATGTTTTTTCTTAAATAAAAAATATACACACATTTTTTTAAAGGGAGGTGCAAGAGCTTATTTTCAGATTCAAGGGGGTCTGACCACTAAAAAGGTTAAGAACCACTGCTCTAAGGGGATTGTATATACGAGGGATGTTTCTTTTTCAACCTTCAATGGTTCATAAAACAAAGACAAACATAAATAACAAAATGAATTTATTACCAAAAGTTAGGTACAAACATGGCTATTTTTTGACATAATCATCGTGAGATTGAGGCATTTGTCTGTGGATGAGCTTTGAAATCCCCTCTTCATAGAATGTTGCCACCAATGACTTGAGATGGGCCGTAACATTGTTTTGGTCATTAGTCGTGAACCTCTACCCTCCTAGCCACATTTTCAGTTTAGGAAAGAGGTGGGAATCGCTTGGTGCTGAATCAGGGCTATATGCTGGGTATTTAAAGGTGTGAAGATTTCATCTTTCAGACTTCCACCCGGTTTCTAACTTTTTAATGTGTGAAGACTTCCACATCTTTCCTGAACTGAAAACGTGGCTAGGAGGGCAGAGGTTCGAGACTAATGACTATCTTCAAAACAATGGTAGGGCTCATCTTGAGTCATTGGTGGCAACATTCTGTGAAGAGGGGATTTCAAAGCTCTTCCACAGATAGATAAATGCCTTAATCTTCATGGTGATTATGTTGAAAAGTAATCATGTTTGTACATAACTTTTGGTAATAAATTAATTTTGTTATTCGTGTTTGTCTTTGTTTTATGGACCATCAGAGGTTGAAAAAGAAACAGCCCTCGTATTTCAGAGGCATGGATGAGATTCTGCTCTTACATAATAGGTTATATACTGTTGGATTAGGTTTGTAACTTATGTTAATGGTTTGGGGATGGTTGTTAGAATATCCCCTGGTTCACAGAAGCAAGGATGTAACAGTAAAATTGAGGACAGCGATAAATTCTTTATTGGTTAGGATTAAGCTTTCTTTGCTGATTTTTGATTACTTTATAATCCCTATAATACTATAATCCCTATACTATTTATCTTTCAGTTGCTATACTATAACCTTTCGGAGGTATTTCTCTATCATGAAAGTAGGGGAACCACATTTTTCCAGGACAGATCTAAGTTATTGGATACTGCTCATCCTCTAAGGCAGTGGTTCTTAACCTGCCTTATATGTTTGAGTCTTAACACAGCTGAACAGTCTTGATTTACAGGGTATTGGAACAACAGACTTCTTGAGGAATGGTAGACATGAGCCAGGTTAGATTTATAGTCTGCTTGCCCTGTTTACAATTTGTAACAATTTTCTAGTAAAGACAGAATTGAGTTTATAGAATTTAAGTATGGTTTTTATAAATAAGTGAAGAAATTAGATTTGAGGATAAGATAGTTAAAAAACTTAAATTCAGAAATTTAGGATAATATTTGTATGGTGGTAATGAGTAAGATTTAGCTGTGGAAAGTAAAGTAGCAAAAATAGAGATAGCTAGAGAGTTTCTTTTTATTAGGAGAGTCTGTATGAGAGTAAAAGAAATTTTATCAGGTAATAGTTAATAGTTAAGCAACTATGATATATGAATTAGAATTCTTGGAAGTAAAACTGGCATAAATTAAGATGATACAAATAGCTGATATTAGAATGATTAAGTAGACAAGTGGTATAACATTGAAAGGTAGAGTCTGGAATAGTTTAATTAGAGATAGTTTAGATATAACAGATGTACTGATTGTTGAGAATCTCGTTACTGGGCAAAGAAATTATTTCATTACAGGTTCCTTTATCCCTGTCAATTAACCAAGTTGTTTGAAAGTCACTGTAAATTAGGCTTGACCATACATTGTTAAAACATCAAACTGTAATTCTAATTGAAGGTTACAAATATGCATCCTACACTTTAGACACACATGCATTACACAAAATTCATAATCGACTATTATCAGCCAATCATACATTGCTGCCATTGTGATGAGTTAAGAATAAGAAGAGAATGAAATGCATGACACTGGTAAATAATAAACTTAAAGAAAATAGAGTATATTAGAGTTGGGGATGAAAGAGGAACTAGTTGGTTGAAATTGATTGGAAGACTAGAATAACAAATCAAAAATCTGCTTGGACAGAAGAATGAGATTGTTGATAATTTTGTGAAAATTAATTAGGATGAAAAGTCAAAAAATAAAAATCTTTTTTAAATTTCTTTTGAATTTTTATCTAAATGATTAACAAATTTAAATTCTGTAATTTACTTGAGAAAAAATTAGAAAGGAATTTCATCTGCTAAAAATAAAAAAGATAAATAATAAACTTTTAAATTAGATTGCTATGAAGTCTGATTTGAATTACTGATACAGTAGAACCTCTATTATCCGGACTAATTGGGGATGAAGGGAGTCCGGATAAGGAAAAATGCGGATAACCGAAAAAAATAATAATTGACAGTGCATATAGTATGAATAATTTTTTTGTCTAGATTTACATATAGCTTCAATATTAAATTATTTTTTATTAAGAAATTCAATTAACGATTTTTGTTTAAAGCTAGCTGTTCTTTTTGAAGCTGCTAAATCGCAAATACTTTTAAGACATATAAGTTGTCCTGAGTTACACTCGTCTTAGCTCTCATCTAAGCACTGAAAAGCTTCAGAATATGTAGGACCAATATCTCTTACTTCGCAAATCTCTTCGTCTTCTCGATCTTGTTCATCTGAGGCAGATATTTTTTTAATTATTTCCTCATCATTCAAAATTTGGAATCCAGGATCGTTCGAATCGCAATTTAACCATTCGGTTACATCTTCTTCGTCACGTTCAACACACATTGAAATTTGTGCTATTGCTTCCGCAATGTCTTCTATACCACTTTCTACTGTTACTGGAATTTACTAATGGTCTTTCCAAAATTTTGTTTCATGCATTCCATCACATACGTACATAAATAGTGTTGCAATTCGCCAAGTGCAAATCGGCAAATTCTTAGAATTTTTGTTTATTTTGAACAATCTGGATAATCAAAAATCCGGATAATAGAGGTCCGGATAATCGAGGTTCTACTGTATTATATTATTTTGTATGGAAAGGTATACTGGCTTTATTTGAAGCTTCAAATTATTATCTTGATGTAATTTAATAATACTTGGGTAGACTTTCAACTTAGTTTTTTGTTCAAAACTAGAAACACAATTAATTAGTGATTATCAGAAGTCTTGTTTTAAAATTGTTATACACATAACCAGTGGATGAAATTATAAAAACTTCTGAGGAATTTAATAATTAGGTTACAACAGAAAGGAGATAAGAACTGAAGATTAAGGGATAATAATTAGTATGGAATAAAACTATAGATTATTATAAATTTTTTAAAATAGACTATATACCGTATATTTCCGCAGATAAAACAAGGTATAAATTTTCGTCAAAGTTTTATAATTTTATCATATATCTGTCCTATAAGACGACCCCCAAACTATCAACGGTTTATGAATTTAGTTTAGATCGATGATCGTCATCTGGATAATAATACTGTATAGCGTATACGGAATTATGTTCTATTCGTAATTTTCGAATGAACAAATTTTATTTTCTGCCTTGCTATTGTTGCAAACGTTCGCACTGATTTAGGCATTCGGGCACCTTAACTATTCACAAAAACGTCGTATGGGCTATTCTATTTTGTGGACGTGCCCCACTCTCTACTAGTAAATAATTCGGTTTGTCTGTTTTTTTTATAATTGTTTTAATTTATATAAATTTCAATCTAATTTTTTTGTATCTGTCCTACAAGACGACCCCGGATTTTGGGGGCCTTTTTTTATGATTCAACTATTGTCTTATCTGTGGAAATATATGGTATATTGCATACACACTTGTATCTAGTATGTGTTGTGTGTTGCATCATATGCCAGATTATATTTTTTTGTTTGATCATAATTTACAAATATTAGGAAGTACTTGGCTGACATGACTTCAAATCAAATGTATTTATTGTTTGTATTCGGCATTTAGCCTGTTACATAAGGGTGTTCTAGTAAAATATCATCAAAAAATACAGTTTATCAACACAATAGGACTGATGAGTATTTAACCCACTAATAAGGAATACATATCCATGCTATGTGTGACAAAATTAGATTAAAACAATTAATTACAAAAAATTTTTGCAAAATTATATAGATTATATATAGTAGTAGTATTAGCTGAATGGAAAAATTGATACATTGTATTTTCAACTAATAAATCATTTAAATGACAAAGACTAGACCTACGAATATTAGACCTTAAGTCTTGACCCTCCTTACACTCACAAAACAAATGGAACTTGGTCAATATACCATTACTTCTTGGACAGTGAGATTTTGAGAATTCAAAGATTTTATTATTGACCATAATCAGCTCTTTATTTAGTCTGAGTTGAATGAAAAATTTTTTAATTACAAAAGGTATATTTGTGAACATATAACTATTGATAAGAGGGTATTCCAATAATAAACTGTACCATTCAGATTTATTCCGGTTATACTGTGACCTATAACATTGGCACCTCTTTAGTGCCTCGTCAGGATTGACACCACTGTGTCTAGGTTGACACAGAAGCCGCAGTGGTTTAAAAATAGGTCACGTGAGTGATCTCATTACTGAGCGATTGGATTCGGGATGGAGTGAGAGAGACAGTGCATCGGAAGTGATTACGCAGAGAGTATAATAAAACAACATTTATTTGTAAACTAAGACGTTAAACTACAGGAAATACGTTCCTCAACGGAGAGGGATAAATTGCTTTCATGGTAAGAGAGAGAGAGCTTACATAAAAACGTGTGATGATTGATACCTGATGAATCGGTGGGTTTCCTTTGGCTGGAGCAACTTTTATTTCCAGAATGGGTACATTCGGTTGGGAGAAGAAATAGTCCTATCGGGTGATGAGTGACGTCCAATTCAATAGCAAGGTAATCCACATTTGGGAAAGAGAAGGTGAATGAACTGGAGATGATGGATACAGAATATTCCAATCAGGTGACAACTAAGCTTCTGAAGAACGGGTGACTGCACGGTCGGTAGAACGGATGACGACTGTCCGGCAAGCCGGTCTCATGCACTATTCGATTGACAAACTTGTGACAATAGGTTGGGAGGTTATGGGAAAGCGTCCTTTTGTTACTGAGAATTTGCTGAATGACTAACTCCCAGGTGTGGAAGTTGACAGTTATTCGTCAAGCCGGAAGGGTTAGAGAGTTAGGTCAGGTAAACAAGGCTGGGTCTCACAATACATTTCTTTGATATCTTGTGACAATGAAACTTTCAATGAATTTTGAATTAAATGAGATTTTAGTAATTCACTAATTTCAGATTTTTTTAAGAGTGGACCTAAAGAGACTCCATATGTATTAACAATATTTTTCATTTGATCCACCCATGATCTCTGTGAAATCTGGCAGGATTTTTTATATAACAAAAACAGCAGTTTAGAAGATATGTTTCCACTATCTCTAATCATAAATAGAAAATTAATAAATCTTTTTGTAAAGTAAGGACTTAATTTAAACCTATTTAGTTTTAATCTAAGAGCAGAACCAGGTGTGTCGTACTCCAGGGTAAAAATTTTACGAATAAATTTATTTTGTATAATATCAAATTTTTTGTAACTTGTAAGACCCAAAATTGACGAGGCATACGCTATTGCGTTGATAATTATCGAATTAAACAATTTAAAATGAACAATTATATTCTTTAGTTTAGTAATTGTAAGCAATTTCACCATATTGTTTATCAATACACTGGACTTGGCCTTAATTTTTTTATAATGTTTTTCGAAGGATAAAGTTGGTGTCAGTATTATTCCCAAAAACTTTATTTCCTGTACTGTCTTAAATTGTTCGTCGTACAGGTAAAAGGATGTACTTTTTTTGGGGAGCCTCGACCCATTCCGAAATATCATTATGGAAGATTTACGTGGGTTAATTTTGAGTTTTAATTTATAAAAAAAATGCATTGATTTAATCTTCCTACATAAAGCTGCAGCTGTTGGTGCAACAATAACATCATCATCAGCATAAGAAATGGAGTGGACAATTTGACCTTCAAAAGTAAAACCATCATCATCTTGCTCAAAACATTCATTTATGTCGAATGTAAAAAAATTAAATAAATGGGGGACCAAAGGTCTACTTGTAACAATCATCTCTCTGTGGTCTAACACTGGCCACTCACTGTTTCCTTGTTTGACTATCACTTCATAACGGCCAAATAATTCTCCTATTATTCTCACTAAGTGAGCATCTGCCTGATATTTAATCAGCTTCCTTTGCAAAGCTGAAATTACCACTGATTCAAATGCTTTTTCTATGTTCAAGAATAATGCAAAAACTTCGTCTTTTCTTACATAATTGTAATTGTACTAGTGCAATTAGAGTAAAAAGGGCCATTTGGGTTCCTCCATATTTTATAAAAGCAAACTGTGTTTCATTCTTATAATTATTTCTATCAACCCAATTGATGAATTTTTGCAATAATACAGATGTGAAGAGTTTACGAAACCTTGACAGGAGAGCAATTGGCTGGTAATTTGATGGAAGATTCCTTTTGCCTTTCTTAAATAGCATATGGAATATTACAATATTCCAATCTTTAGGGATTACCACTAAATTATAAAACCCATCAAATTGTCTAACCAAAAACTTAATGATGTCTATTGGTAGATTTTTAATTATATAATTAGTAATTGTATCAAAGCCAGGAGCAGTTTTCTCTTTTAATTTTTTAATACGATTATATAAACCTTCCACACTAAATACTTCCTCTTGAGATTGATTCAAAGGTATATTCAGTTCAACAGTGTTCCTTTTATTATTATTTTTATATGTATTAGAGAAATCCTTAAAATATTGGTTCCAGCTATTGAAGGACACTGGACAACTAACATCTGTATGTAATGGAGCTTTTTGAAATTTATTTACAATGCACCAGAAATTTTTTGTATCTTTTGTTTTCATCAACAGGTTACTCATATTCGAAAAATATTTCCTCTTTTTTGCTTTCACTAGATTTAAGTAAATTTTCTTGTTGTCCAAATAAAACTTTAGAGCTTGGTCAGTATTTGTATATCTGAATTGCTGTAGGCTCCTCTGTTTTTTAATCTTAAGATAATAACAACTATTATCAAACCAGCAATGTTTGTATTTTATTTTATTCTTTTTTGTACATCTATTAAATCGATACGAATAAATTAACCTCAATAGATTATCATAGTTTTCAATGTGTATGTTATCATACTCTAGATCTAAAATGTTGCAAACCTTGTTATCGATTTCTTTCTTAAATTTAATTGTGTTAAAACGTCGACCAATGTCATATCTTAGCTTTTGACACTGTCTATATCTCTGTAATCCTTCATCAACCTCTAAAGTTCTACTAAGTTCTAACTGTACTGGAAAATGATCAGACTCATCAATCATCAGTACATTTAACTTTTTACAGAGGTCTGAAACAAAATCCGAACAAATGATATAATCAATTATAGATTTACCAGAATAGGATAAAAAAAAAAGTGTATTCAGTGGGACAATTGCCATTTAATCTACCATAAAGATCATTGTCTTGGACAAAATCAAGTAAAATTAAACTGTCTAAATTAGTTGTTTTATCCTTGGATTTTCTAACATTATTCATCGTTACATTATTACTTTTATATTTTGTGTCCATTTCTTTGCCTATTCAGGCATTTACATCACCATCTATAAACCAAAAATTAATAATGTTCAATTTATGAGCCATAATGTTTTGAATTTCATATAATTTAGTTTTTTTATCTGTTATTGGCGAGAAGTATATGAGTATAACACCCAAACGTGATTCTCCCCGAACTGATCTAAAAAACTGTCCAAGTTCTATTTCTACAAATATATATTTATCTTCTATTTTACATGATTTCAATTCACCTAGATGTTTTTTTATTAAAAGCAATAATCCTCCAGCAGGGCGACCAAATCTACTTGATCAGCTTTACTTTCTATCACTATAAATTGTCATTCCAAATATTCTTTATCTTCTGTTTTCAAGTTAATTATCCAAGTTTCTGTAAGACCAATGATGTAATTAACTCCCAAGAATTTGTGAAAGGTACTTTTGTATATTTTTGCTTGTAGCACTTGAATATTCCAAAAGCTAATTAATACTTCAGATTTGTCACTCGTGATAGTTAAACCTGAATTAGAGAATTCAAATAAGTTAATCTTATTTTCAGTAGGATACCATATATTGCAATCTTGGTTATTGTCCTGTTCTATTTTTCTTATTAATTTATTGTGAATATCAAAATAACCCACAATATCAAAAGGATTTTTGAAGTCATGACTGGTGTCCTACTTAATTTGTTCCTAAAAACCTTTCAGTTGGATAACTTTATCTAGATTGAGATCATATGTATAAACATGATTTCCACTAATATAACAATCATCTCTAACTCTTATTGTATTTCCCTTAGCCTTTTCCTGTTGAACCACTGCCAGCAATCTTTTCCTTCTTATCCTCGATCTTTTACGTAGATCAACCGTAAATACAGTAGAGAGTCGAAAATCGGAATCAATTGGGGACTGGGGTTGTTTCGATTAGTCATTTGTTCCGATTACCCATTATGTACGAAAAAATACATTAACCTGTCCGATGTTCAAATTTTTCTCCATTGCGTGTCACTTCGTGTTGAATTTTCGTCAATTTTAAGCCTAACGAAAATTTTTATAATAATAATCGAGGCTATCGTATCGTTAAAAATTATTTCTGCATTTTGTACAAACAAAATAAATATATCGAAGAATATAAAAACATGAAAATTATACTTTAGAAGTAAATTTAGTATCAAAAACGTTCGATTCGGCACGACACAGTCCGACTGAAAATCGTGCCGATTACCGGCGATTCCGATTACCAGTGTTCTGATTAACGACTCTCTACTGTATAATTTTTTTCCTTTCTTCTGTATTAAATTTAGCTTTCTTTATCCAGAATTCTTTGAGGATTACATTTCTATCTTGCACAGAATCCAACATAATTTTCACCATAAGTTTAAAATTGTTATCAGATAACTTGACTAAACTTTCTATGGAGATATTTAATATACCCTGATCCATATTGATAAATTGTTCTAGTTCTTTTAAATACTCTGTAGATTTGAACGGAAAATTTATTATTACAATATTTTTATTAGTTCTTTCGTTTAGTAGTTGATCAATATCAAATTCTAACATACCTTTAACTTGACAATTTTCTTACGTTATTACCTCCATTTCTTCTAACTTTTGAGTGATTTTTGTGGTTTCCATTTGCTTGTTTCATATAATTAACTTCTGTTTTGATTGCTTGTAATTCCATGTTCAACTGAGAAAATTTATCCTGTATTAACTCATAAATCAATTTTGAGGAATATTGAGGTTCTTCTAGTATTTGTAAATCCATTTCTCGAACCGATGTGCAATAATTTTGTATTCTTGTATGTCTCACTTCACTTGAATTAGATTTACTATATTCTTGCTCAGCTTGCTTGAAATCTTCAGCTAGTATTTCCTCTAATTGGTTAACTTCATCGAGTACTTTGGGATTATCTTTACGAGGTCTGCTGTGCCCCCTCCTTTGCATATCCAGCTGGCCGATTTGTTGTGGCGAACTGGGTAACGGCCCTGGATTTAACTCAATACCGGTCATAAATAACAAAAATACAATCAAAACCAAGGCCAATCTATTAATAAACCTCCATTTCGCCAATAATATCACGCTAAACTTTATCGATACCAACCACTTTGAACTAATATGCCCTTCCAAAAAACATGCCAGCACCATCGACAACCGAAACACAACCTGGCTGACATGACGTAAATAAACTCTAAACTATTCTATTTTATTTACATCAATTAAGGATTATAATAATTTATTTGTTTTTAATATCAAAAGAATAATACTACAAAGATTCCCCCCTTATAAAACAAATCTGATACAAAGAGGAAAATGAATAGCAATGAATAAAATTTAGGTAACAACATTAAGAATTGATAAAATTGTGCAGAATATGATAGCAGATTTTTAAAAAAATTTATATAGTGATATCACAAACATTTGTCTCACTAATAGATAAGTAAGTATGATAGAAAGTATTTGTTGAATAATGTAAACATGCTAATTTTATAAAGTCTAACATTGCATACAAAACAAGTTGAATGAAAGCATTAAAATATTGTTTGCTTATAGATTGTGGTCGTTGAAGCTTCCTACATTTTTAAATGCTGATTACTTTAAAGATTTATTTGTTTACTATTTTTTAAACTATTAAAAAAAATCAAACAATGAGTTGCTTAACTTTTATCACAAAATTTAGAACTGTATATGGTCCCATCTGTTGTGATATTTTATTAAAAATCTTAAGAGGGGAGGATGGGGCAACTTCGGCACGTTAAGAATAAGTTAAATTTCGTGTAATAAATACTGCTGTAAACTTAAAGAAAAGTGTTGTTTATTGTCTACCAGAATGTAATCTTACCATAGAACTGATTAAAATCAGTCTTGAAATAAAAATAATCATAATAATAATAACTTTATAAAAAGATAGCAACTGCCGAAGTTGCCCCCATAACAGGGGCATCCTCGGCAACAATAATGGGGCAAGACAAGCTGGTATATAAATTCGTCTTATTAACAATGTATAAGTTGGAATTCACTATTAAAACAAAAAAATACAAGTGCAAAAACCTATTCAATATTATAAAAATGAAATACAAGTTCAAAGTCATACTTAAGTAAAGAAAATGTAAACAATAATTAATTACTCAAAAAATCGAATAGATAATTAGTGAAAACATTCTAATGCAAGTTAAAAGCAATATAAACAAATTAGTGAACTCAAACAAACAACAGAAATGAAATATGCTTAACAGCAAATTGTTTATGTCCTACACATATTGCAAATAAATTGAACCAACTCATTTTCCACACCTGTACATCCACGAGCCCACAGTTTGCTTGCAGCACATAATCCACTTTTCCTGAATAGTACTATACTGTTCATTGCAACATATGCAATAAGTATTTTCATCATCATTTTCTGGTTCATTAGGACTTTTCTGTCCTTTTCCTTTAGTGAACTTCGAATCCGATTTCTCCAAATCCATTGCCCTTCTGCAAGTTTCCAATTTTTTAACTTTAGCCTTGGCTTCTAGTGTAGGTTTGTATGGGGATCCAGTTATTTCTTCTGCTTGTTGTTGTTTATGCCCAAGTCAAACCATAGCAAAACACGATCGGCAACATTGCCGAAGATGCCCGATAGTCACGATTTAGAAACTTTAAGTGGAACCTTGAGAATAGGGTACCAAGCCATGATCTGACCACACGAATAAGTTAATGTTTTATCCTTCTAACAGGAAAAATAACTTTCGTTATTATGGAATTATAACAAAACATGCCAATTCTATATAAATGGAAGCAAAATATTATAAGAAATTGAATGAAACAGACAACTTATTTGATATTTCAACTATGCTTGTCGGAGAACAACACAGACAGCACACTCAACAAGCTGTCATTAAAACTCAATTGTCTAACCTCTAAAGAGAGTCTGCTTTTATTTTGTTTCAAAGAAAATTGAATTGACGAACTTGCCTCGTATACCGAAGTTACCCCGTCCTTCCCTATATTTTTAATTATTATAAAATGGCAAAGTACTTAGTTTCAAGGATAGGGATGAATTTTATAAAAAAATTTAAATGCTAATAATGAGTAAAATTGTCATTAAGTCCAACCCTCCTTGAGATATGACATGACCAAAATTTAAAAGCATCAATTCCCTAATACACAAATCTTCATGCAAAATTTCAGAAATTTTTGATACAAAGCACAGTAGTTATTAAGCTTCAAAGTGAATGAACAAAATTGTTTACATACACACATACAAGTTGAATTAGTTTTGGACTAGAATTTAAGTTCATTTTGATTAATTGAATTGTAGAATTTACCGGAAAGGTTGTCATCGTTATTTTGTGGTAAGATTAATACTTAGAACTTTAGAAAATTTTAGAAGAAATTATAAAATTTTTCTTTGTTTTTGAAAAAAGTTAATTTTTAATAAATGAAAATCAGTTTTTCCTACTTTTGTCTGACATTTGAATTTTATTTTCATCCTGAAATGTTATTTATAAATAAACAATAAATATTTAATAATAATAGATATATCGTAATACATAACAGACCATTATTTGAAACAAAAATATGTATTATCATATTGTAGAAATTTTATTAAAGATATGTAAATTATAAACTCTAAGAGCATTCTCAATCAACTTTGACAACTTTTTATTACATAGTCCATTGAAAATAGAACTTAAGTATTTGAACAATTTCAAATTCATGTGTAATAAATGCTTTTTTTGAAGAATTTTTTTTTCACGTTCTCTGATTCTGCTACTTGTTTGAAGGCACAAATTCAAAAATATTCAAGTTAATAATACTTACAATGAATTAGATACTTTAAACCAGTGTTTCCCAACGTGGGGCCCACGCCCCACAAGGGGGCAATTTGATTGTTAAGGGGGGCAATTTGAAACTCATTCAGAGTTTAAGTTAACCGTATAGCTGCTGTATGCCATATTTATTGTAAATATTGATTTAAGTTAGTTTTAATTTTCTTTGTTTCCCTTTCTTTCTAGAACTTTCCTTTATAACTCTTTTCCCTTGGGGTGGGATTAACAATTCTGGGAACCACTGAGAACAAAGAGATGAACGAGGCCCTGAGGCCGGTGAAAGAGGAGAAAGAACATTCTTTGCCCAGACCTCGAGGTGGGCAGACGTGAGTTGTGGTGTTCCAGGTCGTGTTTGGCAATGACTGGAAAGTGCAAGAGACTTTGATGAAAGGATTGGGTTTTATCGTGGTTACAATAAAACAGTGTGACAATTAAGTGCAAGAATAAACTTCAACAAACACGGCAACGAGAGACCTTCCAAAAGAGTTCAACATATATGTTGGGGGCATAAGAATTTTAGAAAGGCTTAGGTGGGGCATAGCACAAAAAAGGTTGGGAAACACTGCTTTAAACATTTATCATTCTGCATTGAACATATTTTAAAAATTTAAAACAACAAAACTAACAAATACTTTTTAAGGGCTTTTTTAGGTAAAACAAGAACAAATTCATTTTAAGATAAAGTTTATAACACATGATATGTTTCTTTATTCCTTTTTACCAATCATCTGTTGATGTAGAGAAAGGAAGAAAAAGGTGAATCTTTAGTATGCATAGTTGTATATGATGATATCATTTTTCTTATCCAAAAATAAAAAAATAACTAGTACAGTGGTCATTTAAACTTGCTTTGACTAAAAACACTTTGGAATATAGAGAGAATGTTTTTGCAAAATACAAATATAATCTGAGTAATAATTGTGAAATTAGAATTATTCTGAAATTATTGTCCTGAAAGTTCATTTTTAATAAAAAAAAAGAAATAATAAGAAAACAGTCTATACTAATAAATAGTAGATAAACAATCACAAATGTCAGATTTATAATTGTTTTTCCATATTGTTGTCTTTGTGTATATTTACTGGTTTATTTACAATAATAGACCTTTTTATTTGTATGAATTGATAACTGTTTTGTGAGACCACAATTTATCACTAGATGATGTTTTCATCTAGTGATAGATTGGAAGGAAAGTATAGTATATCAATATTTAATCTATTTTTATTATTGGAAGACTTTTAGAATGAAACAAGCAATTATTTATTGTGACCAGTGCTGTCACCTGCTTCTGGTGGAACTACCCTGACGGTGCCTTCATTTTACCCTAGATTTCCTAAATTGAGAAAACTCTCCAAGCTTGACGATCGTCAAGCTCGTGCTCGGATAAAAAAAATAAGACGAACGATTCTATGATGCAGATTCCTGTACTATTATCATGAAATAATAATTGGAACAATTCTTAATTCATTGTTTTTAAAGATCTTAATAACTAAAATGTCTTAGTGTTTTTAGGCTTTATCAGAGGTATTAATTTACATCTGATATGGAGATAATTGATGTTTTAGTTTGGTAATCCTAATTTGACAAACAAGAAAAATCTCTAACTGTCACGAACAAAACCTTTTTTTTCCAGTATTGAACTAAACAAAACTTCCGAACATTTTTGGCCTTTACCAAGGCCTGCTTTAGGTGCTGAACTAAACTGGCTTCCTATTTGGACCGTTAGAACAATTTAAAAACAATTTTAAACATTGTATACAGTGGTGCCTCATATAACGTACTTAATCTGTTCCAGGTGCACGTCCGTTAAGTGAAACGTCCGTCGTACGAAATGCATTTTATCATAGAAATACATGTTAAAACATCTAATTCGTTCTGCAGCATAAAATAACCATACTGTATCATAAAAAAATGAACATGGGGTGCATTCTTTTATTCCTCCGCATAACTCTGCGCGAGCGACATCTGTTTAAAAATTCCTGTGGAATGCGTTCCTAAATTCCGGTGGGAGTGCACGCTGTCAAACGGCAAAAATGGCCGCTTGTAGCAGTAATTTACGGTGGAAAGCAACATGGCATCCTCTATGGCTCAGATAGTTTCGTTTCCAGGTCCGTTATGTGATTTTATGAATGAGAATTTAGAAATTGTGAAAGCGCAAGGTGGCGTGCGCGGTGATGTGTGTGTCTTTACAAATTTTTTTCGAGGCTATTTTGAATGCTCTTTCAACAAATAATCCATTTTATGGTTAAATTTTACATTTGGGACCCTTCTTTTGCCTTTTAAAGCTCATATTTTAGAATTATAGATTTCTCCATCATGATACTATTGATAGTGTGGGCGCCGCCATCTTTCTTTCTTTCACCGTCATTCCTAAATGCGTACAAACAGCAGCGCACTCTCGTAGTAGCAGAGACGCAGAGCGACCGCTATTAAAGAACGCACTCATGGAGCAGTCACCAATTATGCTGGAAAGTCCGTTGTTCGCAGCCAGTCCGTTGCTCGAGTCACGTAACAGCCAAACAGAAAGTCCGTTGTTTGCAGCATCCGTTATTCGAGGCATACGTTATACGAGGCACCACTGTATATCACATTTCACCCTTCTGCCTGGCTCTGTTCGAATTCCTTGAACAGGAAGGCCTGTCTAATTAATCTGGTGTTCTGGAAGTCCACCTGAACTTCCAGAACAGCAGATTAACTAGACAGGCCTTTCAAATAGATCATATTCGTCACCTGGAGGCCTTGGAGATTTATAAAGCCAATTTAAGAGGCAACTGTATTAACTTTAAAGATGGCGAGACTATTGCGCATGTGTGAAGATACCTGTTCGAGGAATTCGAACGGGGCCAGGCAGAAGGGTGAAATGTGATATATACAATGTTTAAAATTGAACAGCAATGTTTTAACGGTCCAAATAGGAAGCCAGTTTAGTTCAGCACCTGAAGCAGGCCTTGGTAAAGGCTAAAAAGGTTCAGAAGTTTTGTTTAGTTCAATACTGGTAAAAAAGGTTTTGTTTATGACAGTTCATTTCTCACTCCAGTATTTCTGATTAGAAGACTGTTAAGAAAAATCTCACCTGGTTTTTAAATAATCATAAAATATATCCATAAGTTTAATAAATGCAATTATTTTACTTACGTTGAAAGCAAATTAATTAAAATTGTGTTGTGTAACTTAGCTGAAGGTAGAAAATTAAATAAGCCATTCACTTGATTTCAAACATACTTTAATATGTAAATGATCAGTTTTAAAAATTCATTTATTTACATATATATTTGCATTTTAATTAACATTTGTTTTGAAGGTTCAAATGAAACTACCAATCTGCTTTATTTCTTTAGCTTCTGCTGTCCTAGCCTAAAACCCTGCAGTTATAGGGGAAAACAGAATGGTTTTAGGCTAAAACTTTTACTGGCAAAACTTGTCCCGTGATGGGTAATAGCATCAGATCACAGGGCAGTTTATCGCAAACCTATTTATAAACCCATTATTATTCCGAGAAATTCTATCGATCCTAAGCACATTAAATATGTAGCGTTTCGCTAATGGATCAAACGGGCATATATCCATTGCACTAGTGTGTATGATACGTATAAAGAGTTAGATTACATTAGGAAGACAGCAATGCAGCAAGGTTATTGAGTAAGAGAGGTAGACGAGCTTATTACGAAGTTTCAGAATCAGAATCAACTTCTTCCCAAAATGATCCAGGAAAGAAGAGTAGTTCTTAATTATTTCCCTTTTTTAAACAAAATAATTAAGAGAGTTGCTAACAGAGATAATCTACGAATAGTGTATCGACGTGATCCAACAATCTATAGGATGTTAAGAAACAATAAGGAAAAAGAAAAGTGAAATAATTTACCAGGGGTATATTCTATACCTATAAAAGGTCAACGGTTCAACTCTGACCTTGTTTACAAATTCCACGAATTTCAAACAAGCAGTAAAGCATCTTGAAAAGATAGAGATACACAAGGCTCACATAAGCAAAGGATGCATTAATCATAGGGACGCAGATGGCTTATTCTATGCCTGGAAATCTTTTTATAATGCGGTTTAACATGATGTAATCAACATTTGTTCCTCCGGTGGCGGCTTTATTTTTTATGTTATTTATAGATAATCTGAAGGTGCAAGTCGAATGAACTGCGCAAGTGCATTTTTGGTATCTGTTTAATTTGTATTTCATATGTTCCATTTTAATGTTCTTTTTAATATTGGTTCAACTGAAAATGGCCGTTAAAAAACAGTTGAAAATGTTTTTGTCTCGTTAAACATTTTTCATTGCTGGATGGTTAAAGGTGTTATTTATTTTGCTTATTATTACTTTATTAATGTCATTATTTCATAGTGGCTCTATTATTCTGGAACAATAGTTGGAACCTCAAATATTCTTCTTCTTCTTTTCCCAACTATATGGGGTCAGCACTTTGAAACTTTCTCTTCCATTCTGTCCTTCCAAAGCAACTTTCACAGAGATGTCTCACTCCTCCATATCAAATTTAAGGATCTCATTCCAGGTCTTTCTAGGTCTTCCTTTCCTTGCCCCTTCTATTGACATTCCCAGGATTCTTTATACTGGAGCTGTTTCTGGTTGGTGTTGCACATATCCAAACCACCTCAGTCAATTTCCCTCAATTTTTTTCCCTTTCCTTGATGGCCAAGCTTCCCGTGATATAACTATTTCTCACTTTATCTTTCCATGTAACATCACTCATCTATCTCAGCATCTGCATTTCTGCAACATGTATTTTCTGTACCTGCACTTTCTTCATAGCCCAGCACTTTGAACCATATAACATTGAAAGCCTACCAAACATTTTATAAAATTTTCCTTTTAATCTTGGAGGTATTCTTCTGTCACAAAGTACTCCACTAGCTAAAGTATAAAGGATAAACACCAGAGCGAAATTAAAATAAATAACTAAAGTGCCTTTGACTGGTGTGCTTTTTCTCTCAGTAAATCGCAAATGTTTTCGAAAACGTTTGGGATTTACTGAGAGAAAAAGCACACCGGTCAAAGGCACTTTAGTTGTTTATTTAAACTCCACTAGCCCTTTTCCATTTAGTTCAACCAGCTGCAACTCTGTATTTTATATCTTTATCAATCTCTTCATCTTGCTGGAGTAATGATTCCAAATATCTGAATCTTTCATTCTCTTTCTATCACTCCTTCAATTTTCACATCAACTTCATTCTCAGAAGCACATTTTATATATTCTGTTTTCTTTCTACTAATCTTTAAGCCTTTTCTTTCCAGTCTTTCCCTCTACTTTTCCAACTTACAGTATCCAACTCCTTCACTTTACTCTTTAATGCCCATCAAATCACTTCTCTTGGGATTCTATCTTAGGCTTTCTCTCGGTCAATGAAAACCATACATAAATCTTTTTTCTTTTCTTGGTACTTTTCCATTAGTTGGCACAGGAGGAAACTGGCTTCAACTGTCAATCTTCCTGGCATAAACCCACACTGATTTTCCTTGATGTCTGAACACATTCTCAACCTTCTCTCAATAACTCTCCCAGATTTTCAATGTGTGCTTATCAACTTGTAACTTTGTAAGTTGAGCAATCCTGAATGTCACCTTTGTTCTTTGATACTGATACAAAATAGCCTTTTCTCCATTCCTCTGGTATACTGAATTTCCCATGTTCAAAATTTTATTAAATCAGTTGGCCATTCATAACCTCTGTTGCTCAATGTCTTCCATATCTCCATTGGTATTCCATCTGGGTTCACAGCTTTCTCATTTTCCATTCTACTTGGGTGATTTTGACTTCTTGTACACTTATTACTTCAACCCTGTTTTCCTTTTTGTCTGGACAAAAAGGAAGGCATCCTTTTCAATTCCTTTTCATTCCTTTTCAATTTTAGACTGGAAATTCAGTAGACTATAGAAGTGTTGTCAATCAACACTCTCTAATGTCTCTCTCATCAGTTAGCACTCTGGTTATCATCCTTTATGCAGCCTATCAGTCCTAGATTCCTGTTCTTTCTTTCTCTTATTTTGGCCAGCCTGTATACCATCTCTTCACCCTTTCTCTTGTCTATAATTTCTCATAAAGTTCATCTAAGATTTTATATTTGGCATTGCCAACTGTTCTCTTAGTTTTTATTTGGCTTCTTTTATTCTTTTTAGAGTCATCCATTTTTCCTGTTTTTTGCCATTTCTTGAACAGTCTTCTTTTCCTACAGTATTTTATGTAAATATTCTAAATCATCAAATTTGCCTACTCTTAAAGTGGGCCCCCACCCAATTTGTGCCCAGGGCCCCTGGATTGGTAAATCCGGTCCTGCCTGTCATAAGAACTTGTTCATACTGATGGAAGAAAAAAAGGGATTAAAGCATAAGTAGACCTGAAAAACATAACATAAACAGTTACTTTTTTGTTGAGTAGGATCCCAATACTTTGTAGGACCACCTCAAGCTTTAACAGCTTGCATACTCTGGCTTAGAATGGATGAGTTTCTTCTAGTATTCTCTATCAAACTCTTCTAATACATGCCTGCAGTTGCTGTTTTTTCTTCTCTGCCATTTTTGTGTCCATAATATGTCTGTAGTTCTCAAAAGGGTTAAAATCAGAACTGTTACAAGGCCAATTTAGGCATCTCATCTGGACCTATTGTAGGAAGTTTTTTTACCTGAACTACAATTTGTGTGCCAGTTTAAGTAACAATAATGCTAAAAAATTGTAGAAAAACAAAACATTATTCATTATCTTGGTGTGATGACATTATGCAGATTTGTCTTGGAAGATACAAGATTTTGTTATGAAATTGTAATCTTCCAATATTTTTACTGGTTATGTATCGTCACATAATGTGACTTACTGGAAACTACAGTCTGTATCAAGCATTTCTCGTTATAGACACCACCTTTTCTAATTCTTAAACATAGAGTTTGTTATCAGATCTGTGCAGATAAAATTTGGATTCATTCAAAAACACAACAGGATTTTACATGTCAATGCTTCACTTTGCATGCTGTTTAACTCAGATAAGCTATTGTTTGCATATTTTATTTGTCAGTAATGATTTCTTATGTGGATAGTAGATTTTAAACCCATGTTTCACAGGCAACATCACACACTTGCATATTTGCTTTTATATCTATCTCCTGCTCCTACTTTACTTTCAGTTTGGAAGAACTAGCAGTATATTCTTACAGGCCAAAATGTCTCAGCATCCTATCCTGGTACAGCATACTCACACACTTATCTTCTGATCCAGCATTTCTTTCAATTAAAGCTATTAAAAAGATTAAGAAAAATTATTCTTAACTTTTTGTATTTACCAAAGTCAGTATTACTTAAAATTATATTAAAAATGTATAAATTTTGGTAAAACTTTAATAAAAGTTGGTAGTTGGCCTTTTCACTTTTCCGACTTTTCATCCGAGAAGAATGTTAAAATAACTACAAACTAGTATTAAAAAACTTTTTAAAACCATTACTTTATGCTATTTCCTTTATTTTTCTCATGGAAAAATTTTGTAAAGTGGCAGTTGCAAAACTATGTCCTATGATGTGTAGTAACATACTTATGAGGATCAGAAGATCAAAATGCATTTATGAGAAAAATAAAGAAAATACCATAAAGTAATAGTTTTAAAAAGTTTTTTAATACTAGTTTGTAGTTATTTTAACATTCACCTCGGACGAAAAGTTGGGAAAGTGAAAAGGATAACTACCAATTTTTATTGAAGTTTTATCAAAATTTGTATATTTTTAATATAATTTTAAGTAGTTTTCATTCAATGTTGCCATGTTTACATCTAGTTTGTAACATATGGACAAATATTGATTGATGACAATGCAGTCTCTGCACTGTTTCACAAGAGGATAAACCTTAAGCATTCAATGCAATAATTATGGACTTTACACCTGGTATTAATTGTCAAAAGCTTTTCTTTTTTGCTTATAAAAGCAGATTTCTCTCACGTCTGTTTTTGAATCCAATGGATGATTCAATCACTGAAAACATTGTTGCAGTAGACTTTGCCAACCATCTATGATGTCATGGATGATGCAGTCCTTCCATTTTTTTCAGATCTGCAGCAAAATTATTAAAAAAATGTATTTATTTTTTAAATTAAAGTAAGATTTTATGGATGATCCAATTTCCATGGTCATTACTGTATATTAGATCTGTTTTCAGAAGTATTCAGGAAATATATAGAGAGAAGATCTAAGGAAAGATTATTTTTGAAATTTAAAACTCTGCTTCTTAATCAAAAAGTTTCCATTATTATTACTTTTATTATATTAAAAGTTTATCTATGCAATATTGATCATAAGTTTTATGTTACTAGGCCTGTAACTTAAATTTTTGTTGTATCTTTTTTAATACTATGACACACACACCTTATGTCTCTGAGAACCAATATTTATTGTTTTACAACGTTTTCAACCTGATCTACAGGCCATCGTCAGGTATTTTGAATTCTTTTAGAATTTAAAATACCTGAATGTTTAGGTTAAAATAGAACACTACACTCATGACACCTTATAAATTTGCAGCCGTGTTTATTCGGTACAAACGAACGTTTTCGGTCGTGTTTAACGACCTTCTTCAGGAAATATCCAAAAAAATTCGAACACAACGAAAATCTGCAAAAACGAACAAACTTCGGAACGTTTTTAAAAATATTCTAAAGAGAATTGCGTGCGCCATCTCTACATCGATGCGTATTAAATAACACATTACATGAGAATAAAATAAAAATAAATAACAGACAATAAAAAGTAATATGCTCCTTGGAGACATTAAAAATAAAATACAAACATAAACTATGGTGCAAGCCGAACGGCGCACAGAACATAGGGAAGGAGAGGAGCTGTGCAGAGACAAAAAACTACGGTTTCTGTCCTTGTGTAGGCTTCCGCATATCCGCTTTTCTGAGGTTTACATGTCGCCTGAGCGCCAGGCTGCAGATATTTTACTAGCCTCTCTGAAGTTGATAGATTGTCCTTTTTGGCTTGCTTTGCAGATATGCCAAGCTTCTGTATAACGGAGGTGCTTTACGTTGCGAACTGTTTGTACTAATCTTGCTTGGGCCCATTCAGCTTGGACTTCTTGGGGATCTGCCAGGACGTAAGTCGCCAACGCTGTGCATGGTTGTTCGCTTCTTATATTTCTCTGATGTTCCGCCAGCCTTTCCTTGAGTGATCTTCTGGTAGCTCCGATGTAAAATAGTTTGTTTTGCCTCCGATCCCCAAGAAGTCCAAGCTGAATGGGCCCAAGCAAGATTAGTACAAACAGTTCGCAACGTAAAGCACCTCCGTTATACAGAAGCTTGGCATATCTGCAAAGCAAGCCAAAAAGGACAATCTATCAACTTCAGAGAGGCTAGTAAAATATCTGCAGCCTGGCGCTCAGGCGACATGTAAACCTCAGAAAAGCGGATATGCGGAAGCCTACACAAGGACAGAAACCGTAGTTTTTTGTCTCTGCACAGCTCCTCTCCTTCCCTATGTTCTGTGCGCCGTTCGGCTTGCACCATAGTTTATGTTTGTATTTTATTTTTAATGTCTCCAAGGAGCATATTACTTTTTATTGTCTGTTATTTATTTTTATTTTATTCTCATGTAATGTGTTATTTAATACGCATCGATGTAGAGATGGCGCACGCAATTCTCTTTAGAATATTTTTAAAAAACGTTCCGAAGTTTGTTCGTTTTTGCAGATTTTCGTTGTGTTCGAATTTTTTTGGATATTTCCTGAAGAAGGTCGTTAAACACGACCGAAAACGTTCGTTTGTACCGAATAAACACGGCTGCAAATTTATAAGGTGTCATGAGTGTAGTGTTTTAATAAGATATGCAGTCTACGATGAGTTATAGGTTAAAATAGGTTAAAAATGTTTGTAAAACAATAAATATTGGTTCTCAAAGACATAAGGTGTGTGTCATAGTATCTTAAAGAATCTGAGTATATATTGAAATGTATCTTTTTTAATTTGATATGCTTTGTTCATTATGTTTAATTAAAAAAATTTAATAATTTACATATAGGCCTTGAAAAGAAAAAGAACGTGAATATGAACATGACATGGAAAGATTAGCACGTGAAAAAATAGCCGCACAACAAAAATTAGCTGCTTTAAGAAAAGAACTGTCTTCTCAGTTAGATCATATTGATGTGAACAGTTTGTTACCAGATGATGATAATGAAACAACTACAACTGCATCAGGTAAAATTTATTTTATAGTTAGTTCAGGATTTTATTTATAGTTTTTTATTTTAAATAAAAATAAAGTTATATTTATATTTACAAATATATATGTGTATGTATATATATATATATATATATATATATAGAGTTGAACCTATCTACCTTGAATCTCATAGGAATGAGAGAAAAAAATTTGAGATAGACAGGTTTCGAGATATTTAGGTTCACATGCAGTAAATAGTAATAGGTTTGATTCGTGGTATGGTATTTTATTAATACAATAGTGTGTACAGTACATACCCTTATTAGGTAAAAATGAAACTTTTTTTGACATCCATACATCCATTAACAGAAATAGTTGGTCAATGATTTCTGATGCCTGACTTTTTTGACTAGACAGTTTGTTTGAAGGTAAGCAATAGCTGCGAATGCATCCTGACTAATATCTTCTTGACATTCAAGGAAAGTTCTCAACATTTCAATGGCTTTTTCTGCTTCTTTTGTGGTAATGATTTCAGCTGAATCTAAGATTTTCCAGTTTAGCATTTCTCAAACCATGGGTTGTGATTCAATATTGGGTTGCATTAAAATTTTAATGGGTTGCAAAATACTATCTCCTGCAGAAATACTTGTAATACTTGTGTATGTGAAATAGTGTATATTCGAAGAATTAAGAACAATAGATGCATCTGTTAAGTTAACATCTAACAGTTTTTTTCTTATAATTATTATTATCATTTAGTAATAAAAGTAAGATTATAGAATATATGTATATGAAATTTATTTCTTTACTGTATTTTGAATAATATCAAAATAGAAAATCATTTTATGCAGGGTAGTAGTCATAGTCATTTAAGTTGCAATGGTTTTGAAAATATGTCCTTTTTTATTCAAACTTTCAGTTTATTGTTGTACCTGTACATAATAAATTATAAAAAAATAAGTAATGGATGAATTTTGGCACAAGCGGACCAATAAATTATTATTTTCTTTTTGTTGTATATATGTTATGGACTCGGTGATTAATACGGGCATTATGAATAATAACAAACAAAATCAGGCATTGTAATAAATTTTAGGTGTTTTAACATAATTTATTAAATTGACCAGTCATTATGAATACTACTATCACCTAGTTGGGCAAAGTAATAATATGTTGAGGAGTACATATGCTAGCCAATCAGCACTCTCATCTGAATTGCTCATGCATATTGCATTTAGTACCAAATTTTAAATTTATGTGACCAGTAATTAATCTTGTGTGACATTTTAATTTTACTGGAGGCCAAGGCTATAGTTGATGCTGCTGCAAAATTGGTTGCAAATCTAATAGATGCAACCAGAATCAAATAGGTTTTCGAACAAATTTTTCAAAAAATTGGAACAAAAACAGCTTTAGCCGCTTAGAACAAAACAAGTTTAAGAAATACAAAAATAGATTTAAAATACATATAACACACTCACCTTACTGTGCAGAGAAGGCAGGAGTATAGAGACGGAGCTAATGCAGGTATTTTAACTGTTTATATAGACTGATCCAAATCCCAGGCAACTCAAGGGTGGGAGAGTTGCAAGGGGATAGCAGTGTGGTGAGGTGGGCCTCCCAAATGTACACCAAATTCCATTCCTCACAGCACCTGAGCATTACCACATGGTCCCAAAGTGGGGTGTGGTGGTGCTGTACAACCATCTTGGGTAGTTCAGTGTCACAGGTGCCCCTTGTGACAGAACGTTGGTGCTTTGATATGCAGCTGGATAGCATCCTTGTGGTCACCCCTATATAGTGTGTGTTTGTGTCCCAGACATTGGGTTTTCCAAGGGAATAGAATATACACCTGACTTTTCTAGGATCAAAACTGCATCCCTGTCGTTACGTAAAAACCTCCTCAAAGTAGGATATGAGATGATGGTTAAAAGCAAGGCATTTTGCCTAAAAATATGGCAAATTTGGGCTGTGAGGCAGCCACAAAGCTGCAGAGGGGGACTGACTACTGTCCAGTCCCTTGGGCTACATAAGGTAGTAAGTAGCTGGGAAAAAGAATCTTTTACCTTTTTTTAGGATATGGTTATATTTGGTGGAGCCATATCCTGCTGCTCATACCGTGTAGATGATCCTCAAGAGTTGGTAAAATGTTGTGTGGAAGGCACCAAAAAAGCCCTTCTGATTAAAGGGGCAATGGCTGCGTTAACATACTGTTGCAGCTGAAAGGCTGTGGCAGGGATAATTGGGGGAACACTACCAAATTTGTGGTATACAGAGAATGCCAAACCTCCCTGGGTCTTGGACATCTCCAAGTCTAAAAATGTGATTTTTCCTCCAAACTCATTTTCCCACGTGAAGGTGATAGAGGAGTATACACTCGTCAGGTGACATTCTAATATCAGAAAGGAGTCCTCCATACCGTGCTATGCTAGAAAAATGTTGTCCACGTACCTCAAGTATATCAAGGAGTAAGCAATTGCAAGAAGAAATCTAAAGACCCTGTGTTCAAGATGTCTCATGCCCATGACCAATTCTGCTAATATAGCGGACAGCGATGAGCCCATTGGTACACCCTGTTTTTGCAGTATATCCTCCCATTGAAGTGGAAGTAATTGTGTTCTGTGATGAAGAGTAAGGCTTCCCGAATCTCTGAAACCTGCTGCATTACACATATTTTGGGCCTTCACCCCCTTCATCAGCAGTATTACTACAAAAAGCTAAAAATAACAATAAAATAAGAATTTGTATATAATAATTTCCCGACAATAAAATACTATTTTTAAAAAAAAACTTACAATAAATATGTATTCCAGCAATGAATATAACAACAGGATGAAATTTCTTGTTTTAAGTTTACATACCATTTCACTATATAATTAAAAAATAAATAAATAAAATAAATAAAGCTGGAAACTATTAAAAGTGTACAATATTGTAATAATTTTTAAAAAACTCACATCAACGTTTTGTTCTCAACCATTCAACAACAGTAAGGTAAGATGAGTCTATGAATCATCTATGCATTACACTTTTTTGTAAATGTCATCAAGTATGGTGCTCCAGGATTGGTGGATTATTCATCCTAAATTATTATTTATTTTATTTCTTTCTGTCTTAATGTTTATATGTTCATATAATTGCCTTTTGTAATTATTAGACTCTTTCTTCTTAATTTTTATTGTTTTAGATATAGATATACACACAATAAAAATTAAGAAGAAAGAGTCTAATTTTAGGCTGCAGGGGAAAAAATAAATTTTGAGGTAATCAGGTTTGAGACAGACAGGTTCAACTGTATATCTATATATACATATATACAGGTATCTCTCGTATAACAGGGTAGATTTGTTCCAAAAAAATGCAGTGTTACGCGAATTCATGCTATACAAAACAAAGGACTAATGCAAAACATGGAATTTGGTTCCAGAAGTTAGCAAAAGTATACTATTCCTTTTTGTTACTAAGAGACATGTTTGTTAAAGCAATCAATAATTAATTAACTATCACAATTAAAAGTACTGTATTAATTTTAGTTAAACTAGGGCATTTTCTTTTTACAAACTTTCGTCTTCTGAAATTTTTTGTTGATCTTGATCAGCAACATTTTCATGTTTTTTAATAATTTTCTTAAAATCTGATATTTTCATTTGCTTTCTTTTTCCTAAAAGATCTTCATAAATTTCCTTACATGGAGCCATGCATTTCTGAAGTTCTCTTAAACTTTATACTTCTTTCAGTGGAAGGATCTGTATTTAAAAAGTACATAACAACCCTACATCTCAAGATTCATAACACTTTCATACAAACAAACCAAATATTCATTAGACAAGAAATTTTTCAAGGAGATTCCTTGAGTTCTCTCAGTTTCTGCTTAGTCATGAAACCATTATTTAACGTGTTAAACAACACATGTGGTTACAATATCAGACATGAAAAAACAACACAGCTTACATTGTCACATCTTATGTACATGGACGACATAAAACTTTATGCATCCACACAAAAACAACTTCATCAACTCCTACAGATCACACATTCATACTCCAAGGACATACAAATGGAATTTGGCCTAGATAAATGCAAAACACTTCACATAGAAAAAGGAGTCCCTCAAGAAAGGAGCTTTTGCACTTGGAAATGGAGATGTTATAGAATCCATGGAAGAGGGCAAGTTCTATTTAAGATTCTAACAGGCCAAACTAGCAGAACATACACAAATAAAGCAAAGATTAATTAAAGAATACCAAAGTAGGTTAAACACTATTCTCAGAACAGAGTTAAATGCAAAACTCACAGTTAAAGCAATAAACACATATGTCATCCCAGTACTCACATATTCTTTTGGAGTTATACATTGGACTCACACAGATCTTGAACAACTCCAAAGGAAAACAAGAACAACACTTACTAAGCATAAACAGCGTCATCCTAAATTCACCACAGAAAGATTAACCCTTCCATGTAAAGATGGTGGACGTGGCCTGATTGACATAGTTAACCTTCACTACAAACAAATACGGTCACTGCGAGAGTTTTTCTACAAAAAACAAGAAACATCACAGTTACATAAAGCAGTAACTCTAGCAGACTCAAATAACACACCATTAAATTTACACTCTCAACATATGGACACGACACAATATATAAAAAGCATAGACACTGTTAAGCAATTGTGGGCTTGAAAGGCACGCCATGGAAGGTATCTTTACGACCTGGCCTAGGATTTTTTTGACAAAACTGCATCAATCAGCTGGTTAGCTTGGGGATGCCTCTTTGGGGAGACAGAAGGATTCATGATTGCCATACAGGATCAGGTCATAAGTACTAAAAATTACAGAAAACACATACTCAAAGATACAACACTCACAAATGACACATGCAGAAAATGTCACATCATGCCAGAAACTATATAAAACATCACTTCTGGTTGCAAGCTCTTGGCACAGACAGATTATTTACATAGACATAATCAAGTAGCAAATATAATACATCAAGAGCTTGATTATGTCTATGTAAATAATCTGTCTGTGCCAAGAGCTTGCAACTGGAAGTGGTGTTATATAGTTTCTGGCATGATATGACATTAAAAATAAGAAACACAAATTAGTAGACATCCATGAACCATACTACAAATATATTCCACAGACAGTATTGGAAAACAACACACACAAAATGTACTACAACAGAGCCATAATCACAGATAAAACAATTTACCACAACAGACCAGACATCGCATTCATTGACAAACACAATAAAATCACATATATTATAGACATATCCATTCCAAACACTCACAATATACAAAACACATGCACTGAAAAAATCAGCAAGTATACAGAACTTGCTTAGGAAATAAGGTATATGTGGAGGATGGATAGGGTGCTTATTGTACAGTACCTGTCATTCTCTCCTCTACAGGTGTGATATCCACACACACTACACAAAAGCCTGGGCACATTACAATTGAATAGAAACACATATATCACACTACAGAAGGCCACTATATTGAATATATGTCATATTGTTAGGAAATTCCTGAATACAGACACACACACTGACACACTTATTTAATTTTCATCTTGTTTTGGTTACTATGCCTTGACTCTGGTCCAGCATAGCATACAGCCATCAGTGTCAACCGAGTATAACTCACTAAACCCAACATAATAATATTAATATTGATGTCATTTTGAGGTCTCTTTAAATCCCTGATGCACCTGACAAATGCTGAGTTTGTCCATGCATTAAAAAGTGAATATGAAAAAATAAGAAACCACAAGAGAGTATCTACTAGTTTTACATAATGATCAATGAAAAAAATGATGATAGAATGTATTTAAGATAAGAACATTAAAAATTATTTAATTAGTTCGTTATCCAATTTTTTAAAATTTTGTTAATTCTTCCATAAATAAGTGAATTTTAGCTTTGTAAATATGAAAAATGAGTGCAAATACCAAATGCTTGTTTGCCTGAAAATAATGATAACTATAACTGAAACTCTAGTTACAATAAGTAATTATATTTCAATTTATATGCTAATCACAGTAATTCTATCATGTATTAATATTCCAGTAGATAAATTACACAAAATTAATTTAAAGATTAATTACTTAAAATTTTGCTATTTATAATATTTTTGTTATTTTTATTTTGAAATATCCGAATCCAAATTTAATACTTCTTTGTTAATGAACAGAGTGTGGTGGTATGCAGTTAAGTGATGTTGATGATGAAGATGATGCACAGATTGAAATTTCTTCTACTTTACGACATCACAATTCGTCATCATCAGATATTACTAGTCCTGCTTCATCTGTTGTTAGCAATACTGCAACTTCTGATAGCATGACTGGAACAATGACAGTGACATCAATGGCTGGTATGATATTAATAATTTTTAACTCTCTAGAAACATTCTGTTAAAACTACTGCAATGTAATATTTTATTTATATAGTAAAACTACTATATCATTATTTTATTTAATATATTTGAAATATTTCATAATTTGTTATTATTCAATGTATTAGTCTTTCAACAACAGCAAAATAACTAAAATTAAATTTTAAGTGATACATTCATATTAAAATAGCAACGAATTGAACCTTAAAAGAAATTCCAGGATAATTAATTGCAACCTCTAATGCTTTCGATCTACTTAGGAGATCTTCCTCAGGATTCTTTAAATTGGAATGTGGAAATTGAAATGTTTTTAAAAATCATTTAAAAACGTATAAATGAGAATTTTTCAACTAATTTTCTTAAAAATTTAAAATAATATTTTAAATCAAATTAAAATTTCTCCAAAATAATTTTTTTAATTCGACTGCTCCCTTAGGTTTAATGATTGCCATGCATAAGATACTTGTCCTTCCTCTTTGAAATTAATGCAACGGCCACTCTTTACAGATTTAAATATTTCGAGAGCTTCCAGTGTCGTTATTTGGTCGTCATGTTTAGATCGTCTTATGATGGAATCTTGGTCTAGATGGACTTGAATGTTGTTGTCTGAGGCATACCTGGCTAGGGTGGTGTATTTTCTTTTACTGATAGCATACTTGTGTTCAGTCAGCCTTACTTTTGTGAGATAAGCAGAGGGTCAATGATTAATCCTTCCTGACCACTTACTCTGCACGGGTTGGCAAAACCCAATCTCTTTGTCGTTGGATGGCTAGGAGGGTAAAAAGTGAGTGGGGAGGAGCGTCAGTAAGTCGACAGGAGTCTTCGATTGACAGGAGACAGGTTAACAAAACAAAACATTTATTGAATAACTAGAATAAAATACAAAGGCGGTTACAAACTATTCTATGATTAACTATGAGATTAAATGTGGTTAACATACGCTTGAATACGCAACTATATGCAAGTTTACAGATTCTATCTAAGATGGCTATGCATTAAGCCTATTGCCATTGCTGGAGAGAGTTTACAAAGGTCCTAACAAAATACCTCTTGGTGTGAGATTGGACAATATAGTCACCGAAGATTTGGCTGGAGTGGGACGGTCACCGATGATGTGGAAGAGTTGCTGAAGGTCTTCTCTGACGGGATTCCATTCCTGGGCATGGAGATGGACACAAGTATAGAAACAGTTTCCTATGTGAGCGTGCTAAGTTTCCAGTGGTGCGAGCTTTTATACTGTTAGTGTTAGAAGTGGTCGATTGTTGACGATGACTTGCAAATTCCTGACAGCTAAGTGTTAACTTTTCCACTTAACTGTTGATAATTAATGGAGACCTCTGCTCCGATTCTCCACGAGGAGTTTTTTCTATCAGTGATTGTTTCATTTTTTAGTTCAAAAATATTGTAAAGTTTCCTTTCATTTACAAAAATTTTTCTGCTAAAATCCAGTCTCACACTATCCTTTGCTTTCTTTAAAATTATACTTGGAGTATAATTTTAATCTTTGGAGTTCTCTCTCTCTCTCTCTCTCTCTCTCTCAAAATTTTGGGGTCTAACGCTTCTCCCACACCGGGTTGTATAAACAAAAAAATTAACTACCTTCTAAAACCGATAACCGGCGTGAAATATTTTCCAAAATGGCAAACGTTTTCGCTGCCCCTCCTGGGCTTTTCCTCAGGCCAATTCTTTTTTCTGGAACTGGATTCGATAATCGAACAGCACAAATAAATGGAATGTGTTCCGTATTTAAACGAACGAGTACGTGTGGCAACCGCATGCCGTTCTAAACATTTAAATTTCTTTTATTTCGTTGGGAAAACGATGCGCGCATCTTATGATAATTACGTGTGACGTTTACCAATTTACGATTTTTCTTTCAATAAAAATTGCCAAGCAGTGGAGAGATTCATTTCTTCTTTGAAATTGATGCATGTTGTTTTGCGATCGGCCTTATAAATTTCTATCTCTTCCAAAGTTCTCAGATGTTCTTGATGTTGGGTGGTGCGAATCACTTTTGCCTCTTTAAAAATCGGTGTTATATCCGGGTTTGCTGCATACGTGGACAATGCCGTTGTGTATTTATGGTGGGTAATGTCGGATTTGTGCTCCTTTATTCTAGTGCATAGTGGGCGTTTAGTGGACCCTATGTACAGTAATTGTTTCTGCCATCTGTCGTCCTGTAAAGGGATAATATATACTCCCGGAAGTCTATACGGGTTATGCGCGTCTTTTCCATTTCTCAATAGGCTGTATATGGAAGGGTTTCTCCGATAAGCGATTTTAATTCCCTTTTTCTTCGCAATTGCGTTGTATATTGTTTTAAGGTGCGGGTTGTATGTCACTGGGGTCCTTTCTGTGTTTTCTTCTCTGGTATCTTTTATCACTACGCTTTCTTGGTTCGTTTTACTGCTTATATGGAGGTGCCGGTTATATAACTTTTTTACGATGTTACTGTAACCGTGTTCTCTTGCTATTTTATTGATAAACGCTAATTCCTTTTGTAGAGCCTTGTTTGTGGAAGAGTGCGTGTAGGCTCTTTCTACTAAAGCCCTAAATGCAGCTATTTTATAGGAGGAGGGGTCACAGGAGTTGAAGGGGATGTACGATGGTATAGTCGTGGGTTTTCTATAGACCCCAGTTTGTACTATCCTTTTTTCAATCCTTATTTCGATATCCAAGAAGTGAATTATTTCAGGACTGTGCTGCTCCATTTCCAGTTGTAGGCCATAGGGGTTGTCGTTCATGGTCGTTTTAAACTGTTTTAGGTCCGGCATCGATTTCCAGAGGATAATGATGTCATTTATGTACCTTCCATATAAAATTATGTTTGAGAGAAACGGTGACAGTGTTTTGGCTTCCAATGCTCTAATTACCATTTCACATAGGTCCCCGGATAGCGGACTTCCCATGGGTACGCCCCTCTCCTGTGCATAAGCCTTTCCTTTGAATTGAAATACTGAACTATAACATGCCAAATGAGCCAACTCTAATACTTGATGGTGTAGACTGTCATCATTTACTTTCTCCATGAGGAAATCTCTCAGTGCACAAAAACAAGGTTCTGATTTTAATTGAGGGGTATAACGATCTAAAATCCCATACTGTGGCATACCCGGGTGTGTCTATGCCTTTAAGCTTCTGTATCAACTCTTTCGGACTTGAGATATTGAACTGATAGTCATTCAAATGTGTGGATAACATATTATGCACTGATTTCTCCAGTTTGATAGTAGGAGCTCTTCCTTTGTCCACGATAGGTCTTAGCTCATGGCCTTGCTTATGCATTTTAGCAAAAGCGAAAAGTTTAGGTACGTCCGGAGCGTCTGTAATAATGTTTCTCATATTCAGCTTCTTTGTGAGTTTGGTGTTGGCGAACCGCTTAACTCTCTCTTGCATTTTATCCACCCAGTTTGTTTCCATCTCTGTGCATTGCGTTGCGGAGAGGTATTCATTTAATTCTCTCTCATACGTATCGCGCTTCATTAAGACCATTATTCTGGCTTTATCTGCCCTTGTTACGACTGTATTGTTAGATTTTATCCATTTGGAGGCTTGGCTTAATTTATGTTTAAGCTGCAAGATATCCTTTGACTGTTTAGCTCTATTAATTCTTAAAGCAGATAGCCATCTGTAATATTCTTTTTGGTTGTGAGAAAGACCTCTTAAAAGGTTTTCTAAGTCTGGGATACAAGATTTAACCGTTTCCTTGGGGGAAGGAGGTGGTACAAATGCTGGGCCAAGTTGCCATCTGTCGTCCTGTAAAGGGATACTATATACTCCCGGAAGTCTATACGGGTTATGCGCGTCTTTTCCATTTCTCAATAGGCTGTATATGGAAGGGTTTCTCCGATAAGCGGATAAATATTGGTACGGATAACTCTGTTTATTGAGATCTAAAAAGCGTGCCCTTGAATTGCTGGCTTGGTCTAATTTTATGGATAGTCCATATGGGTTGTTATTCATATGTTCTATGAAACTTTCTATATTTGGTTTTTCTTTTCCATACCAATATTTATCATAAACTATCTCACCTTCCACTGTTTATACCAGCAAACTCATACGACCCATATATCTACAAAATAGCTGCCTTTTGTGCCTTAACCAAACACGCTTTTACCCACTGCACGAACTACGAGGACATGTTAAAAGCGACATGTTATGAGCTTAAACATCTTGAGGACATAGCTAAAAGGCATGGTCACAAAAAGCACCTTATTCGTAAATTAGCAAATGCCTATTCCAAGAGGGGTACTCCTACACCCAATAACGTTGTATCATTAAGTGGGAACGCTCACAACATGCACCGCATAGTTCTAGATTATAACTACAACACGAAAAGCTTATATAAAGAGATTGCCCATCACAGAGGTGATAGATTAGCATATAGGCATGTTCCCACTATTTATAACATCCTTAGAAATGAAAAGGACAATGCCAACATGCTTAGGATTCCTGGCATTTATAAGATTATGCTGAGAGACAATAGATTCCAGCATGATCTTGAGTACATCAGCGCCATCACACGATCTCTCAAAGTAAGGCTGGCTGAACACAAGTATGATATCAGCAAAGGAAAATACAACACCACCCTAGCCAGGTATGCCTCAGACAACAACATTCAAGTCCATCTAGACCAAGATTCCATCATAAGACGATCTAAACATGACGACCAAATAACGACACTGGCAGCTCTCGAAATATTTAAATCTGTAAAGAGTGGCCATTGCATTAATTTCAAAGAGGAAGGACAAGTATCTTATGCATGGCAATCATTAAACCTAAGGGAGCAGTCGAATTAAAAATTATTTTGGAGAAATTTTAATTTGATTTAAAATATTATTTTAAACTTTTAAGAGAATTAGTTGATTTATACATTTATTATGATTTATCATTTATACGTTTTTAAATGATTTTTAAAAACGTTCCAATTTCCGCATTCCAATTTGAAGATCTAAGTAGATCAAAAGCATTAGAGGAGGTTGCAATTGATTATCGAATTTGCAATTAATTATCCTGGAATTTCTTTTAAGGTTCAATTTGTTGCTATTTTGCATAATATATTCCAGGCTTGAAGAGTTTGAACATTCATATTAAGATTAATATTAAGGCTTAGCATACACTCATAAAAATAAAAGAATTAAGAAATTGATATAGATTTTAAAAAATTCTGATCCTAGCTTCAGATCCATTTGAAAATTCATTGAATTATTAATTATATGTTTGAAAACAAACTTTTGATTTAAACTGTAATATAATGCATTCTATAATGGTTTAAATCAATACTAAAGTGTACATTTTGGTCTACGGAAGACAACAATACTGAAACACACAATAGTTTAAAAGCTGAGTGAAAAATCCAGCAGCTAAATGACTTTTGGAAAAGTGATACTCTCACCAGATATTTTCTCAAGCATGTCTCTTTGCATGCAATGAAAAATATTGATGCAAGAAAGTATGAGGAAACTGTACAACTGATCAAACAACCCAACATGAAAGCACAGTTAATGTTTGTTATTGAAAGTGCAACATTTTTCACTGTTATATAAAGTATTTCTAGCTAGAAAAACCTATTGTCCAGCACTTTTATGACAAAGAAAAATGAGTTTATGCAAGTAAATGTCACTTAACAGTAAAATTTAGCAGTCTGAGATTGCTGGAAATTTTTCAGAAAATACAAAAAGTGTTTCCTCTGAAAGATATTTGTTTTATTTTAGACATCGTTAAAGCCTATAATTCAGTTATTATTTCTAACTTACAGAGAAAACCGACCACATATCAGGCAGACAAAAAACTTATTAATATGATAGGTTTATTGTTTACCATTATAATATAGTCTTCCAACAAAGAACTACCTAATGGTTGTCCTTTGAGACCAATTGTGGTCTACTGCAGGGAGACTCTTGGCTGCCTCATATGTTTAACTTTTACATATTTGACTTTAATAATTGTTTGGAGGAAGATGATTTCCTAATTGGACAAACAGGTTGTTCATTCAGTGTCATACATGGACAACATTGCATTGATTGCACTGATAGCAGTTGTGTTACAAAGGAAGATATGGGTCTTCTGTGAAGAATTAGAACTAAAAATTAATTCTAATAAATTGTATGTGATGGTGTTCTGGTGTTCTATAATGGGGTCTACTACCAAAGAAACATATATTGTTTACATATGTTTTAAGAAAGAGGAATTAAAAATGGGTCAAGGAATTATCTCATAGGCTATAACATGGTAGGATATAACATGACTTGTAAGAAAATTGCATTCTTAGGAGGCATGTTATATCCTACTTTTTTATTTCATAGACAATATAAACAAATGGGTGCAAAAATCTAATATATTGATCATGAATACACTTAGGTTATTTAGATAATTAAAGTTGAGAAATCCTATTAATTAATTTCAGATATTTAATTCTGTTATCATGAATTTGTGGATTATGCTTTATCAGTCTTTATCAGTTTGGTGTTTGGTTGAATGCCAAAATTTAGAAGCCTTAGAATTTTCCTAATGTTTTTGGTCATTTTAACTCGTTGTTGTCATTGTTGTGACATAGGTCAGTCAGGCATTAAAAATTCACCAAAAATCAAATTATCATTATATTCATATGAAAAAAATCACATACATTTACTAATATCTTTAGTTTTGATTACCATATTTCTCAATACATTTTATTAGAAAATTTAAAAGAAAAAAAATAATAATATCAAAACTGACATCTAAATGTGAAAATTTGTAACATTTTGTCAAAATTAACATTTACCTGTTACCTAGTTTGTTTTGCACTAAGCCAGAACTAGGTGGAATATTATTTTGTAGGATTCTATGTAACATTTATGCATGTACGACTTTGTTTCAAAATTATCACACATTATATCAAACATTTCTTTGGGATCAAAATTTTTTTCTACGATTAACTAATATAATCAACTAATATACTTTATTCACTTGATTTCGAACAAAAATATAAAGTTTTCTAATTAATATATGATCACCAGTAGTAATACATGTAACATTTGCTGATATTTTAGATTAAAATAATATATATTTGTTTTATTTTAACATTTTGACATTTTATATAAAATGTCAAAACTGAAGGTCACAACTTAAATATTTATAACACGTTGACTTATTATAGCATGAATGAACTTATTATAGTAATATTATTGCATGAATATGCTAAAAATGAAATAAAAAATTGTCAGAAAAAAATAAATTTAAAAAAAAAAACATTAATTAAACTTTTTTAAGTCAACAAAACACCACCTAGGCAAAAATATGTGAAACAGACAATAGACAAAAGGTTGCCGTCAAGTGCTGACATCTGTTGTTGATAAATTTTATAAAAATCGATTTTTAACCGGGTGCCTACAAATCGGTACCCTGGTTGGCATTGTTGATAGGAAAATTACCTCAGATCGGTACCCCGGTCAACAAAGAGTTAAATGACCATCCTCAGGATAGAAAAACAGATTACAATTTAAAAATGAGAATAAAAGCTGTCCTCTGTCCTTAAGTTGCATTTCAAATGTTAATCAGGTTAGAAAATCAAACATTTTACTGTGTGTTGGACTTCTATATAGATTAAAAATAAATAAATATATATACCAACTAAAATCAAAAACCAACAAAGATGATTTATTTGAACACTGAAAATTTACATGTATGTATTGAATTTAAATATAAATATATAAAAATAAAAAATGATGAAAATAAAATAACCTTAACCAATAACATACCTAACTCGTAAACTTATAAATGATAATATATACACTATTGTTTGCTTCTGTACTTTATTGTGTTAGTTCAAATCTACTAACACCTTTCGTGCAACAGATATCATGTCAGTCTTTACAGTTTATGGCTTACCCTGTCGACGATGCCTTGTATATGCATTCTGGGTGTTTACAAAATACCAATCAAGGACGCAAGACCTGTACTACATCAGTGCTACTAGACAGTTCTTAACATTAAGGATTAAGGAACACAAAGACAGCATCCGGAAGAATAGCCCTACTACTGCATTAGCAGCTTATGTGATGTCCGATCTGGAGTCCATCTCAATAGACTGGGATTGGGCAAGAATATCTAAAAAGTACAGAATAAAAGCATAATAAGATATACAGAAGCTTGGCAAATATACAAGGCATCCTTAACAGGGCAAGCAATAAACTGTAAAGACTGTGATATGATAATGTGCATGGAAAGTGTTAGTAGATTTGAACTAAGACGATAAAGCACAGAGGTAGACAATAGTGTACATATTATTATTTTTAAGTATTAATTACAGCAATCATTTGGTTAAGATTACTCAACCAAATGATCGCTGTAATTAATTGAGCTGTAAATGTGCTATTATTAGTTATTAGATATTAAGTAATTTGGTGTTAGAGGTAGACATTAGGCATCATCCCTTATCTAAATTAATAATTACAATTTTTAATAATTTATTAAATAATTTAGAACCGTCTGGAAGAAAAGAACTAGCCCGGTGCAGGACTTGAACTTGCAACCTGTGATGTGCATGCCAGTTTTAATTTTTAATAAATTATTAAATGTTTACAGTCTGATTAACTATGGTGATTGTTTGAGTATCAATGTATTGGGTTTTGGAAAGTTTATTACATCAGTTAAGGTTATTTTATTTTTGTTTTTATATATATATATATTTAAATCTGACTCATACGTATAAATTTTTGGTGTTCAAATACATCATTATTGTCGATTTTTGGTTTTGGTTGGTATATGTATATTTTTAAATCTACGTAGAAGTCCTATGCATGCAGTTAAATGTTTGATTTTCTAAACCGTTAATATTCAAAATACAACTTGTAACAGAGGATAGCTTTTGTTCTTATTTTTAAATTGTAATCTGTATTCTATCCTAAGGAAGGTTGTTTAAAATGACTGAAAACATTAGGAAAATTAAAATCTTACTGCATTTTTAAAGGTATGAGTGGCAGTACTATAATTTATGATGAATTCAGTTTTGCTGAATAGACTAATGTAGTCTTATTTTCCTACTCTGTGTTAGAAATTGAATGAGAAAATATCTTAACAATATTGTTCCTAAACTTACAAATGTTACTTAAGTTAATGTTCTAATTTCTATATTATTTACAGTTCTAATCTTTATGTCTGGTTTTTTTTTTTTTTTTGGTATAACTATTCTAATTTCCGGATAACAGAAGAGATTACTTCCTATTATAACTGAATAAATGAACAGAATTGATTTTTATAAAATGAATTGTACATGACTAATGAAGTCATGTACTGTGCAATTAATTTAGAAAATGTATAAGAAATTGTTGTAATAATACTGTTATAACTTTATCACTGAAGTATAAGTTTTATTGTTAATCAGATAAAATCAAAAATATGTAAAATTAAAATGCAAATATATTCACATTAATAAATTTTATGCAGTCAACTGTTCCATTTATTAAAGGATGATTTGCTGCAGCATATTAATATTGTGAAGGCTTTTTATAAACAGTTTCAATTACATTTGAACTTAAATGTAATTGAACTGAAGATGTGTAGTTCTTATTTTAGATATATATATATATGTGGTACGATCCAAAAGTTCGGGGAATGCAGTAATCTACGACAACAAAAGCATGTATTTGAAGTTACAGCGTATGAAATGGATTCTAGCAAACCACCTCTACGTGTTCAGGTTAATTTCACCCATGTTATGTGATTAAACTGCGAGTGCTGCTGTTTTTTTCTGGAGATAGTTACCTTTGTCCTGCGACGTAATCAAAGTGGAGTTTCAAGAACAACCTCCAACATTTCGACTTCACCATGACCTTTCACCGTAGAATCACCGTACACCTTTCTTAGCAATTTTAAAATCTTTGTAGGTGTTTTACCTAAATGCTGAGAAAATTTAATGTTGGAGGTTGTTCTTGAAACTCCACTTTGATTACGTCGCAGGACAAAGGTAACTATCTCCGGAAAAAAACAGCAGCACTCGCGGTTTAATCACATAACATGGGTGAAATTAACCTGAACACGTAGAGGTGGTTTGGTAGAATCCATTTCATACGCTGTAACTTCAAATACATGCTTTTGTTGTCGTAGATTACTGCATTCCCCGAACTTTTGGATCGTACCATGTATATATATTTTGTACACATATTTGTACACCAATTATCATACTTTGCACACACACACACACACACACACACACACACACACACACACACACACACACACACACACACACACACACATATATATATATATATATATATATATTATAAAAAAATATTTAATTTATATATATATATATTTATAAAATTAAATATTTTTGTTTATTAATGATACAAAAAAAATCAGCGCAGGTTCAAGATAATTACAGAAAAATTCAAAATTAAAATAAATAAAATATTTCAAACAATTACTGGCTATAATTATGCTATTATTAATAATTAATTGACATTTAATTATTAATAGTAGCATTATTATAGCTCTTTGTAATCTGAAATTGTTTGACATTAATCTAAAAATCAGGCTCTTGGATGCTTACATTTAAATAAAATATAGTTTTATTTTATTTAAATATAAGCATAAATTAATATTTTATGCTTATATTTAAATAAACAATATTTAAATATATTATTAGATGTGATTATAACTAATGATAATTTACATTATTTACAGCTGATGATTCAATCATGGCATCAAAACCAATCAATGCTTCCCTCATTCCTGAAGTTTTAAGTACTGTTTCATCTGTAGTTTCAACTACCTCAATGTCTTCAGCATTGTCACTGTCAACTGTCTCAACAACAGATTCAATGCCACATAATTTACCAAAGATGCAGTCCTCTATGACAACATCCTCTTTAGCATCTGCTAATTCATTATTACACAATACTTCATCGGGAAGTCAATCTTCATCTGCTCATGCATCACTTTCGTCACAGGTAGAAGTGATTTTTATTGCATTGAATTTCTTCTTTTTTTTTATTATCTTGATTTCTTGAATTTAACTTGTAGTTAAAGTGGATCAAGGAAAAATTAGAAAGTTTTCATGCATGAAATGGATCAAATTTGTGGGGAAAAAAATGCCAATCTAAATGGTTATTTCATTGATAATGAATATGTACGATTAAAATAAATAATTTTTACTATTATTTAATAAAAATAGTCAGTTCATTGTATTTCTTTATAAACTAATTTTATGAAAATAGAGATCTTACTTATTAGTCAACCCTTGTATTAAATACTGGGTAACAGTTAATGTTTAGACAAACAAAAATCTTTATTTAAAGAGAATGGTAATAGATACAAAGGTAAAACTGCTCTAGTGTTTTCTTGAAATAAAAGGAAATCAACTGATGAGGTTTTCAAAGTGACTGCCTCTGGATTCAATGACATGATGAAGACACATGGAATAGTTATCAATGACCTTTGGTAAAATATCACTATGGAGGCTATTAAAAGCATTAATAATGGTTGTTTTGAGGTCATCAGTTGATTTTGGGGCTTTGTGATAGATGTTGTCTTTAATATAGTCCAAAGAAGAAAATCAAGAGGATTCAAGTCTAGGAAGTATGGAGGCTGGGGAATGCTGTCAGGTTTCGTCTACTTCTTCAGTTGGAACATCAAACTTAAAAAAGAACACTTGAAAAACATATTAAATGTAATGGAAATAATTTAAATGAAAAAGAATGTTCTAAACAACTAGAGATTTCATACTAATTTGTTCTGAATGTCAAAAAGATTGTATCAAAAATAGCCCGTGCTATGTTGAAACGGATAATCGTTAACCATACCTAATTCTTGAATCTTTGGAAAAAATTCTTGGCAAGAGCCTTGTATTAAGCTGTGCTCGATACAAAATAGACCAAAAATTATTTTCCCACATAGGGCAGCCCAAATTGTGACTATTTGAAGGTGAAGAGGTTCTGTTATGGAGAAGGTTTCTCTGAGCCTGAAGAGTGGAAATTTTGCCTGTTGATATAGCCTTCCAGTCAGAAATGGACTCCCCCTCACTGAATGAGATAAAGTTGGGAATGATCTAGCCATTATCATATTGGACAATGAATGTGTTGTGTGTAGTTGAGTCTTTGAGGCTTTGTAGACAATTCAAAATTAAAATAAATAAAATTTGCCAAATAATTACTGGATTATATCAGGCTATAATGCTGCTACTATTAATAATTAGACAATTCCGTATAAAATATTTTTCATGATTTGTCTTTTAGTCTCTCTGCTCACTTTGAGCTGGCTGGCTAATTGATGACAGGATATTGATGGAGTCTTGTTGATTACAGCTTGGGTGCTCTTGATATTTTCTTCTACCTTAAGTTTTAGGCCAACATTTTCCTTATAGGCATCAAGGACAGTACTAGTTTCTTCAAATTTCTGTATTAAATTCATGACTGTACCCCAAGATGGTTTTTGGCAGTTCTTGAATGTTGTGGACCATTTGTGGAGCAATTTTGTGACACTTTCACCTAATTTATAATAAATTTTTAAGAGAAAAATCTTGTCTTCACTGGAATATTGTTGTTTGCATACCATACCTAAAATAATGCCAAACTCTTTCAATTGTTTACTGTTTTTATCACTATCTCACTGGTAGAATACCAGTGTCTCCACAACTTTTCGTGTACAGTTCATTTCATTTGTGTCTAAGCATTAATTGTTACCTGGTGTATATTTCTAAAGTTAATATTGTTTGTTCTGTTCTTTTTGTGTTTATTTAGTATTGATTAAGATTTAAAAAATTCATGAATATCTTGTAAGATGTAACATAGTATCTTTCTGATAATTTAGTTACCAGAAATTTATATCATATCTTGTATTTATTAAACATATTGTTATATATATGACAAAGCAGAAGAACCTAATAACAAGGGTATATCTGATGACATCACTAATGAATATTTCTGATTTTCATATAGCTAAACAGGAAGTATTTTCAATGATATATTATTAGTTTTATTTTTGGAGTTTTCTCACTTTCATGCATTTTCAATGTCTGAGAAAAAGAAAATCAAGTTTATTTTAAATCAAGTCGATGAAGTACTTTATTTCTTAGAATATATTTAGAGAGCTATAGAGCCTATAGATCTATAGTCTTTATAGAGGCTATAGAAAAAAAAGAAAGATGACAGAAAATAAACTATCATAAAACATAATGGCAAACTGTAAAACTCATGTCTGGAAACAAATTTATCTGAAATTAATGCTGTTAATAATAATAGAAATGTCAAATAAATTCTGAAGGAAGGAACTATAAGGGTGGATTTCAGAAAACCAGATCCTGATAAGGTCTATTGCTGGTTAGACCTAGATTTTTGAAAAAAATTCATTTTGTGGACAGTTATTCTAGACTTTGTTTAGACTTGGTATCAGAAACTAGTATTCAGCACTAAATTTTAGATCTGCAAAGTAGCTGGTCTGCAGAGAGTTTAAAGTAAAGCCATATGCAGTTGGACAATCAGTTACGAATATTCATCACATTTTTGATGACAGTGATACATTTTTTCATTGTTAGTGTCAGGAGATTGTATAAACTAGATACAAAAATGGAAAGAAGCAACAAAGACAAATTGTTCCACTTTTACAAGATGAAAATATTCTGAGATCAAAGTTTTTTGCTGCCTCTCTTTTTGTTTATGTTTTCATTTTTTTCCAGTATTTTAATGAAAAACGTCATTTTAGTTTTTCATTTTTCTGGATAAAAACCATGAAAAGTATTGTATAGCCAATGACTGCTACAAAGCCTTGTGCTCATAGTGGTAGCTATGGCCTCCAATTTGTTCTTATCAGTTTTTTTTTTCATAAGTAATGTTCAAGTGCAGATAATTTTAAATAGTTTTTAAAAAGATAAATCTTAATTTTCTGAAATGTTAATATTTAATTAAATGAATGTAGTAACATCAAAGTTGAATGATTTCTGACTACTATTCAGTTGATCAAAATTTGAGCTGACCATCTAGGAAACTGCACATTGTTAGCAAAATTGATTTCTCCTGTTTTGGAAAAGTTACATGTTGTCTTACAGAAACTTATTCCACTAACTTATTCCACTATTTTTTAGTGTTGCGAACAAATAGATTTGATTGATCTATCAGTTCATAGCTAGAACAAAAAGCAATTGTTCTTGTAACAATGTGATCTATGTGACATTCATCTAGACCTACTTAAAACTGACTTTGAAATACCTTTTTAGTATTGGTTTAGCTGAACTGGTATAACTAAAGTTTACAGCTACAAATCTTTAGACCAAAATCAAAGTTTAGACTTTGATGTAAAAAAGATAATGATGAATTATAATTCTTAAGATGTTTTCCTAAGCTGTTCTATAAATAAATATTCTCCACTTCTAATACACCGGAATGATATACTCAACATTTTCTGATTAATAGGTTGGAGAAAACGTTGACTGTTCTATAAATGGTTTCAGTCCCAATGTTAGAAAGTCTTATCAGTTTTTTTGGCATTCTTTAATACCTTAGGTGTTTCAAATAATAGAGATTCTAATAGATGGAGTTGGAAATAATGATTGAGTTGACTATCTAATGATTGATTCAAATTATAAAGGATAAACACCGAAGCAAAATTAAAATAAATAACTGAAGTGCCTTTGACCGGTGTGCTTCTTCTCTCAGTAAATCGCAAACGTTTTTGAACCTCGTCCGGTTCTTCCTCAGGCGTAATGGAATTCTGTGTTCTAAAAATTTAAATATCTCGTCGAAGTTGACCGTTGATTTAGAAAAAACTGCATTCTGGAACGCTGTCACATGTAGCTGATGTTGTCATATTATCAACTTATCATTGGCTTGGGGAGCCTTTCTTAACAAATCCCTGAAATAGCATACTCTCAACACGCAAGTCTAATAAGATAACATCGGCTACACGCGACAGCGTTCCAGAATGCAGTTTTTTCTAAATCAACGGTCAACTTTGACGAGATATTTAAATTTTTAGAACACAGAATTCCATTACGCCTGAGGAAGAACCGGACGAGGTTCGAAAATGTTTGCGATTTACTGAGAGAAGAAGCAACACCGGTCAAAGGCACTTCAGTTGTTTATTTTGATTCAAATTAAGACAAACTCAACCTTTTAAAGCAGCATGTAAACTAATAATAAACATTTTCAGGTCTTTTTTAGAAACCTCCTTCAGGTTTACACATTCGAAATCAAATGAAATAGAAATCAAACAATTTAAATTCATGATGAAAATAGCATAGAACAAAATATAAACGTTCTGAAACCTGATATATATTAGTAATATGCCAAATGACTATCATATTAAATCAAGCTACTTCTTTGCTATTATTTTTAATTACTTTCTAAATAATTTCTCGTTAGAAGAAGGCATTAGGCACCATCTCTAACAACTAACACCGATTTGTAGCCCGATTTAATATTGCAGTCATTAGCATTGAACAAAAATTATGAACACTGAACATTTTCAAAAATTGAAACAAAATATAATAACTACTTGATAAAAATAAAATAAATAAAATATTTTTATGTATGTAAACAAATGTTTTTGTATTATATAATTGATCCAAATATTCAGTTAAGGTCTTTTTCTTTTATATTAATTCAAAAGCTATTTAATATTGATAGTATTTGCAAGACATATTTAATGAGTTTTGTGAATGTAAGGTTTCTCATACCTGACAACTTATGAGGAATTTTGTTGTAACTTACAATATGAATCTACCCTGAGATTCTGTAGAGGTTATCTTTTTGGACTTTTAACTGTTTGTTGTAGTTTTTGCTGAAGACTTGATATTTTCTTAAATTCTTTTTATACTTTTATTTTGGAGTGCTCCCTTTTGTGTCTCCACCTTGTTGTGATAGGGCTTGGTGATCTATGCTGCAGTGTCTCACAAAGGGATGGCATGACATTGGGCTCACCGATTTTGGTCAAACTTGGTGAGATTATACTGCATCCTGAATGACTGATGTGTGCCAAACTATAAGGTGTAATATTCAAATTTGAAGTTGAAAATTGCAAATCACTTAAAATGTTTAGAATTTCCATCATCTGTAGAGTGGCTGGTAACTCAGTGAAGGTGCACTGGTTCATAACTGTGAGGTTGGTGTTTCAAATCTTGGTGGTATCAATGTTCCCTTCCAAAACTATAATTTTCACTTTTTTCTTGGTGCTTTTAAATTTATTATACTGTCAGAGAGAGAAACTGATTTACAAGTCAGTGGGGTCCTGAATGTCACAGCAGGGTCCAACTAAGAGGAACACCTACCAATACCAACATGAAAGTGTCATTTTCAGATACCTTCCAGCCCTTAGCACAAAACCACTGTGCTAAGGGCTGGAAGGTATCTGGACAGTGTAACAGGTACTGTGAACAATCGCATTGGGCACCAGGTGACACCTCATTGTAATCAGCATTGGGGCTCTGCGGATATCAACCATATACAGAGGTGTGCAAAAAAATTGTATTATCCTAACATTTTCCTGAAAATCAGATACAGTTGCACAAAAACTAAGTTGCATCATCTATCAGTAAAATTGCGTTTTATGCCTCCTGCAACATTGAGTGATTGTATCATTCTTTCAGTGGTATAAAAGTGCCATGGAGTGATCAACACCAGGGGTGGCACCACTAAATATTAGTGCCAGCAGATGTTTTTATCACATACCTTTTTACTTTTGGCTCATATTTATAATTAATACCTTCTTTTGTTCACAACAGATGAACTTGAACTTGTCTTTTGCTTTTCACAAGTTGTGTTAAAAGCTCAATGAATGAAAGCTGTTTAATGAATTGATAGAACATGATTAAACACAAGTCTGTTTTACTTAATTCATTAAATAAATATATTCTACTTATGGATAAAAAGTGTCAAAATTTTGTTTTTTTTTCCTTGTTATTTACAACAATTCATGGTGGTTTTATACTGTTTAATTACTGTTTTTTCTCAAAATGAGTGTGAAATGTTATTTGTTGGGAGTTCTCCAACAGGTTTAGAAGATTAATTGAATCGCTGTTTCTCACTGATGACACTAATGACACTGGATGTGTCATTAGAGTCAACAGGACATGCTGAAGAACTAATTTTGCCAGTCCTTTTCTTAGATGGCAAAGTGGAGGCATAGGTGCCAAGCGTAGCTTCTTCAGAAGCCTTGCCACTTATTCTTCTCCTCTGTTTCTGACAGTGTTGGATTCCTGGCTAGAGATGAATCTCAACTCTCCTTAGCTAAAGCTGCACTCTGTTCCTTGGAGTCTGTTGAGTTGCAATCACAGACAGAAAACAAAGAAAACAACAGAGGGAAGCACATGCAGAAACTTTAGATATCCCTATGTTTCATATAAGGACTATCTTATATGAAACATGTACAGTACAGTGGAAAGAGGGCTTATTTTAGATGTAATAAATTTGATTATTGATGGATAGGTCTATATTTGTGCTCCCTGTGACTCTGATCATGTAGAATTGTATATGGAAATTGAATATAGTGAGGAAGGTGATTGTTTAAAGGACAAGCAATCACCTTTCAATAGACATATAACATACATCGGATTCACGTACAGATCACTTGAGGCTAGAATACAGACCACAAATATGATGTGTCCAAGGAGAAATATAATACTGCACTAGCCCAGTATGCTACCTAACCCAGAGTTTCTCCTTGTTAGATGAAGCTACTTTTTTACACAGAGCTTTTGACCAACACGACTTACGTTCATTGGAGGCTCTTGAAATTTATATAGCTGGCACGGAGGGAGGTTGCATTAACTCCGACTATATTCCGGTTCCACAATCGTGGAAGTATTATTTACAATGCCACAAAGCATAACAATAATTTTTGATGTCTAATTATGCATTTATCTTTATGCAATGTAAAGAAAACAATTTCCTTATCGAACATCCTTTGTACATTAAAACATCGGGCTAACTTTTACAACACCATATATTGTTTTTTTTCTTGCGAAGACACAATGCAGTGACAGCAGATTTAAAACACTGGGCAAATTTTCATCCTTTATTTGGTTGGAATGCTTTTTACATTGCACGTTTCGGGCCGATGCCCCTCTTCAGCCAACTTTTATCTTTTCTTAGTATCCATTATCTTGATGTTGAACCATGTTCTTCTCTCAAATGATGATATTTGCCATTTCTATATTAATAATTTAGTTTTATCTTGAGGAAACTGTCACTGCATTGTGTCTTCGCAAGAAAGAAAACATAAAACACGGTTTCCTCAAAATAAAACCATATATTGTATTATTAATAATTTATTTTTAGCTTTATTTAAAAAATAATTTATTTATATGTTGTAATACGTAACAATCTTTGTTTTGAACATCATTTGAACGTTTAAAAAATTGGAACACGTCTATGTTCGAAAGCTAATGCGTTTCAAACGATGAACTGTTTTTTCTGTTTTTGCATTGTTTCTTGACGAGGGTCTCTGAAAGACGGCTGAAAACCTTTGATCATTAAAGATTATATGCTGGAATTAGCATTTAGGTGTTAGTGTTTTGTTTAGTATACAGTTCCAGTTTGTGTGTATGTTTTTTATGTTGACATTGTTTACATGAACCATTTTTAGAGTCAGCCATGCAGTCACTAGAGTAGATGACTTTGGAGTGTTTTAGATAGGTTGTCAACAGGTTTGTTCTCCTGGCAAATCCTGGAGAGTTGACAATCTGCCAGTATTGGCAAAAAATTTTAACACTTACGAGAGACGTGTTTTTTTATGTTATGCCTCTGAGGCATTAAATTTTGTTTTTTACTTTTTTTAAATCATGCACATTTGGAAACAAATAACTTTTTGGTTTTATTATTAATGTTAAAGATTGTTAGTAATAATTTCACACTAACATCTTTAAATGCCATATACTTTTAATGATACTTTAATTAAAAATATAATTAAATGGAATGTATTTTTCATCTTTGAAGAAGGTTGTTAAAAGTGAATGAAAACATTAAAGTATAATTAAAAGTATACCACATTTAAAGATATCAATGTAAATTATTAGTATGATTAAAAGTGCAGTTTTTTGAAGCAGTAAATATTGTTTTTTCCCATTTAATTTGGTATGTAATAAGTAAGAATTTGTTGATACAAGTTTGATTATAGATGATTTGAATTTAATGTAGACAAATGAAAAAATCAATTTTTTGACTTTTTTTTATAATTGCTCCATTTGAAAAGTTTACACTTGAATCTGATTGAATAATGGTTCATTTTCCTTCTACCTTCTTACAAAAATTTATGACAATGTGTCCAATAGAAGTTTAGTTTTTGACTTTTTTTTTATATCATCCTATTTTTTCATAGTAATTAGACTCTACTTCTTCATAGGAAATACGTTGAAATTATAAAAATTGTGATTTTATTTGCTTATTTGACCTGATTCCCAGCCAAAGCCTTACAGATGATCAATATACATCATCCCACTCTTCAAGCTGGTTCTTATTACACTCACATCATCCCTCTCTCTTCAATCATGTAACCTCAGACAATAAACATCAATAGAGTTCTAACAAAGGTACAATGTTGAAAAACTTGTTTTATTTAAAAGCTGAAGGTTATTGCTAATGTAGAAACCCTATCCCAAATTGGATTTATGTAATACAACAATGCTTCAAACCCAAAATCCAGTTAGTAAAATAAAAACATTTATTGAAGAACAAACGTTTACAACCTTTACAAAGGCCATCTTCAGATTCTACTGGAAGAATGCAAATCGAACATAAAAGGAATTTAAATAACGTTTGTTTTGTACTATAATGTATTACTGTGTTTCTGCGCAGAAACACAGTAATACATTATAGTACTGTCCTCCAGGCATGTGACATAGGAGCCATGTCCCTGCTGTTGATAGCTGTTCCTCTAGAAATCACCTTATACCTAGAGAACGGCAACAAAGCAGAAGATCCAATTTGGCCTTGGTGCGACATAAACAAACCACAGCTTTCCTGTAGAGTTTGGCCAGCATAGTCATATTATAGATTGAAAATGTTTGTTCTTCAATAAATATTTTTATTTCACTAACTGGATTTTAGGTTTGGAAGTGTTATCATATTACTGTTAACTATAAACATAATGAATTTGGATAATTTTTTAAAAACACTTTGATTTCTGAAATTCTGCATTTAAAACTACTTTTAAATTCTTTGGCATTTAAAGAAAATGGCAATAATTTTAAAGAATTAAACAGTAAATTATTTAACACATTTACTGCCATGAGAAGCACAGCAATTTTATTTCAGTAGGAAAGGATCAGTTTTTATAATTGAAAATCTTAGATTAGAAAAGATTTAACGAGATATTAAATAAACTCAAAGAACACTCCTACAAAATGTAGAGCAATTAACATATGCCTATTCATAGGGAGAAAGTATATTCTTGTAATCTGCAACATTTACACTCAGAATGTATTTAATAATTCTTTGATTTTTTCACATTTATAAGTTTTCTATGTCTATCTTTAATATTTCTGAGAGATAGATTGTTTTATAATCCAGAAATCTGGATAAATAGGGTTCCACTATATTAGGAAACAGCTTTATTGTTTGATAAAGCTGGTTCATCACGAATGATAAGAGTTAAAGTAAGCACACATTTGGGTGGGCAGATGAAGTGAGTGACAAACAAAACGGTACTTTTGGCCCGGAAAAATTTTTTTTTTTTTTGCATCTTTGGAATGTTTTCTAAGTCTCCAAATTTTTTGAAAAATTTTTACCCGCGCGAAAAAATTTTATTGCGATTTTAATTAACCTTTAATGACGCACGATTAACGCTCAATTGTTTAAATATGAAATTTTTTTATAAAACTTCATTCATCCTTCTAAAGTTCTAGAGCGCCGATTTTACTTCGGTAAAGTTATTTAAAGCTATTTTCTGTTGTCAAAAACAACATCCAATAGTTTTTAATTTTTTTAATTAATAGATTTTATTATATATACGTTTAATTAAGTCGGGGGAATCGAAAATTTCAATTAAAATCGTAATTTTAAAAAAATATTTAGAAATATACTGCCATCTAGTATTCACCCTACTTTTTACCCTTCTCCTCCCGAGAGTTTCATGAGAATGTCCCGCGAAACACGACACCAGCTGTTCTCAAGGTCATCCAGCTGTGTAAACAATGACTCATCAGTGTCAAGTTTCGCACTAAGGCGAGAAAAAGGAAATTGTACTTTGAAGCTTTTATCTTTAATATTTCTGAGAGATAGATTGTTTTATAATCCAGAAATCTGGATAAATAGGGTTCCACTATATTAGGAAACAGCTTTATTGTTTGATAAAGCTGGTTCATCACGAATGATAAGAGTTAAAGTAAGCACACATTTGGGTGGGCAGATGAAGTGAGTGGAATCAAATAAATTTGTGTCCATTTGTTGCATTACAATGGCAGAATGAGCAGAATTTAGAACAAAAGAAAGAGTGGAAAAACTTTTTCAGTATGAGTAATATCCATGAAATATTAAATGTAGTGAGCTTTTGAACATTAGATGTTAATGCTGTAAGTTATATAAATTTTTGTATTTTTCACTAAAGAAATTAGTCATGTCTGAACTGAGAAACGGGCACTAATGACAATGCTTATCTCTCAAAAATAGGGATTTCTATTGATGAGTGAAGTGCCAGGAGGCTTCAACAAATAGGAACCTGGTTTAGTGAATTTGTTGGTTCAAGGCAGGTGGGTTCATATGTTAATGTGAGATGAGGAGATGGATTTCTTCCCATACAGTCTAGTCTTTTTGTGCACTTTGTGTCTCACTAACTTAGTTTGGGCACATTCATAAATTATAATGCAAGCATGTGTTTTCTCTTACTGTGTCTTCCAATCTGTCTGCTCACCAGTCCACGTTGCTAGAATAAGTAAGAAAGGTGTTTTTGTGTGTATCAGTGTTAATCGAAAAGTTCCAGTTTATTGATAAACTTCATTTTAATACTTACCTAGTTATTTTAACTTTTCTAATTTCTAAATCTTTCTGTGTAATATTAATATATATATAGGTACCTTTGTATAACATGGTAGTTATGCAAATCCATGCTATACAAAACAAAGGACTAATGCAAAGCATAGGGTTAGGTTCCAAAAGTTAACAAAAGTATGCTATTCTTTTTCATTACTAAGAGAAATATGTTTATTAAAGCAATCAATAAATTATTTCCAGTCAATAATTAATGGTCATGATTAAAAGTACTGTATTAAGTGTTAATATTAATTTTAGTTAAACGGGGGTGTTTTCTTTTTAAAAACTATCGTCATCTGAGTTTTTTTGTTGATCTTGATCAGAAATATCAGCAACATTTTCAATTTTTTAAAATTTTTATGCATGACAAAATAAAAATATGTTGTTAATAAAAAATTTGTTCCAATGGGTTTTGTTTATTCTGTCAAGTACCAAGTAATTAATGAATGATTAACACATCGGTGTTACGGCGTTACAAGCGGTGATTTGTAGAACGTCACATGTACTCGCAAGCACTTTCAACAGCTTACAGCTGTCATCTTCAGGCGAAAATCGAATACTATAATTTTCGAACAGTTAGCTTTTTAATGGACTATTTAAATTATGTAAAGCACATGGATGGAATTCCGTATACATATTAAAATTGCAATAATTGTTATAGGTGTAGTAACATGCTGTGATGACGCAATACCCCCAAAATATTTAATACATAAATAATGGTGCCATATTTGGCTGTGGTGTAACTGAGAAAGGAAATTTATAATTTAGATTGTTTAAATAATGATATCCACATTTGAAGCCGTCATGCTTATAAATGCCTTACTACTGAGCTCAGGTTACCCAACATCACATGTATTACATTTGTGAGAGGCCCTCTTACTCGTCACAGAAAACAGTTATTTTCAATTTAATGGTAACATATACAAACAAACCCAAGGTGTGCCAATGGGTTTCCCCGTCACCCATTTTAGCAGAGCTCATCACGAGGAATATAGAATATCGCATTTTCCATGCCCCATTAGCAATCCACTATCCAATCATGTATCTACAATATGTAGATGACATATTACTTGCATGGGATGGCTCTGCAGAGGAATTAGACAAGTTTATTCAAATGTTAGCATCCATATATCCTACCATCAGGTTCACTGTGGAAGAGGAACAAAATACCAAAATCTCTTTTCTATATCTTGAAATATATAGATCTCCTCGGCTACTTTTTTCAGTGCACCACAAAAACATATGTGGTATGCTGTTTATCCCTGTAACCGCCTTCCAACCCACAAATTTTGTAAAGTCTGCTATTACTTCTCTCATTCGGATAGCGCTCATTTTACCACCCAGACATTAATAGACAAAGAATTGCACCGTATTAATAGGGCGGTGCATAATGCTGGGTATTCTACTTACAGATTTTATTATCTCCTTAACCGTGTCAAGAACAAATTATTTCCAAAATCTTTTCTCTGCAACAAAGAAGAATTCATTTTAGTACAGCCTCCGATACCGTTTTTGGGCCATATATCCCTAAAAATAACACGTATATTTAGAAAACATGGTTTTTTGTTGCCCATAGTCCTTCAACCAACATTAAGACGTATATTGTGCAACGATAGAGACCCTCTCACGTTGAATGAGAAATTGGGAATTTACGAAATCCCACTAAAACATACACTGTCAGGGTTAGAAATCATTTACATAGGAGCAACCACCAGAATGCTACACTCCCGCATCCTCGAACACCAGGAAGATATTAGAAACAATAGACCAACAACAGAATTAGCTAAAAAGGTGCTAAATCAGGATTATCTTCCACTCGGGCCATACAAAATTGCTAAAACGTTGCGACGATCGAAGAGAGGTATTCATATGGGAGAGTCTTTACATATCCACCTTAACACCATGCAATGCACCGACATTAGAAATCCTGCAACTGTGGATATCATTATTTAAACAATCTAAATTATAAATTTCCTTTCAGTTACACCACAGCCAAATATGGCATCATTATTTATGTATTAAATATTTTGGGGGTATTGCATCATCACGGCATGTTTCTACACCTATAACAATTATTGCAATTTTAATATGTATACAGAATTCTATCCACGTGCTTTATGTAATTTAAATAGTCCATTAAAAAGCTAACTGTTCGAAAATTATAGTATTCGATTTTCGCCTGCGGATGACAGCTGTAAGCTGTTGAAAGTGCTTGCGAGTACATTGAAGTTTTACAAATCACCGCTTGTAACGCCGTAACACCTATGTGTTAATCATTCATTACTGTACGTTGGCGTGAAGTGTAATATAATTTTACCAAGTAATTTTTTTTCATCCAGAATTTGTGTTTGAATCAGGGCTGTGGAGTCGTTAGATTTTTACACTACTCCGACTCCAACTTCTTACGATTCGGCTCCGACCTTGGGCAGGGGTTGGGTTGGCCACTTGTTAACAAAGTAGGCCCGAAAATTCTGACATCGTCACATGACCTCTGAATATTAACATCAATAAAAATAGTTCTAATAAAATAAAGTTGAGAACTCACGCCAAGTTTTAACTGGGTTTCGGTAGAGAAACTTCACTGATTTCGGCATTAAACTATTTCTTTTTTATTATCACTAGCACTTTCGACGAGTTTATAATCGTCGTCTTCAGGTGAAACGAATTATTTTAAAAACGAATGTGCAGAATGTTCTAAGGAGAACAGAATTTTTGAATTCAAAAACAGGCATCCGGTAATTCCGTTACGAACATGCAAAAAGATGTTGGCATGTTCGAATTCATAAATCTACGGTGCGGGCGGCGCATGCGTGGAACTGACACCGCGATGGCGATACGATGTTAGGCGCGTTTCGTTGTTTAAGCGCCGATATAATGCTACCCACATTCCGGGTAGATCTAGAGTAGGGGACATTGCATGCTTCCGTAGTAGCAGTGAGAAGCGCTTCCCAGATGAGTACAAGCCTTCGATTGTTGCAACACTTTATTATTTCTGTTCTGGACCACAGGGGGTTGTAGCCTTGCTCGAGAACTTTTTTAGCGAGCTCTGCAGTATATTTTCCCTTGGCTACATCATCCTGATGCTCTGCTAGACGGGAGGCGAGCATTCTTGTTGTTGCTCCTATATATCTTGTGCTAGCTCCTGTTTCCGGATTTTCTAGGTGTATTGCGTAGACTCCTGATTTTTCTAAAGTGGTTAGCTTGTCATGATCATTAAAATGTTTTTTAAAATAATTTGTTTCATCTGAAGACGACGATTATAAACTCGTCGAAAGTGCTAGTGATAATAAAAAAGAAATAGTTTAACGCCGAAATCAGTGAAGTTTCTTTACCGGAACCTAGTTCTAATAAAGATAGAACGTAGGAACTTTTTTATTCCAAAGCTAAAATATTCCTCTAAGTAATGAATCAATACGATAATTTTTATTTTTCTGTTGTTATATATAACAGAGGAAAAGTGTAGCGATTGTTCAAAAAACGATCCCACCCCAAATTTTTGCATTTTTGGACTCGGGGCACCTCGAAATGTCAAGATATGCAAAAGATTTGAGTTTTTTTTCCTGTATGTATGAATCTTAGACTGCATGGGAGGCACGATTTTGAATTGGAGTCTGATGGTTTAACATGGGAGTTATTAAGCTTGAAAATGGTTGAACTAAATCGGTTGGTACACATTCTAACATTCGTTCGCACTTCTCTATGTTTCCAGGCTTCCCGAGTTCAAAAGAGTAAAAATCTGAGAAAGTCATTTTTTTGACCGATCGTCATTCTTTTCCTTTGTTATAGGCCTGTACTGTATAACAGCCAGGAAAGTAATAATGACGACGATTCTGATTATTTTCTAAAACATACAAAATAAAACGATTTTAAAAAATTAATTAAACATTAAAATTTGACACATCTACTGAATATATAAGTTCACACTTATTGACTCGTTTGATGATGGCATTGGTATTTGGTAAGCATGTATGAATAAAAATAGTAAATACATTCTTATACAAACAAATTAGTTTAATAAAAATGTTGTACAGCACATAATACAGTGGACCTTTGTTATAGCGCTGCTCACTATACTGCGCACTCGGTTATAGTGCGGGTGATGTTTGCGACACGATAAGCTCAAACACATATATACAGGTCTGTGCGGCATTAGTGAGTAGTGCATTTTATTGTTACTATGTATGGAGTAATTGTGTATGTATTGAGTTCCTGAATGTATTTTGAATAGTGTTTAATTATTGTATGCATGATGAGTAAAGGAAAAGCTTGACATTATTGCTAAAGTAAAGAGGTGAACCGCGTTACACCACGCTGCTTGGTATAACGCGGTTCACCTTATAACACAGGTGTTGTTTCCCACTCAACATGCATGTTATATCGGGGTCCACTGTATACAAGTATATTGGGTAATATATAAATATACAGATACATTAAACTAAGTTAAGAATGAAAAATATAGCATCTAAATGTTATATTTTTCATTCTTACTGGTAAAAAACAGGTTGCTTATTTTGCCATGTTGATTAATTTATTATTTTTCATCTCTGTTATAAACTGAATTACTCCTTACAAAAAAAATCACTTCTGTTAAGTCAGCATTCACTGAAGCTCTTAAATCATATTTAATAATTTTAAGAACGGAAAATAAATGCTCTACTGGAACTTGGTTGGTGACAATGCTGTGACAATCAATGTTGTATTTTGGATGATGTCTGGATAGTGCAGTACAGTAATATCCTGAACTTATGTGATAGGTGGGACCGAGCGATAACTGCGTAAGTCGGGGTATAATTTTGCATATAAATACATACAAATTATTTTTAATTGGGGCTGGAGACTAAAGAAAATAATAATTTAGAAAAAAATGTTTAATAAAATCTTAGATAATACATATGTATAACAAATTATATTATTGAAATTGTAAAACAAAGTTCTTTTGATGTAGAAGGCTTCATAAAATCTAACAAATTCATCTGACAGCTGAAAGATTTTTTTCTTCTGCAAAATTTCCTCGTAGCATGCTAATGATTTTTTTTATTTTTCATTTTGTAGAAGAAATGCACTGTTCGTTGGAGTCTATATTTTCTAAAGTTTGTAACCCCTTTTCAGTTGAACTGAGGCCTTCTGTCAAGTTTTCACAGCTTCAAGAATTTTTTCTTGACCTTTTATAGTTGTTCTTACCATTGATTCTGGTAGATCAAACTTCTTTGTCAATTCACATATTTTCATTTTTGTATCAAAGTCTTTAATAATGTTAACTTTACATTCCAAAGATAAAGTTTTTCTTTTCTTGTTTGATGCAGAAGAATCAGTTCTACTTCGTTTAGATGACATAGTAGTCTTTCTCAAGTCTTCGTAGATATAACAAACACAGAAATAAATAACACAAAATAAATTGTAGCTATGCGTCGATTCCGCGTGACACATCCGAACATGTAAGCTGAGCCATAGTGTGGGGGGAGTGAGTAATCAAGAGTTGCGTGGCACTCTAACAAAAGACAAATAGACGAGATTTGAAAATTACTTAACTCTGGGTTTGCATAAGTCAAGGTATTACTGTATTGCCATTTTAACATCCAAACTTGAAGAGTGGTCAATGTGATTTATTTTTTCCAGTGCATAATAAATATCATCTTCCAATTTTTGTAAGATTTCCTTTTCTGTCTGTACTCATATAGAACATGAGCTTAATTTTGAGGGTAGAGACAAGTTTTATAAAAAAAATAAAAAAACTAGCAGATGAATCAGATGTTGCTCATGCAAAAAGTAACGATAACGAGATTAAGATATTTAGATTATAGCCGATTTTACCCGTTTTCACTGGGTGCAAGAATTAGGTCCTCTCTCTTCCGAGACTAATTAGAGGATTTTTAGATGGTCTAAAAGTATGTTCGATTTTTAGGCTAAAGTCTGAAAGCAGCAACAACACCTGGATGATAAGAAAGCTAGGACAAGAAAGAAAAAAAATTTACCATCAATTTTCATTAAAGTAAACCTGGTAAAAGGCACAAAACAAATTGAAAATTCCAATGTTCTAAAATCCATGGGCAAATTTGAGACAACATACATGCTTGAATAAAAGTATATTGAATAACAGAGTTTGCACTTAAAAATTGTGAAATTTTATTCAGAGGATTTCCCAAATTCTCAAACTGTGTTAGAGTGAAAGTGTGTTATATGGAGGATTTCCTCAATTTTTGAACAGTGTTGTACAAGAAATACCTGTATATATTGTAAGGAGAGGGAGAAAGCAATCCCTTAAAGATAATTCTTTTCTCATATAGAAAAGTCTGTTTGATGTGGCAATGTTGCACTCTAGCAGGTGATTTTGAAATTAAAATTATATTTGTAAGGTTGGCAGCAAAAAGTTGTTGGACTGGTCAGATCTGTTCCAGCAGGCTTGTTATGTTTGTGTCATATAATGAAAAGGGTGTGGTAGTTTACCTCTGTTGTAAATTTGAGACAATATTTGTTCTGAAGAATTTTGAGATTGATCTGATCATTTGCTTATAGAGTTTAATAAAATTGTTATAGAAATTAGGCTATTGTCTACATTTCCCTTGCCTCAGCTTGAATGCTTCACCTTTTGTTAAATCTTTGGATTCAAGTTGTTGTGAATTTAATAGGAAGATGGACTGGTTGCTGGATGGATGATGATTTATAGATGATGCAGAGAATGATTTATGGGGCTAATGCAGGTGATTTGTGGGATAAATGAGGATATGAAAAAAAAAGAAAAAGATGCATTGATTATAGCAGTAGATTTACTAATAGATTAACTTGGTATGTTAAAATACTTTTTATGTTATATTGGATTAATGCTAAAGTTTTTGGAATTTTCTCGACCTCTAGAATATTCAAAATTGTTCTCTAACAGATGACATCTAGAAGTTTCTTGTGGGGAATGTAAATGCCATTTTGTGTGTTCATACTATCTTAAATATGTCAGTTTGTCAGTACTTTCTCATGAACAAAATTGCATGTGTGCACATTATGATTATCAGTTTGGTATAAAATTTTTACAAATTTTGTAACAATGCAAAAACAAAAAAATTTTATATTAACTTGTATGCATTATTTCCTAAACAGTTACATCACAAAGAGTTGATAAGGGACTCAAAGTCCGAAATGCATACTCTCGGAAATAAAATGTGATTTTCTAAAGCTTGTCTTGTTTCTGAATGATGGTGTAATAAGTCTAGCGGAAAACAAAGGCCATCATACAGCTCATAAATTGAAGAGCAGATAAATCTTATCGCCATATGGTGCAATTGTTTGGCAAGAATGTCATCTCCAAGTCTACAATCAGTAAAGATTGGTTCAGTAAATTTAAAGCTAAGCAATGTGAAGTTGAACATAAACTGTACTCACAAAGGTCTTCTGTGTTATTCGATGACAAGCTGTGGCAATGGTGGAAGCCATCCCACACCTTGACCATACTAGAAATGAGCAAGACATTTGATTGTGACCAGTCCACTGTCAGTCATCCACAGATAAACATTTTGCATTTTCTTTGTAACAACACAAGACCACATGTATTGATATTGATCTGACAGAAGCTGCTTATCTGGCTGGGTGATTCTCCCTCACCTCTTGTATAGTCCAAACATTGCACCATCTGACTGCCATCTTTTTCACTGTATGCAGCACTTCTTGGATAGAAAGCAGTTCACTGATGATGAGATGAAAATTTGAGTCATTGAATAGGTTATCTGCTGGGTCAGCAACAGCAGCAAATGGAAATAAAGTTAAAATGACATCTTCATCTGACTGAGTCAGTATTTAATTTTGGATTGTTCTTGAGAACATAATCATCTCCATTGCTTTCATATTCAGTAGCATCATTTCCTCAGTTTGTTTACAGATAAATATTGCAGTGTCTTCTGGATCACGAACTTTACTCAAGTGTTTTCTTAATGCTTGGTGATCAAGAAATAAAGTTTCTACTAAAACATACCTTTCATTAGCAGTTGTTCCCTCTGGCTAAAGAAAAAGTTTTGAAAATGTCATATTAGTCATCAATGAAAAACAATAAAATATATGTATAATGTATGGCCCTTGACTATAGTTAATGGTATAGAATATATTCAGTTTTGTCAGATTCCTTTGTAGTTACTTAGCTGCATGTTTTACTATTTGGTAAAGGTACCAAATCATGAGAACTCATGAAATTCCAAGCCAGGTATGCAGTAAACAAACTATAGCAAATATACACACCAATCAAAAGTATACTATCAAAACAATATGTGGTTGTAGTCAAATTGATCTCACCCATAATTTTAGTGTTAATGAAATCCGTAATTTTAATTATGATTAGTTCTTAAAATAGACTTTTGTATCGATCCTATGCAAAGCAAAAAATAAAATTTTGTGTATGTGTACATATGTGTGTATATATATATATATAAGAAAATACATACATATTTATTTCTTTTATAGGTAACAACAGCATGCAGCTTTCAAGTAGCAGGAATGCTTACAAATCCTCATACTAATACAATACAAGTAATAACTCAACCAGGTGGTGTGAAAGTAATTGCAGCTCCTAATCCATTAGGTAATAATACATCTGTTGGCCATTCCACTAGTACACCAACAGTTCAGAATGGTCCTCTTCATATTTTAACTTCCACAGCATCTCTTATGGCAATCAGTGCTCAAAATGCAACGGGAACTTCTAGTGTTGTGACCTCATCACCAAAGACAACGGGAACTCAGTCTTTAGTGAGAGTAGCTCCTATTCCTGGAGTAAATTCTGCAAAACAATTAATGCCTCCACTTACTTTAGTGGCTTCTCAGGCTGTAATGGGTGTTACTCAAGTCACTACTGCAACAAAATCAATAATTATTAATCAAGTAGCTGGATTGACAGGTTTGACAACCTCTTCAGCAGGAACCACAGAATCCTCAAATTCTGGAATTGTTAAATCTTTAGCAATAACGTCGTCTTCAACCGTAACCACTACCACAATGCTAACGGCTAAAGGATCTAATCAAACTGGTAATGTACTTACGTCGGTAACTACAGCTGTTCCATCACAGTCAAATGCAGTTACAGCATTACAAACCACTAAATCACTTTCTCACATTGTTCAATCAGGTATGACAGGTAGAAGTATTGCAACGCCACAGATTTTACCTACTGCAGGTAAGAATTACTTTTATTATTTTTACATTCAGTTAATAATTATTGAATAATCTTAGAGTTTGCAAGTTATTTCTGAAATATTTTATGATTTTTCATATGTTTTAATATATAGTTTAATTAGTTATCCAATTTAATGGTTATAATATATTTTAAAATTTCAAATAAAATTGTTTATAAAAACTGCAGAAAATTTTAAGTAAAAAACTTGACAGTTAAGATGAAGACTGAATTCATTATAAGCATATAAAATAAATAATGAGACAAGAATTAATGTGTGTATGAACCTGATTGTTCCCTCATTCACATATCCTTTGTAATTAGCATATTAGAAATTTTGTATTGTGCAAATGAATGTTATTTTAATGATGGAACAAAAACAAATATTAATTGAAAAAACTATTCTAAAATATCTTAAAATATTGTAAAAGTGATCTCAATTGTCATTTCAAACTTACAAAAATTATTTTTGAAAAACTTTTTTCAAAGTAAACAGATTATTTTTTTGTTATTGGCTTTATTCTAGTAGTCTAGTGTTTTTTTAAATTCTGTATCATCTTTAATTTTCTAAAATGTTTATATGAAAAATACATTTTATATTTTGGCTTTTTCAATTTTCAGTTTTTCTTCCTTTCTTTTCTTTTTACTCCTGTGTTTTGAATTTCTCTATTTTATGCTTATTTATCATTTCTATAGGTACTAGTTGTTCTCAACAAAATATTTTCTGTAAAAAGTTATTGTTACATTACAAATAAATAGGGAAAATAAATCTATCCACATAAAATTTATTAATGTAGACTAAGTCTAAGACTTACAAAATTTTTTTGTTATATAATAGTTTTTTGTACAAATATCTTTTCAGTTAGGTATTTATTTCTGCATGAAAATTAAATTGATGACATTTAATCTAACATAGTGTTTTGTTTCTTTTTCATCTATCTTTAGGAGTTTTCTGCTTAAACATTTTATACTTATATATAATGTACTAAACTGGATAAATATACTATGAATAAAAACACACCTTTAATAATCCAACAAAATAGAAGATAAAATCAAACACCAAAAAAATTTTTTTTTGGTGTTTGAATTTATCTTCTATTGTATGTTAACTGAAGAAGATCGTTAAGAAACGGTCAAAAACGTTTTTATATTATTAATATTTATTTGCTGGATTATTAAAGGTGTGTTTTTATTCATAAACATTTTATCTGAACAAATGATGTCAGTCCTCCAGACCAAAATTTAATTTACAATAATTTTTCTATTGGCTCACCAAATACTTCTAAAAGCTGAATTACTTGATTAACACACCAAAAACCTTATTTTAACATTAGCAGGAACAGACTGATAATCATTGAATATGGACTAGACACCCCTTCCTGTATATGAGGAAATTATACATATACAAATGCCATGAAACCTGATATATATGATCTAATATGCCAAACAACTGCCATATTAGATCATAATTATAAAATTTAATAAGAGATGGCACCTAATGGTTGCCTCTAGTGACAAATTATTTAAAAATCAAAATAATTACAGAGAATGGCCTAAAATGGCAGTTGTTTGGCATATTATAAGGAAATTGCTAGAAATAGAGACACCATACTCACATACAGGAGAAATCCATCAATCTGTAAGCTGTTACATAATTGTAAAGATTTCATGAATAAAATTAGGGCACTGAGATTATACAAGATCATGGTATTTGACAAAAGATTTGATAGAGATCTAGTATATGTCAGATACTGTACATTACCATATCACTGACTAAACAAGTTGTAGAACACAAATATGACATAGAAAAGAAGAAATAAACCCATCACTCCATTCATAAATGCCTTCAAAACAAGAGTGAAACCAAAATTAGAGCAAGGTAGTCTCATTAGACACACCATTCAGGCAGAGAATACTAAAGAATTGGAAGCTCTGGAAATGTACAAAGTGGGATTGAAAGGAGAATGCCTCAATTTTAAGGAAGAGGGAAGGATTTTAAGTGCATTGCAAGCATTTTATGATTATCCGAACAGGACTCAAGAAAATGGATTTCATTGATTAAGAAAATATATATGTAAATTTGTAAATATTTATACTAAGAACATTGAATATGATTTTGAATTTCACCATCATTCCAAAGTTTGAAATATATCAATCTCCTTCAAGTTCCAAAATAGAACATAAGATTTAGGACCTGAAGCAGACTTATAATTAGGTCGAAAATGTTTGTCCACAAAAAAATTTAACTCCTACTGGTGTTAAAATAAGGTTTTTGGTATGTTAATCTTTCTATTAATAACAAAATTTAAAAAATCAGAAATCAGTCAAAATTAAAAAAATAATAGTAAATCAATGAAAGAATGTCAGCTCAAAGTCATTTTCAGAAATGTTTTTTAAACTGGATAGGGGTAAGCTCAATAGCTGAAATGATGGAAGAAACACTAATATGGCACAAACAAAATTGGACATATTTTTGCTTCTAATTATTTTAAATGAAATTAAACAGTAAAATAGGACCAATCTTCAAAATAGTGTATAAAATGTAATTGTAATTTATATGCAAGTACCTTACCAAATTGGAAATAGATTTTGCCTTAGTATATTCTGTATATATAGAGATTCTTTTGTTGAAATATCATTTCAAATATTTAAATCAAACAAAAACTTTAATATTTGATTCAAATATTGTTTGGTTTTATTTTAATTTAAGGCTTGTTCATACTTTGTAAGAAAAGAAAAGAGAATAAAAAAAATTTCTGTTCATGCACATTTAAACTTTGAAATGAAAGCTGTTTGTTCCTTTTCAGTTGAACTTTTTTCTGTCTGACAGATTGCTTGAAGAAGCCCTATAGAAAACTTAATTTTTGAATCATTAAAATCCTTAAATTAGATTTACATACTTTTCAAAAAGTTTAAATACATTTTTAAAAACCTTTAATACAACAGCTTTCTTACAAATAAATATCTTAAAGTATATTCTTTTATTATATACATAAAAGAAAAAAAAAAGACATACATAACTGTTTCTTATCAATTATGAGGATAGTTGATTATCAATAAGATAATTAACTATTGACTGTGTGTTTATATAGGTGAACACAAACATTTTTAATATGTAATATTTGTGTTGCTTATCATTTTAATTTTCATATTTTTAATTAGTACCGGCATCTCAGATCAATAACGTGGGACGTCATATCGTTGCCGCATCTATTAAGTCCGTCTCGCCGGCTGCAAGATCTTCTCTATCTCAACTTTCTGGTGTTGCTCACGTTACGCATGTTATGCCTCAGTCACCCGTGGCCGCTTCCGTCGGCCACATTGTTTCTGCCGGAAGTCACGTGTCGGCAGTGACACCGTTAGTTACGCCGATGTCGATGGTGTCGCATTCCGCAACGGTGCATCATCCACAGGTGTATTCGGCTCAGCCACAGTTGGGGAAAGTCATCACTTCGCCAGTCTTAAAATCTGTTGGACAGATACCAATCATTCCACAACAGTTCTTGCAACCGGCTGTCGGATCGGTTGCCGCTCAGCCCGTCGTCGTCGTCAGCATGGCTGCGGCCTCAAACGGACCTCAGACATCTGCGGCGACCTCGTCCGCCAACAAACAGCCGGGAACAATTAACGTACCAGTGACACAATGAAGTCGTCGGTGATATTTCGATTTTTGCATTCTTTAGTCTAATTATATGGTAATACTTGTTAATGTTATCAAATTTTCTTGATGTGGAATGTTAAAATCTAAATGGATGTGTTTTATTGCCTCCATTTCAGAAATCGGAAGGGTCAGAATTTTTTTATTCATTCCATTTTTCCTCTTTTCGTTTGTGTGTGTCATATAAAAATATGTGGCGAGAACAAGTGCCCGTCACACATTGCATATAATAATTTGTTGGACAAATGAACAGGATGGGAATCACTCTAAATAATTCAAATTTAATTTGTAAAAGCAATGAAGTTTTGTCTTATACAATTTAACAAAAAGACATTTTCCATCTATAAATATATGATGGAACTAAATTAAGTTAATACTGTAATATACTATTTTATCTTTATTTCCAATATTATTTTTTTCTCTATAGCAACTATATTAAAATTATCACATTGACAATTGTGTTAATATAAAAAATATACAAATGGTTACCAATTTTTTGAATCATATTTAAATAAATTTAGAATTATATAAATATATTAAATATATTTGTATAATTCTATGATAAGTAATCAATATAACATTTATTATTTGTTAACATGAATTTACACTTCTTTATATATGTTAAATCAGATACACAAGTTTCTTAAATCGTGTGTATATAAAAATATTGTTAATTTATTAGTAAGTATTTACGACGATATTTTCTTTGTTTCTATATTTTTTTAGCAAAATTTAAAATTAGTTTTTTGATATGTACTGTATCCATGAACAAATTTGAAAAATTCTCAATTTTCTATAGTTTAAATGTATTATTCGTTTTATAAAAACTTGGATAAAATATTATGAGAGATTTATTTTAAAATTTTTAATTAACTGAAGAATAATAATTAAAAAGAGGGCTTAAAAAGTTTAAGTTGAAAACTAGTATTTGATATGGAAACTAAATTTATTTGTATCCTGTATCAAATATGACATCATTTAATAAATTTTTTAGTAGTCAGCGAGATGTGAAATATAACTGCAAAGTCTGTTGAATTACTTTAATTATATTTTTAAAGACAATCATTGTATTCCAGTAAAAAATTTATAATGTTATGAAAAATAAAGTCCATAAACTTGTTCCTAATTAAATTTGCCTTTGTGACAGTTTGAAGTTCAAAAATTATTAGAAATCAAACAAAATGTTTTATTGTCTATTTGCTGGCATTTTGGAAAGTTTTTTCTACCATGGAGCATTGACTTCTGTAAAGGCCATGACAGCAAGAATCTGGGTATCCAACTTTTTCAAATGATAAGGATTGAAATTTTCTTTTGTCACCCTTTTTCTTGTTGGAAAATTAAAAAGGTCAAATTTCCAAAAAAAAAGTAAGCATTTATTGTTATTTTGGTTAGAAACCTTGATATATATTTGGGAGGTCCTTCTTACCGACGTACTAAATCTGTTCGACACCCCCGTGCTCGATTTGCCGCTTATGTGGGTTAACTTATATAACAGTTTAAGATGTATCTAGCTCCACATTTCGGCGACTTATTGCATGTGTGCATTACAACCGCGCGTGTTTTATTTAAATTCTTTACGTTCCATTCCATCTTTGATTTTATTTCAAAATGTTAATACCGTTGGAATAATTCGATATTTCTATTTGAAAAAGGACATTAACCGCATTTATCGACCCGAAGAAGACAAAAATAATCTTGTCGAAAGCACTTGTAAATATAGCGACATTTGTTTGTAATCTAACGCCCGTACGACAAGAATTCTCTCGTATTAAATGATCGGCGTGCTGTCCAATCTTGGTTTACAGTTATTTTGGTTAGTATTATTATATTCTTATTTCAAGTAAATTTGGGATCACAGACCATGGAATACTTTCAAGCAGTGATTACTATTAAAATTTGACAAAGGACAAACAATCTATGCCTATAGTAGAATTTGAATCAGTAAACTGTGGATGACACCTTACCGTACTATGGTATAGGATTTGAGATGTTTCTAATATCCACAAGTGTATAAAGAGCATCCCAAATTCAAAAAAGTTACACAGATAGTTTAGAAGGATATAGATATTGAACATATACAATTTTAAATTAAAATTAAATTCTTTGAATGATAAGAAATGGAAATAATATGATATTGTCAGGGCCAGATTATCCAATAGACAAATTAGACAAATTGTCTAGGGCCCGTAATTCAAAGGAACCCGGCTTCAGTGCAGAATCTTTCTCTGTTTTAAAGCGAGTTAAAAATTATTTAAGAAATTTGACAGGACAGGAAAGGCTGTCTTTAACAATGCTTACTAAAGAAAGAGACACTGTCAAACGGCTAGATCAGTGGTTCCCAACCTTTTCTAGGATGCGGAACATTTTCGTGAGCAATTTTCTTTAGCGGAACATATGAAATACATCAGCTTGTCATCAGTTATTTTATTAGAATCAAGCAGTTATAATTCAAAATCTCTACTCATATTATTAACGCCAATTTTAAGACAGGAAAAAATATACCTAAATAACTTTAATGGGAAACATTAAAGTTATTTAACGTTTTTTACATATTTCATTCAGTTTTTATCATTGCCTTTATCTTATTCGAAACAGTAGTACACTCCATAAGTACGAGTCGTACATATATATTTAAGTTTATGAAAATTTTATGATTTTAATTTTTTGATATTCGGCGGCTCGAATACGATTGTACACTTTCCGATTTGCGACTAAATCTGCGGAACACTTGGGAGATGCTTACGGAACACCAGTGTTCTGCGGAACATTGGTTGGGAACCACTGGGCTAGATTGATCAATTTTCTGAAATGAAAATCCAAAATGAAAAATTTAAATATTTTAAAGGCCGATTAATGGCTAAAATTATATACGTTTTTCGTTGTACCAGAAACTCTTTTGTTGTATAATTCTTAGTCCATATGTTATGGACTAAGTGATTAATATGGGCATTTTGAATAATGATAAACAATATTGGACACTGTAATAAATTTCACATTTTTTATCATAATTTATCACATCGACTGGTCACTTTGCCTGATCAGACAATAACAGTATTTAATGTGATGGTAATAACTTGAGGAGTGATCGCCCAATGCTAGCCAATTAGCACTCGTGTCTTGAGTTGTGCCTGCATATTGCATTTAGCATCAAATTTTAAATTTATGTGGACAATAGTTAATCTCATGCAACATTTTAATTTTACTTTCGCTTCTTAAAATAGTGTATTTTTTTGAAAAAATAATGATCGTGGAGAAATCATTAAGTAATATAAATAATGGGGGGCGTGTACTAGCCACTGGAGGTACGGGTGAACTTTTAGTGAAGCTTGATAATTCTGTTTTGAGTGAAAGTGAATTGAAAACCCATAAGAAGCCGAAATATGACAATTTTAAAGAAGTGGTTATTTGTGAATAGGCTTTCCTTGATTTTAATTGTGTGTTTATTAATAATTGCTGGGATTGAGTCCAATCCTGGCCCTTTCCCTCGATCTCTACAACAAATACGTCAAAAAGATATGCAAAGAAGGGGATGAGGCAGACCTTGCAAGAATAAGTGTAAAGAAAAAGAAAGGCAATTGAGCGATACAACTAGTGAAGATTATTATCAATTAGAGGATGTTTTTAATAAAAATAGTCCCGGGACCTCGAGAGCTACGAAAATTTACGACTACTTCGAAACTTCAAGAGATTTAGGGCCACAAGTTTGGGAAGAGTCACAATTTACATTGAAAGCAATATACGAGCTAATTCAAGATAAGTTCTCTCTTTTTCATACGAAACTACAAGGAATTAGAGCAGAAGTCATTGCTTTGAAAGAAGAAAATAAATATCTGAATGGAGAATTGTCAGAATTATCCCAAAAAGTAGAAGAATTAGAAGAAATATCTAATAATAATTGCCAATTGAAAGGTATGTTAGAATTTGAAATAGACCAGCTAACTAACATGAGAAATAATAACAACATTATAGTTATAAACTTTCCGTTCAACTCGACCGATCATGTAAAAGAAATTAATCAGTTTATAAAAAAGGACTTGGGAATAATTAATAGTCACATAGAAGGAGTGGTTAGATTAACCAACAGTGAAATCAAACCCATAGTGAAAATATTATTGGGGTCCGTATATGATAGGAATCTGATTATTAAAGAATTTTGGAAAAAGAAAGGCGACTTCAATAATAAAGTGAAGGAAAAGATAGTAATTACTTCGGATTTATGCACGAGATCCAGAATGAGAAGAAAAAAATTATTGGCAGTAATTAAAGAAGAAAAACACAATGGGAATAGAATTATTATAAAAGATGATGATTATATTAAAGACAACATAAAATATACATATGATATTAATCTAGATAAAGTAGTCCAATTGAATGATTTCTCGAGAAGAAATTGATCGTCATCATAGTTCTGATTATGGCTAGATAGAAGAAATAATAGTTAGTTTGAATGTTTAAATGCTAAAACTATGGTAATAGAAAAATTGAAACAGATTTGGCCTACACTTATTCCTTATGATAATCATTATTAAAGTTTTTTCTAAGTTAGGGGATCAAAAAAATATTAACTATTCCACCGAAGTCATTATATCAAGTACATAATTGATATATTTCTCCTGAATTCTGCCTATCTTAAGATTGTTCTAATCTGTCAAAATCTTGTTTGGTATAATATAATTTCAGAACCTTATATAGCAACTGATATATGTTTCAGAATTTTTTACCATTAAATTTCTCCACCTGGCTAAGATTTCATAATAAGAAGATAATTCAATAATAATAGTAATTACCTTGCAGTTGGTGCTATCCTAGATGTAGGGGTTTTTATCCCCCAAAAATTATAAGTGTCGTTTTATAGCGAGGCACTAGTGTTACAAAATAGATATAACCTCCGTGCGACGAACAAGGTCAACAATGAAATACTAACTAAGCATTTTGTATGTGGAAAAAATTACAATTTGATGATAATTTGTATAATTTAAAAATTTTTTGTAGTTATGTAATATGATATAATATATCAAATACATATGTTTGCAGTATTGCAAATATATATCAATGTTGAACAAATTAGATATTATTATAAGACGTCAATATTTTATAATTATTAAATAACAAAATCAACTATGTTGGTATCAACTGATTCTCCCTCTTGTAACAGGTATACCCTATTACAATAAACTTTACTTACTACTACTACTACTACTACTATAAATAATCATTTCGACAACTGATTAAATGAGTTACAAAAAGTCAAAACAGTCAAAATTTTATGCAGTCAGCTTAGGCCTATTTGACAATGATATAAAAAGTGAGAGTCGAAAACCAAAGTGACTTTGAAGTTACTGGAAGAATATCAGCATTTATATAGATATAATATCAGAGAAATATAAAAATTAACTGTACCTGTAAAAGGTATTGTAATTAAATATTACTTTCAGACTGAAGAAATATTTCAGATATTGCTATTGGCCGTGGCATCAGAAACTGTATGGAAAAAGAATAAAGTACAAAATATAAAAATATCACAAGAGAGATGATCATAATTTTCTTGAACATGTGTGAAATCTATCAAAAAAAAAAAAATGTTTGTAAGAAAGGCTTGATAGTTAAAGCAATTTTAAGTAATAAAATGAACTGAAGATGTCAGGTTGACTTTATAGGTATACAGTCACAAGCCAACGAGCATTATAAATTTATACTATACTTTTCGTTAACATTAGTTTACTTAATACAGTTAATAATACCTACTTTTTAAAAATCACATGTTGTTTTTAAAATACTTTAAAATAATTCACAAAAATAAATAATTCTCGATGAAAAAAGTGGAGATTTTTTGAAAATCAAATTGCCCAAAGAAAATGTAGCTTTATTCATAATGTCTGGTCAATTTAATAAATTAATCAATACCACGTATTTATCAGACTGTGAGGTCATTTTAGTCATTTTTCATAATGGCTGGGCATTATGAATAATGATCTATTAATCACTTGGCCCAAAACATATACATTTTTTCATGTTTGTTGCACACAATAATTATTTTCTTATGCAGGATGTTCCTTTTCAAAATATTAAAACATAATTTTATAAAAATATTCAGAAAAAAATTAAGACTTCTTAGAAGAAGTTTTTTTGTTAGAAGTAATAATAATAATCACTCCCTGGTTTTGATTATGGTAAGCACAATTTTAAAAAATAATTAAGACGAATAATTTCTAAAAATGACTTCTTCACATTGACAATGTGAAGAAGTCTTGGAAGACATACTCATGTACAGTACACTTATATTTGGGCATTTAAGATTAAAATTACTTTAAATATCTTATTAGTAAGTTACCAATTAATAAAACTATAATGTGAATTTAATAAAAGAAATGTATAGAAATTACATTCCTAAGCAAAACAACTTTATACGGGGTTTGTCCAATAAGACTGACTTTATCCTGTTAATGGGAAGGAATGGAGGACGGTTTCTATGGGCGGGTTCGGTGGTGAGGGATGTCACATAATCTACGAGACCCGACTCGGTTGTCTCCGAGCCTTTGGAATGTGTAGATCGCACTCGAAGCGAAAGTGTGTTTAGTGCTTGCATCGAGAGTCAAGATGTAGCAAACCATTGAGCAGCATTTTGCTATCAAATTTTGTGCTTAGTTGAACAAATTCACTACTGAGACTTTGGATATGGTCCGTGAGACTTACAAGGACGAAGCCATGTCCAGAACACGTGTTTTTGAGTGGCATAAAAATTCAAAGATTGTCGGCAGACATTGGAGATGAACAATGCGTTGGACATCCAACAGCAATTCAAATTGATGAAAATGTGGTCAAAGTGAGAGAACTTTTCGGGATCGGGGTCTGCCGCGTCCGAAAGGAGATCACAGAAAGCCGGATGCTCCATCGCAACAATGTGCCCAGTCATACGTCGCTAATTGTGAGGGAAGCACTGGTCAAACAACATGTCAATGCTACCTGTAGGGTGGTTGGCACCCTACAGTCCAGATGTGGCTCCTTCTGACTTCTTTTTGTTCTTTCGTATCAAAGGAGCCCGAAAGGACATCGTTTTGGGACTATTGAGGTGGTCCAAGCGGCTTTGACAGAGTGCCCAAACAGCCTTGTGGTTGCTTCCCTCCAGGAAGTGTATGTAGACTGGAAAAAGCGGCAGCGGCAGGAGGGTCGTATTTTGAAGATTATTAGCTCACCCTACATATATCTTCAATAAATTTTTTTTTATGACTTCAGTCCCGATACTTATTGGACAAACCCTGTATGCATTCTTCAATTTATTTATAAATTACTTTTGTAAAATTCTTCAGATATGAGAGAAAAGTGTAATTTGCATCTTAAATTTGTGAGTATTTTAACAAACATATTACATAGATTGATACTACTTGTAAGTTCTGGAAAGCATTAGTGAGATGCTTATTTATTTTTTTGGAGTTTTTATTTATTTTCAATGTTATCCTTTTGTATTACCTTTTCTTATCTATTTACAAATTTTTTTCTTGTCATTATATTGTTATTCTCTACTTATTACATACATGATTTTTTTCCCTGGGTCAAGTAATTTTCAATGTTTGAGTCAAATAATTTCTGAAATTATGCAGCTACAAGAATACAAAACTCACTGTATTTGAATCATGTAATTCAGGGATGGGCAACTAAGTATATCAATTTCCCACTTTAAGGAAGTATGCAACAAAAATTAAAATGTTATTTTCTACAACTTATGTACATGAATAGTTTTTCCTGCAATCAATTTAGTAAAAATTAAAACAAGAAACCATCTAACAGACTCACGTCGAAACTAACTTAAAACTAGCAGTGACTAATATTTAACCAAATATTCCCAATATATTATGTTTATGTCAGTTCCAGAAGCTAAATTAAGTATACCTATGTTTATTTATAATTACACATGAATAAATAATTGTGTTTTACTGGCATTTTTTTCTCTTATCTCTTCTGCAGCCCTTACATAGAGAAAAGGTTGCCCATCCCTGATTGTTTTCATATATAATCCCAAAAATTACTATTTGCTTGAACCAGTTCATATACATTTATGACCAAATTGTGGAATCAATAATGAAGGTATTATTAAGAATAAAATAATCAAGAAATTACAAAAAGTTTGCATCTACTGTAATTTTTATAATGAAGTAATACTGTATGGCTAAGAAACTGTAATTAAACTTATTCTTTTGAATTACAAATCGTCATTAGTATTCAGTATAATAGAGTATTGTGTCAAGAACAAATCATTCATTTTTTTTATTATTTGTCTTTCTAAATATGGATTATGGTCTCCATTAGTTCTTTTTGTTGGCAACCTGCCAACAACTAGAACAAGAACTAATTGTTAGTCGGATTAGGAGGAACCTCCTCCTGATTCGACTAACAGTTCTCCAGACAGTTTTGATGTGCTAATATTTAGGTTGTCAATTCTTTCAGATTTGACAAAAGATTCCTGAAATTTTGCAAAATTTGAAATTCTTCCAATTTCTGAACATGTGTTTTTTACTCAACAAGCAATCAACATATGTGTTATACATCGTAAAAAGACCAAAGTTTCATTTCTTATTCTTTACTGTTATTGAGGCATCAAATTAAAAACATCACATTATATAATATGACTAGATTCAACTGGAGAAATGTACATCATGTTAGGATAGAAAGTAACTTATGCATATTTATTAAGTCTCCTTGAGATGCAAATGCCAGGTGAATTTTTATTTGGAATTTTTATATTATCTGATTTTGTTATTTTTAACTTTATAATCCTGCATAAACTCTTTATCCTATTTGGTAGTTTCCTTGGTATATCAGATGGAAGAGTTTTCAAGAACTCTCTTACAAATTTACAAATTAATTATTGTAATAAACAGTAGAAAATATATAACATTTTTTAAAATTTAAAAACGAAGGACTTTGCTGCTTCTGGCCACATATGGCAGCCCAGCCTCCCACTCACTTTGTCCACTTGTTCCCAATATAGACTATTCATAACAAAAATTTCAATATACCTACCATTGTTTGTAATTTTGAGTGAGGATTCCATAATGTGGTGTTGCTCCTGGAAATACGTGCAAGGTTAATGTAAGTTACTGTTGTATTAATTCCAGCTTTATGTATAGTCTGTGATTTTTATTCAAATCATAAAAAACTTTTTATTCAGATTTTATCTATCAGATAGAATCAATTGAACATAGAACAACTTTCAGATTTCAGAACAAACAAAAATCATTCTTTTTCAAATTAGTCCAACATCACAATTTTTGGAAGTCTCACGGAAAATGTTGCAATTTTGTGGTTATGTAGTTTGCTTCGCTCGTTTGTCCTGTGGGCTTTGCCCACTTGTTTCCAATATAGACTATTTATAACTAAAATTTTGACAGTTCAACCTCTTGTGAGGTCAAATCTCCTTGACCAACCCCCACTCACTTCACTTAACCATTCTTGGGGTGTAAGGCCCAACCATCCTATCCTGTTCACTTTCTCTCCTCTCAGCTCAATTTCTCTACCCCTACCCCTGCTTGCTTTGTTCAACCCCCACTTGTTTCATCTGCCTCAGGCTCTTTGCTTTGCTCACTTGTTTAAAAATTTTGTGACAATTCATCAATACCTGGAGCTACTGTTTCTACTTTTTTGTGATTAGTAGATTTTTAATATAATTAAACAGCAATTTCAATCTATAATATCAAATAATCCAACTAAAGATTTGTCGTTGTCAAAAAGAAGAAATTAATTGGGAAAGAAACAGATTAATTATCCAATTACTCAAAAATGAACTGCATATTATTTACATTCCATGCTAAAGTTGTGAATAATTTATTACAAGTGTTTTATATTTATAAGATTAATTTCATGTTTTATTGTTATTATTTTTTTAAAATATTCTTTTATTGTTGTTTTTTGCTGTTGTATGTGTATTTAGTTTTTCGTTTGTTTGTTTTGTTTTTAAAATTGCTATTTAAAATGTCTAAACCGTTGGAGGTAAAAATGTAATCTTTTTGTTGACATTGAGAACAATAAGAGAAAGTCTTCCTGAATAAATATAATTCATATACTGTATTTCCATGGTTAAACTCTGGGGTTTATTTGAAAACCTAGCATTTATTACCTTGCAATGGGAGATGAGCGGACGAAAATTGAAAGAAATAACTTAATTATTTGTACATTTTCCAAACTACTAAAACCATTTATTAACTTAGAGCCACAACATTTGAAATAATTATTGGTTTCATAGTTAACCTGATTCAGTGTCTTTCAATTCAGTTATGTTGTCAGCAGTGTTTACTTCAACATTGTTGCAAAATCAGGATCTTGACTACCATCTTCTGATTCAAACTCGCCATCTTTTTCAATTTGAGTTTCCTAATTAATCTTTGGCTGATAAGTTCTTGACTTATGAATTTGGTTGTGACTTTCCACACTCAATATTCATCAATATTTATAATTTTATTTCCAAAAATATTTTGGTGAACCTTAAAATAGAAAGTGCTATCTGACTCAACAATTTGAAGAGATAGAATTTTAGTTAAATTCTTTACTTATCACTCTAAACTATATTAAATGTACAGTACAGTACTTCAATATGTTTTCTATGCTTTTCAACCTGGGGTTTATTTTTAATAACACCTTTGTCCCCCAGGGTTTAATGGAGGAAATATGGTAGTTTTGTTTAGAGATAGTTGAAAATAATCTGAAAACTTCTAAGAATAATCATGTTGTTAACTGTGTCTTAATAATTTTTAAATTTAACTACAGTATATTTATTTCATCAGATTGCAATTTGTGCTTTTCTGTAATGAAGAATGTAAATTTTATGTTCCAAGAAAAATGTAGCCTGAGGATGGCCTAATTAGACTAGGTTGAAAATGTTTGCCAAATAAAAGCGAATCCCAGCAGCCAGAAAGGTGTTTATAGATTTATTTTTGAATTGTTCCGCCGAGGTCGATTTAGATTATTGGTAAATCTTACGATTGATTAAGCCGAGGGATTTGTTTTAACTCGGTTTCCTAAGATCTTCCAAAATTTTTTACTCTTGGAGTCAACTCTTTTGGAGTTGGCAAGCCTTTTAATATCTTGGTACTTGATTGCTTCTTGTTCTCTTTGTAGGTTGTTGGAAGTGAGCAAAAATCTGCTGTAGAGAACTTATCATACAAGAACACTACATGATTGAATATATGAACTTTATTATCTTAAAAAGGCATTTTCTTTTTAGATAATAAAGTCTGTATAATTACAACAGGTATTGAGTGATAGGCCACATCTGATATGACAAAGCATATCATTGAACATGAAATAATCAAATGTGTAATAATCAATTTTTTTCCAGTTCAAAAATTAAAAATATAAAATGGGTCTCATTATTTTTAAAACTAGAAATTAAATTACTTATAATTTCTTTTTTCCGTATACTTTATAAATTATAATCATTTTGAAAGTGAAGATAATTCAAAATTCTTATGCTTTTTGTAATAAATATATACTTACAAATTTTTAAAAATTTATGATAAAATGCATACAATTGAATTGTCAATTGTTTTTTAATACCGAACCAAACGATTACTGTAATTAATCGGGCTTTTATTTTGCTATTATTACTATCTATAGTTTATTATCTATGCGTCGGGCTTTGGGATGTTATTATACATATAATTGTTTTTTAATTTCTTGTAACAGAGAGTATGTTTCAAAAGTATTTTTTATTCCACAAAGTTTTGCAAGCAAAATGTTATATCACTATTGAGTCCCTTTTGGACAGGAATGTAAACTGGAAATTTTCATAAATATCATTCTTTTTAATTTGAACAGTTTGAAATTTTTCAAATTCTCCTTATCCGTTTTTGAAAATTAGAAACTGCAGAAAAATGCTTGTTTAGCATTTGACAGCACTTCATATTCTTGGCAATAACACATTTTCCTTTACTTTTTCTTTCTTTTAAACACTGTAACTTTTTAAAAATAAAGATAACATTGGAAATACACAAGTACTGATTTCAAATACAACATTTGGAAAAAAATTTTACTTCGGACCCTGTACTTATTAGAATGATTAGAAAATGTTCTGTCGTCATTCTTTATGATTTAAAAATTATTGGCATTCCATTTCTAAATTGTTGGCTAAATTCTTAAAAAGATATAGTATAATTTGCAATTATGTAACTGAGATTACTTATAGCAAATGATCCAAAATAGCTAAGGATGGATCAATAAATACCCAGTCGGTAAGCATCGTGCAAAGCAGAAAAGTTGCACGTGAATGTGCAATGCATGAAAGGTATGTCTCCATACAAGACAAGTATCGATGGTCTCTGTCATTTGCTCGTGTGATGGTGGTGCAAAGTAGAAGCATTCAAAGTTGAGCAACATCGCTTAATCGGGATCCTAGTTGCTGAAAGTTTACCCACTGCAATTTACCACTGAATGGAAAAGATGCATGATTCATACATCCTAAGACTTGCCCAAGTTAAGGTATGCGCAAAAAAATTTTTAAAGGACAAGCAAAGATCAGCATGTCTGCAATGTGCAACCACACTGCTTACCCTCTTTTTTTGACAATTGGGGACCTCTCCTTGTTGAGTTTATGCAACGTGGCAGTACCATTAATGCAACACCTTGTATATATTATGAATGCAAATTCAATATAGGTGTCTCAGAAAACTCACGAATGGGATCATCTTGCTTCGTGACAAAGCACTCCTTCACATGGCCAGAACAGAGAACTTGCTACAGCAGTTTGGATGCGAGATGCTTGAGCATTCTACAGTCCTGACCTATCATCCTGTGACTTTCGTATTTTTGGAAGACTGAAAAAACCACTTAAAGGTAGGCAGTTTTCCTTGGGAACCAAAATGTAAGCTGCCATCCATGATTTGGTCTTCCAGTGTCCCACTGTATTCTTTGAACAAGGCATAAGTAGGCTTATGTCACAGTGTGATAAGTGTCTGAACAACTAGAGCAATTACTCTTAAAATAGAATGTTTATATGTTTCATGCTATTACTTTTGGATGGTTATTTAGTGATCCATCCATATAGATCTTTGCTATTATATTAGTTTGCTTAATGAGGCATCATATAGTCATATTTTATTGAAATTTGGTTATAGAACATCTTTTATTTAATTTGGTTCTTATTTAACATCTCATAATCTTGTGTATTTTTAACAGAATTGGTATTTAAAATGGATAAAAATAACTGTATTTCTAAACATTTTAAGAGATAAAATATACAAAAATATTTTATCTCTTAAAATGTTTAGAAATACAGTTATTTTTATCCATTTTAACTAAATAACCAATCTTGTCGAATAATATACTATTAAATTTTAAAGAATTAGTATTTATTGATTTGTGACATATATATTCAATATTTCTGGAACAAGTGTTTTATTGCAGATTTACTATACAGATTTCCTTTTTAGGTATGTAACATGATTTTTTAATTTGCATCTGTGACAACTGTTAAAAAAATATTGTCAAAAAAAAAAAAGATTCTAAACTATCATTGTATATCATCTTACTAATGTCTACTTCTTGCTGCTTGCAATTTGACATGTGGTGAAAGGTGGACATTAACCGAATCATAAGGGAGGTAAATAACTGCGTTGGTCGATTTTGATTCAAAGGATTTCTTGATTATTGAGACTGGTGCGATTTTTTGTACTCAATATATTGTCAGATACAGTTATACGGAAAACAACTGCATTGGATCTGAATAAAGAATTTTTGGGCACAATTCTGAGTAAGTTTGATAGAAATGTTTTCCTTAGACCAGTGTTTTCCAATCTGTGGGATACGAGATAATTGCAAGGGGGCTCACAGCTTTTATCATTTTTTAATACAAACAAACAAACAAAAAAATGTCAAATTGATGTCGAAAAAAATGAATCGGCAAAACGGTTATGCTTAATTCACAACCCTCGTCCGAATGACTGTGGGGACTCGGTTACGTATGCTAAAAATCCATCCGCATGCTTGCCGAAACGTTTCGACCAGAGTCGAGCCCCGGTAAACAACATAAAGGGTCTTTATAATTAAAGTTCCACTTTGAAACGGCCATAAAAGGAAAACTACTGGACAAAATGTTATGAAACTTGGTAATAATTTACAGGAAGTTGTAGGGATTTTATTTTCCCCCAAAAAAAGTAGTTTGAAAACTCACCGCCGGTGGGGAATGGTGCCGTATGCAATATTATTAAACAAAGTAAGACACGAAGACGTCGGTCGAAAATGAACAATTTGGCGGAATTGAAAAATTCGACATACCAACACGTCCGTAACATTAGCATTCTCTTAGCATTCCTCCCGATATGCTAAGCGCTACTGTTGAGAACACAGTAATCTGATTTAACTTGCTTTCAGAAAAAGTGGACACCACATTGAACACGCTTTGTAACGTGTTTTAGAAACAATTAAAAACATTTTCAACCGACGTTTCCGTGTCTTATTTCATTTAACGGTATTGCATACGGCACCATTTCCTGCTTGTGGTGAGTTTTTGAACTATTTATTTTTTGGGGGGGAAATAAAATCCCATGACTTCCTGTAAACTATTACCAAGTTTCATAACATTTTGTCCAGTAGTTTTCCTTTTGTGGCCGTTTCAAAGTGGAACTTTATTTAATAAAGTACAGGGTCTTTATAATTAAAGTATAGTATTTTGTAGACCATTAAATAGATTATAAGGTCAGTAATTATGAAATTAGATTGTTACGAAAATTGAGGGGTGCACAAGTTTTTTCTGAAAAAGAATGGGTGAGGTACAGAAAGTTTGGAAATCACCGCCTTAAACATTTAGACAAATTCATTGATTTTCCTATATAATAAAATAATTTTAATGCTTTTTTTATTACAAAGTTTTAATATTTCTTTCCACATATGATTTCTGCTTGTAATTGATTGAAAAGTTACTTTAAAAAGTTGATCAATTTCAAAATTTTGGGCAATATTAGTTCTGATCACCATTATTTCAGTAGTTTTACAATTTAGTAATTTTAGTTTGAGAAGCAATTAATTTTCTGGATTTGAACAATTTATCTGAAAATACACTATGATGAAGCAAAGTATTCCTCTCTCCATCAGTTTAATTGATACAAAAATTTCTTTTCATAGAGTAATAAATGTTTTATTATAATATCTAATGGACTCAAGTAAAAGAAGTGTGTCAAAGATGATGTGCCAACTAATGTTTTAAAATCTGTTAACAAATTGTCTAATGTTGATTGTTTTTCTCTCTCCTTCGGGATTTTTCAGAAGTAATTAATAGTATTGTAATTGTAGGAATTCCCAAGCCTCAACCTGGTTTGGATGCCATTCTAAGACCATTGTTCTGACATCCTCTTACTTTTTCAAAAGATGTTTAATAGCAGATATTGGCATTAGTCCTCTTATGTTTTTTCAGAAAAAAAAAATCTCGCAGTTTCTTGGCATTCTTCTGTCGTCAGATCAGTTTTGGGTTCCATTATGAGCTCTTCAATGTTCTTTATTTCTCGGATGTGATTTTTGTTATTCTTTTAGCTGCTCGAGTCTTCTTGATTATACTGTATCTTTCTTAAATAAGATGAAACTGCAACCTACTGTAGACCTATTCGAGCCATACTGCCCGGCAACATTAGGTATCTTCTGCCCACTCTTTACCTTTGCTATTATACTCTCACCTTACGAAAATAAAAACCCGCGCAAAACTTAACGAGTGCCCGCCCGACAGTCTCGCGAATACTATGAAAATATTGTTTCTGTTAGAAAAATAAAAGGCTGGAATCACGAGGGAGAGTTTCGAAGTTCGGAGGAATACTATCCGATCGGTATTTACCGGGTCGAGCGTCGACGACGATGTCTCCCGCGCTCCGAAAAGTTTTGAACTGTTGCCCGAAGACGAGGGAAGACCGATCGGTATTCGTTATTTTATGTCGCTTCTTCTTGTGTTTGTTATCCGAACATAAAAATCTTTTGCAAAAGATGTTCGTTATCCGATTTGTTTGTTAATCGATCACCCACTGTATCTAATTTGATAAACAACATGATGACATAAAGGACAAGGATGACCAATATAAAACCTTGTACTTGAGTAACAATGATAATATGCAAATTGTTTTTCCAATACTGCAGGTTTATATAATGAATATTGTTTTTCTAATTTCTGGAATTTAATACTTAAAATGGATGTCTAGTGGAAACATTGCATATATCTTTGGTAATTGAATCAATTTTCTCTGATAAATATAAAATTTATCATTAGGTAATACATAACTGTAAGGGGCCTGGAAGACCCAAGAGTGTCTTAATTGTTGGCCTTATCAGTTTAATCTTAGAGATTGTATCTAATATATTTTAACCATAATTTGTTTTGATTTTACAACTAGATACTGAGGAGTCAACTAATATCCAGCTCAGTGATTCCCAAACTTTTTTGAGTCACCACGCCCTTGGTTCCATAAACTTATACTTAAATATCCATTCCTTGTTGATGAAAAATGGGTTAATGGCTTGGAAATATTCTTAGAAAAACTCTTCTATGAAATTCATACTTTATGTCCTTACTGTATATTGTTCTCCTCATTTGGAAACCATTAAACACAATGTTTCTTCTCATTTTAAAAGAGGAAATAGAAAGATGGTCACCATTCAGAACCCTGCCTCCAGCCCTAGATTTACTCGCCACCCACAGGGCAATGGGAACCACTGATCCAGCTAATAGTGTCTTATATTCTACCTGACAATTGTTAATGATGATTTTAAGGTATTGCATATAGAAATTTATTTACTACCGGAAACTAACTTGATTCAGTGTGCAGACTTTAATGCTAGAATGGGACAATGGGACATTCTGATTATTTGTCATGATTTACTTGTGACTGACAAATTGCTTTGAGAGTTTCAAAAGATTCTATTGTTAATGATAGAAGAAAATTCTTTATCATTCTTGCTACTTGTGCCTTTCAGTCTCCAATATGCAAACAAAGGGCAGTATAAAACATGGTGTTTGCTCTGTTTTGAACCCAAAATTAAGACAATTTTTCTTCTCAAAGACTAAGAAGAAAATTAAGACTGCTGGCATATGGAGCAGATCATACAGAAACAATACAGTGGAGTGTTATGTGGCAATTTCTCAGGAATCATGTTTTAATGATTATATGGAAGTATAAACTCTCATATCTTGACAAACCATAGCTCAAGTTATATAGCTTGTTTACTATGGTTTGTAGAGTAAGCAGAAACTGATGTTACCAATATTTCAGTACAGGAAGCAATTTCATGTGCCAGGGACCACCAGTCTTGGATGGAAACTCAAGGGTGGAAAGTGATTTGGTCTGACAAGTCACTCTTGTCAGACCAAATCGTACACAAGTCGCAGAGTATCGTCAGATGGGCAACGAAGCAGCAAGTCAAATTTCCAGCCACGGTGCAAGTGCGTGTGCTTCGGGTATTCTGGCATTGACGACTCGGTTCCCTACGACAGGATTGTCCATGCACAATGCTACCCAACAATTTTTCACCAACATTTCACGTGTCTCCCTCTACAGATGTGGGACCATAGAAATGCTCCAACAAGATTGTGCCAAGTCACATACTGTAAGCTCTATCACTGCTTGAAAGTATGGCAAATCGAAGTAGCAGAGTCGATTCCCGGAGCAGATTCCAAATTCGTCCAATCGAGGCTCTGCGGCACATTGTAAAGAGAGAGAGACGCAAAAACACGAGCTCCGAACAAAAGATCTGCCAAAGACTTACTTCAATAAAACACGGGCCAAAACTACAAAGCCTTTGTCATGTCTAGGCATCATTATGAAAAGCAAGTTACCAACGTTTATACTGCAAAAAAGAGGAACCACAAAGTGAAGATTATACACAAGTATGGGATGTAAATTTATTTCCTCAGTATTTTGAGCAGATAATGTTTTTCCATGGCTACATCAAGATGTCTGTTACAATGTACACGTACCAATTTTTGTTGTAGAGCATAACTCAAGTGGAAAATTTTACAATTTGTAAAAAAATTTTTATTAAACAAAATACTTCTTACTGTTCATGACAAGCATGTGCTGTTTGCATGTATACTGCTACAGGTAAGGTAACTCAAATTTCAACAATCAAATTCTTTGCCATAGGTTTTATTTTTTGCTCAACAGGTCAGTTCCATAGCACTTAAATCATTAGTTCACAACTCAAAGAATCAGTTGTTGTATTCTAATGATCGATTCGTTAGAAATTCAAAAGAAGCAGAAAAAACTATATAACCTCTAATTTATGTCTCTTAAAATGCCGGTGTTTACTTTTGAGATCGTATTTCTGGACGTACGGACAGAACCCGAGTCAATTATAAAGAAATGGATGCAGACTAAATTGCGGGAGTCGTACGACGGAAGAAACGGACGTCCGACAGACGTGGTTATAATTTAAATTTTTGACGTCGTTTGAAATCTTTCAACGATTAGGGCACAACTAAACACAAATATCTTCGTGTAAGTAACACGAGAGCTTTGAGCGACTTCTATTTTTTCCATCGATCATGGTATACTATGCCAGCCAAGAGGTACAGTATAACACAGTTGAAAACCCAAACTGTCTACCTAAGCAATTATTTGCAATTTTGTGTTTAGAAATATTCCATACAAAACTCTGTCTATATAAAAAAATACTACCACTATTCAAAGTTTTCTTTTCATTGGTTTAATGCCTTTAAAAAAGGAGGAAAAAAGTGATAGTAACAAAGCCTGTCAAAGATAGCAAAAAAAACTTATAAAACCACATATTAATTAATTCTTTGGTACATAAAGATAATTTCTCACCAATAAATGTAAATGTATTAGATAATTCTTCATTCTCCTTCAATTTAACCAAGCATAACCTGGTACTTAAAGATCTTTATATTAATAGTTTGGTAAGATTTTGCCATTTTAACAAAACATAATTCAAAATTATTTCACATACAACACACTTAAAACCTTTTTTATATCCCAGTACGAATAGCTTTAGATAAAACCCGATGTTTTCGACCAAAAGCTCTGTCTTCGTCGGGCTATTGACCGGTATAAAATTCGAAAGTGGAATTTGAACAACGCGTTTAAAATTATTTTAAATTCCAAATTATTTAAAAATTGGAAACTAATGACTGACGAAGACCGAGTTTTTGGTCGAAAACGTCAGTTTTTATCTAAAGCTATTCGTACTGGGATATAAAAAAGGTTTTTAGCGTGTCAATTTATCCTTCCCGGGGATTGTACGAGAAGCTGGTTTTTATTTCACGTACTTTCATTACCGGCTTTGGTTAGTTTCTTTCTGTTAATCTAACGACCGTCCCGAATTTTTATAGGCCGTGCCGACGGCGGGCAATTGTTCTCGTTTCCGACGTTATTTGTCGTCGTTTGTTTACAAAGAGTATTTAAAAAATTTCTACGGTAATAAAATCTGTGGTGTTTCTGATCCTTCCGTATAGAGTGATAAATTTTCTCGTTCGAATTTTTAGCGTCAGACATTCCGTCGATAATCGACACTAAGTGTTACGGATGGCGACGTGCCGATCTGCAAAAACTAGTATTAAAAAAGTTAAAAAATATTATAACACTTTTTGTCCACGAGTAACTTTTCTCGTCGTTGAGGATTTCGTATCGAATTGGATTTTTCGTCACGTGAGCGAATCCGGAAGCTTCGTACGCACGCGCGGAACGGAGGCCGGATTGGGTCGACCGCGTTTCCGCTTTGTAAATACTGCATGCCGACGTACGACAGCCTGTATAATAATATGCTATTTCGTGAATAAAAAGTTCTTTAAAATCGATTCTTGTGTTTTTTATTTCAATATTATAGGAAAAAAGTAATGAAAAGTAGTAACTATTACAATGGAAATGAGACATAATGACTTTTAAAATTCAAAACCGACCAAATTACATTTTTATTCCATTTAAACATTTACGGTGCATTCGTTATACTTTGGAATCTTAATTAAAACCGTCTCCGAATTCCAGTCGAAATCATTTTATTTACAAAAAAATTTCTGCGCAAAAATAAACCTAACTTATTTATTATACATATGTATGAGTCACTCTATCAGATCACAAAGTCTGGTTAATTGTTTTTGTTAAAAGTGACAAATCAATAACCAAAAACAAAAAAAAATGGCTGGAATGATGAATCGTTACTTTTCGAGCAAATGTCTGGCAATTCGGCTTTACGGAATATTTTAAATGCGTCGATGCCGGCGACCGGATCACGTGGCGGTAAACGAACGTACGTGCCACGGCGTCTGTTCCGGTCGGTTTCGAAATCCGGGTCGAAATTCCGTCACCCCCGGTATAAAAACAAGAAACTCTTTCGATCCAGCACAGAATTCCCATTTTGCAAACTATAAAAAATTGAGCAGGTTTTCTAAAAGTAGACGACGCACGCAGTTTGCATGCACTTTTTCCGATCTTATTTATAGAGTAAGAAAGCAATGGACGACAAGGCAGATCGAAGTCTCGGTCGTTTCGAGCAACACTAAAAATACAGAAATTTGTTTTATGTACACGTATGCCAAACAATAGGCGACTATGCTACGGTGGCAAATGTATGCTATCGAAATTGTTTTCGCAACACTACTTGGCACTCAAAATTTTCTTTATTTTTCCATAAAAATAAAGAAAATTTTTTAAAATAAAATTAAGTACCAATTTTATTACGAGGATAAATATTTAAAATAATATATATACCATGTACCGCATACAGAGAGAAATTATATATATATAATACGACGAGTATTTCCCTGAAAATTAACGTGACTTGGGAATGTACAAAATTTCAAACTTTATTCCTATTTTAAATATAAATACGTACGTATAATTTGAAGCTTATATCTGTATATGTATATAACACAATTTTAATAATCGGATGAAAAAAGAACAACTAAATCTTTTGTTTGAAATTATTCCCAGAACATATAGAAGTACACAACATAAAATGGGAAAAACCAAAATATAATGAAAAACAAAATTTTTATCAAAGGAATAAATACGGTTTTATTACGGTAATACTGTAAATCAACGTTCGATACTACTTAAATTGTATACGGATATAAAATTTCCATCGGCGGCCGTCGAATCGGAGCAAAATTATTTGCGTCGCGTCGGGCCTCCGAGACTGCATACGTGCAAATAATTGCGACCGGTGGAACGATCGGGTGGAGGAATGCAATATCTGAGGTTGCGACGGCGTGGTACGGTCGAAAAGGAAACGCAATTATTTTATTAATGTAATTAAAGAAGTTAAAATATATTACATCTAGTGCTGTTTGGCATGTGGAATGGTATTTTGCAACATAGAAAAAGTTAACTTTGGATTGCCGAAGTTTGGTAACAAAGTCTGCCCCGTTCCGTTCGACCGAATATTTAAAATAAACGATGCCGTCGTCGGCTACGCAAACGAATTTTGGGGCGACCGTCCGTTCGACGGTTATTTTAATTTGGGTAAAAACAGACTTCTCGATAATCGTTTTGCCGGCTTAATGCATAGGCTAATAAATACGACGGGGCGACGAAGTCACGTTTCTCTCGTTCGAGTTTGTTGCACGAACTTCGGTTTTGGCGACGTTCCTTTTCTGTCGTACGGGGAGAGAGACGGTCCGTTCGGGAGCCGCCGGCCACGGACTCTAGTCGACGGCCAATTTTTGTTCGGTCCAAACGTTACCGGAGTTTCTTCGGTGCCTGTACAGTTTCTTGTGGTAGCTCTGAGCCATAGAATTCACGATAGATAAGACGAAATATAGTATCATCGCCAAAACGACTTTCTCGAATGTCCAAGAAAGCCAGCTACTTTCCTGTTAAAAGAAAAAATTTACATTAGTATAACAAAGAAATCTTACATTATTCATTCTAATGCTTATCCAATAATGTCCATTAAATAAATTTCTACTTGTTGAATTCTGGAACAAACATTACAATTATAATTATTCTAGAATGTGGGGAAACAAATTTATATAAGACAAAAGGTGAAATAAGTCAGAAACACTATATGATGATGTGTGTAGACAATTCAAATATTCCAGATTCTAAGAAATAAAGATATAGACAGAGATGACTAGTTCTCTCAACACCCAAATTCCATAGAAAGGTTGTTTACATTTAAAGTGTGGGCCAATACGGTTGTCTCGGTGCAACGAGATTCCTCGGACTCCAGAATTTGGCCACGACGACCCGAAGGACTTCGGGCAAGTCTTTCGGGTTCGAGAGGACCCGAAATAGTCCACTACCGTAAATCCAAAAGTCGGACTTTAGCAGAGGACTAATTTTTGATTTTCCGGTGCAATCGTTGCAACCCGTCTATTTGTGTGGAAGGAAGTGTTTTGCCATTTTTCAACCGAGACTCCAAATTCACTCAATCTCAAAGGCAGGGTGTTTGTTAGAAACATCCAGATTGACGAAGGGCACTATATCCAACCCTCGATAACCTATCACCACAACACTGTAGATTGCAATTTCCGTTACTGAAGTTTTGGATCATTTCTTCAAACCTTCCAACTTGGACTGTCTTGTGTATTTCTGGTAGGACACCCAGAAAGAACACAGTTTTCAAATGCACAGGGTTTCTGAAACAGTTATGACACACAAACAGAAATAGTTTCAAAAAATATTTGAAAAATCAAAACACAATGACTATTTCGTGCTACCGTATTAATATATTTTTGAAACGACTTTTGTCATCCGTCGACTTACTTATGTCGTATTCTTATCTTTAAACATATTGTAGAACGAAGCCAATTGGTTTTACTTTACAACACACTATTTCAAAATGGGTTATACGAACACAGCTTCAAAGTTGGCATTACAGGAACAGAATTTATTTAAGTGAACAGATTCGTTCCTTTTTTTCTTACAGACATTATTAACTAACTATTCAAATTATTTAACATTTTTCAACATTTTTATGACGTCGAAAAAATATTAACAAATGTACTTGATTTGCATGAAGTTTGATGTGCATTTTAAAAATACAAGCATTTAGCAATAATTTCAGATACATGCTAAACTAATTCGTGTTTTCTTTAAAAAATAGATTTGAGGCTAAAGATTTTTTTAACAATATTACAAGACTCGCACATTTATAAACCAATCGATGTCGTACATTGACTGAAAAATAAGTCTAAGCCGTCCGGCTCCGCGGAATAACATGTAAAAACGAACATGCGAAGACTTCGTCCTTCGTCTTTTACGGGAGAACCGGATCGACGAGCAAGACTCGTTCTTAGACCGGAAAGTGTTAAATATCCGTACGATAATTTTATTCCGAGTTTGTAAAATAATTTAATTTGACAAAAAATTTACTAACTTGATGTACGGGACTTCCTATTTTACGATGCAAATTGGCCTTTTGCTTTGCCAGAAATTCTTCAAATGGTACTTTAAGATATCCACCTACATAAGGAATGTGTCTGTAATGCAAGACTGTCAGTTAATATTTTACAAACAATTTGAAATTTTAAAATTCTTACAATACAAAATTTAAAAAAATGAATTAGCTAAATATATCTTATATACTAATCCAACCTATAAATCTGAAGTAAGTAATATATTTGAACACACACATTTATGATTAATTGTGGGCCCACAATCATTTCTTTACAGAGTGGTTCTAAACTATGGAGACAAACTTCGGGCAGATTTCTGGCAGACAAGGAACAAAAATGGTCCTATCAATATATCTCTAGAAATGCACTGGTGCAGCAATAGGCCCACTTCTGTCTTCCCGTTTATCGCCGATAGATTAGTTGAGAAAGGCCTGCTCGGTTGTCAGATCTCAATCCTCTTGATTTTTACTTGTGCAGACATCTAAAAAGTGTCATGTACACTGAACCAGTTTCCAATGGATGTTGGAGCAATGTTTGGATGCTATCTGTTCATATACAGGCAGGAACACTCAAAAGAGTGCAACATGTGACAATTTGCATCAAAACCCATGAAGGACACTTCAAACATCTATTGCTACTCTGCTTGATATACAGGTGTCCCATAAATTTGTAAATAGTTTAAAAATTCGTAAAAGTTGAAAGAATTGGTATATCTGAATGCAGTTTGTGTAAAAATTATTCTCACAAAGGGGGATTTTTTTGGGTAGAGAAAAAATAGTTCAAATTTTTGTCAATAGAGGGCACCGAATGCAAGAAAAATCATGGAATTGTACAAATTTCAGTCTTACAAAATGCGGAGTGTACAACGAACAGCTTATTTCTGAATTTTCCCGTTACTGGCGCCGACGTACGTTTTTCATTATGATGTCGACGTTGGTGGATAAAGCACTACCGGTGAAGTTGTTTTATCTCTGCCACGAATTGCCGGCCGAAACTTTACGAAAGTTTAAGACGCAGAAGAGAACGAAGAACGGTTCGGGTCCAATTACTCCTGCCGCATTGGTTTCCCTATTACGACGTTTCGAAGAAACGAGAAATTTGAGTAATCGCCCACGCAGTGGTGAACTGCGTTTATCGAAGGTCCGTACCTCCGACGCGGCTTGGCAAATGGAGACTCCGAGAAAACGGTCGACGAGTGCGGTAAGTAGCGCACGAGAATTAGCACGAATAACTGGAATATCAAAGATGTCGGTATTCCGCATCCTTCGTGGTGTGTTATGATTGTACCCACATAAGTTGCAACCACTGCACCAGCTCTTACCAAATGACACAGCTAAGCGAGTGGACTTGGCAAATTGGGTTTTGTCGAATATCGAGGAAGATCCACAATGGCTGCTCGATATCTTGTGGACTGACGAGGCTCGTTTTTCATTGCATGGAACAGTCAATACCCATAACTGTAGAATATGGGCAAAGGAGAACCTACATGCTTACATAGAACAAGTGCTGTGATATGTGTGTAAGTATAAACATTTGCCTGCATGCAAATAAACATAATTTTTCCATGATTTTCTTGTGTTCGGCACCCTCTATCGACAAAAATTTGAACTATTTTCTTTTTCTCTACCCAAAAAATCCCTTTTTGTGAGAATAACTTTTATGCAAACTGCATTCAAATATACCAATTCTTTCAACATTTATGAATTTTTAAACTATTTACAAATTTATGGGACACCCTGTATATACAGTAGAACCTCAGTTATCCGGATTTTCGATTATCCGGATTGTTCAAAATAAACAAAAATTTTACAAATTTGCTGATTTGCACTTGGCGAATTGCGACACTGTTTATGTGCGTGATGGAATGCATAACTTTTTTTGTTCTAACAACGTCTCACCCGGCACAGTGGTCGTAAACTTTTTAATACATTTTGCATCGTAATAAAAATATAACATACATATTTATAAATAATTTATATTCAAATTACATTATATCTATGGCCCAGGGCGACGTGGGCCACCGCCCACGGCGTCACGGTCCGAGGGGCCTCACGCCTCGCAGGTTTATGCATTACGGTACTTAAAAACCGTGAACCCGACAAAAAAATTTTACTTGTCATAAAACAATAAATAGTCTGCATTTTTATGAATAAAAATTTGACAGTTTCAACTGCTTTTTCTTTTATAAAATCTGTTTTCTTGCACCACCAGAGGGCCTGGCAAAATGTACCTTGCCCAGTGTTTAGATGTCGCCACGAAGTGGTTTGAGAGCCAAGAAGAGTGTAACTCGGGACAACTTATAACTTATATGTCTTAAAAGTATTCGTGATTATCAGCTTCACAAAGAACAGCTAGCTTTAAACAAAAATCGATAATTGAATTTCTTAATAAAAAATAATTTAATATTGAAGCTATATGTAAATCTAGACAAATAAAAATTATTCATACTGTATGTACTGTAGTACATGTCTTTACTGTCAATTATTATTTTTTTCCTGATTATCCAGATTTTTCCTTATCCGGACTACTTTCATCCCCAATTAGTCCAGATAATTGAGGTTCTACTGTATATATATGCCATACTGTTGTGCAATATTATATTATATCCTGTGTGTGCAGCTTGTGATGCCTATTAGTGCCAGATACCTGGTACCAGTGCATTTTTGGACAATGTTAAATAGGGCCATTTTTGTTCAGGAATCTATTCCCAAACTTTGGAACCACACCTTGTAAATCATAGACTTACTGCAGAAATCCATCAAGTCCAAAAATATTAAAACTGAAAAAAATGCAGCTTTGTATGGTAATAAATTAACAGAAGAGAAGCAAAAATATTCAGACTAATAAATACATTACAGGCTAAATTTTAGTGATTTTATAATGCTCTGAGTGAAATAATAAAAATTTTTTGTAAGGAAGGCCTAAAATCTGAAAAAAGCAACTTAAAATCTCAGAAGTGAGTAAAAAAGAGTCTAATAATGAAAAATGTCTGAATGGTGTTTGAAAAAACTATTTTAGAAAAGGAATTATCCTAACCACAGTATGTGGCTGGTTAAATTAAAACTAAGGCACCAACTAATATTTGAATGAACAAAAAATCAAATGTACAGGCAAAATAAGTAGAGATACTACACTACACATTAAGCCTTCACAAGGCTCAATCGTCGTCTTATATATATAACCCGTTGAATGCGTGTCTGTCTGTCCGTGTAACGTTATGCCTAAAACGGGCACTAGAGGTGCCCCTATCGTGTGCCATATTTCAAACATTTACATTAACAATATAAATTATTATTATTTATTTGGCCAATAACAATATAAATAATTCAGTATACAGGTATACTTCGAGTTATGTCGTTCTCGCTTATACGTCGTTTGTCAAAAAAGTATATGGAAAAATAAAAATCCAGTTTAAGTCATTTTATTCGACTTTACATCCGTCCGCCACGAATATTGAAATCGTAATATCACTAGAAAAGCGTTAAAAGCACATAAATTAAAATATGTACATTTACAGTAAATGTTAATATAATCTTAGTAAATCCTAGAGAACGAAACATGAAAATATGTGTTATCGTCTTATTTAGTGGTCTTTAAGTGGTCATTATTGGCATTTTCCACGGTAGTTCCAATATCTACCATTTTACGTCGTTGTCGGTGCCACTCGATATTGGTAAATTTAACATAAATTAGTTTATTTTCTACTATCGCAAAATAATTTTAATAACTATTTGTTATTTAACCTTAAAAAATCATCTTATTTTAACATGTCTTAGAGAAACCACATTCACAAATAAAGAGTCAGTACAGTACAATGTACTGTAAACATCACTAAATTGTAAACATGTACATTTACAAGTATGTACTGTATGCATGTACATGTATTCGTAAATTTAGATTACTTTTTTCTGTACTATATTAAAAACTAAAATTTATTTGTTTGTAAGCTTAAAATAGATTCTTATTGACCATATATTATTAAAACTGCATATATAAATGAAATACAGAACTGGGAATGGTAATTTGTGGTTTAGCTTAGTGACAAGTAAATTCGACGCCATCGTCGCCTCTCCTGGAACCAATTACCGACGTAAGGCGAGGTATACCTGTATTTGTAATAGGAATTTATTATTGTCACAAAATGCCTGTAACGTGCACTAGGGGGTGAATAACAAAAATACAGATAGTTTTGAAATAGGTTTGAAAATTATATAGTGGATGCCCGGAAGGTAATATTTTAATAATAGAGCATAAAACTGAAAACTGTACCCAGGGAGGTTTAGAAATTAAAAAATTGAAATAACTAGGCAAGTACTATACTGAAAGTGAAATCTTTTATAAAAAAAAATTGGGAGATAACTGCTATTCCATTTTTACTAGGCTGTAATCATGGCAACCACACATCATTTTTTCACTGTTTTCCCCTTTGTATGGCCCAGAGAGAGAAATTGCATTTGTTGCATAAATGCAAATGCAATTTATGCAATCAAAACATTGTGTAAATGTATAATCACCAAATAATAATCATCATAGGTATGGCCATCTTCAGATCATCCATAATACATCTGTCTCATCAATATGAAACAACACTGCATGAATGCTTTACTGAAGAAGTTTGGAACAAATAATTTATTATTTGAAAACTCAACATTTTGTAAAATGGATGAAAAAAATCTAGGTTAATACGAACTATCTAATTTTGAATATTTGGCATGGTATTCTTGTTTCTTTGGTTGATAGCAAGTAATCAAAACTTTGCCATTCTTTAACATTAATAATATTTCTCTCTCTTGTTTTTTAGTGTCTTTTATTACACTCATTGCCATAAAAATTAGTGCATCAAGAAGTTGTTATTGTGTTACTGCAAAACTTGGCATGCAGATATGAAAATGATTAGTCATAGCATGATGGCTCATTGTATAATGCCAGCAGAAGGCATTAAACTGCATCTCTCTTGGCTTATGAAAAAAGTGCACAATGTATAACACAAAGTATTGTAACACAAAGACATGTCTGGTAATACAGCATCCCTCTACAACAGGTGTTTACCTGTTGTAGAGGGATGCTGTATTACCAGATATGCCTTTATGTTGCAATTGAAGACCATATAAACAACTAACTGAGCTGTGAGCTGAGAGGGGAGAGGATCATCAGGTTGAAAGAAGCCACATGGTCATCTTGCCAAATAGCCTGCCCCCTAGGCCATTCTGACAACACTATGAGGTGGTGTTGGGACAAGTGAATAAGAGAAGGAGCTTACACACACTGTGCCCATGATCAGGACACCTTTGGCAGACCACTAGCCAACAGGACCGCCTGGTCCTCCGACAAGCGCACACACAGCTGACCATATCATTGTCCGCCATCCAGACAGGAAACTGTGTTCGGATGGTGGGCAATGATATGGACAGTCTGTCTGTACTATCTTGAAGTGCCTGGGTGAGGAAAATTTTGTATTGCAATGGCCATTGTGTGTGTTGCCATCAATAGGTAGCCACCCATTGTCTCCAACATTTGGAGTGGTGTCGCTCCTGGCAGGATTAGACCACAATGGAGTGGAACCAGGTCATCTAGTGACAAATCCACATTCAGTTTGAGCACTGACGAAGCTGTGTTTGTGTCTGGAGGCCCTGTGGTGAATCTGCCTCAATCCTTCCTATACTTTGGAATGGCACACTACCACATAGTTGGTGTGATGGTCTGGAGTGCCATCACATATGATAACTGGTCACCTCTAGTAGTGATCCAAGAAACCATAACAGCCCAGCAATATGTTAGTGATATCCTGCAGCCACATGTGTTGCCTCTCATGCATGGCTCCCAAGAGCCATTTTCCAACAAGACCACTTATAGCAAGGATGTCACAGGACTGCCTCCATCATATTGCCACATTTTCCTGATCTGCCAAGGTCCCCTGATTTGTCACTTATCAAACATGTCTGGGATCACCTGGGATGCCAAGTCGGACAGCCTAGGAGTTTGGCCAAACTATAGGACCACTTGCAGCAATTGTGGTCAGAGATGCCACACGATACCATAAGGCACTTGTATGCTTTCATGCCCATCCGTATCATGTCATCTGTTCTTGCTAGAGTTTGCCCAACAGGGCACTAGAATCTCCTTTCATTTGTAATTTTTCCTGCAATAAATGATCCTTTCATTCTGTAATCACTAATATCATTGTTACTCTCACACATGTACTGTACAATTTTGCTTGATTCTGACAACTCCTTGGTATGCTAATTTTTATGGCAATAATGAGTGTATGTCTAAAATGTAGTATTTCATTGTTTAGTGTACTGTACAAATACAGTAGAAACTATCTGTCGGGTCAGGACTGAAGCCATGACATAAGAGTAGACAAATGATTTTTTTTTGTAGTGGTAGGAAGAATTTATTAATTTACAATCCACAATTAATACGCAATGCTATATGTACAGTACTGTACAATCAACTAACTGTTTATTTGCTGTACAATGCAATACAGTAGAGCATCGATTATCCGACTTAATTGGGGACGGGTTGGTCGGATAACTGAAAAGTCGGATAACCGAAAAGTATGAAAAAATACATTATTAGTATAGTGCAGGGATGGCGAACTTTTTTGAGTCTGCGTGCCATATTATAAGCATACTTAGCTTCAAAGATGTTAATGCGTGCTAATGTCTTAGACTTCGAATAACGATATTTAAAGAAATTAAACGAATACGCTTTAATTCCAATAAATGTAAAAAATCTGATTGAAAAAAAGATGATCAGGTGATAAATAGAAAGGATGATTGAAAAAGACAGAAATCATGTGATACAATACGTGCCAGATGATTTCTCTTACGTGCCACAAGTTTGCCATCCCTGATATAGTGTATTAGGCCTGGTTTAAATACTAGCCTCCCTTTCATGGTCAAGCCAGTGCTGCCAGCTAAAACACGCAAAAATTTAACAAAAATAATATTAAAGTAGCCAAGACATAACCAAATATTGTAGCACCACATCACTAGCGGACATTTGAATTTGCCGACTAGAACGCGGTCGGTTAACCGATAAGTCGGATAATCGATGCTCTACTGCATTTATATGCAATATAGTACCTTAACTAGCATACTAGCAAGAAATCAAAAAATACAGTAATTCTACTGTATTTCCCAAAACTGAATTTAGCACTTCACATTTAAAAGAGTGACAGATAATCAAATTTTTACTGTAATACAAAATGGTTATATTTTATTATAGTATTTCTCAACTTTTCATGAAATTCAAACCAAACTTAACAAAAAACTATTGGAATTTATCAATTTTGACTTATTACATTTTTGCTATTTTTATAAACTACATTAAATTATTTAGTGTAGAAATAAGAAAATTTAGTACACTGTGGTTCTGCATAATACAAGGGTAATCCTAAAAGTAAGGTCTCCTATTTTTTTTTAGAAATACAAAGAAACATTTATTTTCAATAATTTTATATCATTTTAAAGCTTTAACATTTATACATAATCGCCATTTCGGTCAATGCATTTTTGTAGACACAGTGGCAGTTTTTGTATGCCCATGTCATATCGCATGTCGCGGGATCCATCTTGCTCACACCTTCCGATATTGCAACTTTTCCATTAAAATCTTACGAATGTTGCTTCAGGAAACCCCAAGAACCAAAATGCAGAGATCATCCAGAGTGATCCACCGATTATCATGCATGGTTTGCTCAACTTTCACGACTGTCTTGTCGGAAATTCACGGTTTCCTGTTTCTTTCTTTGTCGTGAATTTCAGTACGACCAGCTGCAAACTCCCCACACCGCTTGCGGATGTTTTTGACATCCTTGCACAACTCGCCATAACTTCCATCAATTGGCAACGAATTTCAATCGATTTAAGATGACACGGCGGCAAGCTGGTATGACACGGGCATACAAAAACTGCCACAGCGCCTACAGAAATGCATTGACCAAAATGACAATTATGTAGAAAAATAGATAAATGTTCAAGCTTTAAAATGATGTAAAAATTATTAAAAATAAACATTTCTTTGTACAGTCAAACCTGTTTTTATGCGGTGGATAGGGACCGCATAAAAAAAACGCATTAAAAAAAAAAAAACGCACGAAACTTTACGAGTGGCTATAAAAAATAGTTTTCGCAACACAATTAAAAAAATATTTTTTTTATGCGGTCAACAGGGACCTCATAAAAAAAGTCTCACATAGAAAATAACTCAAAACCGTACGAAATAGAATTTATTGACAACAGATGTCAGCACTTGACTGCATCATCTCGTCTATCGTCTGTTTTACATATTTTTGTCCAGGTGGTGTTTTTTTGACTTAAAAAATAAATTATTTCATTTTTCGCATATTTATGCAATAATATTACTATAATAAGTTCATTTATGCTATAATAAGTTTATTTAGCTATAATAAGTCAACGTGAGACATGACGAATCACACGAGACTAGTCGCCAACTATACCACACAAATAAAAAAATCGCACAAAAAAAACTGCACAAATTAAAAATTTGCATTAAAAAATCGCACAAAAAAAGACCGCATAAAAACAGGTTTGACTGTATTTCTAAAAAATAGGAGACCTTAGTTTTAAGATTACCCTCATACTTTATACTTCAGATACCTAGTTCTACTAATATTATTAGCTATTTAATTAAACAAAAAAATATGAATATTTTACTATTCAGTTTATCAAGTTAACTGAGTTACAGAATGTGCATAAACATCATCAAACTTATTTATCATAAGTAAATAATTATCTAGAACTGTTACACAAAAATTTACATTCTACAGAAAAATAAATATGAAGCTAAAACTCTCAAACATCTAATAACTTCAATGATTGCAATATTGAACTTGCTATATTTATATTATTAATATCTTGCACTAAAATTAAAAAATGACTATTGCAATCCATCATTAACAGTTTTTGATGTTAAAATATAAAATAGCTTTATCAATATTAATAAATTAGTAATTATAAATTATGGAAATGTAACAATGTAACAAACTTGGTTTGGCATTCACATATTTATATAAGTAATTCTGATGAGACAATTTAAAATGTACATATATGATAATATGACACAAAGAATATTCATATTTATTTCCAGTAGCTTTTTTCAAAACAATTAATATTTTTGATTATATTTAACAGCCATCTTTAGGTTCTTTCTTTGTTTCAAAGGTGAGTTTTCTAAAGTTTCTTCAAATGTCAGAACATTTATATAAATGATATAAAAGCAAACATTATGATTATTTGAGGTTTATAATAATAAGAACATTCATGAATTGAAATGCATTTATAATTTTGAGTTAATACATTCTCAGAAATATATCCATCAACATTGAGAATGGAATCTGTTTCATATTAATTCTTTTATGAATTGCTTTGAGAAAAGCTATTCTAAAGTTGTTAGGACATGCTTCTAGATCTTTGTCAATGCACACAAGAGAACATATTGTTGGCATTAGACTTTAGAAATACATACAACATTAGCAATCTTTGCCTCACAACAGAAACATGAAGTGTACTTGAATTGATTAATGATTGTAATCCTAGTAAAAATTCAAACCATGCAAGATTTGCTGAAATTTGTAAAACATTAAGCATGAGCAAGGTTTGAGGACTTCATTAAGTCAAAACAGAACCTATACGATATTTCCTATACGAGCTTCCATGCATTGAGAATATGCATGGAAGCTCGTATAGGAAATGGAAGGGCATTCAAAATACCATTCATGATATTTTCATTTTATAGCTTTTTTTTTTTTTTTATTTTTGTTTATCTTACTTAAATTTATATTATTTATATAATTGTTTCAATATATAAAAATCTTTTTAAAAGAATGAACGAACCTAAAGATGGATTTTAAATATATCCAAAAGTAGTAACTTCTATGGAAAACTCTATTGAAAAGAAACAAAAGAGCATTATTTATGTTTTCAATTTATTTACTTACTTAATAAGTTCCAGAACATATCCAACATGATGCTCATTAAAGGCGATGATAACAAATAATTTTTGAATATGCATCTTTATAATTGCTTTGCCAATAAGTGTTGCACCAAAAAACGTCCAGAAAGGAACTAGAAAATGACCACAAGTTATTCCTGCCAGGTCAAAAAGTGGATTAGGAATCTGTGAGAAATGAATAAAATAAATTAAATTAAACTGTATCAAAAATTAGCAGAATTGATTATAAGCAATAAATGAAAGATTTCAAGAATTTTGAATCCTAAATTTTTAGGATTTAAAATTTTATACAGTATATGTTATAAACAATTGATTTTTGAACTTTTTTTGCAATGTATTAAAAGAGCTCAGGTTTTATAACCACAAAAAACCAAAAAACTAGAACTAAAATTTTCAAAAGCAGCAAATTGAAAAATAAATTTTTATCATTAACACAGATAACAAAGAACTGAAATAGAATGAACAATTTATAAATCTCTATAATTTAAAATTTTTCAAGTAATATTTCCTTTTTGTTCCAGAAATATGCGATAACCATTCTTGAATTGTCCTAATAAGTCTAGTTTGTTCAGATATCATTAAAAATTTAGAAGTTCAGGGACTATTATAAATTTATATGATTTTCTTAAGACCAGATCCCTGTCATAATTATACTCAAGTAAAAGTTCTTGAGCATTTAAGCTATATTAAATGATGGTGATATCAACTCATTCTTAATTTCACAGTGTAATGCAATGGTCAATAAAAATGAAAAAATATCTGCTTATTTTAAATTTTTTTATTGTAAAAATTTCCTTACATTTCAATTTTGAAATGTAAGCAATACACATGCACATGCGTGGGTTGCTCTGGAAAATTTTAAAATATTGCTACCATTTTGCCAGTTTTAAATTTTTTCACCACTTCAAATTATTTATTGCACCAGTTTTACTTACTAATTAATGCAGGTGCTGGTAACCTTATCAGTTTGGTATCTAGAAAGCAAAAGTAACTTGTTAAATTGTCATTTACAAGAAGAGGGCCAAACATTCAGCTCTCCAATTTGAACGAAACTTGGTGAGCACATAGCCTTAAATACAAACAGCTCCTTGTCCAAATAATAGGACCCAATTTTCAAGCATTTCCATAAAATGGGCCTCTAAAAATTTAGTGTTTGGCTTATAAGTGTTTGGAAGTTTCATATACAAGAGTGGCAATGGCCAAGTGAATAAGATGCTAAGCACTAGAGTTAGCCGACATAGGTTCGATCCTTCGAAATTTTAGTTTATTTTTTTTTTGTGTAACATTACTATTCTATTATTTTACTGCATTATTATTACTGTTATTATTCCTCACATTTAAAGCTTATGAAACAAGAGATTAAAAATTGTGATGTCATTTCCTGTTTACTGAAAACAAGCCTCTGTAAATTTAACTCTTATGTTATTAAATAAAATTCTCTTCATATTTATTTTTAAATATGGTGGTATTGTGACATTCAAAGTGTAACAAGCATGAGTACACAAGGAAATTGTCCATAATATTAAAAAAAAAATAAAATGCTGTGACTTGCTGCCCTATTTTCATATCACTTGTCTTTTTCGTCCATGTGCAGTAACATCTGAAGCTTATTTGCTTGTGAGGACATAGCATATAAAATATGTGAAAATAAACGTGAAGAAATAAGTTTTATTTAACGACATAAAAGACTTAAATCTACAGAGGCTTGTTTTCTCTAAACAGGAAATGATATAAAACGAGAGATTAAAAACTGTGACAAAGTTTAATACTAATAATAATAATGCTAACGATGTGGTAAAATAATAAAGTTACACATAAAATTAACTAACTAAACCAGAACTCTGAAGATCTGAACCTACATCATCTAACTCAGTGCTTAGCACCTTATTCACTCAGTATCTAAAGATTTGAAACTTCCAAAGACTTATAAGCTAAACACTAAATTTTCAAAGGACCAATTTTTGGAAATGCTTGAGAAGTGGGTCTTATTATTTGCATGACAATCTGTTTGTGTTTAGTGCTTGATGCTAGCCAAGTTTTGTTCAAATTGGAGACCTGAACATCTGGCTCTCCCCTTTCTAGCAATAGGAATAATTTTTTAATGAATAATTCTGAACAACACATTTGATCACAATGTTTAAACAGTATTTCACAGGTTCTGTCATGTCAAAGTTTTTGATTTAGTCTACTGTAAAAAAGATCAAAGTGAAAAAGGTCACCCCAAAAAATTCCCCAAAATTTTTGTCAGTCGATAAAAACTCCCAATCTGGAAACACTGGGCGGCATTGCACAAAACTGCTTTCGGTTCTCAACATCACTTCCTAATTTTCTTCCCAAACTTGCTGTGTGATGTCATTAAATTGCTGGATGTGAACGAAGCTTGACATTTTGCTGTTTTTTTCCAAATTGTGATTTGTGATTCACTTTCACACTGAATGTCAAAACAATTGGACTAAGATTTTATCATCACTTGCTATCACCAGTATTATATTTTTATCACCATTTAATATTTTCTCTTCACACTTTAAAATTCTTTATATCTAAGGAGATATCTATAGACTTAGTAACTCTACACTGAGAAGATTAATGAAATTAGAATTATCAAGTGGTAAATTGTGGCATTAATCCTTTTTGTTGCAAGAGTACATTTAAAATACAAAAATGTAGAAGTTTCCTATGAAGGATTCCTACTCAAATTTTTGTTTTGAATTCCATGACTTTTCCTGACCCTCATGTCTTTTACGGTATGACACATTATGAACACACACTGTTTTATTTTGTTAAAGTCAAATTTTTTAACTTTTAGTTTTTTTTCTTCTAATTAACAGTTATATAATTTTTATAATCACTGAATTATTAAAATTAAAAATAAAATGCTTTATTAAATAAAAGTAATTTATCCTGTCATTAATCTACAACTATAATACTACATGGCTTTGAAAAAAGAAACAAGCCATTATTTATTTATTTTTAACAAATCCTGTATAATTGTGTACAAAAGCATAAATTTCTCCCTTAATAAATTTCCCAAAGTTTATAAAATATTAATAAACTGGAAAAAATCAGAAATTGTTTTATCAATACAATCAAAATTATTAAAATAAAAAATTATAAATAATACCATTTAAATTAAAATTATTTATCTTTTTTTGTACTTTGTTATAATTTATTTTCATCTGTTCATTAACACTGCCCTCAAACTGGGAGTGTAAATAGTAATTGTGAGAGATTTTGAGAGAGTTAAAATATTTCAAAAATATTTTATCAATGTCAGATTAATAAAAGTATTATAAATTCCTCTCTCAAATTCATAATACTGCATAATTTAATACAGCAGTTTTAAAATCCAGAAGTGTTTCAAAATTTAAAAATGACAACTGATATTGCTGTATGTTATATTTGGGACTTAGTTCAATCTCCTAGAACTTTGCAGTGATCTCCTCCCTGTTGAATTTTATGATAATTCATATAAACAATTAATATTAGTTTTAAAATTAATCTGCACTATCAATAAAAGAATCTCTATAATATTGAGAACTAAACAAAACTGAACATTAAACAAAATGTGTATTTTTTTTCAATATGATCACAATTTATAAAGTCTGATTTTAAGTGATTTTAAAATATTATTCTATTGCATTGTAAGATTGTAAGTTTTATGTTTCTAAATCATATAGTACATTGATAATTCAAGGACTTATCATACAGGAATGCATTTCATTTATAAGGAAAACTCAAATTTTTGAAATAGTCATTCTGCAAGATGCATTTCAAGTTTAGACCCCCCCCCTTTAGTTGCAGACTATACAAAAGATGTCGGTGCTGAAGATACAGCATTTATCAAATGAAAGCAGCAGTGTAAACTTTTATTTCAATTTCCTCAATATAAGAAAAAATACACATAATAGTACACATGTATATTTTTTCTTGTATAACAGAACTGTAATAAAAGATCACTATGTTTTCTCCTTAATTGTTAAATTATGGAAGAATAAACTTCTAATTTAGCAAAAATTATTTTAACAAACACCTCGTAAGAAACAACTATATGGAAAAAGTTATGTTTGAAATTGATAAAAAGATTATTCCTTTTTGAAGCACTATCTTTATGGCAATATATGTAGATGATATATTTCTGATGTATGAAATTACTAAAACTGATTTTAAGTGGATTCTAAAATTTGTTAATGATTTAAACCCTTGTATAAAATTTGAAATAGAATTGGAAATGAATAAAAAATTCAATTATTTAGACATTACAATAACTAGACCTGACAAAAACTTTTATGTAAGAACATATGAAAAACAATGTAATATGGAAAAAATGATAAATTATAGATCATATTGCCCCATTAACTGCAAAAAAGAATGTTATTGAACCTTAGCCAAGAATAACAAATTTACAGGATATAATGAGATATCAACAGAATTTAAAACAGAAGTTTTTATTTAACAATTATCCAAATGCATTACTAAACAAATGGATTAAAAATCATAATTTGTATAGATTTAATGTAAAGGTTAACAATAGTGATAATAAATTTTTATGTTCAGGGCATATTCAAAAAATATAACAAAGTATTTAGAAAATGTGGTATTAATCTAGCAACATATAATAAATCAAGAGATCTGTTAATTAAAACAAATAATTCATGTATGGAAAAATTGAAAATGTACAGTATAGTTTATAAGTTAAATTGTACTTGTGATAACAAAGTGTACTATATTAGTGAAACTGGTAGATCTTTAGGTATTAGAGTACAAGAGCACGAATCTGCAATCAGATTAAAGTACAAACAATCACCATGATTTATCCATTGTAACAAATATAATTGTACCATTGACAAAAATCATGTAAAAATATTAGCTAAAGAAAAAATTATTTAGAAAAATTTAAAGAGCATATAATGATAATGAATAATAATAAAACATTAATAAATTTAAATAGAGGAATGGAAACAGATGACGTATGGGATGACATCATCTTCAGTAATAAGTGCTATAGATGCAGGTGGAATAGTGAGTGTCTTGTATATCTGTGCACGTGGTTCTAATAATTGTAGAAAGGTCAGTGATGGTTTTAAAATTTGTATAATTTACCTAATTCATTTGTAATTGTGTACTTTCTAAAAAACATTTTTAGCCTAAAGAGGGATGGGATGTGTAGCATCCAAAATACATAGCATTAAAGGTTTAATAAAAAGTTGATTTTGTAGTCTTGGTCTTTAGTAAAAAACACTTATAGGAGGCATAACATAAAATTAAATGTTATTAACCAACATAGTGTTTTTGAAATAAAAAAAGACAAAGTTTTCTAAGAAATAAATTGTCCATAAGTCTAATACTTTTAGAAAACAACTATATGATTATTTGGATTTAATCCAAAGACAACTTATAAGAAATGTTGTTAACTGAAATAACTTTTGCTAGATTAAAGGATTTTTCTTAATTGCAATATCAAAAATTAATTTTAAAATTATTAGATTTGATTTTATATAAAAATTTTTGTTTCAAACAGTATTGTACAATAGTTTCAGTTGTTATCCAAATTGTTTTTCTTCTGAAAAATTTATCTTCTATTGTCTAAATTTATAAAATTTCAATGCAAAATAAGTTATTTAATTAAGCTTTTGTACAAAGAAAGCAATTACTTACCGAAGCACACGCAAGAATTCCAAAAAATCCAACTCTTTCGACTAGTTTTTCGATTGCCAGTTTTGTCTTATCAATAAATGACTAAAAATAAAAATTTTGTAGTTTTAATATTACATGCTTATTTACATTTGATTAAATTATCTTTGACATATTAATTATAATACTATAACATTCCATACAAATTATTATTTATACAAAGTCTGTGCCAAAAGTTCACACACATTTTAACAAGCTGCAGGTTTTGGTTTTTCCATACTATACATTAAATTGATTCAATTCATCCTATATTTTTCAAAATAAAATAACTTTCATTGAACTACTTAATTTAGCAATTGAAATAACATTTTACATTTTGTTTCGTTATTATGAACTATCATTTCTAATACCAATCTTTTCATTCTTTTTTTAATACAAACTGATTTATAAAACTTGAAAGATAAAAAATATAATAATTTGAAATATTAACATTATTTCCTTTTAAGTTTTTTATTTAAAAATATAAAGAAAAATATTACTTAAAGAATAAACTGTATCTTATTCTAGAATGAAATAAATTATTTTCTAACCTGTTCTTCTGGATGTTCTTTTTTTTTTCGAATTAATTCTTCAAACTGTTTCAATTCGTCGTCATCTGGATCTTGTCCCGATAATCTTGCTAAAATTTAATTAGTTAAATTTATTACAGATTACAATAAAATTACGGTAATTACCTAATGCTAAAAATCATATTTAATTTTCTGTTAATTATGTATTTAAACAACATAATCAAGACTGAACTACATAATCACTAAGCATAACTTCCTGGGCTATTTTTGGGTTGTAAGAAAGCTTATTAATCCAATAAATTTGGACTCTGCTTCAAATTTCCTACATTATTTGGATTTCTTATGAACTGAAAATAGTCTGGAAAGTTAGACTTAATATATCTACTTAAAGGGGGCGCTGTTGACAGTGCTGGCTGCTGGCGTGTTTTTTCTGCGAGTTACTGTTTCGAACTACAATTTATTGTCTGCCATTAATTGACTTTATAGAAGATGTCTTTTTCTACTGTGATACTTTCTTTCTTTTTTAATTTTGTTCTTTTTGCTTGTTATTGGAGGAGTCGAACTTAACCCAGGCCCAATGTCTCGTACACCACCTTCTTCACCTCGCAATAAAGCTTCGACTTCTGCCGGTAAATGCCGTCGATCTCCAAGCGAACCAACGTTGAAATCGTCTCGACTGGAGGACTATTTTGCATCGCAGGATATTCCTTCTCAACTACCTCAGAAGATTCTGTGTCTCCTCGAGGAACGTTTTGATACTATTCTATCGAAACTGGAGGAATCGTAGTCGAAATTTGACTGGCTGTCTAATTTACATAAGGAATACGACGAACGTCTGTCTCGCCTGGAAGGAGAAATTGCTGAACTTTCGTCCTTTAAAACTGTATGTATGGATAAACTTTCTCTTCAAAATTATTATATAGACTCGGTTCATAACGAATCGAAGAAGGATAATATCATTGTTTCTGGTTTGAGTGGCGATGACGAGGAAATAGTTAATAATGCTAATCGCTTTATTGAATTATTTAAAAGACAGAGCAGGAAGTCTATTCCTTTAGTTAATAGTTATCGAATATCGGGAACTCGACTTTTTTTGTTTAAACTCTGTAGTCAAGATGACAAAAGAGTTATCTTTAAAAATTTAAAGAAAATTCAGGCGTCGCCGTCATTCTTGCGCATTAGAGTCTTTGACGATTTGTCATACAGATCAAGATTAAGGCGTAGAAAACTGTTGCCCTTTTTTGCGGAAGCAAAATCTTTGAAAAAAAAAGTATTTCTGAAAGCCGACTGCCAGTCAGGCAGTCGGCTTTCAGAAATACTTTTGCTGTTGATGGTGACAAATTTACTTTTAATTTGGATACGAATGAACTACAGAAGATCGATACTTTTTTAGACAAACCCAGCCAAAAAGGTTAAGTGGAACAACTGCTAACGAGACAAATAAAACTTTGGAAATGAGGATATTGTCTTGGAATTGCCAAGGAACGCTGGACTTATCAGTGAATGACCAAGAGTTCATTTATATATTGCAAAATTATGATTTAGTTGCTTTAACTGAGACATGGTTAACTAAGTATTTCAAACCGGTTCTCTCTATGTTGAACCCAGATTTGTTTCTATATGAACAACTTGCTAAAAAACCAATTGGTCCCGGTCGTCCTTATGGCGGTCTTATTCTTGCAGTTTCCCAGAAATTGGGCTCCTCGGAAATGTTGTTTAACTCCGATAATCTTATGGTGATTAAATTAAATTATGGAAGATTTTTTTGTTCACTTAGTCAAAGCTTGATTATTGTTCTTGTTTATATGAGAATAGATCTTTATGATTTTCTGTTAAAAAAACTGGAAGACTTGTTGATGAATTTCCCTGACAACGATATAGTTATTTTAGGTGACACGAATGCCAGAATAGGCGAAGAACTAAATAATTTTTATGCTGGGAGTAATATTAATGTTCTAAATTCCTGAAGATCTAATGACTTAACACTGAACCAAAGAGGAAAAAGTTTTTTAAAACTGATTAAGTCGCATGGATTATATATTTTAAATGGTCGATGTGCCTCAGACAATCCAGCTAAATTCACTTTTCTTTCAACAGTTGGTCTATCTGTTATAGATCTAATAACAGTAAATGTTTATTTATTAGATAGATTATTGGATTTTAGAGTTCTTGATATTTTCAATTCTGATCACTTTCCAATCCCAATTTCATTTGAATTTACAATAGATAGCGTACGGACTCTGAAACTCCCAAAAATTCGTTACGTATGGAAACAAGATAGATCGGATGACTATTTATCTTTGGTTAGCTCGCTGTATACCTCGATTAAGACAACTTTTTTGCTGGATGCGCAGAGTTACTATGATGAACTATTAAACATTTTGTTGACTTCGGCTTTACGATGTGGGATGGTCAAGAAGAACATTTCCTTGTTATCATTTGAGAAGCAATGGTTTGATCCACAGTGTCTACGTTTAAAGAAATCTAAGAACCGAATACTACGAATGTTTCGAAGAAACAAAAGTAGAAACCTCTTGGACGAATATTGTAAATTAAATAAAAGCTACAAGTCGCTATGTAAGGCGAAGAAAAAGATCTTTTTGGCTAAAATAAATTCACTATTATTGAAGACAAAAAATACTAGAGATTTTTGGTCACTAGTCAATAAGTTTCGAATTAAGAAACCGTGTGAAAATGCTATATCTCCCTCGGATTGGTTAAACTATTTGCAAGAGTATTTCGCTGGACCAGATACAGTAATTTATATCGATGTAAGTCTTAATAATACTGTGCCTCTTTTGGATGACTTTATTACCCTGAGCGAATTAGAAGTTGTAATCAGAAAACTAAGATCATCTAAGGCCCCAGGTCCTGACAATATAAGGAATGAAATGATAAAATGCCTTTCTACAGAAATACTAATGGATATATTAGATATGTTTAATTCCTTTTGGTCTAGGCGCTCCTTTCCACTATCTTGGAAACAAATTGCTTTGAGAATGATATATAAGAAGGGATGTAGGCAGACGCCAACTAATTATAGACCAATCGCTTTAATTAATGTATTTAGAAAGGTCTTTTCAACTATTGTTGCAAATCGACTCCGGATTTGGATGAACGAATTTAATATTGTTACACCTGTTCAAGGAGCATTTGTTAAAAATAGAGGTGTTGAATATAATTTGTTTATTTTGACCGGTCTTATTCAAATATCACTATCGAGGAAACGAGGGAAATTATATACCGCATTTATTGACCTCAAGAAAGCTTTCGACACAGTTGATCATGATTTGTTATGGTATAAGCTTAGAAGCATTGGTCTTTCTTCGTTTTTTGTCAACTTACTTAAGAGTCTCTTCTCCAATACTAGATATTTTATAGAAACTTTTTCATTAAGCACTGATTATGTTGAGTCCAATAGAGGGCTACCTCAAGGAGAACCACTGAGTCCTATCCTTTTTGTTTTGTTTTTGAACGATCTCCCTGGGCTTCTGAGAGGTAAAAGTTCTATGATACCTTTATCTTCTCATGTTGAAATTAACTGTCTTCTTTATGCTGATGATATCCTTCTCTTGGCTAATTCGGCTTCTTCGCTTAGAGAAAGACTTAATCTTACTTGGAAATACTGTGAAGATAATCGATTGGCAATTAATTTGGAAAAGACAAAGCTTATGATCTTTCGTAGAGGTGGAAAACTTAAAAAAACAGATAGTTTTAGTTTAGAAAACCATAGATTTGAAATTGCGTCTAACTTTAAATATCTGGGTATTTATTTCTCTTCACATGGTACATTCTCCTATCATTTAAACAAGGTGTTACCTGCTGCAAGATCTAGGATCTCCAATCTCGTCTCGTTACTTATTAAAATCAAAGCGTCTTCATTAAATAACTACTTTAAACTATTTGATTCTTTGATTGGACCAAGTATGTTTTATGCTTTCCCGGTTTGGGGCGGTGTTTTAGTGGACAAGTTTGAACCGATACAATTATTCTACTTTAAGCGGGTGTTTCATATTAACAGATCTGTCTCGGGGTCTGCATTGAGAATGGAATTGGGAAGACCTCCCCTTGCAATTGGATTGGTGATAAAATTGTTTAGATTTTGGAGGAAACTAGTTGACCTACCGGAAGACGATTATCGAAAATTGACATATACAAGACTTTCAAAGATGGATGGTAATTCTTTTTTGAAGCCATGGCCAGCTATCGCTAAAGGATTATTAAATAATATAGGATTGTCATATAGCTATATGTGTTTAAGTGAGAGTCAGTTCTTTCTGGACTGTGATCGACGATTGAGAGACCTGTATTGGTTTAGGGATGTTCAATATTTGACTGAAAGAGGCTGGAACAGTGAAATCTTCCTTAATGGAAAGTGGAGTCCAATGCCTTATTTATTGTCTGATTTGAGTTATAAACTAAAGTCATTTGGTGCACAGTTTAGACTAAATAGGTTCTCCATAAACCTAAATGGCAAATCAATTAATATCTCGGACGACTCAGAGTGTTTTTTTTTGTGGATCAGTAGTGATGGATATGAGAAAACACCTTCTCGATTCTTGTAACTTCTTTTTGGATATCCGAGCTGCTACTCTTGCCATCTGATTTTTGTTATCAAATTATACTCGGTGATAATTTTTCCAAGCTAACTTTGTATAAATTATACAATTTCTTTGTTCATGTGGCTACCTTAAAACAATAATGTTCTTTTAACCCCCTTTGTAATAACAAAAGTTATATCAAATAATAAAGATTAATTGATTGATTGATATATCTACTTAAAAAAGATACACAAAACATAATTTTGACAAAATTTTAAATCATTTTTATTTGAAATTTTAGCATTAATGAGTTGTTAAAATTTTGATAAGAACACAAAATGGTAGATTTATTCAAACATTTTGCAGTATAAAATTTATATACTGAATTTTATTTTGATGGAAGTTTTATTTCAATGAAATTAAAAATTAATTTTAAAAAATTTCAGCATTAAAAAAATATTACAAAACCAAAAAATGTCATTTTGATTTTCAGCTTATTTGCCAATTAACTAAAAATTTTTGGATAACAGTCAATATAAATTTTAATGAGGTTATAAAACTGAATTTTTACAAAACTTACATGCTTTGGCCATGAAATATGGAGGTAATTCACCTAAAGCTGTGCCAGCACCCTTAAAAGATTAGAAAAAATATTAAATAAAATAAAAATTATATAAAAGTTATATATAAATAAAAAGTAGATGAATGTCAGAGTTGAATGCTAAGTAAGTTAAAAATACAGTGGAACCTCAGTATACGTCTGCTTTAGAATATGTCCAATTCGGAATACGCCCTGTTTGGACGAAACAAATTTTGCTCGGTATACGACTTAATTCAATTATACGCACCATCTATGAACAAGTAGCACTATCGGTGTACTAGACCAGACTAGATGTTCTCGGTTCCACGGTTTATTACTTTGTTAAATTTCTTCTGATTTTAATTTGTAAGTAAAATTTTATTATTTTTATTAATCGTGAATTGCAAAAAGGCAAATGAAAAGCAACAGAAAACTAAAAAAAATGAAATCACAATGGAACTGAAAAAAGAGAACGTTGAGAAATATGAAGGTGGCACGGGTGTTCGAGATTTGACCGTTGCATACCGTATTCCGAGAACGACGATATCGACAATCGTGAAAAATAAAGACATTATTAAATCTGCTAACGTTGAAAAGGGGTTATATCAATTTCTAAACAAATTATTAGTATTAAGGAGAGTTTGATTTCATTTGATTTTGATTTAATGATTTAAATAATATAATACACTATACTGTAATAACTTCAAAAATCTATAATAAAATTTATTTTTTATTAATGTGCTCAAACGGTGTTTAAATTATTTTACAACCCCATTGATATACCATATCAAGAGGGGGTTTTTTTTAACATGAGAACGGATTAATAATTTTTACATTACTTCTTATGGGAAAAGTTGCTTTAGTATACATCCTATTCGGTATAAGTTCAAACATTGGGAACGGATTAAGGTCGTATACCGAGGTTCCACTGTACAAAAATCCATTTGATAATATAGTTAAACCATGTACATATGTCCCAAGAATAATTAACATTTACCTATAATTTACACCATATTTTTCTGTTGTAAACTTTTTCTTTTAGTCAGTTCTATACAAAAATTTTCTTGTAAATTACTTTTCAGTTTTTCTACATTTCTTTAAATTTACATATTTTGACTGATTAAATCCATAATTTTTAAAGCCATATTTTCATCAACAAGAAACAGAAATTAAAATAAATGAATTTTTATGACGTAGATAATGCTACTGTTGCCAATCTGCCATAATTAATTCAGTTCTAGTACTGTTTGAGTAAAGTATTTCCATATGGGCATGGGATTTAAAGTTACTTCACTACAAACAGTCTACTAATCTTTTTCAACCACATAATAAAGAAAATGAAAGCTAAGAAAAGAATGTATAATCTCTCACTATACAAGAAACTACAGGTATTGAAATAAGTAGACTCCTGTATGGAAACAAAAGTAAACCTCATAAGTATACCAAACATCCCAAAGCCTGATACAAAGATACTCAAGTCTACCTCTAGTACCAAATTAATTAGTATCTAATCATTAATAATAGTGAATTTATAGCCAGATTATTTAAAGTGATCATTTTGGTTGAGTAAAAAGTAAACCTCATGAAGTGACTAAAAATTTCAATTTTGATTTCAAATACAATTGTTAAACGTTGATAGAACATTGATAATAATGTTAAAAAGAGCAGTTCATTTACCAAGAAAAGAAAATGTCATGAAGATATGAACTTAAAGAAATACTACAAGATTAAATTCTCTCTCTCAGACCCAGAACATTCTTATTGATAGACTGAGAATAAGGGAAAAAGTTTTTAAAATTGCAAAAAACTTCAATTTACGGATATTTAAAGCATCAAATGCATGAATAGATTCTTTTAAAAGAAGACATAACCTGATCTATAAAATTGAACGGTGAGAGTAAAAGTATTAATCCTAAAACAGTGAAAGAGAGGAAGGAGAAAATAAATTCATTTCTTGAAGACTGAAAACCTAAAGACATATTTTAGGTTGACTAAATAGATTTACTTTTCAGTCTTCTACCTGGTAAAACTTTTGCTTTTGTGGGAGAAGTGCCACAAAGGAAAAATGAATAAACAGAGGTTAATAAGAATCAAAAATTAAAGACAACTGAGTTCCAACAACAAAAAAATTATTTCGTTCTTGAGTTCATGTCCAAGTCATCCATCTGAAAATTAGTGAACTCAAGTTCTTACCTCCAAACTGTACTAGTGATATAACCTCTTAAAATAAGGATTATTTTTGCTGTTGAAATAACTTCATTAGGATTTAAGTATGCAGATATAAAAAACTAAAGCATTGCACATAGCAGGTGCAAGATGTAAGTGTAATAATGTTCACTTCTATTAGGTGGAAATTCAAAACAAAATTAAGCATTCGTGATGCAATGCACTTTATTAAAAAATCATGCGATGAGATAAAGCAATCAATAATTGTAAACTGTTTTAGAAAAACTGGATTAGATTTTAATGGATGTCGAGTTTGGGAAGTGTTTGAAAGTGGGGTAAACTGACAATTGAAAAAACATGGAATATGAAAAAAGCATTTGATGACCTTGTTAGAGTTAACAGTGCTTTAAATATATGTGAATACTTAAACCTTAATGAAGCTACTCATCGACTTAAAATACCAGGATGTGATGAGGAAGAGGAGGAAGTTATTTGTGCTATACAAACTTTTTAAACCTTTTTGTGTTTCTTTTGTTAAAACTGTGTCTTTATTTCTAATTGTTTTTATTTCACAACGAAGTCTAAATGGTGAATGTCAAACACATCTGGTAAAATACCGATGTTATCATTCATTATAACAAACAACAGTAAGTCAACAATAGAAGTAAACTGAAAGTTGGTTTTAATGTAATTTTATAAAAAATTTGATGCAAATGATCATAAAAGCCATAATTATGCCAATAGAAGAGGGGTGGAACAAATATACAAAGGATACAGTACTGAATAAAGTGGATGTGTAGATAGTCTAAGGTCTTAAATTGTCACTTCATTGTGAAATAAAAACACGTTTTTGTCATTTAATAGTGAAAAAGAAAATATTCAAGGCAAGTTCAATAGAAAACTGGAAAAACACCATTAAAATTTGGGAGGATGAGCAATATATCATAGTAATTTTGACACATGAAACTTCAAATCACAGTTAATAGTAACTGCAACTGACAACATTGTTGACATGGAAGAACATAAGGCAGCATGCTGAGAAAACAGCAGCACCTCTCAAGTAGTGCATAAAGGAAGAACAGCATAATATTGTCAGATTTTTGACCAGCAGGGTATAAAACCAAGTGAAATCCATTGGTGTAAGCAAGTATAGTATGAATAGAATTCTAGGTTCAAAAACAGAACAGTTCTTCAGAAAATTCTTCACAGAATTCACTACAGTTCCAGCACAGATTATGACACATGCTGATTAGTTTACCACTAGCTTACAAAATTCCATAACTTGTTTGTTCTCCCTCATGTCACATTGGTATATCTATATTGCTTTCGTATATATATTTTTATTTTATCTTTCACATTCTGTATTCATTTGTATTAATGTGCTCATAGTATGTTTGTAGACACACATACATATAGAACATTGCTTAAATTTATATTTATTCATTTATGATTGTATTCTGTACATTTTTTGTGTTTTTGTTCCATTTACAGAAACAATCAAAGTTCTTAAATGCTCTATTTTTTGAATTTTTTTTTTATTTTTTTCTTTATTCTAAATGATAATCATTAAAGTATTGGGTTGTTCGGAAAATTCGTAGCGATTTTTAAGAGAAATAAAAAAAATTGTTTTAAAACTAAAAATGTATGTATGCACCATTGTTTTTAATGACGTGTTGCCATCTATGGGGCAGCTTCATGATACCCTCTTCGTAGAACTTTCCGGTTTTTCCCGCGAAAAACTGATCCACGTGGTTTTTGCAAGCTTCCAAAGTATCAAAGTTTTTATCATGAAGGGAATTTTGTAGAGAACGGAACAAATGGTAGTCCGACGAGTCAAGGTCGGGTGAGTAAGGGGGTGGGGTAAAACATCCCAGCCTAGTTCCAATAATTTTTGGCGTGTTCGTAAAGACGTGCGAAGGTCTGGCATTATCTTGGTAAAACACAATGCTTTTTCTATTGGCCAGTTCCGAACATTTTTTCTTTAATTGCCATGTTCAGCTTATCCAATTGGGAACAATACTTATCAGAATCAATTGCTTGATTCTGTGGAAGCAGCTCGTAGTACAGGATTCCTTTCCAATCCCACCAGACAGTGAGCGTGACCTTCTTTGGACGAAGACCGGCCTTTGGAGTTTTTAATGGTGATTCATTTTTCTTACCCCATGATCGTTTTCGGCTGATGCTGTTATAAATGATCCACTTTTCATCACCTGTCACTAAACGCTTCAGAAAAGGGTCATTTTCATTTCGTCTTTCAAGAGAATCACAAATGGAGATGCGATCCAGTAAGTTTTTTCCGTTAAGTCGTGAGGTATCCAAATGTCGTAACGATTCACGTATCCGAGCTTCTTTAGATGTTGAAATACAGTACTGTCTGATGATTTCACTATGTCTGCAATCTCTCGAGTTGTGTAATGAGGGTTTTCATCCAATAATGCTTTGATCTGGTCCTCTTCAATAACAGGAGGTCTTCCTGAGCGAGGAGCATCTTCAAGGCTGAAATTACCCGTTTTAAATTTTGCAAACCACTTTCGAACAGTTGATTCTGATACAGCACTCCCGCCATAAACACCACACATTGTTTTTGCTGTTTGTACAGCATTTTTGCCTTTACGAAAAAAGAAAAGAAACAAGTGTCGATAATGCACGTTGTTTGCATCCATTTTTTGCAATGAGACAAATTAAACGCTATTTGAATAATCTTAACGGTTTTTTTGTAACGGACGCGTCTCAAGGTCATTTATCGTAATATTCATTGGTTTGTACAATTCTAATCATTTTTGCGTCAATTGGTGTCTCGACTGTCGGCTATCAAAAATCGCTACAAACTTGCCGAACAACCCAATTATAATGTAACTAATGCTTTCAACCAAATTTAAAATTGCTGGAATTTCATGGTGATGTTTGTATTAATTCTTTGCTTAACCCTTACCCAGCCAAGGTACCGATCTATCGTTACCCTAATTGTTTAGCAAAACCACCAGGGTACCGATTGATCATTACCCTGTTAACAATCGATTTTTATAAAATTTATCGACAACAGATGTCAGCACTTGACGGCATCGTTTTGTTTATCGTCTGTTTCACATATTTTTGTCCAGGTGGTGTTTTGTTGACTTAAAAAATTTTAATTATCGATCTTTTTTCTTAATTTTTCATTTTCTGATAATTTTTTATTTCATTTTTAGCATATTCATGCAATAATATTACTATAATAAGTTCATTAATGCTATAAGTTTATTCAGCTATAATATGTTAATGCATTATAAATATTCAAGTTATGACCTTCAGTTCTGATATTTTATAATTTTTTTAATTTTTAATTTTTTTTTTAATCTAAAATATCAGCAAATGTTACATCTATTGCTACTGGTAATCATATGTTTATTACAAAAATATATAATCTTGTTTGATATGAAATGAATAAAGTATATTAGTTCATTATATTATTTGAAAGCAGAATAAAGTTCAAATTTCGAACAAATGTTTCATATAATTTGTGATAATTTCACAACGAATACATGTATAAATGTTATATCAAATTGTACAGAACAATATTCTACGTCATTCCGGCTCAGTGACAATAAGAATGAAGTAGCCAGACAATGTTAATTTTGACAAAAAGTAACAAATTTTCAAATTTGAATGTCAGTTATCATATGATATATTTTTTTTCTCATAAATTTTTCAAACAAACTTTATTGAAAAATGTCATATTTAAAACTAACTATATTGATAAATATATGTGATTTTTTTCATATGAATAAATAATAATTTAATTTTTGGTGAATTTTTAAAATAATATTGCCCGATTCACCTATTTTGCCCTTGGCTGTTTTTACAAAATAAGGGGGCGTGGCAAACGGCAGGCTAAGGGTTAATAAAGAAAGTAGTTTAATTTTAGAATATCTTTGCTTGGATTCTTGTCAATTTTAATTTTTTGCTGTCAAATGATAAATCACATAAAAGTAAAATAGTTTATGCATTACAAGGAATTAGAATTCTTTACAAGTATACAAGAGAATGATGCCAATGATTGATTTTAAGAGCCATTTGCCCATTTTTGAAGATGCTTATTATTATTTTGCTCTGCATCATTTTAAATTACAATGTCTTCTTTTCTCTTAACATAAATTTATTAAAATTTTTAATATATAGGTTAAATAAGTGCAAATAATATAAAAAGTTAATATTGTTTTCAAAGAATTTTTTAAATTATAAAAATGGCACAGCTCTGCAATGTGAAGCAAAATACAATAGAATCTTGTTTTAATAGATTACTATGGCTGCCAAAAATCATCCATTGTTCTGAAAATCTGTTATATCATAAACAACAGATTTCCTGCATACTCAGGAAAATATCCATCATTAAAAATATTTCTGCTTTTTAACCCCTACATACAAGAAATATCAGTACTTGAAATTATTCAGTTTCTTGAGATCTCTATTCTTTATTCTATAGAAACACATATGTTACAAGTTTGTATATTATGCTATATATGTGTAGAATAAAGCTGACAGAAATTGTATATACTGTAAGCACAGAGTCAAAGTACAGGGTGATTCAAGTCACAGAAATATTAAAAGATTAATAACTCGCAAACTATTTACAGTAAGATGATGCAGTTTTCACAGAAATGCTTAGAAAGAAATGGGATTTTTTGTGTAATAAAAATTTTAGTACCAAAATAGTTATATTTCTTGCTATAGATTGCACTGTAGCATTTGTAAATTTGTTAAAATAAGAATAAAAAAATAAAAATGTTCTTAGTGTAAGCTCTAGTAACAACTACACAAATTATGTAATCTTATCAAGCACCATCTAATGGCAAGAAATGTAACTATTTTGGTACAAAAATTTTTATTACACAAAAAATCCCACTTCTTTCTAAGCATTTCTGTGAAAACTGCATCATCTTACTGTAAATAGTTTGCGAGTTATTAATCTTTTAATATTTCTGTAACTTTTGAATCACCCTGTATATATGCTCATTAGCACTTCACTTGACTTCATGGTTTGTTTTGATGCTGCATTTCTGCCTATTGAATACAACAACCACTTGATATTAGCAATGTCATGTACAGCCTGTTTGTTGATGCTGACACTCATCAGCAAGGTCTTCATGTCTTGGAAAGACTCAATGGTCTTGCTAAATTTTGGCACTACACTTGGACTAACATCTGAATGTTCACTAGATGGCTCCTCCTCAATTGTATCAGTCTTCTGACTCTCTTTGTACAATTCTTCAATTTAACATATCCCAGATGTAACCTCATTGAACTACAAATTCCTGGAAACACCAATATATTAACTAAATGTTAATATTTGAGTCTTTCCAGGGTGTTTTGGCTGTTAACCTAAATGATGAAAAATAAAAGTTTACAATAGATGGGCTAGAAAAAATCTATTTTTCAAGTTATAGACCTGCTGAAAGGAGATAAAATTACATTGATTTGGCAGAACCTGGAAAAAAAATCCATTGTTTCACAATCCATAGGTTGGACAATTGAAGACAATGAAAGAAAACTTCCTAATATATTATATATCAAATAAACTGTTAATTTGATAAGAATGTAATATTTGTGATCATAATTATTATTTGAGAGAAATATTACAAAATTTTTCAAATAGTACATAATAGAAATTTAATATAATTACTTTAATTACTTACCCACATGCATGCTTCTAATCTTACTTTACTCATGATAGCTAATATAGTCATTGCTTTGGTCCCTTCTTCTGGGCATATAATTCTGCAATACAAGAAATAATTATATTTTTGGCAGTTAAGTATTTATCATTATAAAAAAATTTTTGCATTAAAATTAGATTACTAAATGTTTTCAGATAACTTAGTTATTTAAAATTATTTTTGGATATCATTTCTATTTCTTGAATGAGTATTGAGATGATAGATTAATTTTCCTGACAGTTTTACATTTTTATGTATATATAGACTATATAAATATATGTAAATACTAAAATACTGATAAAATAATTTTCTCTGCTTTTATGTTTAGGCAGAGTATACCTTTATGTATACATTTTTAAATTAACATTAATTCAAATTATATCTAAATAATGCTGACTAAAATTCAGCAATTTTTAATTATTAATGTAATTGAAACCTATAGGGTAGGTGATATTGTTATCATGTATTAAATTTAACAATTAGACATAATTTAGTTAGTTTATTAAAATGTTTTTAAGAAAACATCAAGCTGGAGTGAAATTGAAAAAAAAAGTTTCTGCAAATCAGGCAGAACTGAACAAATGAATGAGCAAATGTAAGTATATATATTTACATAAGCTCATTCATTTGAGTAGGATAGAATTATAGTCAACTAAGGGACATTAAGAGTATGTGGTCATTAAACATCCCATTCGATGTGACAACATTTAAAGCTCCTGGAAGCGTAACTGGATAATGTACATTCAGTATGGATGAGTTTGAATTCAAGTTCTGCTAAGAAGATTTTGGAAAAATCTTGATTACTAAAAAAGTTGATAAATTCATAGTAGTAGTTACTGAGTTTTTTCAACCTGTACAGTAATACCTCGACTTACGCTACCTTGACTTACGCAAACCCGGAGTTACACAATTTTTAAATTTCGTCGATTTGTCTTTTGTTTGAGCAACACGCAACTATTGTTTACTTACTCCCCCACATTATTGTTCAGCTTACACGTTTGGATGTGTTGTGCGGAATCGACGCATAGCTACAATTTATTTTGTGTTATTTATGTCTGTGTTGTTATATCTACGGAGACTTGAGAGATTCTACTATGTCATCTAAACGAAGTAGAACTGATTCTTCTGCATCAAACAAGAAAAGAAAAACTTTATCTTTGGAATGTAAAGTTAACATTATTAAAGACTTCGATACAAAAATGAAAAGGAATTACAAATTTTAGAAAATATAGACTCCGACAAACAGCGCATTTCTTCTACAAAACGAGAAATAAAAAAATCATTAGCATGCTACGAGGAAATTTTGCGGGAGAAAAATGAATCTTTGAGCCATCAGACGAATTTGTTAGATTTTATGAAGTCTTCTACATCAAAATAACTTCGGTTTACGATTTTAATAATATAATTTGTTATACATATGTATTATCTAAAATTTTATTAAACATTTTTTTCTAAATTAATATTTTTTTTTTAGTCTCCGGCCCCAGTTAAAAATAATTTGTATGTATTTATATGCGGACTTATGCGAATTCGACTTACACGGTTATCGCTCGGTCCCACCTATCGCATAAGTTAGGGATATTACTGTATTATCCTAAATTTTTCAATATATGAAAATAACTTTTTCTTCTTCTTTAAAACTTACACCTGTAAGTTTGTTAAAGAATACTGTTATATTGATCAATTATATAAAATTTTCAGTACACTTGCATATTTTCAGTTATATATGCCACTTCATTCTTTCAAAAATAATCTAGGTATTAATTATTTAATTCTAGATATATTTTATTATTAGTTGGAATATAATTAAAGATGTATCTAAATATATTAATTAACTAAATCTACTTACTCGTCTGGATAAGGTGGTTCAGGGAAATTTACGCTACTGCATTCGTATGCCGCTAATGTTACGGCAGCAATGTGTGGACCCTGAAAATTTAATATATATTAATTTATGAAAGTATCAACTCAACAAGAAATTTATCTGAAAATATTATATCAACTTCCTTCTTAACAAAATCATTCATAAAAATTTTCAAAAATTTTAGTCTCGAAATAAAATAATTTTGAAAAATAACTTTCCTGTTGTTAAATCTCAAAATAAAAGTTTATTTATTATTAGTCTAAAATTTTTTTAATAAATAAAATCAATCAAGAAAACACATTCCAAATTATGAGAAATATATTTGCATACAAATAAAAAAAACTTGGGAAAAGCTAAACAACATACAGTAGACATTCATTAAATGGTGCAGATTGTCAAAGGTGTGAAATTACTAAACATTTCTGTGTTTTTACAAAATTCAATAAGTTATATGCAATCTGAATGTTGCAGACATTGTCATACTTTTTACCAGTGCATACTGTACACGTTATGTGCATATGTTTCCAATCTGCTTACTCTTTAAATCAGTCTGACAATGATGCAGTGCATGACTATGCTGTTAACACTTATTGAAAAATCTGACATTAATATATCCATTTTGAATACTAGAGTGTTCTACAAACCACATTATTACCCATTATTCATGCTTTCCCATTCACATGACCCATTAATTAATGTATAAAATTGCAGTGTTCAGAGCTCTAGTCAGAAGGGCATATACACTATGTTCAAACATCACAGACACCATGAAAGAACTTAAATATATAGAGGAAATAGCCAGAATATACAAATATGATAAAAAGGTCATTCAAAACCTGGAACAAAAAACGGAAAAGAAACACCAATCCACATCTGGTACCCAATGAACAAATGTGTGAGATCGGTCTAACCGATATGTGATTTCTGGCGCCTTTTAGGGTTCCGAAAAGGTCGAAACCCCACTCGAATGACACCAATATGTGAGAACGGGGGGAGGTCAAGAGAAAGTCGTATCTCCCTTTCCGGTTACTCACGTGTCAAGGATGGCTGTTTCGTTTGTTAGCATTACGCGTTACGCGAGTGGATAGGAGGTGAGACGGATGGGGTCAACGATAAGGCGAAGCGATATTCGAGACAAAGAGGAGACCATTTAACAATTATAACAAGATTTATTAATATTTAACAAAGGACACAAAGACAAAATCTGACTAAATTCCCTAAGTCGCGTAGAGGTCGAGAGAGAGAGCTTACAAGTTCGGTTCATACCTCATTTTAGTTCCTGATGGTTAGCACTTGATATCCTCGATGGGGAGATTATAAAACTGTAATAGGCACAGTTTATATAGTCGCGACTGAGCGCGGAGACGTTCGGACAGTAGGTCCGAGTCGGTGACGACGATCGACGGCGGTTTGTCCGGCAGATGATAGGAGACTCCCCCGAGGGGGTGGAAGGAGTGGCTTTTATAAGTTTTTGCCTGGGAAATCGGTCACGTGATCGTAAGCGGATGACGATTTGTGTCATAGGTGTTCCCGGGATTCAAAATACATGACGAATTCGGACGCTAAGTGTAAACTAAGGTTGCAAGATGATCTGATCTAGTTTAAGAACAAAGGATTGTTGACAGTTATCTGGCCGGGGACGCATAGTTTCTCGTCCAGGGCCGTTTTTCGACAGGATGTTTATACTAGGGGAAAATTCCTAAAACGAATTATTACAAAAAGTGACTCTGATAAAATCCAGATCTCACAAATGCATAGTTATAGATTTTGATAATAGACTCAAATCAATTTATAAATAAATTGCTAAATATTTAAATGTCAGCTTATGCTTCCACAGAAATGCCACAATCTATATATTGCTACATAACAGCACGGATGAGACAGACAACAATAATGCACCGGGTTTATATTCTATCCCACTAAAAAATGCAAGGTTCAGTTGCCAACTTGCATACATTGGGTCAGCAATTAGATCTTTAAAACACAGAGTCATTGAACACAAATACAACGTAGATAACAATAAACCCACAACTGTTTTAGCTCAATATGCAACAGAGCCCAAGGTGTCCACAAATCTAAATGTAGCAAGAATGATAAGAGGAGTCTATTATCAAGAACACTGGAAACATTTAAAATCTTCAAGACCACATTGAAAAATAATTGTATTAACCATAAAAAAATTTAGAATCCTTATCGAATGCATGACGTTAACCCTACAAATTAATTATATCTAAATAAGGCATAGGCATATGGAATTCCTATGGTTCATTGTATTTGTATTTTTATTGTATTTTTGACAAGACTATGGTCTTGTTTATAAAATCATACTGTGTTTTTATTACCAGCTTAGAGGTAGGAAGGAGTACATGTCAAGAGTTGATATTTGGCACAGAGTATTAGGTGCCCAAATCATTTGCGCATAAAAAAATCCAGACTTGTAGGTAGTCAGGGGACAGAGAACTGAGTCAGAATAAAATACAAAATGGTGACCCTCTTCTACAAACAGGCAAAACAGGCATCTCACCCCACCGAAGTCAGGTGGGGAGAGTACCACCCACAGTCATTCTAAGAAGTAAATTTTGACCTTATAACTGAACACACAGTATCTTCTATTTTAAATAAAATTTGTAATCTAATTTTGTAAATTTGGGAGTGCTTCAAATATGACGTTAAAACAGGGTTATATGTCATTACAAGTGGTTTTTTTTAACATTATCTAATACAGTAAAATCGTGAGACTGATAAAAATTTGACATGTAGGGCAGAGGGTGCCACCATGTGACCTCACTTTGCTCCTAAACTCTAACAAAGAGAGACATCTTTTCACTTCACGTTAATTAACCTTTCAAGTTGACAGCCGTGCCGATCTTGGATTTGTATTACATCTCAACACTATTGTAAATATTGCGTAGCCAATCCAAATTAAGTAAATTACCAGTTTCTCAGTTAATTTTTACAGGCAGAACAAAAGATGCAGAACATGTGGTCGAGGTCAACAGACAAGATAGGACACAACCCAGTATTGTTAGTGCAAAATAGAAAAGTAATTTTGGATGATACAATAGCCAAGATTATTTTTTCAAAAACAGGAATTTTCGTTAGGCATCAACAAAAATTCAAACCTGGCCGTCACGTAACGAAAAGAAATTTCGACATTGGATAGGTTAATTTCACTGAAAATGCATCATGGATGTCCTCGTGGTCGTGCCCGGCAAAGTTTGAATGACTGCGCTCAAAACCAGCAATACCAAAGAAGATTGGGGAATGAGAACGAGATCTGCCTTAAGCGTCAAAGTGATCATGCTTAGTAGTGAGTCTCCGAGACATAGTCTTGTCCCAAATACTGCTTTGCCGTTTTACTTGTTAACTTTTGTGTGTATATGCTATTTTATTAATATATAATGGTTCAATATATTTATATATACACAATTATAATGTTTAAAAAGAATTTATAAGTAGTCATTGAAAATTTAAAACATTTCTTGTTGAAATTCGAATTTGTAAAACTTCAAACCTGAAGCAGGTTTATAAAATAAACCAAAAACGTTTGTTATACAAATTCTGCTTGCTGAAGATTTATATAAGATGGGAGCATGTTTTTGTCTGCTTTAAGAAGAAAACAGCCTTCATGAAACTCAAGTTGTTTCTTATGGGAGCATGTATTATTATGAAATGTTCCTATTTATTATACACATAAGGAAATAGTTTTTTTACTGTATCACACAAATAACTTTCTGATTTGGGACATTATAGCAAAGCAAAAAGTAAATGTATTACACTTCACTGCAATCATGTTTGATATGAAACCATAAACATACAAATTATTACAAATATATACAGAAGGCAAGCATTGGCAAATAAAATCTTCTCTCTGCAGCGTGGTACGTGGGAATAGGGACTCCTTTACCCTGCGGAGTACATGTTCATATTTGCTATGCGTGAATCCAGCACGAGATACCGCCACTCTGACGATGTCTAATTCGATTTTTGCTGCTAGCTGCGTAGACAGAAGCAACAGTGCCCTTCTAACAAGTGCAGCAATGGCGGCATTCATATACCGCGACAGTTGGAAAGCATCTACTGGGATAATATACGGTAACATGTTAGATTTGTGATAAACGGCAAATTGCGGCCCCTCAACCGAAATCAAAAATCGAATTAGACGTCGTCAGAGTGGCAGTATCTCGTGCTGGATTCACGCTTGGCAAATATAAAATCTTCATTTGATGAAAATAAATTCAATTTGTAAAATTTTCAGGAGGAACACTGAAAGCAATGTTCATTCAGCACAATACAATGTAGACTAAGTATAGATTTCTGCCTGGGGTTTTCAGTATATCACATATTCATTTCATTAAATTATTCAACTTAATTATAGATGACTGAGATACACTGATTTGATAATTCCAATAACAACGATAACAATAACAGAAAAGCATTCGACAGTGTTCCACACAGTTGGCTGCTACATATTCTACACATGTAAAAAATACATCCATCACTCATTGACAAACACAATAAAATCATATACATTATAGACATATACATTCCAAACACTCACAATATACAAAACACATGCACTGAAAAAATCAGCAAGTATACAGAACTCGCTCAGGAAATAAGGTATCTGTGGAGGATGGATAGGATGCATATTGTACCTGTCATTCTCTCCTCTACAGGTGTGATATCACACACACTACACAAAAGCCTGGGCACATTACAATTGAACAGAAACACATATATCACACTACAGAAGGCCACTATATTGAATCGTCATATTGTTAGGAAATTCCTGAATACAGACATACACACTGACACACTTATTTAATTTTTGTCTTGTTTTGGTTACTATGCCTTGACTGGTCCAACATAGTATACAGCCATCAGTGTCAACAGAGTATAGCCCACTAAACCCAACATAATAATAACAACAACAACACCTCTAAGCAAAGTTTTTACCATTGACACTACACAAATTACTCTTGTAGTTGAGTAAAAAGTTAAATAGACTGGTTTATATTCCAAATAATTTAAAAACAAATTTTCACCAATGTACATTTCAAAAGATTTTAGTAATGGAAATTTTCACAAATTTTAAAAATTCTCTTTGCAGTTAAATTTCTCTTAAAAATTTAAAATTTTCCAGGTAGGTTGCTATCTTGTACACAACATTCAAAAGTCTAGACACAGATAAATTGATAAAATCAATACACAATTCTAAATACTTTTAACTTACCAAATATAAAAGAAAAGTATGCAACCCAGTTCCCAATCCAACAGATGATAACACACCTAATCCAACCCAATAGAGGCTCCAAAGAATTTTCTTTTCTATTACCATGACATACTGTAAAAAAGATACATAAAAAACTTGAAATGTAACATATAATCAAATAACTTATACTGAACTTTAAAAATTTTATTCTGATTTTTAATACAGAAAAATATAAGTATAGATTTTTACAATACTCATTTTATAAAAGACAAGAAAGTGCAATTGAAGCCGTTTAAGTTTGCTAGTAACAAATCTTAGGAAAAAAAAGAAAAAAATTCTTTTTATGGAAGACACTTAAAAATAGAAAAACATTTCTGATTTGTTCATTTTGTTTTTGCTTGCTTTTAGCAGGCCATTTTTTTATTATTTAGAGTGTCTTTTTCATGTTGTGTGGCATTGCTTTTGTGCAAATTATAAATATGAAAAGTAAAATAAGATGACAGTAGTAAAACAGTGTTGATATGAATATATGAAAGAAAGATTTTCAAGTATAAAATTGTCAATAAAAATCATACAAGTACTTTGACTTTAACATTTTGGCTTTTCTTCAAATATGTCTAATTGTATAATGTTTTTGGTAAAATCCCAACACACAACATTTAAAAATTTTTATAAAATATAACTTTTGAAAACATAAATTTGACAAAAAATGTTCAAAAACTAAACATTGCTAAACATAAATTGTAAAATTCTTGCTAAATTAAAAAAAAAAAACATGATTTGTAAAAAAATAGAGAAGCCATCATTCTAGATCAGTGTTTCCCAATGTGGGGCCCACGCCCCACAGAAGGGCAATTCGATTGTTGGGGGGGAATTCGAAAATGCACTTGTCCAGAGTTAAAGTTAACCATATAGCTGCTGTACACCATATTTATTGTAAATATTGATTTTAGTTAGTTTTAGTTTTCTTTGTTCTTCATTTCCCTTTCCTTCTAGAACTTTCCTTTATAACCCTTTTCCCTTGGGTAGGATTAACAATTCTGGGAACCACCGAGAACAAAGAGATGAACGAGGTCCTTAGGCTGGTGAAAGAGGAGAAAGGACATTCTTTGCCCAGATTTCGAGGTGGACAGACACGAGTTGTGGTGTTTCAGATCGCATTTGGCAACGACTGGAAAGTGCAAGAGACTTTGATGAAAGGATCGGGTTTCCTCGTGGTCACCATAAAACAGTGTGGCAATTAAGTGCAAGAAAAACTTCAATGAACATGACAAGAGATCTTCCAAGAGAGTTCAACGTATATGTGAGGGGGACAAAAGAATTTTAGAAAGACTTAGGTGGGGAATAGCACAAAAAAGGTTGGGAAACACTGTTCTAGATTTATCATAAATCTACAACAACAGTCTCTCTATTTATGCAATAAAATAACAGAGTGCAGTCAATATGACATTAGTAAATAATAAGGTTTAGATTAATTTGATGTTACATAATGTATATGTAATAGGGAAGAGATCTGGGAACCCAGTTAACTAATTCATTGTCTCAATTGCTTCAAAAACATTTCATGATATGGCTGCAATATTTGGGTGGGTATTTTCTTGCTGGAAGCTACTTTATCTACTGTTGAAAATGGTATGGCCATCAAGTTTACAACATAATCCACATACATAGCACAATGAATGTTTGCAGATAAGAAGACTAGGTCTCATTCACTATCACAATTGACAGCATTCTAAACCACAGCTGTCCAATATACAGCATGCAAAGCTGTTTAATCCAGCCCATTAGTTGCTAGAAAAATCTCTTTTATACATTTGTTGAAACAAATTTATTATTATATTTAAAAACTAGTATGATATAATTTTACTTCTTTGATACTACATATAAATGTTTTAATATTGAGGATGAAATTTCAGATGAAATCATTAAATCATCTTTGTATAATGCACTAGACACAACTGTGTTAAAATTAGAAACAAAATAAGTAATGGCATCAAATGTTGAAATTATAAATTTTATTCAATCAAAAGACTTCAACCACAGACAATTCAAAAGCTGTCAGAACATAATGATATAATTTGTTATATTTACATTAAATAATTCAGCAGAGCAGCAATATAACATTTATGATCACTGCTAGGAGAAATAGAAACATTCATGAAATGCAAAAGAAATGTTACTTTCTTGAAAACTACCATACAACAGTTCCATGGCAAATGCCAACCACACAGAAGAAACCTTCATCACAGAATTACTTTATCTGCTGAAACATTTTCAGGAAGAACCTCTTCTCCATCATCAGTGATATTCTGATGTACAAAATTTTAGAATACTGTCGATAGAAGGAGGAAAGTTGAACAGGACACTGAGAAGAAATGTGAAATAATTGTGATGAAGTTGAGAGAAGAAAAGAGCAAGATGGAGAAGAGAACAAATGTGTTAGTTAATGACACGAGAGCTTACAAGATGTTATACAGGCAAGTAATGAGGTATAGATAGAGAATGGTTTTTGTGAAGTACAAATCAATTTTCAATATGTTGAGGAATGAAAAAGATACAGCACAACAATCCAGGAAATATGTGATAAAGACATACATACATAAAAGAAATACTTCAGCTTACACGAGGTGTTTAGCTGGCAGAAAAGAGGGTAAGGGAAAGAGGAGGGGTAGAAGGAGGGAGAAGAGATAGACAGATGTGATAAAGACAAAGGGATGAAGGAAAAGGAGTGGTATGTAGGTCTACAAAAATAAATTTGAGAGAATAGAAGAAATGTGATTAAACATAGTTCAAACACAAGCATGACATGAGAGGCACTAGTTGGAGGAATGAGGATATTATGGGAGTAAACAAGGATATTATAAAAGAGAGATGCTTATATAAATACAAAAACAGTTGAGCAGATGTGTTTTTATCTTTTAAGCTTGGAGTGTAATGTAATAAATAAAAATGATGCATATGTACTGCTGAAAGTTTCAAAATCAATGATAAAAAGAGGAGAGATGACAAATGAATTGAGGATTAATTAGGAATTGGCAACTGAAGAAGTAGTGAAGATGAAGCAGTAAAGAGGGTATGGGTTGGGTAAAGAGATGCAGTATATTTAGTATGATAAAAGTGTTTTTTGTAATTGTTTCTGGGATTCAGACTTGAATTTTGATAAAATATGAACATAATAAGCCAAACGATCAAGTAATGAATCAGGCTAATTTACCGCTACTATTAATAATTAAATTATAAGTAATTTGGTACTAGAGGTAGGTGTTAGGTGCCATCTCTTATTAAATTTAATAATTATAATTAAATTAATATTTTCTTCCAGAATATTCTAAATTATTTAGTAAATATTAATTTAATTATAATTATTAAATTTAATAAGAGATGGCACCCAATGCCTATCTCTAGTACCAAATTACTTAGAATTTAATTATTAATAGTAGTGGTAAAGTAGCCAGATTCATTATGGTGATCATGTGGCTTATTATTAAAATATCAGGCTTTGAAATGTTTATAGAAAAATAAACATAGAAAGAACATAGTTTTGAGTTGAGGAATTTTAATTTTTATAACTGAACTGGAACATGAATATAATATTGGTCTTATCTTGCATATCATATATAGAAAAATGTTTGAAAATTTTGCATTTTAGAATACTACTAATGATGGGAAGAGGTTCTCAAAAACAGTTCAGTAGATAAATAATGATTCCTGGAAGATTTGTCTTTTGTGTGGTTGAGAATGTTATTTATTTAAAAGAACCTGAATAGATAAACAATTTGAAACTTTTTGTAGGCATGACAAAATATCTTGACAATCTAATTTTGAAACTGCATAAGGTTTCAAAATTAAATCTAGCTTCCAATCAATTCCAGCTTATTAAATCAGAAATTTGAAAATGTGCAAGTAATCATTACAAACTTAAATCTGCTAAAAATCAATTGATTAATGTGTGTTGTTCATTTCAAAATATCAACAATAAGAAAAAAAGGACTACAATGAATATTAAAAATATTCATATTTATTAATAAATTAAAAAGAAAATTACCTTCTGATGAGGCCCTTCCATTTGATAAATAAGAATTCCTAAGCCAATAAGTGTTGAAATAAATACCACTAACCATTTGAATTGCCATAATCTGAAAAAAAAACTTATCAGAATGATATTTGAAAAATTAAAATAAATTGATTTAAAAAAGTAAACTTACTTAATAAAAAAATTTTCCAATAGAATTAGTAACTGATTTACAAAGTATCTAAATGTAGTTATTGGTTGTTTCCAAAGAACTAATTCTTCTCTCTCTCTCAATTCTTCCATTTTTAATCTTGCTCTATTGGCAATCGAAGATGAAGATGTCTGCACTGATATACTTGAAATTGGTAAAATTCCTCCATTACTATTACTGTTTAAATTTTTTCTTGCTTTTGGTAAAGTGTCCATATTTTCAGACATTTTCTGTTTATCCCACTTTTCCAATCGTTTTACCTATTCAAAAATGCCATTTTAAACAATTATTAATATATAAAAAATATTGTATTTGATAATTTTTGAAACATCATTAATTTTCTAAGTTTATTAAATTAGTTTTTGAGTAATTTTTTTACAGTAAATAATGGAAACATAAAAATAAAATAAATTTTTTGCATTATTAAAGTAAGATGAATAATTCTGACAATTAATGAAAAACTGCAGTTTTTTTACATTGAAAATGATTCTTAAAATTTATAAACTGCTTTACATTATAAGATTGGATCCTTTTTAAAAATATTTTGCTAATATTAGGATAAACTTCATTCAATATACTAAATAAAGGTTATCCACATGTTTTCAAAACTTTTTATCTTCATTCTTAAATACATCATTTGATCTTTGTTCAAATAAAACTTAGTTTTACAGAATGCCTTTAATACTGTTAGGCAGAGAACAAAACTAACATTAAACCTCCAATCTGAGAGTGAACAAATAACACAATAATTAAATCATTAATATACTAAATTAATACATATTAAAAAATTGAGTTCAAGTGCTTTCAGATTTATCATCATCCTTAAAATTGCTTAATACATTAAAGACATCAGGAGAGGAAAGGATTGAAATAGTGTTTCCCAAGAAGCCCATAATAGAAACATTGAGATGCTGCAAATTTTAAAGTCAGAAAATAACAGTGTCACTAAAAATTCTTTAAAGTACCTTCTAAAATAAAACTCCAATAAGTCCTTACTCATAAATGGTACAGACTAATGTTTTCGATCCTCCACTCTGGATCTTCGTCAGGTCAATGGTTTTTAGAATCTGAACACTTTTGATTATCTTCACAAATGTTGCATTTTGAGTATTATTGCATTTTTTAATTACTAGAATTTTATTTGAAAAGGTACTTTAAAGAATTTTTTTTATACTGTCACTCCAGTCTAAAGGAATTGCGAGTAGAACAGTGTCACTGTGGAATCAGTTTTGACTTATCGAGAAACAGTAAAGTAATATTGTCAACCGTAAAGATGAAGATCATCTCCCATATCTTGAAATGACTGATCTCCAAAATGTTCAAAATATTAATATACAACCTATATAAAAAATTTTTAATTTTTAATTAACTATCTGTTTTCTTTCTATCATGACATAGTTGTTGACAAAATATTACTAGGTAATGATGTTATAAGTTGTTCTAAGCATTCCTGAAGATAGATGTAAGCCTGAAAGCACTTAAACTTAATTCATCATGATTTTAATGCTTTTTCTCCATTACAAAAGATACACAGGCAATCAAAAAGTTCCTGGAATGGAACTCCAGATGGCAAAGGTGAGGTAAGATTGTGTGAAGATTACAATGTCTGTTCAGAACTACAACCAGTCTGGACATGTCTCAGTGCTCAGTGACATTATTGTTCAATTTGATTTTAATGTGAGTGTTTACTTTTGGCATCATGTCACAATTCGAATGATATGCAAAACATTAAGTTCATGTGCAAATTAGGAAAATTTGCTTCAGAGACACTATTGTCCCTGCAGCAAGTTTACAGTGATACTGCACTAAAGAAATCTGCAGTTTTTGACTGGTTTTCATGGTTTTAAGAGAAACTTGAGGATGAGAAGCACAGCAAAAGGCTGTCCAGATACAGAACCGAAGAAATGTTTGCCAAAGTGTAACACTACAGTCGAGTCCGTATAAGTCAACACCCCAAGAGGAAGTGGAAATGTGTTGAGTTATCCAGTATGACGACTAAAGAAAAGATGAAGAAAACCACAGAACTACAATTAGGAAAATACAGTAGTGCTTTATACAGTGCATGAAATGTATCTCTTTGACCATTCATCACTAGCACTAAAGTTTGTTTCTACTTCAAGTACCTCAGCAATTTCCATTGCGTTTTGTTTCAGTATCATCCCTGAAACAGGAAGATTTGACGAACAAATTTGCTTTAGCCAACATACCAGAGCATCTTCGACATTTTTGTACGGTGACTTTCTCTGGCATTTTCGAGCAGGGCTTTGGAGCAGAGCTGGAGCAGGAGCATGGAACAGATGGAGCAACAGATTTTTACTCAGAGCAAGAGTGGAGCCGGAGCATGTAAATTTGTAGTGCTCTGCTGCTCTGATAGATATATTTGAGCCAGCGAGAATGGAAGTGGCATAAGTCATAAAATTTAAAAATTGAGTTAAGTCCATGTTTGAAATCCTCTGACATAGTTCTGTTTTGTTTAGAATGAAAGTGGCTTTAGTCATTAGTACAGAAATTCACCACTAGGAGCAGCACTAATATTCATTTCTTACATTTGATTTTTCAATAACAATTTCAACAAACAATTAAATATTAAATTAAATTTCTCCAATTAGCCATACAGTGACTTATGCCACTTTCATTCTCACTGGCTCATTTCATAATTTGCATTTTGCATTGTTAAGTTTACAACACTAATATTAGAGAGGTTGAGGTGCACATATTCAGCCCAAAACGTGAACGGCGGATGGACGAGTGCCGCCATCTGGCAATTCTATACGATCGATAATGGCATTTGCTATGTCTAGAATGGCGAGTAGACAATCAGCTTAAACTTCATTTTTTTGTGTTTGTGGTTAAAATTATAATGTATTTTATTAAAATAATGATTATTTAAGCATTTACGAATAATATTGTAAAGAAACAGACAATTTTAATCCAGAAATTATTTAATAAAGTTCAAGTTTTTAGCAAGTGATGTGAAGTGCCTATAGAATTTACATATATTTGTCTTCATAACAGCTTATCTTAAGGTAGGTTTGTTCGTCCACGACATCATCTACCATCAACAGCATAATACATTTGTAAATTTTTTAAAAATTAATTTTCCAGGCTGCTTTCAAATTTACATAAGCCACTACTTCCCTCAACAAAAGTATGAGGTAGTCTTATTGTCCAATCCTACGGTAGGAGACACAATGTTAATTAAAAATAATTATTTAGTGTTATTAAACATTCTATAAATACATTTAAACAGTTTAATTTGTTTATTTACCTTTGCTGGTAACCCTCAATATTAAATGTATCTGTCATTTTTTCAACAAATTTTCGTGAGTCAATGCACGACGTTCACTGAGTCATGTGATGTTGTGAACGAGCACTGCAAGGTCTTTTACTTGGACTTAAAACATCAAACATGTACTTCTGCTTGCTGTACAAGTTTAACGCTTGTACTTGTGTCTCAACTTCTCTATTATTTAACATGTGGCAAACTTGTCAAGCGACACATAATCTTGCAATTTTTGCATGTGCTTGGTCATGAGTGTGATAGTCGTTCGTTTCTGTTTGCAATCAGTTTATTTTAATCGTATGTCGTAATTCGTAATTTGCTTGCAGAGGTAAGATTATTATTATTTGGTTACTGTATTTTACAGACTATAAGACGCACTTTTTTCTTCGAAAAATTGCCTCCAAAATTAAGGTGCGTCTTATAGTACGTAGCGTCTTATAGTCCGTAAAATACAGTATTTTGTATGCAAGAATGTTTATATGCATTATTTCTCAAGTGTTATTAATTGAGAAATCTGAATTGAGAAATTGAGAAGTGTTATTAATTGAGAAATATTTGATTATTTAACATGTTAACTGCCATCCAATATGCCGGCCGTTGTATTAGTTAGGGCCTCACAGAGCCATCCAACGCACAGGCCTAGGACCTCACAGAGCCATCCGACTGCCAGCCGTCGCCCGACATCGCTATAAACAATGTAGTTTCACTCAAGGTTAAATTATCCTGGCTTTGTAAGACATTGTTTTACATCCTAGTGGTGGCCTCTCACAGACATCTATGAAGTTGGTTTCTGATTGACGACTGTCAAACCACCACGAGGCTCATGAAGGGGTTCGACGGTCAGCGGTCAAACCACTTCATCTGATAGTGTTTTTTCTAATAGTGAATAGTTAAAACAAGGAAAAAATATCAAAAACTAGTTTAATTATTCTCTTTTATTACATATAAAGTAAATAATATCTATAAAGTTGGTTCGACCGCTGGCCATCGTATGGCCTCACGAAGTGGTCCGACAGCCGGCAGTTGTAGTTTTTTTTTTAATAAAAAGCTATTTTATATCTGACAGTGTTTTTTAAATAGTTAATAGTTAAAAAAAGGAAAGAATATCAAAAACTAGTTTAATTATTCTCTTTTGTTAATATAAAGTAATTAATATTAAATATTTCGTGGTTTTATAGTCTCTGACGTATGGTCTATACTTTTATAGGCCATACGATGGCTGGTTATCATTGATATATATATATTTTTTTCTTCACTCTGCTGACTGTTATATAATGACCCTTCTATTTATATCATAATAAAATATTAAATATCAAATTTTCTCATTGTGGCCTGAAAAAACAGAAAATATCATATTACAGTTAGCCTGATAAAACGGAAAATATCATATTACAGGTGGCAGTTAATGTGTTAAGCCATGGCGTCAAACCAAAATTTAAAACCGTCACTCATGGTAGATAGTCAATTTACGGAAGAAGAGCTTAAAGAAATATTTGAATATGGTAATGGGAAGAAGTCAGTTACATGCAAGATGGAACACATCGTAAATGGCAAATCTATACAATGCTTGGTGGCATAATCTTGAAGTGTAATCATCCTGAAATTTATGAAGGGTTAGTTAAAAAGAAGGATCAACAAGATGAAGCTGCTGCAAGAAGAAAATGTAATCATAAAAATTTTACCATTGCTCTTTCAGGTCATAAGAAATACAGAACTGATCAACCAAAAATTGATACATATTTTACATCATTGAAGATTACAATCACTATGGATAGTAATACTTTCCACAAGGGACTTGTTGAGATGGTTTGTATGAGTATGATACCACTCACTACATTCACATTAAATAACAAAGGATTCCAAAAAATTGCTGGCAAAATGGCTTGGAAACTTGGTGTATCGATAAGATATGATGCTGTTCATCAATTAGTAATAAGCACAGCAGAGTCTGCTCGCATCAATCTAAGACAAACTTTAAAAGAACAATTATGCTTTTTAAGCTAGATGCTGCAATCCACAGAAATAGAAATTTTCTTGCCATCAATGTACAGTGGGTTAAAGATCCTTCCCTAATATTGCCAGCGTGGACTAATGATAATACGAAAATTCAAGTAATGAGGTGTGGGATTCACACTCTTCAACTGGCCATTTGGAATGGATTAAAGAATGAATGAATAATAAAAATACTAGGGAAAATTCAATAGGTTATGGTAAAATTACGAACGTCAACAATTCGTAATGTTTTGCTGAAAATATATGATAAAACTCAATCCCTAGGTACAATAATGAGATGGGGTTCTACATATGCCATGCTTGATTGTCTTCTTTTTTCAAAGACTACTGCAACCAAGTAGCTGCTGCCGAGACAAAAGACCTAGAACTTAGCAAAGCAGAATGGGATGAAGTAAAAGATATCAGAGCTGTTTTAGAAAAACCAAATATTTTGACAATTGCCCTTCAAGCTGCCGATCTTACTCCGGGAATGTTTATGAAAGAATGGTGTAAACTAGAAAAATGTATGGAAGAATTTGGAGGATATGTTACATTAGGAATTCTGTCATCCATGAAAAAGCAGAAAGAAAAGCTTTTTCAAAGCACACATTTTATTGCTGGAGTGTATGTTGATTCTAGGTATAGAATCTTATTAAGTGCAGCAGAAAAACCAAAATCAAGAGAAGGTCTTTCAGACAAACAATGGTGAATCAAAAGGCAAATACTAATTGAGTTGGCTGAAGAGCCAGCAACTGTTGAGCCGTCACAGCCAACCTGTAATATAAAAAATATAAATTCGAAAGACAATGATTTTGAAAAAGAATTGGATAGAAGAGAAAACAGTTTTGTCAAATTTCCATTATACATAATAAAGATGACAACCAAATAGACAAACATATTGAGAGAGACTGCAATGCAATAGAGGATGCGGGGACATTAAAGGTGAATGTATTCAAAGCCATTGACCATTATCCAGAGTGCATCAGAAAAGCATGCAAAGTCTCTTCAAGTATGCCTACTTCTCAAGCAAGTGTTGAGTGTCTATTTTCTGGATTAAGATTAATTTTAAGTGATAATAGGCAGTCAATGAAGAACGATTTGCTGTCTGCCATTTTATTTATTAAAATCAACAAATAAATTTTAAGTTGTATGTTAATTTTTTAAATAATAAATTAGTAAGCATTGTTAGGTTTCAAATTCTCATTTCTAACAGAAATGTGAAACACTTGCTGCAAATAACGCATGAATGAAATATGAGATAATGCAAAATCGGATTCTGCTGTGATGTTAAACTGTGTGGCGTAAACTTTTTTTTTTTCAGGAAGGGGAATCAACTTATCAGACGTCTAAATGAGTGTGGAACAGAGAAATTACGTCGGTTTATCCAGTGGTGACGAGTTAAACGATGTCAAGTAAACCAGAGTTTTTTAACATTAATGTCTATGTAAGTCAGCTGGGACCAAAGAAAATTGACTACTTAACTGACGGTGTCTAGTTATACCTATGATGACTTATGCAGACTCAACTAATTTGTTCTGAGCCATAAATGACGATGAAGTTGGAACAAAAAGTTCTCTCTCACAGATCCATTCTTGCAATTCTGACAATTTGAAGTTGAAAATGTGTCATTGCAAAGTGCATTGCGTAGCAGCTAACCACATATCAGCTGGAATGTCGCATGCTCATAATTGGAGATTTGTTTAAAAAAAGTATGAAGGATACAATGTTTCTCATTAGGATCATCACTAATGATGAGTCACAGGTGTTCACAAGCATGTCACAAGGACATCAAATCCAATGCAATACCCAAACTCCTGAATATTCCAAAAGCAGCCTTCCAATGGTGCTTCCAACAGTGACAGGATCAATGAGGCAAATATGCATGTACTGAAGCGTTCTACTTTGAAGGCGATTAGGTACCATTACAGTGATATACCATAATTCCAGGAACTTTCACTGCCCTTATATATTGATTACATAATTGAAATTTACATAATATATTAAATCATAGTATCTCACATAAAAAATAACAGGAAAAACTTATTTGAAAAGACTGTTGTAGTATCTGCAAATCTGAGGATGGAGCTTCACTACTGATTGTCTGTATATTGCTATAATTAGATTTATTGTCATCCTGAGAAGCATGATCTCAGGATTGGCACAAACTTACATTGAGCTATAATAAGCTTATATTGGGCTTATTATAGATCAATATAAATCCAGCTGCATCATATGATTAGTTGATATCATAATAAACTTGTGTAATGCAACATCAAACTAAATTCATCCAATGTCAGTCTTATTTAAAATTTAGAGGAAGCCAAACAGTCTTCTCTTTACTCCTCTATATGATTTTTTGTCTGCATATAGATTTGTATTATTATTATTAACACGTTAACTGCCACCTGAATATGATATTTTCCATCTTTTCAGGCCACAATGAGAAAATTTGATATTTAATATTTTATTATGATATAAATAGAAGGGTCATTATATAACAGTTGGTAGAGTGAAGATTAAAAAAATATATCAACGATGACTGGCCATCGTATGGCCTGAAACCGGAGACTATAAGACCATGTAATATTTAATATTAATTACTTTATATGTAACAAAAGAGAATAATTAAACTAGTTTTCGATATTTTTTCCTTTTTTTAACAATTCACTATTAAAAAACACTATTAGATATAAAATAGCTTTTTATTTAAAAAAAACTACGACAGCCGGCCGTCGGACCACTTCGTGAGGCCATACAACGGCCAGCAGTCAGAAACGAACTTTATAGACGTCCGCGAGAGACCACCACTAGGATGTAAAACGTCTTACGAAGCCAGGATGATTTAACCTTGAGTGAAACTACATTGGTTATAGCGACGACGGGCGGTCGGATGGCTCTGTACAGCCCTAATTAGTATTACCGCCGGCACGTCGGATGGCAGTTAACGTGTTAAAAGTGCCAGACAAATTGAGTATCTAATGGATCTAATTATTCCATAATAATAAAATCTATATAACTTAAGGAAATTGTTTCACTATGAAAAACTACTAGGTTTTATTAAACAAATTCTCTTAATAGCTCTTTCTTAATGCCTATTTCTTTTGATAGTGGCACAAAGTTCTTATACCAGTTCAAATAGACCACATAAGGACAATACCAGCTGACATTTTATTATTGAGAATTGACAAACTCACTCCAGCAAGTGTAAATATTTGTACTATGTAAAGGTTCTTTGATATAGTTTGTATATTTTAAAAGGTATATGCATTCTATTCTAGTAAGCTATTAATATATTCTGCTTTCTATTACTGTATGGATTAACAATGATGTGTGAAAAATTAAAACTACTTATCATATAAAGTTGTGCTGATTTTCAATGCTAGTTATTTATTATATAAGTTCATATTAATAAAAATAGTCTATTGTTAATTATACAAAACATTTTAAAAGTGTAAATTATTAATAAAATTACAGTCACTAATACAAACATTCCAAAACCTGATATATTAGTAAAATGACAAACAAAATTAATTAAAAATAATTGTGGAGAAGTAGCTCAATTTAATCTGGTAGACGTTTGGGATATTAGGCCGCGACTCCACTAGCACAAAAACGGCCGTAAAACTCCTTGCTGTAAAAGCTTTTAATCACGTGACCTATTTGCGTTTGCGCTCGAATTGTGGTGGAGGTCCAGTTAGCGAAGTTTTTACGACGACGGTACTATTACGGTTGCATACGTGATATATTGATATAGAAACAATGATTATATTCTACGAGCTTTTTCTGTACTGTAATTACAAATGTAGTAAAAATAATATCTTTACTTTCATATATTAACGTTTATTATTGTATTACTAAGATAATATACAGCACTTATAAGCTTAGCTTTTTTATTATATACTCATCTAAATGAAGAATTTTTCTTTGGTCATCCATATCTCATGTTTTAGGTATTCGTTATTATAATCGGGATACGTCTTGTCGTAGATATATGAATACTTTCCGACATCTTCGATAAATCTTTCCAGATCTATTCTAATTCTTTTCCAAGTAGCTATGAGAGAACGTACACAAAAGCTTGTTTTCCGACATTTTCACACGTGTCACAATGACCTAGATTTCACTGAATTCTGATTGGTGGATAGCACTGTTTTACGGCCGTATTCGCGTCAAAAGTCGAACACTGCTCAACTCGCTTTTATGTTGGTTTTATGACCTGCTCATGCGTAAAATATCACGGCACGTGATTAAAAGCTTTTACGGCAGGGGTTTTATGGCCATTTTTGCGCTAGTGGAGTCATGACCTTACAGTCACTAATGCAAGTTTAAAATTTGTAAGATTTTTAGAATTACAGCTTATTCATTTAGATATGGAATGTAACTCAATTATTTTCAATGATCCAATGAATACATAATAAATTTTCAATAATAATTATGAAAAATTAAATGTAACATATTATCCCAACTTTAAACAGATCCATAAGATAAACTACTTTATTAGAATCTTAGATCAAGCAATATCAGTACAACTTCCTAATACTTCCAAAAGTACTTGGAAAAATATTATACAGTACTTGATTTGCACTTCCAAAAAAGAAATAAATAAAATTTTTTATGGTTTTATATTATTAACAACAACAATAATATAAAACATATATATAATGAATAAATATAAATATAAGTGTATATATATATATATATATATATATTATCAATAGCAAGATTATATTAGCAAGATATCAATAGCATATATATATATAATATATTAATAATAATAATATTTAATATAATATAATAATAATATTATTTATAATATTGTGTTTTTATAATATATATTTTTTATCAATGCATATTTATTTCTATTATAGAACTTTTAAAAATTTAATTCTTTCATTTTTGATTACATAATGATTATGATATATATATCATATGAAAACACTTAGAAAATTATATTATATTGAAATCATAGATCTGTCAATGTTTGTTTATATTTGAGAGGACATGGCACTGGCCCTATTTTAACTTCTGATCAAGTCAATAAACTTCCTCTACTATGATATAAAAATAGCACCTATTATTTTAACAACAAAGAACACCTCAACAGATGATAGTAGAAAATATTCATCAAAAAGTTTCATTGATAATGCAAAATTTTATACTCTTAATGATTCTTCTTATAGCCTGATATTATCTTTTTGCTGTCTTAAGATTAATTTAGACTCTTGTTAAATTAGCAATATTTGGAGTATGTACAGCAATAAATGAAATGTATATGTGGACATTCATTACTGTATTATTTACGTACAGTATCAAACTGTTTTGAAGAAGAGCTTTTGTAAAAAAAATGGCAGATAGTAAGATATCAATAGCATTTGATAAAGAAAAATGAATACCTCTATAATCAAAAAATAAAGAAATACAGTGGGTGATCGGTTAACAAACATAATCTGTTCCAAGACTTTGTTTGCTATACGAATTGTTCGTTAACCAATTATCGATTTCCCATAGGTTTTTATGAGAATTTGATTAATTGGTTCTGGAGACTCCAAAAATTAAAAAATATATACTTTCTTACTATATTTATTTATATGTAATAGTAAAAATACATATACAGTCTTGCATTATTAGTCATGTTTTTTCCATTTGTGGGATTAAAGAATGCTTTTCTCTCCTCTTCGAGATTTTTCAGAAGTAATTAATAGCACTGTAATTTTAGAAATTTCCAAGCCTATTAACTAAGGATGCACCGATTAATCGGTAAGTAATCAGTAATTGGTCATATCCCCAATTAATCGGTTTTAATAATTGGCCAATTTTGCATTTTAATATTTTTGTTAGAATGTTACATATAAGGCTAGTAATAAAAAATAATAAATTTCTGTTTTATATTTATTATTTATTACATGACAAACAGAATATTAAAAAAAATTTAATTTAAATTATTTCTTTTATCAATACATATTATAAGGTATAATATAACCTATTCAAAGCTATCTTTTTTATTTAAAGTTTAAACTTTAAATATATAACACAAATAAAAATTTAATATTCAAACTTTAAAACCCTTAAATTGTAATGCAAAAACATGAGAATTTCATCATTTCCAAGGCATTTTCTCTATTGTGTGAATTATTGAAGATGAGGTAGTTTTTCGGTTGCTGGCTTCCACAGTAATTTCTTCAAATGGTCTTAAAAGTAGAACAATTTTTTCAATGAGACCACTGATATGTGCTCATTGTAGGAATTTTATTGTCTATAGCATATGTGACAAGGGCTTTTTGCTGTTCCAAGTTTCTTTGTAACATGTAGTATGTAGAAATCCAGCGAGTAGGAACATCTTGAATTAATTTGTGTTTCTGCAAACCTAACTTGTCTTGCAAATCTTCCAATTTGCTTACACCTACAGCAGAATGATTAAAATGTGTGACAATATTTCTATTAACTGTGATTATAGTTTTCACATTTTGTTGAGAAAATATGCATTCATTTAGTGTCAGCTGCAGTGTATGTGTAAAGCATGATAATGCCTCTAAATTGAAATTCCTGATTTCAGCTACCATATTTGCTCCAGAATCTCTCAGTACTAAGAATATCTTCTCACTTTTCAACTTATACTGTTCAAGAACAATGTTTATCTGTTCACTGATTCATGCAGCTGTGTGGGAACCTTCAAGGGAACAACTTGCAAAACAGTTTTTTCTTGCTGAAAATCATCCTTCAACCAGTGGGGCTGTTACATTGTGCAACCAGGCTTTTTTCTGAAATTCAATGATGTTGTAGAAATTAATCTTTGTTTTGAAATTATCCTTGTCTTCCAAATTCTTTGCATTTTCTGATATACTGCTGAGGTTAATCCAATTCCGTACTAAACCTCATTCACTCATTTCCAGAGATGATGTTTTCAACATAATACAAATTTGTTAACGTCTTCAACTATATAGTTTCCAACAATTATGATCTATCCAGAGTCACATTAACATTATGACCAAACCAACTATAGTCCTTGCCTGGAGTGGGATTTCATTTTCAGTGTAAATATTTTCTAATGATATGATAAAAACACTGATGTGAAATATTAAAACATATAACAACAGTAATGAAATTTTTAGTAACAAGAAGTTTATTATTTAGAAGTAACAAATTATTACAACAGTAAATTTTTAGGATAAATCATAAGTTATTTTATATTTATTTTAAGCAATTTTGCATTAGAGTGATTGTAGAAAGGGTAATATGATGACAAACCCTGAAGACAAGAAATAAAAGAAAATTTAATATTTTTTTTAAAAAATTTAATTTTTGAAAGCTTGAAGATGTTCAAAAGTAAGTTGTTTTCTGCAGTCACTGATGATAAGTTAAACTTATTGAAAGGATTTTGACACTTGAAAGCAAATGGTACCTTGATTTAAGGTTTGCTATATAATAGTATATAACAGTGAGGTGCTTTTTCTGTTTATTATTTAAAACTGCTTTTAATGTGTGAATATTGAGTAATTATAAGTAAGTTTAATATTAAACAAAAATAATAATAATAATTAATTTTACCTATTAAGTCATATGCTACAGAAAATGGATTATTTTTATCTAAGCTGCTTGGTAAATTAAAATACTATGCTTGACTAACACTGAGCATTTACTTTGAAAATTAAAATGTTTTTGAATAAAAGACAAATGCGTAAGTAGCAAAAAATGTTTTCTTCTGGTAAAATAAATACCAGATTATATGCATTTGACACTTTGAAGAATTTTTTTTAATTTAGCAAAATTAAAAAATGAAACTTTATTTTTAAATTTTATTAGACAACACACAAATCATCTGTGTAGACTCCCATCCAAAAATGTAAAATAGTTTTTTTTTGTAAGAAATAAAAAATTTTGATACTTTTATTAAGAAATAATTTGGCTTTAATGCTGAGTTTTTAGAATTTAATATTCACTGAAATCAGAATCACTACATCACTAACCCTTATTTAAATACTAAATATTTTAAACTTTCAAGTAGTGAAATTTAAAATAAAAAATTGTTCTTTCTTATATACTAAGGTGTCCCTTATTTTTTGAATATTTTTTTTTTCTAAAGCATAGGGCCTAGTTTTGTTTATTTTACCCTTAAATACTCCCACAATAAATTTCAGCTCATTTTGATCACTAGAACCCGTGCCGACTCGCATCGAATCATTTCCATACATATGGTGCTAGAGAAGTGGCACGTATTCGCTTTGTTCGCCATTCTAACACTATTTGTCGGGCTATTAACACGTATTGTATTTTTTCGAAGATGTCAGTGGAATTACGAAGCACTAAAAAACACATTTTCTTAGTCGGAGAGATAAACCACCAAATCACGGGTGCAAAGTTACCGTCAAATCGGCAAGTACTCGCAGTTTTGTTTTTTAACATTAGTGAAGTTAAACTAACTGTGAGTGAAAGCGTAAATCTTGTAATATGCGAGTGTATCATATTTTGGGAAAAAGCTAGAATACCTAAAAAATCTATACCTAACTGTGTCAAGAAATTGGTGGATATTTATCACATATGGAGAGTCTCCATACCTGATAAAGATCCACTCGTAATTTTGCACCCGTGATTTGGTGGTTTATCTCTCCGACTAAGAAAATATGTTGTTTAGTGCTTCGTAATTCCACTGACATCTTCGAAAAAAACTATACGTGTTAATAGCCCGACAAATTGTGTTAGAATGGCGAACAAAGCGAATACGAGCCACTTCTCTAGCACCATATGTATGGAAATGATTCGATGCGAGTCGGCACGGGTTCTAGTGATCAAAATGAGCTGAAATTTATTGTGGGAGTATTTAAGGGTAAAATAAACAAAACTAGGCCCTATGCTTTAAAAAAAAAAAAATATTCGAAAAATAAGAGACACCCTATTATATACATAGTAAACAACTATTCAATATATTCATATTACCAAACAATCTGCCAGATTACCTATTGGGCTATATTAAGGCTAATAACTAATTAGATACAAATTAATTTTTATGTAATTAGTTATTGGCCTTAATACAGCTTGATAAACTGCAGACCATTTGTAATTGTTCTTCATTATTTATTTTGAAACTACATAAGTAAATAAATAAATAATTATTTAGTTTCATAACAAATAATGGAGAACATTTAAAATGTTTAAAAATTAAGTATTTATGATGATTGTAAGGTCTTTCTATGAAAAACCATTGTATTATTAATCATTAGTGTGAAAAGACAACTTGATTATATCAAAATTTAAATTTAATTTTATATTTAAAAATTTATTTAAATAAAAACATGTTTTTGTTGAAAATCAGATAAAATCCATATGTTTTAACTGATTTACAAATTTAAATATAGTAAACATTTGAGTAGCAATGAACTAGTTATCAGTTTTAATATCAGCATTGGTCAATTATTAATGTCAATAAACATTTTAAAAGTATTAAATATAGAAAAAATAAAATATTCAATTAAAAAAAATTGATAATAATCCTTGCACTTGCCGACACGGAGAGGCAATCCAAGAACAAAGCAACCGCCATCAATTGCTTTGTTCATTTTTCACACCTATTTTCCATTAAACTGTTTTTATTTTTGATCCCTAGACATTATTATTCCACTACGCATGCTCAGTTGCATCAGAACACAGACATTGTCAGTTTAATCCCCCTCTATATCAAAAACCTCTCAATCCCTATTTTTTACATTTAAATGCATCCCCATTACATTTTTCAATTCCTTGTTGCAATTAATGGAAAATGACAAAGCTTACTTAAATTCGATCAAACAGATTTTGAGAACAAATGCAATTCTGTAAGCCTCATAGAAAAAGCAGTAAATATTTACCTTGGTAATCCGATAGAAGCTCTTCTGGAATCTCAACATGTGCCTGATGAATTACAATTTAGGTGACACTGATTCAAAGTTTTTATTAATATGCAAAATTTTGTGTTTGAGATTATTTGCTGCTAATGCGTGTTGGTGAGAATTTATAACAATTTTATGAATTTTGAAACTTTATTGTTTTTATAGAATTTACAACCATAATTAATATGAATTGTATTAATAGTAATATAACCACACAATGTTGAAAATTGAGAAAAATTTAGAAGAATTTTGGAAAAAGTGCACTTCAATGGATTTTGTTTGCATGACGATATCTGTAAGTAACCAATTTGAATTTAAAGTTGGCAGTCCGGGAAAAAATAGTTGAAATTGATGAAAATGTATTTAGTAAAAGAAATTACAAAAAAGTACGGATTTTTAAGGGAATTTGTTGGATTATTAGAGGCATATGTCGGCAAGATAATGCATGCTGTGTATGCAAAGTGTATGACAGACCAGATAGCTGTGCTTTGGTTAGGATAAAATGGTTAGGTTGCCTACTGTCCCTGAACCCAGCAAACAGAAGAAAGGAATACCTAAAAAAGAAAAAACAAGGAAACATCTACTAAAAATGTAGATAACCTAACGTAACCTAATCAAACCAACCTAATAATAGGAGAAAATACAAATTTGGAACAGTCTAAAAGTGCAGTTAAATCATGTTTGAAAGGAAAAGGTGAATTTTCTACAACTTGTGAAGAAACATGTTCGATGTGTAAAAAGAAGAAAGAGAAATAAAAGTATGTACAAAGTGATTGTACAAGGTGATTGTACAAAGTGAGAGAGTTTAATATTATTGTTTTTAATACAGATTATTGTAATAATTGCACTATAATGTATTTAGCTTTTGTATATTTCGCCAGTCACCATCTTGTTTATGGACTTCGCGTTCACAAACAAGATGGCAACCAGAAGTGTGGCCTTCATGGTAAAAATTTACCGTAGAAGCTTTGCTAATGCTCTGCCTCAATAATTATTTAATTATTTATTTTTTAAATTTTTTTTTCAAGTATTCCTTTCTTGCTATGTCATTTTACAATAAATATCTTCAAATTTTTTTAGTGTAGAAACTAATCAATAATTAGGCCCTAAATTAAATTTTTATGACAATCAAAAACAGGAATCATTCATTTCTTGGAATAGTTTCTGCCTAACCAATGGTTCTTGGAGAAGAAAAATACTACTTTCTAAAAACAAGAATAGGAACTTCTTTTCCTATTCTTGTTTTTAGATAGTAGTACTTTTATTAAAACTGTAGTCTGATCCTCCTCATCACCTACTAGATTGTAAGAAAATAGCTAAAGAAAATTGCTGTAACATAAGAATGGGTCTAACAACTGTCTCTCTGCTATGTTGCTGTTCAGCTTGATATGAAAACCAGACATATACTGTTAAGCACTTTAAGACTGGAAAACTATTTTAAGTTCTAACACTAAGCACTTAAAATAGTTTGCCATCCTGAATATGCCATAAAGCTTATAGTAATTTCCAAGACTCAAAAAAATCTACCGACCATCCAAACTGACTGCTTTTTGTAAAAAAATTATCAATTCCACCATAAAGTTATTTTATTTATTATTTTCATGGTTACTTAAAACAATAAAGCAAAAATAAAAATGTAATTTTAAAATATGTTTCTATCATTTCCAAGAGAACTTATTATGTTTTAAAGGTAACAAGGTTTGTTGGATGATTTATTAAATATGTTTTGTTATCGGTCAAAGGTTCTTCAAGAGTTGTTAGTAACAAGGTTCACCTTTCTTTTGTTTCACTTCATTTGGTTTCTGTAAACTGACATCAAAACAGTAATATCTGAGCAATTATTCACTCTAAATCAGGAGTGTCCAACCCGCGGCCCGCATGCGGCCCAAGGCAAGTTCCAATGCGGCGCAATAAACGTGTAAACAAAATCGACTTATTTATTTATTTCAACAGCATAAACTCAAAAAAAAAGTTTCACAAAGCCGTAAACCTTTATACATATTTTATTTTTGAGTGGAAAGGAAATATTTTCAAATACTTGAAAATGTGTGAATGAGGAAGGAATACTGAATAAAGCTGGAGTTGTGACTAAAAGGATTATAGACCTGAAGGAGAGAAAGTCTAAAAGATAAAAAAGTAGTGAGAAAGGTTAAATAGACCTTCTGTTATGCAAATATTGACCCTTAATTTTCCAGCCTTCTTCACTACTTTTGTCCTTTCTCTCTTTTCCCCACATTTGGGTTTATAGTCCTTTGAGTCCCAACTCCAGCTTTATTTAGCATTTTTTCCAGCATTGCAAGATTTGGCTATTTTGCACCAAATTTGGTTACCCTTTTTCTAGTTTGGCATAAAAATATCATTTGGCACATTGGCTACTTTTTTGGGCTACATATTATTTATAAATATATTAGTCGAATAAAAATGCACTTTAAAATGGTGTTTTGTCGTTTTTTTATTAATTACAGACCCAAATAAAATAAATATTTGTGTTTTTCAAATAAATTTTTGTCTGTCTCCTTTATAATAAATGAATTTATCTATTTCTAAGTAAATATTGAAAGTGTCTGTAAAAGTAATTTTTTTAAATATCTTTTTTCATGATAAAGTTTTAATATTTATTACTATATTCTAGACATGTTAATCCTTAAATATACTCGTATATTTAAGGATTGGGCCACAAGTATATACTGTATAATATACTTGTGGCCCAAAACTCCATGACTTCTTCCAATGTGGCCAAGAGAAACAAAAAGGTTGGACACCCCTGCTCTAAATAAAATAATTTACTATTATTTTAAGAGTTAATGATGTCATATGCTCTACTTGGGAGCACTGTGTTGAAATAGAGACCTATATAGTAGATAACATTTAAAAATAAAAGATTAAATGCTGTAAACTTAATGAAAAAACTAGGTCTAGTTTCACAATAATGATATTCAGTTAAGAAAATATTTGATAATGACTTTTTTATATTATGAATTAATTAAACACTGTAATTTGCCCATAAATATCACAATTTTTGGTTACTTGTTTGAAAACCAAATGGGATTTTGGAAAGACAAGCTATGACTATTTAAAAATAAGTTACTGAACTATACTATAATATATATATATATATATGCAACTGCAATTTCACATTATATCACAATAAAAAAAAATACAAAAGTTTATTTAAGATTAACATTTTCTTTTTTGTTTTAATTATTCAATTATATATTTGTTTGTTTTACTGTATATAAGACAGACATATATGTGTCTACTACCTATACCAATAACATTAATTCTATTAAAACATAGAAGACAATTGTAGTGCTGCGTCACTACATACATTTTTTTCATATGACTTTTGTATATGTTTATGTCCTTTGTGTAATATGTTTCGTTAGTCTGTGCCTGAAATTGTAATTGTGTAAATGAAGAAATGTTAATAATTTCTGTTCTGGTAGAACCACCTTTTTGGGTGGCGTCATCTGCAGAGCAACGATTGGTTGTATGTGACCACGTGAAGAGTGTGACGTAGTATGATGGCGGGATGTATAAATTGGCATCCCATGTGCGGATGAATCATCTTTTTTCTAACCAAGACTTGGATCAGACGTACAGAGGCTTGTTTGGAGTGGGGAGTGAAGTAGGAAGAAAGAGGGACACGACCCGGTTTGGACGACTGGTAGCAAACCACTCAAGAAGCAATCAAATTGCATCATAGTAAGTTATACATCATGATAAATTACCATCATCATCAGAATGAGTGTTTGGGGTGTATAACTAGATAAGACTAATATTGTCATTCTCTGAGCTCATCAGTGAACCACATGGCCGAGACTGTAGAGAATGGATTCTTGGATCCCTAGAAAAAAATGTGTTCTCGTACTAGGGAGATTCAGCAAGTGACCTTCATCTGTAAAATTATAGTGTAAAATTAATTTTTGTTTAGATCACACGATTGGCTCCTCAAAAAAGGATCTATTAATTGTCACAAGTGTTGTTAATTGTATCTGGTAGTAAGTAGTGTAAGTTCTGATGTATTTGTCTATTATTAAAACTTTGTTAATTGTAAGTCAAGGCATTGTCTATGTAAAGTCCTCACACACATTTTACCCAACTTATTGTCTGGAGTGCTTTCAATACTTCTTAGACACTACACAATCCAAAAACAGAGAGGTTAATCAGTATTGCATTAAATAATAAAATATGCTTAAACTAAGTAACTCTAATCATGTATTATTTGATAACAAAATTATATTGTACCATTTAATAAATTTTAAGGTTTCCAGTAAAAAAATTACAACTACTGCAATTGACTCAGAATGTTCAGCCATATTTTCAATAGAATATGGCTGAACATTCAAAATAAAAAAGAGGATATAATTAACAAATTTTATTAGTAGTAATAATTCATTATTATGTAACAAGAACTTCACATGCAACCATAAAGTTCCACATGCAACAGTAAAGTTAAGATTACTGCTGTAAGTTTTACAACGTTTGTAACGTTAGTTTTTTCTGTTAATTTTCGAAGTTTGTACCGGAAATTTAAAGGTTGAAGTTGCTGGATTAGACTTTATATGTACCGGTAGTCACGGGTGAAGTTTGTTTTACAATTTTTATGAAGTAATTTTTAATTATTTTATATGTAGCATATCATCTCTAGATCAAAGCATTGCTTTCCAAGAACACAGTTCATCCATCATAAGACAGCTATCAATCTATTGATTTTGAGTGATGTGTTATCTAACTGTCATCTATATTATAAATGTAGTGAATAAATACAATAACATAACCAATTGAATTATTTTATTTTATAATTCTTCTAAAATGATTAAGTGTTTTAAAAAATTTTATTTTTGAAGCAATATTTCTTTTTATTAAAAAAAAAAGTCCATTTATTAGAAATAATATTTTAAATTTATTATTTATTGTAAAAGGATATTCAAATGCTTGAGAGCATATTAGTTTCTATAGGAAACAAACATTCCTGCTTTTATTGTTAGGATTTATCAGGAATGTGTGTTTCTGTACAAGTATGGACCAAGTCAATTTATTATACTTTAAATTCCAATAATTTAAACATATAATCATTTGAAAAAATGTGGTTTATAGATTCATAAAATCAATGGTGATTTATTAATTGTGAACTGCTACAGTTAATTTGGCTGTCAAGGTAGTTCACTATTGTATCTCCTAATGATAAACCTGGTTGCTTTAAAGTACTCTAGGAACTGATTCTCAATGTAAATTTAAGAATCTGTTTTATTGGAAGTTCACAAATTTATTAATAGGGTAGATGTACCAGTTTTGGCCAGTGTACCAGTTCTGGCCAGAAAACAAATTTAACTTAAAAATATAATCACCACATATTCAAATCTGTCCAATGAAACAAACTTTTATTGTTAACTGTTCACACAGTTAACAATACAAGTTTCTTTCATTTGTGATTATATTTTTAAGTTAAATTTGTTTTCTGGCCAGAACTGGTACTACACTGGCCAAAACTGGTACATCTACCCTAGTGGTTTAAATATAGCATTTTATCACTGCATTTTCTCAATGATGAAACAATTACATTATCTAGATTCTGCAAAATTCTGAATGTCATTAATTCTGGTCTAAAAATTTTGTTAAAATGCACAATTTTAAGTATGGTCACATTGTTTCTTTGCCATCAGTTTGACAGTCAAGTTGCCCGTTGAAAAACACTTCCTTCAGCAGTCTGCCTATTTAAATTGTGTTTTCTATATTCTAAGTTTCACAAAACCTTTCACACTTATTCTTCTAGCAGTTTTAATCCATAAGATAGGAGAACAAATGTTTTCGGCCATTCTAAATGGCCTTCTTCAGGTTGAATAACATTGGAATGTCTATTGGCAAATATTCGGATGACATCATTGTTTATAGAAGTTTCTTCTTTCTTATCATGCCATTGTTTATAACAAAGGTTTAAAATATCGACATGGATAAAACTGAAGTAAAATTAACAAAGATGAAAATGAATATTTGCCAACAGACGTCTCAATGTTATTCAACCTGAAGATGGCCATTTAAAATGGCCGAAAATGTTTGTTCTCCTATCTTATGGATTAAAACCACTAGAAAAATAAGTGTGAAAGGTTTTGTGAAACTTAGTTTAAGAAGTTCTAGTTTTCAGTGCATTCAATTGTTTTCTGTATTCACTTAAAATTATATAATTCCAAAATTTTGGGTCTGTGTTGATAATTAATCCTTTTTGAATTATTTTGAGTATAAGAGAAATGTCTTATAAAATGACTTGATCATAGACTTTTTAATAAAGATGAAGGTGAATGTCTGTGATTATCCATTTTTCCCATCAGGTGTGTGTGCTGAATTAAAAATTTTGCATTTTATAGTGTAGTATCAAAAGATATATATCTATATAAATAATATTACATATATACATGCACACACACACATACTGAAAGATAATTAACTTTAGAATTCATTACAGTTTGAAACAAAAATTAGAAAATGTATTCACTCTTTCTGAACTAAAATACAAATACTTTGTTAATTTAAAAAAAAAAATTGTTTTTTAAATGGTAAATTTTTAGTAAGAAAAGGTTGTTCTTAAATTGCATAACATGACTTACAAGAGATCAAAACTACAATCCATTGAGTCTGCAGTATCAAAATTTATGCAGAGATTTACAGTTGGCCTTGGGTTAGTTCAATTTTGCATCTTTAACCCGGGAGGGGTCGCATGACCCATTCTGACCCGCACCCCCTATTTCATGATCGATTGAATCGTTAATAATTAAGTTTTACCAATGTGACTTACAGTAGCTTTTTAAATTTATTGTTATTATCGGAACATATCGCCGTTACTCAGTTTTTCAGAACGCTTTAATAGATAATTGCTCTTTGGGGTCATGGTGACCCGCAGCGACCCTTGACGTCTGCGTAAATTTGTATTAATAATGTAATGTAAATAAAATAAATATAATTTTTTAAAATCATAAAGTGACATACCTTTTCTATGATAAAAATAACTTCTATAATCACTAATTGTTTCGTGTTTTTTTAAATAGTTAAAATTTTTCAGATACTTATAAAAATTTTCCCCAAATTTTAATATGTAAATTCGAATGTTAATAAATAATTAACTAAGGCTTACAAAGTAAACATATATATTTATTAAATTACTAAACAGAATGACAAATAATATTTAAAAGAAAAAAGTGAAAAAAGTTGAACTGTTAAGAAAAAAATTAATATCTAAAATGCGGGTCGAGGTGACCCGCAGCGACCTCTAACAGTTGTTGACCTTTGCGACCTCACCCGGGTTAAGAGGTAATAGAATTGTTTATGAATGCACATATTCTTTCTTGAGCTTCAATTTAACTTGAACAGGAGTTGAATGCACAATGTTAATTTAATTAATTATATCATCATTATCATCTTCTATTAAATATTTATATTTATTTATTTAAACTTCTTGATTGCAAATGAACAAAAAAAAAAGACATCCTCCAATCAATCTCTCCCTAGCACACTTAAATGAAGCAACCCAACAGAAAACTATACTTACACTGACTATACATATCAGAAGTTCTCAATACAAATCCAAATTTATCAAACCATAAAACAATCTAAACATTTTTTAACCAAAATTTTGACAAAAGTTTATGTTGGACCAATAAAACTTTTTGAATAATGAAAGTATTGTATTTTTGTATAGATAACCCATCCAGTAACTTAAAATTGAGGGCAAGTTTTGTAATGAACTTGCCCTCAATAAAGGCTTATCTACTGATTTTGTAATTTAAAATTTATTATGAAGTATTTAAACAGCATTTTCTTTGTCCAATACCACCAAGAACATCTTTCAAAATGCAAAAATCCTTTGCACACCAAAACATTACCATATTATAACTGATATATGTTTTATTCAAACAAAGTTTATTTGTTTAAAAATATAATTTTAAATCTTGCTAGAGCTTCTTACCTATTTTTTCTAGTATGATTTTCTAATCTACTGTTATGGATAATAAACACTGTATGCATTTGGGTTAGCTATTAAAGAAAGTTAAATGAGTAAAATCACTTTAAATTCAATAATAAATTCAATTTCTTTTTTTATCAAGAACAAGCAACATCAAACCCAAAATGATTACATATGGGATAAGATTCTCTCTGCTAGCACTATCAATATTGGAGCCTTAGGCAAGTCTCTATAAAAACAAAAACACAAAAGAATTGAGTTAAATCCAAAGTATTTCTTGATAAAAATTGTTTCTGTTAGAATGAAATAGCTGACTTACACTGATAAAAAACCAACATGGTGTTTAAAATTTACAATTTTCTTCTATACAAAAAAGAGCATTTGCACAAGAGATTCATCACAGACTCAATAACTTGTCTTACATCATGCAAGTATCTGCCAGCAAAACAGACTTCTAAAACAAAAAACACTGCTTTTTCCAGTGCATCCAGCTTAACCTTGCAAGAATAAAAGATAGCACTAGAGCAGAATGTCATACAAAGAGGCTCTTCTAGGATCTGTAGTTCCCTCCGGTCTTCTCGCTCGTCGTCTAAATGACGTCCAACAAAATTATGCACGGGAAGAATATTTACACACTTTAAGACAGACGAACGACTCCGGCATATATTTCTCAACATCGTCCAAATATACTTTATCGATTGCCGCTGTTCGACACCATCGCACAAACTTTAAACAAAAGTTATCCGGCAAGATTTTACCCTCGATAGTTATCGGTGGCATCCACCCTATTAATGTAAAGCCCTCACACACAAGCAAGATAAAAAGAAAGAACAGATCCAAGAACAATCCTTGGTAAGACATTCCACTTCAAACCTTTCTTTACATCTATTCCATTTTGACCAGCACATTCAAAGCGTGCTTTTTTTTTCTTTTTTTTAAGATTTCTTTCGACCATTTGCCAGAAAAATTGCCATTGCTATATTATAAATATTTTAAAAATAATTGATTTTATAACAATATTCTTATATTGTTGCAATATGTCTCTAGAGTAAGTAAGTGCTTTTTAAAATTTAGTTCCCTTTCGACTGCCACAAATAGTCTGGCCAAAATTCATAAAAACAAATTGTCTCTTACTAGGTTCCGTACTAATTCCGTTCCACATTACCTACGTACTTCGCTACGCTTTCCAGTCTGTCGACGGGGTAATCTCGTACAATTCTTCCCGCCACGGTACCCGGGTTAAAAGCGTCCGGGTCGATCGAGACCACCGCACCGCACCGCTCGTTTTGGAATATCGTTCCCCCTCTTTATGCACAGAGTTTTGTCCACTCCGCAAATCGTAAAGGAGGCGGGAGGAGAGTCCGGAGGAGACCGACCGGCCGAGAAACCGGACCGGCACCGGCACGGCTCCCCTCCCCGGCGGAGACGAAGAATCGCCGAACGGCCCGGCAGATCCACACCTCCAGTCTGCCGGCAAAGGGCAAGGGGAGACCCCGGTGGCGTCCCACCCAGAAAAAGACAAACGCACGGTTTTCTACTCGTCTCCCAACGGCGGAATAGGGAGAAGGGTAAAGGCACAGAGAAGACTCACCGGACATCATCGCCGTAAAGCCGGCGAGAAAGCCAGCTCAATATTTACATTTCGAGAGTGATCAGAGGTCAAACGTCAATCTCCGAAAGAAGAAATTTCTTCGTTAGGCATTTCCGAAGGAGGCGAAATCGACCAGGATCGGAGGAAATCCGGAAAATCGAATAATTGTTAGGCGGAAAACGAAAAGGAAAAAAGTGGAGGGAAGTGCGGAGAAGAGAGAAACGTACCGTATAGTCGGGTGGGTAGCCCGGGAAAGGCGACAAAAACGAGTGGAGACGACGGAAGACGGGAACATTTGGCGATGTTTTAAAGCGACGGCCTTCGAAGCCAACGCAACTGCGTATGAACGTCGCATCGATCGCCGGGAAGTAGAAACGAGTCACGGATCTCCGCCGTCCATATTAATTAATAGGATATCCTAAAAGGTCCGCACTTACCAGATCGGTTTTCTTTCCGCCGCATTTAATGCCTCTCTTCCTAAGTTCCTGCTTCAGATCGTCTTTGGAGAACGTCCTGTAATCTTGACCGGAATTGGTTCGCTTCTTGCCGGATCTGGTCGCGCCCATATCATAGAGGCGGGAGATGTATTTACCGACGGAAAAACATTAATAATAATTATTATATTATATTCCGCCGTTATACGGTAAATATATTACGTTAAAGTCTTCCGAGTAAACGCGATTTTTACGTCGCGATGACGTCGCGTTTACGTCGTACTTCCGCCGGCTCCCCACAATCCAAAGCGGCGCCAATGTCTTCGCGCGGAGACGACGCGGCGCCGTCGACGTCGGCGGTGGCCATTCAGAAACGCTTCGTCTCTTAATCTTTGTTTTCTGCAGGGATTTCGTCTCGGCCGGGACGACTGCGGGCGGAGGTTGGATTTCGGAAAGGTCACAAGGGGTGCCGGTCCGGTCCGACGTCGCCTTCCGATTAGAGACGTCGTCGGCTCGACCCGCCGCGGGGTGGAACGAGCATCTCGCGAGAGCGGTTGTTTGTGCGAATAGAATGATGTATAGATGCCGAATGCTAACTAAATTCGTTCGATTGGCGCATTGAAGCAAAAATGATGGCGTTATTCGATGTTAGTTTGCCAGTAAGGATAGAAGTAAAGAAAGAAGACAAACTATTAATTCTAAACGGCTGTTTAGATTGCCGATGGCTACTGTAATTATAATCGAAGGACATAAGGAACAAATATTAAATGCTTTTCGTTTCTGAAATAATAAATTGTTAGCGATTATCGCATTTCCCGTTTGGCTTATGCAAGTGATACTAGAATTACAGTATAAAGCATACGAGCTAAATATCAATAACCTTTCATAATATTGTATGTGTATGAAAAGATAAATAGGGGTAAGTACAGAAAAATCAAAAACTAGGGTGCATATACTTTTGGAATCAAACTGATCCAAGATCACTTCGATCGTTCAAATCGTGTATACAAAGGAACTACTGCGATCCGATCAATCTCTGTTTGCGTATACAAACGCCATCCAGGATCAACTGGATCGCGATCAAACTAATCCGAGCGGAGAGTAGGATCGTTTGGATCGGATAAAAGAGATTAAAGATGGCGGTTTCCATTGCTAAAGTTAAGCGTACAGTAAATAACGAAGAAACACGTTTAATTGTTGACAAGGGAACTTATTTAAAACTTATAAATGACAAGTAAAAACATCATTATTAAAATATCCGATAAACTGAGATGAAAAAATAAGTATTTAGAGACAATTTTGTACAGCAAGAATGTATGGCGTGCACTTTCATCTTTTCTGCAAGTTTTATTTTTTAATTTTGTGAAATTTTTATTTAAATTTTATTTTGTGGAAAACAATTTTATTCACAGAGTAATACGATTTAAAAATTCGTATGAATGAGCACAAACAATTTTGTCAAATAAACGATAATTCATAACAGCGTATGTCGTTTAGTACTAACTACGGTTTTAATATCGAGGGATAAAATGGATTATTTTAATTCAATTAATTGATCCTTGTTAGTTAACATATGCAGAATTTCAAAGATATTATATGTATATTTTTAAAATTCAGTATACGTTAACTAACAAGCAGAGACTATTATTAACTAACCAATATTTGCCGCCATCTTCGATCCTACTTGTATACTTTCTGCCATGACAGAAGCTATCTGTATCACGTGACAAGGACTGATCCGATTTTACAGATCGATCCATACAAAACGAAAAGTATATGCACCCCTAGTGTTTCCTAACTCGGAAAACTAGAGTAAGGACGCGGTGGCGTAGCGAACATAACTGGCGTCCGGGGCACGACACTTTATTGGCGCTCCTCCCCCTCCAGAAACACATATAGTTTGTCTTGGAGGCCATTTGGGCGCCCCTCTGCAAGTGGCGCCCGGTGCACGATTACCCCCTTGCACCCCCTTCGCTACGCCACTGTAAGGATGATAATGGAATAAAGATTGGATTGAATTACCACAAAATGTTAATACCATATTATTCATGTTTTTGGCTCTCGCTCCGTGGGCAATAAGAGGGCTTTTTCTTCAGATTTTCCATGAGTTTGGCCAGATCCATAATGGCCCGAGATCCGATATATCCGGGACAAATCGCCCTTAAAAAGCCGACTGGATGGGAGTCGTGAGTCGAGTCCAAAATTGTTGAAGAGTGGCCTATCCCAGATATATCGGGTCCCGTCCTTCATCACTCGACTGCCCTAGTCGAACCCAATTTTGACCCAAGAAAAGGTTCGGGGCGAAAGTAGTAAATAGGAACAAAACATGACTACTCCTGAAAGATTCTCGAGGTTCCTGATTCAGACCTAAACATGTGCTTCTCAGATGGTTGAGATGACGATTTAACCGTCTCGTCTATCCAACAGTATGAATACTATCAACTAAGATTTAGCTCTACCATTTGTCGACTCCAAAATTGGTTCTAAATCGAGTGTGGCGCTAAACCAAAGAATCGGAAAAAATAAAACTTATTTACTGTAATGAAGTCTTCATACAGGTTTGAGTCTTGATTTGCAAAATGTTTGATTTATTGGAAGAAATTCAATTTAAAATTTCTACCAGGCTTTTGTAAAAAAACCTTAAAGAAACTTACAGAACAAACACTTAAAAACATATTGGACTCACCTGAAATTGTTAATTATTAAACTAAATATAAATTACCTTGTTTCTGTTCTCCCAAATGAAGAGTGTTTAATTTAAATTAATATACACAATGATCTTGTAAATAGCCTTGTAATTCTGTATTATCTATATCAATTTATACATATGTGAAATTCGTTGAGATAATTTTGATAAAATGGCTGACCTTTTTTTTTTTTTTTTTTTTAACTCTTTCCGCCCTGTGGGCACTAAGAGGGCCTCTTTTAGTAGGCCCATTATGGGTCGGCCAGGCCCACAATGGGGCGACCGGGTGGTGAGGGACGGGACCGACATATCCGAACGGACCACCCCCGAAAAATTCCTGGGGATTATTCGACCCGTTCGGATTCGATTCCGGGTCCCCCAGAGCGGCAGGCTGCCACCTTTACCGCTCGGCCATCCGGCCGTCAATGGCTGACCTAGAAAATAATGTAATAAATGTTGAGAAACTATAAGGTTTCAGTAGGCTGTTATAATTATGGTTTAATACTTTAATAATTACTATATTAATTATTAAAATACCATACTTTGCGTTAATCGATTTAATTTTTGTATCTCTTCAACATAGAATTTTCGGCCTCCCTATTTTTCATTTTTGGCTCATTTTCCATCCCGTAAACACTAAGAGGGCCTTTCTAATCAACCCAACGTGGGATTGATTAGAAAGGCCCTCTAGCAAGGTCTATCATTGGCTGAGTAATGCAATACAGAACCCAACCACCTACAAAAACTTCTCGGGTTCTTGACTCAGTCGTGAAACCGATACACGGAACATTTAGAGCCCGAATTTATTACGAAATTTCAAATAGAACGTTATTATTCGCTTCAAATACTAAATCGTATTTACGGATTTCAAACAAATATATTTTTTCATATCGTTCTTAATTTTGTCGGTCTTTAAAGCGAATATACACGTGCGACGTGGAACGAAAAAGCGGCATCGAAAAACGCGTCTAGCCTTATTTTCAGTACTGAGCAGTGGCGTGCCGTGACATTTGATAGGGAAGCTGGGTTTTTGTAAGAAGCCGACTTCCAGGGACAATCGGTTAATTGCGTGTCAGTAATGGCCTAGGGTCCATTCGTATGTGGGTGGTGGCTGTAGAGACAAAGACGACAAGTATCTGACCAAAACCGTTTATTTTAACATAAAATAAACATACACTATGTACAAAATAGTTTGCTTTAGGACAATCAGCCGTTCGAACGTTCTTGGGCGTCGATGTGGTTCTTTAATCGTCGATCGAAGGTGGCTCCGGGACAGTGGCGTTGACGACTCTGTAAGGCACGGGGAGACTTCGTCCGTTGGCGTCGGGGACACGGTCTAAGTACGAAGTGGCACGGGTTACGGGTTGGCACAATAGACCAGAAATTGTTTTTTTTTTTTTTTTGCGCGTTGACACGCGGCGTTTTGGTTATTCGGAACGTTAACCGAGTGCCAGGTGTCCTCGATTGTCGGAGATTATATCAATCTCCGTTCTTTCTTTCGTCCATTTTGATTGGTCGTTCTCTCTCAATCGCGCTTCCCGAGTGGTTGGTCCCCGGTTACTAAACGTAACGAGACTTTTACCCGGAGCGCGAGAAAAGTCAAATTCGAAGACGAATTCGATCTTTCACCGATCGTAGGACGACTTCCTTCCGCGATTTACGGTTTCTGCTCTGGCAGTTTAATATAAACAATGGGTGTCCGACTCAAACGACTTTTACCTACGTTTTTTTTTAAACTAATAAATTTTTCTCTAAATTAACCGTTTTCTCGCCTCTTTCGTAACGGGTCAAACCTGTCCGGTACATGACATTTCCATAAAAGTTTTAAACAAATACTGGAAATGACAAAAATAAACAATTTATGTATTTTAGTTCTAAAATACAAATAATACATACATAATACAAATTGATACGATACAAACAATGATCGAAAAACTTGTTTTTTTAATTTTTTATAAACTAACTCTATTCGGCGATTTTTTCCGCAAAGTCCTTAATTACTTTATCATAAAAGTCGCTGGTCGTCGACTCCATCGACGTATTTGAAAGCACTTTTTCTATCGAAAGCGACGCTAGCGACCACAATTTTTCCTCCGACCCAGTGTTCCTGGCCAATGTATGAATTTGCTTCGTGGTCGAAAAACTGCGCTCAATAGATGCACTGGTAGATGGTACCGTAAAAATTAATGATATTAAATCATATAATTCTTTTAGTACGTCTTTGTTCGGATCGACATTAATTATATATGTTTTATGTTTAAGAGTTACTTGTCAATATAGTCCGGACACGATTATAATTATTGAGATTCGCTACGTAATTTACATAAATAAAAAAATTTTCCATAAAATTTACTTAATTTAAAGAATTAAAACACGCTTGGAAAAATTGTTAATAATTTTAATATTATGAAAAACATCTAAAAGTGATAAAAATTCTATAGATTTTAGCGAGGTCTGAGGCCTAAGTTTTAAACGCGAAAACGTGTACGTCGGACGTTCGGCGCCGCTTTCCTGTAAGCCTAGAAGTTTGACAATGGCGCTTGGAATGTCGGGCATGATTTCACTGACTTTCCAAACACCATTGTCAAACTTCTAGGCTTACAGGAAAGTGGCGCCGAACGTCCGACGTACACGTTTTCGTGTTTAAAACTTCGGCCTCAACTTCGCTTTTATGTCTGAAAATCTGTCAATATAATTACAGTACAATTAAAAGAAAATTATAATTAAATATAACTTTGCAAAAAAAACGTACATAAAAATAACAGTGAATACTCTTTACTTTTTAAATCTTAAACAATTCACTTAGTCAGATAGCTCCCTACCCAGTGGCTAAGGGATAGAATCGTTGGAAGCGTTACACTTGTGTAGCTTTCGCCAGCTAAACCGGCTGAGGTTGGTGCTCTGTAAAGCGCATGCGCCAATGCCCTCTGGCTGCTTTACACTATTCAGTTATTCTCGCCGTGGAAGCTGTCTCGTATGCGCTTCCATTCCGCCACTGACATTCGAATATACAATAGCAATCTTATCGTTTTTTTCACATATAGTATAAAATTTTTTAATAAGATACATAATGCAGTTATAATAAAATATTAATTTTAATTAATTCAAAGTACGTTAAAATATGAAAATTTATGTTTTAGAAAATACTAGGAAGGTCATTGGAAGGTGGAAGCGGCGCTTCCACCGCTTCTAATGACGGCACGCCACTGAAAATTCAATATCTTCTTTTCTATAAGGATTTATTATAGCGTAGGTACACCGATATACAATTTGTATTAAGATTGGTATTTTATTTATATTATAAATTAGTTTTTCAAAAGTTTCATTTGTTTTCTTTGTAAATTTAGGAGTTATAAGGTAGATTTCCTTTTTTATATCAGGCCTTTTGTATCTCTTAGACTACGATGTAAGAAAAGCTTCAGTAGATGAATCCGGATTAGATTCTCGACGCTTCTTCCTGCGCGTTTTTTTCTAAACCGAATAAACAATCGTATTTATTTTTGCCTGAGCGAGCAGTAAGCGAGCTCAGGCTTCTGTGATGACTTTTACGGTTTAGTTTCGGAGTTTTTCAAAAAATTCTCACGTTAGGTTTTGATGATTTTAATGACAAAATGTTCAGTGGAATCCTGGTATTAGGGTTGCCACCTCATTACTTAGTCTCACCCGGAGACGATGATTTAACAAACAAACAAAAAAAAACCCATATGTATACAAATACAATTTTTTTATTTATATAAATTAACAAATTCAAAACTCAATTTTCTACAAATTTAATACAATTCTAATAATCACAAAGTAGTTTATAATAAAAAACTAATAAAACTAAGAACTAATAAAAAACAAATCTAACAATTTACGTATAAAATAAATACAGACAAATAAATATAAAAATATGCAAGATACAAAATGGTATAAGTGTAATTAATTATTTATTTATGTAGTATTATTTATTTATTCCATGTATATTTCCTGTTTGACATCGCAGCTTTACAAGATCCGCATTTTCTGGCTTTCTTAAGAATTCATAAAATTCTCGACAGCTCGTGTCAAAATTAAGCTTTACGCATAATTCTGCCTTTACTATCTCAACCCTCATCCTGTTACGGTTGTCTGTCCAGGTATTTCCCATAATCGAAAAAATTCGTTCCACGTATGCATTACTTATAGGAATCGATAGAATCTTACCAACAAGTTTGGGTAGTTCAGTGAAAACATTAGAGGAAAATATTTTTATCCATTTTTTATCAGTTGGCAAATGGAGCGATTTGGTGGAAGGAATGATATTTTTAAGAAGACAGATGTCATTATATAATTTATCGGCGTCTAATTCTACATTTACGTGTTTTGCAGCATTTAAAAAATCTTGGTATTTAAAATTTTCGTCCTTAACTCAGTGAAACCCGGAGTCTCCAGGTCAAACCCGGATAGGTGGCAATCTAGCCTGGCATGTGTATAAAATAATTTCTGGAAAATATAATTATTTCTGAGATAAGACATAATAAAAAAAAGGAAAATGTCGACTTTCGCCTCTTTGACATTCAATAACAAAAAAGTATTTTGACATTTTTGGGTGCTGTTTTTTGAAATATAAATCCAAAAGCAAAAATATAAATCCATATTTTTGCTGAGTTTGGTGAATTTAGACTGAACCATGGAAAAGTTATTCGAGTTCAAAGAAAAAACAAACAGGTTTACGTCCTATGTGGACGGCCGTCACATACTGCACTTGCTCTCGCTGTTACAGCGGTTGTAGTGGTAGTACTGTCTCATCCCCATTAGATGGCACTTTTCACTATCTTTAATAAGGGGGAATTTTCCACAATTTTCTTCAATCAAAATATTCTGGAACTTTCTGGAATATCTCGCTAGCACTTTGTAGTAGTGGCATTGTTCTGGAACCTTCTGGACTTGGAGCACAAGATTTGACCTGTCCAGGATTGTCAAAGATTGAATGAGACAGTTTCTTTAATCGAGACTGGACAAAATCACAAACGTGGCCACTTTTAACAAGCGACTTCAATTTATCCAAGACTTTTCCCGCTTAAATGCGAAATAATTTATTAATTTATTATAATAGTTTATTTAGTTTAGTTTCGTTTACTTTAGTTTAATTTAATTTTTTCAGTATTACACTTTTCTTTTTTTATCTGTACTTCCACGATATTTTTTTATTTTATCAACAATAAATCACTTATAATCTTTTATTTGTTACATATTACTGCTCAATCTGCTCGCCCAGGCTAACCACATCGAGAAACATCGTTTCCAGTTTTCTCGATGTAACTTACTTTACTAGTAGATGTAATAAATATATATTTGATAACAATGGAACAAGTAAATTTGTGTCAGATCCTTAACACGAACGGATCTGCGCTCTGACAGAATTAACTGTAATTTTAATGTTTCAAAATCATTTATAATGTCGATTTAATTATAATAAATATCTCATTTAGCGAATTTTTCATTAACAAAATTAAAGCACAAACCAATTTCAAAAAAAGTCGAGGGGAGTGAAATAATAATATTTATTCTTTCAGACACCAGATGGCCACTGACCGTTCGCCGAAAGTATATAATAATCGATTAGTAATCAAGAGAAAAAGCAGCATTAACTTTTCTCGTATTTTTAAGTTAAAACGGTCAGTGAAAAAATATATTTGTATTATTTATAAAGTATAAGATAGCTTAATAAATTTTAATAATCAATATTATTATTTTATATTGTAATAAATGATATTTAAGACACGAAATTGATATTATCCGCCATATTGAATTTAATAGTGATTTTTAACTTTATGTTTTTAATTGAATAATTAAAGTTTCGCACAACTACACACATTTTATTTGATTTAAGCATTAAACACTTACAATTATATTATCACTTTTTAATTATATACGTACCCGAGTTGGTAAAACTGTGCTATAGTTAACATGTATCAACATTTATATTTTAAAAATTATATACACTTGTATAAAATGTGAATACCCAATATTGAATGTATAGATTGTATATGAGGTGTCTATTCGTCAGAATCTGTTTTAAATGCAGTATTATTAAAGATGCTGATGTTAACTATTCTAATTGGATCTATTTAATGAAATATTAACATTAAATAAAGCAATTATTCTCAAATGGTGTGTCATAAGAGGTGGCTGTGTGCTGCATATACTAAGAAAATGTATTTTAAAAATGAAAAAAATTTGTACGAAGATTTATTAAATTCGAACGGCCGGTAGCTAGGTTCGGGTCCTAAGGTAACGGTTATTGTCGTACGTCGTGCTTCGTAATTTAAAATACCGTGCGTCGACGTGTTTTCTTACGTAAATTGTGCTAGAAAAATTTTACGTGTGTAACGCTTAAATAAGGTATTAGATATGAAGTAAGTAATTTTATAAATATATTTTATGAAAGGGAAAAGTAATTTGCTATATGAAGATATTGATAAAATGAAAGATCATTTTAGTATTATTGAAGTTCTTCTGAGGAAAAATGATGATAAATTGATTTCCTGCCTTTGAAACAAAATTTTTTGGTTCATTTATCTTGTTCTTTTTGTCACATTGCATTCAAAAGCAGATATAGGCGGTTTTTTTTTTTCCAATATTTTTGAGCATTTTTGCATCTGTTTTTGTGGTTTGTGTGCTAATGGATGAAACACTATTTGAAAATATTAAGTAAAATATGTTCTGAAAAAGTGTTTATGAATAGTTTTGGAATTATTTGGTTTCAAAAGTTATTGTAGAACATGTTTTTTATTCATTTAATATTCAATACATTTAAAATGTATTCAATACGCTTGTATAAAATGTGAATACCTAATATTGAATGTATAGATTGTATATGAGGTGTCTACGTTCTGTGATAGTTTTAAAAATACTCATTTATCTGTTTGTTTTTTCTATGATTTTATATAAATGAGAATATTATTTTTTTTTTTATGTCAAAATAATTGGACTAGCATATGTACAAATTTATAATAAAGGGTATTCTGTATAAAAGAAATAACATTAAAATTAAATCAAACTCAGATTTAGGAACTACAGTATGGGATTGTATGTAGTTCAATAAAAATATAGCAATCTTTCAAAAACTGGATAAACACTTCTAAAAAAACAAAAATTTAGCAAATAAGAAAACTTTAATGAGTAACATATTTTCAACAATATTCAAAGATCATCCTCGGGTTTACATATTCAAAAATAAAATAAAAATTGGAATAATACAAATTTAAAAAGGATGGAACACAATCTCATTGTCAGAGATCACATGATTTAGTTTTTGAAATTTCAGCAAATTTCAAAAACTGACTTTTATGAGGTAGGCAACAAAAGTTTTTGATCTAATTATGTTTTAGACGTTATAGATATAAAACAATCACAATGATGCTATTTTTCAATATAGCCTCCTTTGCAGTTCAACACATTACATCTTAGAACCCCTGGCATATGTTCTTTATCTATGGGATCTTTTGCATTTGTAAGTAAAGAGTATACAGATGGATTCTTTCTAAATACAGCCTTGGTGTTGTGGCTCTGGTTATTTCTTTATATATTTTAGCAAGATGTTGGTTGTATCCAATGATTTGTAACCCTTGTCTTCATTGTTTGTGGAGGTGTGCAAGGATACTACTTATTCATCAGACTCTGATGATGATGAAAGGGTAGCAGTGTTCCTTAGTAGTCTGTGATGTAGTTTAGTTTTTTTATTCTGTCACAGATGTTAGAGGTGTGTATATTCACACTTGATTAGGGCCTTAAAGGCAGCAATTTAAAGGTGTTAAGATCCCTTGACTGTTGGTATAAAAATTGGTCAATAAGAGGATTTTCTATACACTATGGTTAAAATGTGGCCTTAACAAATAGTTAAATGGACGTGAAAAAAATGAGTAGTGTGATGGCTTTCTTGCTCAACTTAGAGGAAGAAGTAATATCTCTTGTTGTTCATCTTTTCTAGAAAAATGGGCAAGTTAGGTTTTTGGCACCAAGCATTTAAAATGTTTTGACTGAAGCAGATCCCAATTAGATCAAAAGTGTTTGTCAAAGTATATTAAAAATATATATGCTAGTTTAATTATAAAGGTTTGTTGGTGGTATTTAATGTTGTTACACCTATAATAATTTGGCTGAACATAAGAACACCTTTATGCAATATTAAGCACAATGTAAGCTTGAAGTTTTTTCTGTGATGATGCTTATTTTTTCAATTTATTATGATGGCAACATTGCTTCATCCAAAACTTTCTGTAGTTTTAGTCTGTGTAATGTGCATTTTATTCACATGTTGAATCTTACTGTCAAATCTGCTTCCAGTATTCTTATGCCACAATAATAAAATAAAACACTTACTGGAATATAAACAGAAAGAAAACAAAACACCTTGGTATTTCCAGCAAACAAGTAAAAATTTAATAAAATAAAAATGTTTTCGACTATTTTTAATAGTCCTCTTCAGTTAGACTCTTTAAATTGAAAATGGAACATAAAATAGAATGCTTCTTTAAAACGAAATAGAACAAAAATAGAATGCCAGCAATAACATCATTTAAATTTAAAAATAATAAAATAAAAATAACATGAAATAAAAGTAACATAAAAATAGTACAAATTAAACAGTAAAATAAAACAAAGTATTAATATAATTAATTGTTGTAGTAAAAAGATTTCCATGCACTAGAAAGACTATTAGCATCTCTATGGTTGATGCAACCTCTGGTATTATGCGCCTTGAAAATCTCGAGTTTTTCAATGTATTTAATAAGATGTTTGTTAGTGGCAGTCTTAATTATGGAAGCTTTATCCCAATAAATATTGATATCTTGTTCTTTTGCGAAGGATGTCAGTAAAGTACTGTCCAAGTGTACTGGCAAGTACTGTCCATGATGTTATTGCTGGCATTCTATTTTTGTTCTATTTCTTTTTAAAGAAGCATTCTATTTTATGTTCCATTTTCAATTTAAAGAGTCTAACTGAAGAGGACTATTAAAAATAGTCGAAAACGTTTTTATTTTATTAAATTTTACTTGTTTGCTGGAAATACCAAGGTGTTTTGTATTCATTATGCCACAATTTTAAAAAGTTTTTTTTATTTAGATGATTTGGCTATGCTTTACTTTTCAACCTGGTTTCACCAGTTTTTTATGGGATTTTAAGTATTTTTCAGTCATCAATAATTTCATAATATAATAGTTTTCATATTTCTATATTCATCTACAGTCATTTGCCAGTTACATGATAGCTTGCAATAAATCATGCCATATAATAATTGAATGAACAATAAAAGAATAGTTATTAAGGGTTAAAGTTGGCACTTTTTACCATTATGTGTGATAATTATCTGAGATAACATGATAATTCTATTTTTACATGACAGTTATGTGATAGCCTGTAGTACAGTATATTAAGAGATAACTGATTGACCATTAATATGTCAAAATTAAAAAATGGATTATTAATTTATAAATATTTAATATTTTTAAATAAAACCTTTAAATGGGAAAATAGGTGGTGGTCAGGATTTCAAATAAATTATTAAACATATGCAGGCTCCTTCCAGATTGTTCAATAGCTTAGTGTTGCTATTCTCTCTCGTAAATAAAACAACTTCTTCACAAAATCTAATAAATCTAGATAAATGTTGTAAATCTAGCAAAAAATGTATTGCATAAGTCCAAAATGATCCAATGGATATATTCAAAATTTAAGATGTCCGTATCAGTGGCATGCCGTCATTGGAAGCGATGGAAGCGCCGATTCCACCTTCCAATGACCTTCCCTTGTATTTTATAAAATATAAATTTTCATATTTTAACGTACTTTGCATTAATTAAAATTAATATTTTATTATAACTGCATTATGTATCTTTTACAAATTTCTATACTACATGTGAAAAAATGATAAGATTGCTATTGTATATTCGAATAATTCGGTGGTGGAAGAAATGTCGAAACCGGGTCAGTTTCCAATCAGCCAGATTATATAGGCATTGACACATGCGGTTTACAGAGCACCACCCTCACCCGGTTTAGCTGGTAGAAGCAACACATGCATAAAGCATCTAATTTTATATTCCGGACCGGTTCTGAGCTGTTAGCCGCCTGCCTGTCATCTTCCAAGCAGCCAGATTATAGGCATTGGCGCATGCGCTTTACAGAGCACCAACGTCACGGTTTAGCTGGTAGAAGTAACACGCGCATAAAGCTTCTAATTTTATATCCTGGACCGGTTGTGGGCTGTTAGCCGTCTGCCTGCTAGATATTTGGCCGCCCTTGCCTGATTATGTGAATCACGAGTAGACTAGATCAACGGCGGACACCCCTGGCCCACGGGCCAGCTACGGCTTGCGAAAAGTTTCTATCCAGTCCACGAGATCTTTAATAGATTATTAAATTGTAAAAATAACTAATTAATAGTTATTTTTCCAATTCTTTGTAATTTTCGAAAAACGATAAGAGAAATAAATGTAGTAATTAACTTTTTATTTATTTATTTCATATTTACAGACTAAAAATTTACGAGTCACAAGAAGGCGTCAATTAACTACTACGGCCTGCGGAAAAAACGTAAAATTTATTCTGGCCCACGTTATAAAAAAGGTTGCCCACCCTAGACTAGATTTATAACTTAACCCAACCGATAGGAATTTACTGGTATGTTTTTATGATAGTTCTGTATAGTTGACAGGAGTTTAAAAAAAATCCATTAAAATATTTGATACATTTATTCTGCTCTCCCATCTTATATTACTTACAGATTTCAATGTTAAACCGGTGATATTACGATTTAGTATGCCCCATCTGTAAGAGGATGGAGAAAAAATGCGTACAATTCTAGTACAGTGTTAAAAAATTAACTGTTACTTTGGCGGCATCATTTACAACCAGATTTAATGAACGAGACGTACAAAGGTACAAAAAAAGCTCTAGAATTTATTTTCCTTAAATTTATGATTTATGTATCGGTTGTCATAAAAATTTCTTTCCACTTCTTTCCCGAGACTACAGATATTCAAATACAAAGTAACTGGTTTCAACTTATTTCTACTTAAGAAGTAGTTAAATAATTAAGCGATTAGGGAATTAGAAACATAAATAAAACCCCGATGAAAGAGCCGAAATTTTACTTAAACAGAAGCTTAACCGAACCGATCTCTTGCCGAGTACAGTGGAGTCTGATCTCTTTGTAATATACAACTTTTCGGTCACTCTCATTGAACTGGAAAAATTTCTGTCTTATTAGATGTAATAAAGACAGAAATTTTTCCAGTTCAATGAGAGTGACCGAAAAGTTGTAAATTTTGGAAATTTCCGTGAACACTCGGTCCTAAAACGAATTAGTTAGAAAACAAACGACGGACAATCTGTTAAGTTTAACATATTTAGATTTTTACAGCTATGGTGAGAAACGTTTAAAATCTACAACAACCCTGTCGCGTCCTGTGATATATACTAGTGACGCGACAAAAGAGGCATTTGACATTGACCGGTATCGGCACTCTCGGGATTTGGCACGCACACACCTACCTGGACCGTCTCTGATTCCATTCATTAGCCACTCGTAGGGAGCTATTTCACTAAGTGGATTGTTTTAAGATTTAAAAAGTAAAGAATATTTTGTTATTTTTATGTACGTTTCTTCACAAAGTTATATTTAATTATAAGTTTCTTTAAAAGTATATTCATACAATTGAAGAATTTTTTGTACTAGGTATGTATATTCGTCACACATTTTGTTTTACCAAGTAAGTTTTTCTGATAATTTTAATTTTAGCCCTTATATCGTGGCTAGTGATTCAAAAATTTATTTTAAAAAAGTTTTGGCTCAAGACCGTATAATAAAAAAGAAAACATTAAAAGAGAAAGACCGATGCCTAAATTAAATATAAATACGTCAACAAAAAAATTTCGACATTTTGACGATAAAATTTATCTTCTGCTCAGACTCAGCTTCTTAATGAATACAGTAGAAACATACAATACACCTTATTGCTGAGAACAAACAATTTATTACCTAAAACTAACGTTTTCGGCCCAATTTATGGGCCATCTTCAGGTTACAGCTGTTCGATTCCGATACAAAATCGAACACATTCAAAATAAAACCAAAATAGAACATACGTTTAAATTAAACCAATAGAACAAGCATAGTACAAAATAATAAATAACAAAAATTAAAATAACACGAAAAATGTAAATGAAATTAAAATACAAATAAAATACTGTGACTGGCCGTCAATCTTAAGGAACCATTCGTTTTGCATTAACCCAGAAGCCTACTGAGTGACGGCAGACTCATTATCACGTGTGTTACGTCTTACTATGTATTTCCAGGATGACGGTAACACCGTCGCATCCTTATAATTTAAACATCTGCCAGCCAAACTCGCTCTGTAGATTTCACATTTCTCAGTTATGGACGACAGCGTTGGCGAGTGTACTTTTACAAGAATTTTGGCATTTTCCCATTCTACCACTGAACCATCTGCTTGCGCCATTTTGGATAACGCTGTTGTGCACCTGTTTTTTGTGACATCGTACCGATGCTCCTTTATCCTCACTCCAAGGTTTCTATTAGTGACACCTACGTAGTCCCTATCGATTCCCAACTGGTCATTTTTGTAGGGAATTGCATATACTCCCGCCTGTTCTTTAACACCAATTCTTTCTTTGTCATTTCTAATCAACCTATACACTGTGGGGGCCCTTTTGCATATTAAACTGGCGTTTTTGTGCCTCGCTATTTGCTTCATAATCGGGAAGAGACATTTATTATATGTAAACTTTGTGAAGTTACCCCCAGACTCCGGTTTCTTCTTAGAACTGCTCCTAGGCTTTATGTACGCCGCTATTAAACGTTCTATAGTTCTTGTTCCAAACCCTAACTCCTTTGCTATCTCTTTGATTCTACCCAGCTCATTCATCGTGTCCATTATATTTGAGCAATATAAAAACGCTCTTCTGATTAGGGCCCTAAATGCGGATAATTTATAAACCGTTGGGTCATTGGAACTCGCCGGAATATACATCGGATCATGTGTGGGCTTGATGTACACCTTCGTGCATAAAGCTCCATTCTTAAATTCAATGCCAACGTCCAAGAAGTGTAGCTCTTTGTTACTAACTTGCTCAAGGTTAAGTTTCAAGCCATGTTGGTTAGAGTTCACTTGGTCTAGGAATCGCTGTATCATTGTGTCATTCTTCCAAATAATTAGAACATCGTCTATATATCTTTTGTACATGATTATGTGTTCATTATAGTTGAAAACTGTCATGCGTTCAATCCTTCTCACTACCAATTCACAGAGCAGGCCAGACATCGGGCTGCCCATTGGGACCCCTCTTAACTGCTTATAAACTTTACCTTGGAAACTGAAAAATGACTGAAAGCATATTAGATCTACCATTATCTCTAAATCTTTTTTGTGCTTGTATGCTTTTGGGTGCAACCCACATAACAGGTTCACTAACTCATCAAAACATGAGGTAAGATTTATTGATGGAAACATACTCTCGTAATCCATAACAGTCCCAATCTCATTATCCATTAACGACATATCATGCAGGTTATTAACCAAACTAAACGGGTCCTTTACGACAAATTGGTAGTCTTCAATAAGTGGTGTTAAATGCCTATGCATACGTTTTTCCAAAATGTAGGTTGGTCCTTTACATTTCTCTACAACCGGTATGATTTCTTTACTGTTTTTAGTATTTTTGCAAATCCAAACAACAGGCGGGAGTATATGCAATTCCCTACAAAAATGACCAGTTGGGAATCGATAGGGACTACGTAGGTGTCACTAATAGAAACCTTGGAGTGAGGATAAAGGAGCATCGGTACGATGTCACAAAAAACAGGTGCACAACAGCGTTATCCAAAATGGCACAAGCAGATGGTTCAGTGGTAGAATGGGAAAATGCCAAAATTCTTGTAAAAGTACACTCGCCAACGCTGTCGTCCATAACTGAGAAATGTGAAATCTACAGAGCGAGTTTGGCTGGCAGATGTTTAAATTATAAGGATGCGACGGTGTTACCGTCATCCTGGAAATACATAGTAAGACGTAACACACGTGATAATGAGTCTGCCGTCACTCAGTAGGCTTCTGGGTTAATGCAAATCGAATGGTTCCTTAAGATTGACGGCCAGTCACAGTAGTTTATTTGTATTTTAATTTCATTTACATTTTTCGTGTTATTTTAATTTTTGTTATTTATTATTTTGTACTGATGCTTGTTCTATTGGTTTAATTTAAACGTATGTTCTATTTTGGTTTAATTTTGAATGTGTTCGATTTTGTATCGGAATCGAACAGCTGTAACCTGAAGATGGCCCATAAATTGGGCCGAAAACGTTAGTTTTAGGTGATAAAATTTATGACGAATGACGATTCCTTTGGTAAAATTGAAGCAATTTGGAAATCAAAGCGGAATAGAATTTAACATTGGTAGACGATATAAAATAAATATTGAAAATTATAACAAGATAATTACGATTAATAGATATATCTAAATTAATAGATGTTATATGTTTTCTCTCAAAGCAAGAATTGGCATTTAGAGGGCATAGGGAATTTATTGAATCTAATAACGAAGTTAATTATATTGACTTTCTTATTTATTAAGTATGTCAGATAATCTATTAAAAATACATTTAAACAAGAGTACAGGTTTTTACTAGCTTATCGAACAAACGAATACGAATGGGCCCTGACGCGCAATTAATTGATTGCCCTGTAAGTCGGCTTCTCACAGAAACACAGCTTCCCTATCATCAAATGTCACGGCACGCCACTGGTCCATATTATTCATCGTGGACTCTAAATTAGTGGTTCTCAACCTTTCTGAGGCCATGGAACACCACTTGTATACTTTTTATTACACAGAGCATTAACATCAATACATTCAAAAATTGATAAGAAATTCCATGTTTATTATTTTCAGGAAACAATGAAGCAATAAACTAATCGTGGCACACTAAAATCTGTTTTTGTGCGGTCTTCTTTTGTGCAATTTTTTATATATGCAATGTGTTTTGTGCAATTATTTTTGTGCAGTATACCAATTTGATTGAAATTTATATACCGCACACAAAAAATTGCACAAAACAACTCGCACAAGTAAAAAAATCGCACAAAAAAAGACCGCACAAAAACAGGTTTGAGTGTATGCATATTTGACCAGAGGGGCATGGGGGGAGGGGGAGAAGTGTGAAAATGGATAGGGGAGAGGGTGATGGCTATTCTGGAATGTGGTTCGAATCATCTTATTACTTTATTCGTGTTACTGTGAATCTGCTTATTAGTTTGTTTTAACAATGTATATTTTTACTATACTGTTTTACCAGTATCTCAGTTTATTATTGTGTTATTGTATCAACCTTACCCTTTCTTATGTAAAATTTTTTGTTTTATTGCATGTTTAATCTTTTAATGTTCAAAACATCGAATTGACATGTTAAATGTAAGTCTACAGCCTTTTTTCATTCCTGTCAATTATGGTACTTTTAAAAATTGTTAACCTCCTATTAATTTTGTAGCAAAAAAGCTGATGAGGGACTCCATGTTCGAAATGCATTCTGAAAATAAAATAGTGTTTTTCTAAATCTAATTTGATGTCCTGTGGTAGTGTAATAAGTCTAGTGGTAAAGTAAAGCCAATCTTAGTGCTCACAAGCCATTAAGAAACTTTAATATATTAAATAAAATAAAAACGTGGAATTATCTAAAAATATAGCAATGGAAATAAATTTGAATAAAAACTTGAAAATCTTTTCTTTTGTGAAACACTCGAGGTACGTTTGCAGAACACTGGTTAAGAACCACTCCTCTAAATACTGTATTTTAAATTTTATCCAAATCAGCTCATTGGTCATGGAGATATTAAAGGTCAAAGTTGACATTAACACATGTCAGTGCTTCAGTATAGAATGCTACCATGTTCTATGATACTTTGTATTTGCATATTGAATTTTATTCTTTACAGATGGCAGTTAGTGTACAGTAGAACCTTGACTATCCAGACCTCAATTATCCGGATTGTTCAAAATAAACAAAAATTTTACAAATTTGCTGATTTGCACTTGGCAATTGCGACACTGTTTATGTACGTGATGGAATGCATAACTTGTTTTGTCCCAACAACATATCCGGCACAGTGGTCCTAAACTTTTTAATACATTTTGCGTCGTAATAAAAATATAACTTGACATACATATTTATAAATAATTTATATTCAAATTACATCATTTCTATGGCCATGGGTGGTGTAAGGCATGGGTGAAGTGGGCCACCGCCTACGGCCTTACGGTCCAAGGGGCCCTTGTGCCTTGAAGGTTTATGCATTACTTAAAAGCCGTGAACGTGACGAAAAAATTTTACTCGTCATAAAACGATAAATAGTTTGCATTTTTATGAATAAAAGTTTGACAGTTTCAACTGCTTTTTATTTTATAAAATCAGTCTTCTTGCGCCACCAGAGGGCCTTTAAACAATAGGCAGTGTTAGTGCTGGTCAGTAGTAGTCCAAATTCAAAACAAATGTTTGTTTCTTGAAAATTTGATCACGATTTAAATACAGTACAGTATTATTTTTCGATTATCTGGATTTTTCCTTATCCGGACTACCTTCATGCCCAATTAGTCTGGATAATCAAGGTTCTACTGTATTTTATGGTTATCTTTTCACCTTTGACAGAGATGAATTTTTCTCCATTTTGTTGTATTTTTTCAAATAAAAAGTTACTCCCTCTTGTGGTATTTTCACTTTTATCACTGCTGCTCGCATTTTGTTCAGTGTACATGTACTGTACTTTACATTCATTTTCAAACTCATGTTTCAAAATCATTATCTGCTTTTTCTATTTTGCAACATCATCAGGGTTATGTCAATCAAAAAATTTGATTTTATTGTAATCTATACTTGTACTTTGGAAAGTCAGAATGTCTGACTGATACTAAATATATAGTGCTTTAAACAACCAAAAAACAAATTGAAGCTACTTTTGTAGTTCTCTCATTAGAAAGTCTAACCCTAAAATGCAGAGATTAGTTATACCAGCCACATGGATCATGTGCTTGTAAACTATTATTCTGAAAACAATGAAAATTTCTAGCTTTCCATGCACAGTGATTTTTGTCTCCAGTTGCTGTTCTTAAAGAAATAGTCAGCCATGCATAAAGGTTGATTATTCAATTCTTGGGAAATATCTGTTCAAATTAGAATTACTTTAGTACCAGAATAGATTACCATCCTGCAAAGAGTTCTATTGATTGATCCTGCCACAAACACTCCATAATAACCTCCATGATAGGATGAAATTTGAAAACTAAGTGGAGCATTTTTCACATGGCAGTCTCAGCCTTTTGAGATAGCTCTGCTCTAGTTTCTCTGGGATTTACATTTAAGCAGATGATTGCTGCTTTGTTTTTGGAGCAGTGGGAATCTTTTCCAAAAGTGGCTTTCTTTATTGCACTTGAACATTTCATTTGTCGATTCTGGTTCCTATGTTCTTGGACACTTTTTGTAATTTCTCTAGTCTTCTTTGTAAAGTTCATTGCCAATGCACTTTTCCTTATTTTCCACAAAAGTTCCTCTAATTATCCAGCAGTCTTTCTTCATTCATTGTTGAGTTGCCTCAGTTTTCATTGCCCAGAACTACTGTACTCTTAAGATCTTTATCATCAATTCTAAGATTCTGCTGTGTGTCAGCACCTCCAATGGCATCTATGAAATATTGTAGAGTCAAACTCTCTGGTACTTTGGAGGATTTTCTAATCAAGGAAGGCAAATTGTGATCACTTCTGTATCTTGTTAGTTAGCTCCTGCAATGTTCAGCAGCCTCTCCATGCAGTAGTGTGGCTAATTGAAATGCCCCTGTTACATAATCCCAGAACTTATAGTCATTACATTGAAATGAGCTTTATAGGCATTCCAACAGTTTCTGTTGGGTGATGTGGTTCTTGTCAAGAGGAAGGGCAGACAATGTTCATCTGTGGCTGCTTAGTGTGGGAGTAACATCAGCTAAATATTGCAACTTGAGTGCAATTTAGATTTCAGAAGTTATAGTGGTATTCTGTAGATAGCACAATCTTCATCACCCGTGATTACCGGTACAAATAAATTCCAATACAGTCTCTTCAACCTTAAAATTCCCGGTACATAAGACGACAGTCAACACATAAACTAACGTTTTTCGATCCTCCACCGAGGTCTTCGTCAGGTTCGTTGATTCATGGAATGCGAAAAGAATCGAACGCTTTCGAAATTCAAAAAAATCGAATATCCCGCGTGCAGTAATGACGAATGCTACATCGTAAATTTAATAGACAGGAATAAAACATGATTACCACTGCGGATGTTATCTCAGAGGCATATCGCCACGCGTACGATAATACGTTACTTTCCTTGAAATTAATACATTTCCCCGATTTTGGTAGCCTTGTAAATCTCAAGAGTCTCCAAAGCCCTGAATGTGGTCCGTCTTAAACGACTTCTTAATGAGTCTGGTGTTATCGAAGTCTGCTCTTATATTCGGGGTCCGTAAGTTTAAACGTTAGTTTATGTGTTGACTGTCGTCTTATGTACCGGGAATTTTAAAGGTTGAAGAGACTGTATTGGAATTCTGTAGAAGCATCTCTCAAAGGACTGGTCTGTGAACTTGCCACCAAATACACAGTATAACCTTACACTGATGCAATTCTGGTTTTGGTATGTCCTGTGCTGTTTGATTGACACCTGATCATGAACTTTTGTGTTTTAATTTGACATACAGGCACCATTTTTCATCTCTTATAATGATGATTTTATACCAGATTGATAATCATAAAGGGCACATGTGCAAATTTAGCCAGGAGAAAGTGATATATTTAAAAACTTTGTATTGCCAAGCAGAATATCCTTTCACTTATGATTGTGCACCTCAACATTCTCCATTTGCATTTTTGACGAGAAACTTACAGATGCCATCTATCAGAGAACAATTTTGAACAATCTAAAGAGGTCTACAAAATTTCAGAAATTAGAAGAGCCTTTCAATATTGCTCTAACATACAAGATACATTAGAAGAGCTGAATAGAATTAAAGATGTAGCTAAAGTTTTGGGATTTGGAGCAAGAACTATACAATTCCTAATTACTGCATACAATGATCCTAGAAAGAACAAGAAAAAACATGAAGGAGACAGCAATATCACAAAGTTCACATATAATAAACATCTATCCTCTGTTATGAAGGAAATTGTGAACTACAAAAACAATACTATTCTATACAAAAGAGCTCCCACCATATATACATTACTGAGAAATGACAAAGATAGGATCAAAGGGAGTGAATGGCCAGGAGTTTACACAATACCATACAAGAATGGCCAATTGGGGATAGAGAAAGAATATATGGGCATCACAACTAGAAACCTGAACAAAAGGACTAGGGAACATAAGTATGACATAGCAAAAAATCGATATACAACAGTGTTAGCAAAAATAGCACAGACAGATGGATTCATGGTTGAATGGGAGGAAGCCAGGATCATTGCACCCATACACTCAGCAACACTTGCATCAACAGTGAAGAAATGTGAAATATACAGGTTTAACCTGACGGAAAAATGTTTAAACTATAAGAATGCAACCATTTTACCTTCTGCCTGGAAGTATATAATAAAACAGAACTCGTAGGGTGGTACAGTACGTTCAGTAGGCTCAATAGAAAAAAGCCTGTGATACTATAAATGTTGATGTTATTTGGATGTTTAATTATTGTATTTTTGTATTTTATTTTATTTTAGTCTATTTATTCTATTTTTGTAATATTTTCGTTATATTTGGTTTACTTAATTCAATTTCAATATATTACATAAGTTCTAATTTATTATATTTAAATTTGAACCTGGTGTTCGAAGCGTAGATTTTGAACGTCTTTAACCTGAGGATGGTCCATCAAGTGAGTTGAAAATGTTTGTTTAGCCGAATAAATGAACTTTCTCATTAATAAGGTGTGTTGGTTTTATAATAATATAGAATCTGAGTGTAAGTAGGAGAAATTTTTACATCAACCTTATATTATTTAATCACTTTTATTTGATAAACTTACACTTAAAGAATTGATAAAGTTGTATAAAACTTACAAGTCCATGTTTGTCGTTTGATATATGTTTTAATTTTGAAATATAAATACAGTATTTTATTTTTATTTATTTACTTGAAATTATTTTAAATTTTATTACAATGTAACAAGAAATATACAAGTGAGGGACACAAGATTAGATTATCTCAAACTATAAAACAAGAAATATTAAAATTATAATTAAGTTTTCTAATGAACATTTTATTTTTTACATTTATTTTTAACCAAATGATAATTCTGGATTTATTGGGTCATAATGTTAAATTTAATACATGATGGTTACTTAATTGCTTACCTTTAGTCAAAATTATTTTATATGTATTTATTTAATTAGCCAAGTTATGGCCTGATGAGTCCAACTTTATCATTTAATAAATTTATAATTCCAGGCTTAGTTTAATGTATAATATTTTTAATATTGAATTGTATTTGATATTTTTTTGGCTGATAATTGACAGTATTAACGATTTATTCTTAATTTTTATTGTCATTATTAATAGAATTTATTCTGAAAGTGTTCATTTATGCTCTGTATGACAGAAAATGTTCAAAAATAAATGGAAATATAGATAATTAAATTATATCAATATGTATTAAAAGCTGTTATCAGATTCATAAAGATCACAATTATAACAATAGGATTTCTTATTTATTTTAATGCATAATGTACGATACATATTCTTAAACCAAAAGAATCTGTGAGTAATCATCACTTATCAGTACAAAGGAATGTCCTGTTTCTTTGTAAGTTAAAAAATTGAATTAATTGCTTTCTTTGTCAAATTTTTGACGTTTGGATTTGATGATGTCAACAATTGTATCCTCGAAGTTTTCATTTTCGTCATAACGTGGTAAATTGTCATCCATTGTTGAAAATTCTTCAGTATTGATGATAGGAACTTGCAGTATGCCATCATTTTTCTCACTGCTCAAAATTTCAGAAACATTCAAAGGTTTTAAACTGCAAGCAGCAAAGCAGTTTTTGCATTGTGCTGCTTTTTATAGCTCGCCACTTATCAGCAACAAACTATATGGCTTGCAAAATGGAAATTTTTGCACTGATCTCTCGGGCTGTTGATGAACTTGTCATTAAGTTTTCGTCAATACATTCCATTATGTAATTTACCAATTTTTCTTGATACAATATCTTTAAATTTTTCATTACCCCCATGTCCATAGGTTGCACTAAGGATGTTGTATTAGGAGGAAGAAACTCCAGCCATATATTTTTGAGATTATCTAAATGTGGATGTGCAGCACAATTATCAAGAAGCAACAAAATTTTCCTTTGCTTATGTTGTAACTTTGTCCCAACTTGTAAGCCACTTTCGAAAAAATGTCACAAGTCATTCACACATTACTGTTGGCATGGTACTTCTACTGGTAACTCTCTATTCTTATCCCCTTAAAGCAGTGGTATTCAATCTATGGGTCGTGACCCCAAATGGGGTTGCGGAAAATTATATTGGGGTCGTACTGTTAAAATGTTTGAATACCATTGCTATAGGCCAGTGGTATTAAATCTATGGGTTGCAACCCCATTTAGGGTCAAACTGTTAAAATGTTTGAATACCATTGCCTTAAAGCATCGAGGTTTAGCCCTTTTTCTTACAATTAGTAGTTTTTGTTTGTTGATATCTGTCATATATGCACAGCATAACACAGTAATGCGGTCCATTGCTCTCTTATACCCTGACAGTGCAATGTGCTCATAACAGGGAGCCATCTGATGTAGCACGATAATAGAGACCGGTTTTGTCAGCGTTGTAAATAACATCTGAACAAAAATTCTCTAAAAACGTAGGGATTTTAGTTTTTTGCCACTGTTCAGCACTTACATTATCTGCACTGCTCTTTTTGCCATGTGCTTTTTTGTATTTGATGTTGTGTCTCGCTTTCCATTGAGACAGTCAACAATTAGTTGCTTTAAAATCATTGTGGCTTAGCTTTTTAGTGATCTCCTCTGACTTCACCTTCAACACTGGACTGCTGATATTTACACCTCGTCCGCTAACCATAGAAAACCATTGATCTAATGCTTCTTCAACTTCAGGATCTTTTCCATCATGCTTTCTTTTGGATGTTTGTAGAATTTCTTTTTGTAATGCCTACTCCACATGCAGTTGATTTTCTTGTTGTAAGAGATGCTCAATGGTAGAATTTGGTACACCAGTTATATCAGCAAGTCTACAATGACTTATATTCAATGGCTTGCTTTTAATTTTATCCAGCAAAGCAATTTTACTTGAAAGTGTAAAATCATTTCTTGGCATCTTGGCAAATATTTAAGAGATGGAGACAGATCCAAACTTGAATTTCTTGCTTCTATGTCTGCCTTATATAGTTGTCGACAGCTGACGGCTGACCAATCAGTAGCTTTGCTGGTTATAGCTTTATTCCAGGTCCGCCACATTGCATGATGTTTTTCGCCAACAGTCTTTTCCTTGAAATGCATATGCCACTAATTCAAATTTAACCAATTGTGTTCCTCAATAATCTCTCCTCAGCAGCGTTCATTACCAGTTCAAATTGGCCAATCATGTTCATTACATGATATCATCATTACACAAACGATGATCCAATCTGAACCAGGGTCAGTAACTCGAATTTAGGTCTGCCTCAGACAAGATCGTGGTGTGATACGACCTGCTGTGCTGACTCCCCTCCAGAAAGACCAAATTGCTTGAGTGAAAGTCACAATTGCTTTGTCTTTGCTAACCATTAGGCCTAGACAACATTAGTGTACGTACTGCTGATATACAGTATTTTCGGAAGATCTTTAAAATATATCAAAAATTGCTAAATAAATTTTCTTTTACTATTCCAATTAAGCGAAAGGTTGTCCCAATTTATGCCAAATACTGTATAGTAGGAAGGAGAAATCACCAAGATCGGTGTTATATGTACATTATATTGTAAATGTTTTTGATGATCCTATAGTAGTCATCGTCAGGCAAATATAGAAAATTAATGAAAACAAACAGAAATAATCCAATGAAGAGCAGAACACACATAATTCAAATTAAAAACATTTGATAAGACCGTTAAGAACAAGCAAAAAATATTTAAATGTATTCGAAATCGAATGAGCAGAAAGTTATGTAATATGCAAAGTGGCGCATGCATGGATCTAGGCTTACATTATAAGTACAATGGAGGCTAATAATAGTTGTTTAACTGCTTATACAGCATGGCCCATACACTGGGCAGGTCGAGGGTGGGAGTGTTGGATGTATCCAAGGTAGTAGTAAGAAGGGACTCCCATATAAAAACGAGTTTTCGATTTTTGCAGCTCTTGAGCATAATTATTGGGGACCATAGCTGGTTGTAGCCTTGCTCAAGTATCTTTTTTGTAAGTTCTGTAGTGTGCCTTTCCTTCACAACATCCTCTTAGTGTTCCGCAAGGCGGCTAGTAAGCATTCTTGTTGTGGCTCCAATGTATCTTGTTACTCCCGTTGCAAGATTCTCCAGTGGTACAGCATAGACCCCCGACTTTTCAAGACTAGAAAACTTGTCCTGATCATTGCAAATGAGCTTGCTTAGATTTGGAAGTGGGGATAGTGGCAGGACAAGATTATGCTGCTTAAAAATACAGCAAATACATGTAGAAAGAGGTCCAAGGTATGGCAAACGATGCTTGGACCACAGAAATCATTTTCTCTGCACAGCACAAACTTTTTGTCTTTGTCGGAGACTAAAAGTCTCAAATTGGTCCTGGTAAGGATGTGCGCTACTGTCCAGTAGTTCACATGATCATTGGGATTACCAGATCCTTGTTTTGCCGTTGTAAGCTTCGTGATTCCAATTCCAATTGCGGATATTCCATTTGCGGATATGCAGCAAACTCTCAAGTATACTGTATATTCTTCCATCAACTTGGGAGTAAAGAAAGATGCAGCAATAACGTTCTTAGATTTGCACATATGTAAATCTCCTAAAGGGCCACAATTCTCGGTGCACCATAAATTTAATAAGGTACCACATATTATCCCAGCAGAGGCTTTCCAGCCTTCACGATATGTTAATGCCGCCATTGCCACCCTGATCAGAAGAGCTTTCTTACTATCATCTTTACAAGCACTGGTGACTATTGATTTAGACATTAGTTTGATGGAATGCACTGCTGGTTTTTCGCATGCTAAATTTACACATACTCAATATGGTAAAAATCAAAGACTCATTTTTATATGGGAGTCCCTTCTTACTACTACCTTGGATACATCCAACACTCCCACCCTCGACCTGCCCAGTGTATGGGCCACGTAGTATAAGCAGTTAAACAACTATCATTAGCCTTCATTGTACTTATAATGTGAGCCTAGATCCACGCATGCACCACTTTGCATATTACATAACTTTCTGCTCATTCGATTTCGAATACATTTAAATATTTTTTGCTTGTTCTTAACGGTCTTATCAAATGTTTCTAATTTGAATTATGTGTGTTCTGCTCTTCATTGGATTATTTCTGTTTGTTTTCATTAATTTTCCATATTTGCCTGACGACAATACATCTTTATAAAATTGAATTTATGTCTGTCTGACTGAGTATCATGCCAGAATGGCTGAACTGATTTCTATGTAACTTTGTATGTATATTCAGGATAGTCCCAGAAAGGATATAGTCTACTTTTTATTTTCAAAATCATTCAATTTGATAAAATTTGATAAAATTATGATATTGTTTGCAAGAGTAAATATTTCACATCTGGTTCTTATCAGGTCTTTAGTATGAATAGGAAGTTTTGTCTGGAGGCCAGTGGATGTGAGGTGAACTGTGAAATACAATAGGGTAAATTTGTAAAGTTGAATGATGTTATTATTGTTGTTATTTTTGCTAGACATTTTGAGTGATTTATTTATAAAATGGCCGTTTATAAATCTGAGGCTGTGAACATTGTTAGTGTGATTGTGTCTGAAGTGGTTTTTTCAGATGATTCTAAAGAGCTTGAAAATTATATTATTTTAGAAGTCACAAAAAAAGAAGAGTGTGTGTGTGTGTGTGTGTAAAGAGATATGTGGAAAATGTCATTCTTCTATATTCAAGCAATAATTTTCAATGCTATTTTAGAATGAAGAGATGTTCTTTTGAAATTCTCTTGAAAAATTAGAACCTAAATTAATAAATATTTTTGGAAGGTCTATTGGATGAAGACAAACAAATTGTTTTAGGAATTTGGCTTCAAGCAAATCAAGAATCATTCAGGTAGGATAAGCTATTTAAAATTAATAACAATTAAATAATTTTAAAGTAAAATATGTAAATCCTATGAATAACTTTTTATTAAACAGTGTTTTAAAATTAGATAAACCAAATTAGATTTACAAATAATAATAAATGTATAATAATTTTTTAAGAAAATTGTTAATTTTAATGAAATTAATACAAATAACTCTTTAAATTTAATAAATGACAATATTACCATAAAGTATAATTAATCATTTTTTTTTATTTCATTATAGGTCAGTAGCAGACAGAATTAACATTTCAAAATCCACACTTTTAGCTCCTTGAATAAAGTTTGTGATGAATTGGTAAAAATGGGAAGTAAAGTTATAAAATGGCCAAAACTAGAATAATATACCAATTTAATAAGAAAATTTAAGAATATAGCCACCTTCCCAAGTAAAGCAGCAGAAAAACACATAAACTGATGGAATTTTTATTTCATAATTTTGCAGGCGTTCTGCAATAGCAACTTAGTCGTTAAAGATTGTTTTTGTGACTTTCCTGGTTCTGTTCATGATACCAGAGTTTTTAGAAATTTTGAAGTATTTCAAAAACTTAGTAATTCTTCCTTATGAAAAGATTATCATATTAGGCGTTGCTGCTTACCACTTATGCTATCATTAATGGTACAGGGTGTCCAAAAAATTCCTGTTAAGTGATTGCAATGACATTATAGTTATATGTATGATATTGCATATTAGTAAGCCTGAAAATTGTGTATAATATCATTTGAACAATTGGTGCTGAGCAATTAAACATATAGTATTACATATAATACCTGTAAGTTGTCCATTCAGGATAAGTTGCAGGTCTCATATGTGATACTGTACATATAACTTTTAATGTCATTACAGATTTTTCACTGCACAATAACTTTTCAGACACCCTGTATCATTTAAAAATGGGTATCTAACTCAAATGCACATGCTTAATAATCCATCAAAAAGCAGAATGGTTGTTGAGGTATGAAAAGGAAGGTTCAAATGCTTAAAATATTTTGATGCAATTAAGACATCTATATTTTCACATTATATATTATTAGCATGTGTTCTTCACAACATTTGTTTAATGGCTGATGATGAGTTTGAAACATTTAGTTGCAATGAAGAAATTGTCAACACCGAGTCACCTAATATAGTCTAATAATTGTTGCTCAAACGAAAAGACTACATATTTCTAACAGCCTATAAGCTTTCAGAAAATATCAATGTTTTAAGATATTAAGTGACATCTGTACAGAAATATCAAAAAAAATAATGTAATAATGATCCAATTCATTTAGAAAATTATTCTTGTAAATCATTTCATGGAAAATAAAGTTCTTATGTAGTAATTGTTTCTAGCTAAAAACAAATGACAGAATTAATTGAATTAATTGTATAGTACATATATGCAATTGTTTTAATATTATTATTTTTACAATGAATTTAACCACTATATTGTAATTTATAACAGATTCAAATTACAAAAATCAATAAAATTCTATTTAACTTTATTTATAAAAAAACTATGAAATTTTATTACTTTTATCAGTTAAGTGTTATATTTGTACCTTTTTTTTTATTTGAATTTTTTCTTGACATTTTTCTGCACTTAATCTGTATTTTTTAAACCATTCAGGTTTTTTTTTCTCTGTTTGTTTTTATTGGAATAGACTTGTGATGTTGATGGTGTACCTAAAGTCACAATGATAGCATTTTCATTTTCTTCTGTTTTGGCAAGTGTTATGTAACCCTGATGATGAACTTGCAAAAGAAACAGGCTGCACAGTTGGATTCATTGCAAATAGTTCACCTATTTCTGCACTTCTTTCCACTCGATTCACTGTTACAATAGAAGTAAACAAAATTACTTCAAACAAAGATATCATATTAGATTCCAATGTTAATCCATCTCTGTAATCCAAACAAACACTTTGGTAGACATATCTTACAGCAATTTTTGGTTAGCAAAATTATTTTTTATTTACAAATTGAACTACAAATGCATTTCGGGTTGGTATAATGTACTCCAACCCCTCCTCAGTGCTAGTTCAAATAAAACAAAGAAATCTAAATTAGAACACGACAACGATATACCATAGAAAGTACAGCAAAAATAAAAACACTTACTTTTCACCATTACGTAAATTACAAAATTATGCTTAAAATAGGAGGTGGGAGGGCAAACCTTCCTCATCCCTAACCTGTATTCAAAACACAAATTGTAACCACCATATTAAGTTACAGCCAAATTAAATAAAACAACCAGCAAACCATTACTTACAAAACAATTAAAATAGTTTCCATAGGTATATTACTGATTGCGTTTCAACACGATAAAATTATTTGTAAAAAATTTGGTCTTGTAATCCTGGTTGTTGGGTTATTTTAATAATATTTAAGTGTATCAAGCTCTACATGATGTATGTCAATTTTTATTGATTACTTTTAACAGCTCTTGAGTGTTTGTTATATACCTGTGTGAGTTTGCCGACAGGTGACACGGGCCGGACTATGTCAAAAAGGGCAACAGCCTGGTATCCTTCTCGAGCGGTCGCGAAGGGTCGTATGTGGGCGATCGGCACTGAGACAGACTCTACGGTTACAAGAAACCGTTTATTTGACACGAAAGAAGCTTACAAGATTTCCGCGATCTTGGAAGTTCTAGGTCTGGCAGCAGCCTCTGGGTCTTCCTCTCCTTTCGAATATAGTCTCATTTTGAAGGAGTGTCCCTAGGTCGCGAATGGCCAGTTCCCTCGACGACTCCGCGACTCCAGGACGATGCGGTCGACTTCCGTTGATGGAAAGATGTCGATCCGAGGTCGGGAGACGGAGACGAAGATGGGCACCAGACACACACACAACAATAGATCCGTCACTTGGAACTTTCGGGAGAAGAAGCCCTCGCGTCCTTGAATTCTCAGGTTTTATCTGTTTTCCTCCGATTCCGCTTTCCGATTGGTCTCTTCTCGTCACCTGGTGACAATTCGAAACCTTTCGGGGGCGCGGGAGAGGTCAAAATCGAAGTTTAATTCGATTCCCACTCGGAGATAGACGATCTACGTTTCCCCATTGTTCTATTGTTTAAAAGTTCGCGTCGTTTTCTTTAAGAAAAACTATTTCTAACTTCTATTTTTTTTTTCCTCTAAAAAAATAATCTTTTTCTAAAAAGAAATGATTTTAACGCAAATTTCAGTGAGGTTCAGACCTATCCAGAGCCTCACAGAGCTTCCCGCCAATTTAAAATGTCGTAACGAAATAACGACATTTTAGCTGGCAGCTCTGGAAGCTGACAGTCCTTTCTCCCTTTGTTTGCCAAGTGACGTAACAGCGATACTTGTCTGAGAATCCAGCCTTCTCTGGCGCGCGTTCGGTTTCGCGTTACAACAAAGTTTTTTTTTTTCGATACATTATTGAATGGTATAGAATATCGTTTACAATTCATCGAAATGTTTGTGTAACATCACATGTCTGTTTATAAGATTGGTTACAAATAATCAAATAACAATCACGGTCATCAAATAATATTTTAACAACATAAATGATCGACAAACTATTTTCTAAATCATGTGACAGTTTTTTTTTTTTCGTTTTCAGACTGAGCAATTCACACAATCTCAAAATTTTCAGAAAATGGTCTGAAACGGAGGGGGGGGGAATGGAATGTATTCGTGTTCCCTTCCTAATTTTTCGGAACATCTGATTCAGAAATCTGATAACAGGTTCAACGTTTAGTTTGATTCGCCTGTCTCAACCAGAATTGGAACTTGGGAACTTCATAGCCATTTCCGGTGCACGTGTAGCGCGGAGTTCTCTGGATCTAAGTTGAAGACACGTGCTTTTCGAAGCTATGCATCTAGTTCCGTTCCAAGTTTTCTGAAAAACTTCGTCTTTACCATGGGGGTCGAATCTTTTCCATTTTTTTTTTTTTTTTGTACTGGACCGAAAGAGGATCATGGAGCTTCTGCATTGACGGTGTGCAGTTGTGATCTCGCCAATGTCTTTACGGCCATAACTTCCGGATGTCAGTCTCTTGAACCAGTGACAGTTCTCTATCATCGGTTTTCCGACGCAGATTACCGCTAATCAAGGTCACGCAGTTCAGAGTGTTGTTCCGTAACTTCCGTTTGATCTGGTCAGAGTCTATTCGCAGTCTCGACCGCGACAGGTATGATCAATCATAATGTACGCAAAAAAGGAAAAAATTTTCTGACATTTTGACTATATAAATTACTCAATCTATAACAGAAGTTTTCATCAATGTTTTGATCACGACAAAATTGTTTTCCGATGAGCGCGAATCAAATAGAAGATCATCGTTAAGTTTTCTCGAGAGTGATCAAATCCTCATTCTCTCTAGGACGGACAAAGTGACAATTTTCTGTCATCTATCCTAAGTATGAGAAAATTTTGGAAAGGCGTTGACCAAGGAGATAAGTCGCTTCCCCGACATGACTCTCTTCCCTTGACCAGTGTAGGCTCAATCGTGAGCGCTTCGTAAGGGATGGACAGAACAGTTTACACGAAACAAAAACAATACTATGGCTCCCTTTCGAAATGCACCACGCTCACATTGACTTGAATTCCGATTCGCGACAATTTTAACATTTAAGCACGTTTTTTGCATACATTTTTTTTCAGCGACAATTTTTATTTTCAGAAAACGTGAATTCAATTAAAAATTAACATTCGCTTTTGTTTTTATGATGATCTCTCCTCTCCAGAATGAAAGTTCATCATTCACAGTTCGCAAAACCGGACCGATAGAAAAAAGAGAGATAGGATACCTGTAATTCGTTTGTAATCTTAACCTTAGGTTAAAGTTGCTATATTTTTTTTCGCTATTGACAATCTGCTTGCTTTGCGTCTGCCTTGGGACTGAGCAAAGCTAAGCATCTAGTTGCGGTCGCATTGGCCTGTTTCCGGGCTAATACTGTCAGAAAATCCTCTACATAAAGTGCCTGTTCTAAATTTCGATCGACTTCGGATTCGATTTGCCTATTCTGCGGTTGATGAAAGAGTATCTACTGAAATAATTAGCCTATATCGCAATGAATACGATGGATTTATAATCGGAACCTGCAACGCATTGCCCTCGATCTCCACTCGACTAGAGATGGCAGAGGACGTCTTTTCCTCCGTACCAATCGGGCGACAGTGGTTGCATGTTATGAGGTTGTGAAAAGCATTGCAGCGAATTCGGATAGGGGTGTGCGTTTCCTACTTCGCTATTCCTTCGTTCCATGGGTTGTCCTGTTCGTTTATTCTGAATATTATCTTTGCGCACCAGTTATCGGTACTGACAATGTTCGATTATCTAACATTTTTCCTAAAGTTTTAAACTGTTTAAAATTTTGACCCATCTTTGCCAGCCGAACGCAGATTCCTTATGGAGTTTCACTCTTCCCGAATCCATTAGGTTATTCTCCGCCGTTTCAGCTTCACGCCTGACAAAACTGTGCATTTCTGCTAGTCAATCGTTTCTTCCCTAATGGTTACCTTTAGAGCTTTTGTGAATGAAGCAGTGTCAAGCATCCTGACGCTCAGTTTAATGTTCTTACTTATATTTTGAAAAACTGACCTCGGAACATTTTGCCTAACTCCCGCTGCTGGCACTATTTTATAGTGGCGTTTTCTTGCTCCGGATCAAGCATATTTATTCTATTCAGTTGTCGCACCTGCGAGCTTGCGCTTGGTTAACTAAAGCATTTCTGCGGGAATACATCCAGCTAAGCTCGATATTTTTTTAAGGGATCGAAGAAGTCATAATACGCTTACTTTCACCGAAAGAAAGCAGGTATCATTCCTCTCAAGGCCAATGAAAGAGAAACTGCTAACTAACTCGCGAGTTCGCGCCGAAGTGTCTGTCTCAGCATCTATCGTTCCGACCCACCTTTAACTCAATTTCGGGGCGAAATTTTGATGTCGGCATCCTCATAACTATAGGTGTGGCGCGTAGCCCAGTGACAGATTCTTGTGCAAATTCTGTGCATTGTAAAATCCCACTTCTGTAACACCAGTGTGAGTTTGCCGACTAGGCATCACGGGTGCCGACATATGTCTCAGTGGGTCGAGCGGTCGCGATAGTGTCGTACCAAAAATACACTGAAATTTTAAACCCTTTACCCCCAAATCACCCCAAAAATGACCCTTTGGGTTTAGTACCTTTGGTGTAATCACAAAAAACTAGAAAGATATTCATCTCCCCCAACATTTTAACCACAAAAATTGATAACATCTGTAGACACTATCTCATTGGGAGATTAAAAAATCAGCTAAAACCACCAAAAATCATCTCAAATCACCTGAAAAATCACAAAAACTAGAAAAATATTCATCTTCCACAACATTTTTTTACCCCAAAACATCAATAATATTTCTAGACACTATCTTGTGGGGGAAAAATTTCTAACATTATCATTAAAAAACAAAAATTTAAGCTTATTTTTATAAAACAAGTAACAAAAACCCCACTTTTTTGACATCTTACTCTCTTTACTAGTCACCTCCAACCAAGGGCCCACCTCATAGAATAAAGGACTTCATGGAACACTTGTGTGTGTTCTGGCACATTGTACAATGATTCCAGATGACATAGTATTTGCAGAGAGAGAAGAGTCTAGGTGGGGAAACCACTCGAGTACTCTTGCTGTAATTCTGGCTTTGAACTGACTCTTTAATGTCCACACGTACCTGAACCTGTTAACGGTGTTGGTGAAATGACAGATAATATTGTAAACATTTTCAAATCTTAATAGTTCTTCTTCAGACGATATGAAAAAAGATAAGCCAAAACAGGGATATTTAAATAGAATTGAACCCACGTCTCGTGTAAAATTGTTGGATCGAACATGCACAATCGATGCGGGTAGCCGGCGATTAGATCTGTATCGATGAGGGCCTGCCATGTGATGACAAATTGAATTCTTTATAATTTATGCACATGGTGCGGCTAGATTTATAAACAGAGATAGCCTTTAGCCGTCTCAGGTGCTCGGGGTGAGGTGATGATGAGCCTTGCTTGGTTGAAGGTCGGCTCGATGTCAGGATTGGTCATGTAAACCGCAAAAGCAGTAGAGCTCCTCCCATGTAAATGTCAGCATTGTGCTCACATATTCTGATTGCCAAGGAGCATTTGGTTGAACTGATTTAAATAAGGTTCCTGTCACACCTGTGGTTCTTAAGAGGTATCGAGTAAACACCCAGGAGTCTGTTGGGATCGGGGGAATCCTTCCTGTTGCGGAGTATGTCCAAGATGGTAGAACAGCTTCTATATGTGATCTTAATGTGGCGTTTGTTTGGTGATCTCTTTATATAACGATGCAATGTACGGATTATACATGATGGGGATCTGTGTTTCATCTTCTGGAGGGTTGTCGTCACTGGAGTGGATGGCGGACCCGTGTATGGAGTGATGGTAACGATTAATTAATCTATTGATTAGCTTATGGTACCCATGGATGGTTGCTAGGTGTTTAATGTCCTTTTTATTGTCCTATGGCCACTCAGACAGAGACAGTAATTATCAGAAAAAAAGGTGTGGTTTATTATCGATGACAGTGGGAATCGAACCCACTAGCCAAGGGCTGAATGTCAAGCACCTTAGTGAACTAAGCCACCAGTCATTCAACCGAGAACAGAATTTCTGTTTACGGGTCTAAATGGCATGGCCTTATCGCACCACATTATCCCTTCTGCTGTCAAAATCACATTATCAATTCTGCTTTAAAAATTCCAGTATTTTCGTAAATATGAAAATTTTTGAACCAAATAAACAAGTAACGTTATCTATATAATTATGTGAGTTCAACAAAACTTGAATGGAAGTTATATCTTAATTAGAACTGAAATTTAGAGCAGAACTAAGTTTCAGAAGCGACTTTTCACATAACAGTAACAATATAGTTTCACTTACTCAGGTTAACCAAAACTGTTGTTTAAAAAAAATTGAGAGCATTTTCACTACTGTGTTTTCCATAGTCCTAATAAATCCAAAACCTTTTACTTAATGTATAAATAATTTCTAGATTTTTCTCTTTTCCTCAAATTCTATAAACCTCTATTATTTTAAAAGCTTTACCTTTCAGCGATCTCTGATCTAGCACTAACGTGTGCTATCCTTTTGCTATGCATGTGCTATGCTTCAGTTATTCTTCACCTATGCTTATGCTATGCTTCAGCCATAGCACATGGATCCTAATAGTCTTATTAATAATGTCATCACATATAATGTACCGAACCTAAAAAGGTTTCAGGAATGCCCAATTTTAACACAGTCTCTAACTGAAAAAGTTTCAGAAGAAATTGACTTGACCATTCAAGTAAAAGTTCTTACTGGCACAATAACATACTGCTCCATAGACAATAATATTTAAATTGACTATTCTGTTGAGAGAGGGGACTTGGGGACAGTGATGCGATGAATCTTGTATTTTGTAATGCATGCCAGAGCCCTAACAATCTGACAGTGTAAACTTGAACCAGTTGAATGCTCCTTGATTGCTGCTGCAATCTGGGGCATGTTGTTCAGTTGCTGTAAGCCATGATGAGTCGGCTGAAATGTTTGGGATTAGCTCTGTAAAAAGTCGACACATCTCGTCATAGACTTATCATATGACAGGCAAAAAAACAGCGTTGTTCAGTTGAGAGCAATTACTCGACCAATTTGTGATGTATCAACTGCCCGATGTTGATCTCGAAATAGTCCACACGTCATCGGGATGTGTCGACTGGCAATTATCGGTAGACACTCAACAGTGGCTTTTCAAAGAGAAGCATGGTGTCTTATTGTGTGTTATGCGTACAAAGCATTCCACAGATGTTCCGTGTGAATTTCAATGTATTTTCTCTGAAAGAGAAAAGAAAAAAACATTCTCTGAAAGAAAAATTTTCAGAAGTTTCGATTGACGAAGGACCTCGTGCAAAATTCGCAGAATATTTCCTTGCTTCCCACATTCCGACCTTGTTTCTTTCAAACAATTGCAATTTCCTTGACTCCCTCAATTGTAATTTCCATTTCTCCTTGCTTTAGCAATCACAATAAGGTGCATAAGCAACCCATTCCCCTAGAAGGTAATTTTCATAATTCATGTAATCCAGTTTAGCAGCTATATCACACTATAATGTGCAATATGATTTTGTTTACAAAACACACAACTTGCCTGACCATGTTTGTCAAGCTAGTGTTATCTTTCCCATGGTCGTCAATATTTTTAATTCACTTTTAGAAGACTATACTATAAGTACATGATAACTAAACTGATAAAATATTGAGAATAAATAAAAGGAGTCTCAAAATGAAGCAATGCTTAATGTTTTTCAAGCAAGAATGAAGGGATTGTATAAATCATGTGGTGGTTCTAACACGACAGAGTCGTTTTATGAAATGGAAAATACTGCTAAAAATGATTTCACCAAAAGTTCAAGTAGAAAATCTACTTTTGAAAGAATAATATTTAATAATATGAATAATCATTTTAGAAAGTATGAAAAGAATATTTTAGATTTAGAAAAATTAGGAATACTGAAAATTTCGTTTCCCAAATAAATGGCAACAACACTCATGTTCCAACAGCACAGCTGACAGAACGTTGTTTGGACTTAGTCTTTCAGACCTAAACCCGTTGCAGTATCTGCTTGGAATTTAAAAATTCACTTGATTTTTATAAAAATAAATATGATAAAAGATATAAGCAATGTAGAAACTTAATTAACTTTGAAAGATGATTATGTGACTGCGGTAGATATTACACGAGAGCTCATTATAAACGATATTTAAATACAGTTTTACATCAGAAAGGTTTAGCAATATGTTGAATAATTTTTAAAAAAAATAAATTGGTTGCTAGACTTTTAACTGTAATAAATGGATGCTAATTAAGAACATTAAACCAACTTTACCAGAATTATACAATTTAGCAAGAAATTTACAAATTCAATATATTAATAGATATAGGAAAGCTGATTTGATCAGAGATATTATCAGAGTATATAACATTAAGAAAAAAGAAAATTAATAAATAAAAAAATACAGAAATATTTCCTTCTGACAATGATATCATAGTCAAACCTAAGAAAAAGAGAATAAAGAAAATAAAATGTGATATATGTGGTAGATACATCAAAGAATCGCTACTTACACTTCATAAAGCAAGGCATAACCCAGAACCTGACTTTATGTTGGTTGAAGTTGCCTACAAAGGATGAATACTGACTTAATATAATAATTAAAATCAAGATTTAGACATAGAGGGTTATATGAATTCAATAAAAGAAAAAGCTATTAATATAATTACAAATGCTTTAAATCTCTATAAAAATATTAAAATTAATTTAGACATGGAATGTGATTTTAGGAACATGGAAGCTGAAATGAGGCTCAAGTTCCAATTACAAAATGTTGTTCTAAGACAAGGGGAAGTAAATAATTAGAGAGTATTGGCACGAACAAAAGGAGTTTTTCATTGCGAGATGTGATGCATTAGAAGCAGTAGGCTCAGGTTGGACTTTAAAGCAATAAACTATTTAAGAATTAATTCAAACAAATATAAACCATTAGTTGAAAATTTTTACATTAAATTACCAAAATGGATCAAAGCTAAGAAAGCTTGCGTAAATGTGAAAAACAACGATAATGAATATTTTAGATATAGTGTAATATCATGTATACATCAGGCAAGAGACCATGTTGATAAATTATTTAATTATAATAAACCAGAATTTAAAGATGAATTAAAATTTGAGGGAATCACATTTCCAGTAAAAATTCAGGATATTCCTAAGTTTGAATCTCAAAACAAACTCTGTATCACTATATTTGGAATTGAAGCTAAAACATTCTATCCACTATATCACAATAAGAAACAAACTTACGAGAAAAATATTGACTTGCTATACTTTGGAAATAAAACTAACAATCATTTTTGTTGGATAAAAAGCCTCATTCGGTTACTAAACGATCAGTTAGAGATTAATAGAAATAAAAAATATTTCTGTAGATGTTTAAACTATTCAGCTACAACTCAAGAATCTGTAAAGAAACATCAAGAAATATGCTTTACTAATGAACCTTGTGTTCCAATTATGCCTTTACCCAAATAAAACAAAGAATTATATGTAACGAAGTTGACAAAACCGTAACAGTTTCACCTTCTTTATCATTTAAAAACATACAAAGAATGCTAAGACATCCATATACAATTTATTGTGATTTTGTGTCTATTCTAAAGCCAATTCAAACATGTCAACCAAATCCAGAAAATTTGTATACTCAGAAAACACAGTTGCATATTCCTTGTGGTTATGGATTATATATTAAAAGTGTTTACAATAATTTTGAAAATCTATTAGAAATCTATAGAGGTGAAGAAGCTGACAAATGCTTTATAAATCAAATAACTGAACATGCAAAAATGATTCATATAAATTATTAAAAGAGAATAAACCTATAATAAATGTAGAATTAATAGAACATGAGAAAGCAATGATTTGTTATCTTTGTAAAAATGGATTTACTAAGGAAAATCCCAAAGTACAAGATCGTGATCATTATACTCGGAAATATAGAGGGACCGCCTGTAATTCATGTAATTTAAAGTACAAACAACCAGTGTTTATTCCTATACTATTCCATAATCTGACTTCTTATGATTGTCATATGTTTGTAAAGAATTTAGGTGAGGACAAATCAAACTTAAAATTGATTCCAGATAATTAAGAGAAATACATTTCATTCAGTAAGATTTTGAGAATAGATTCTAAAGAATATATAGAATTACAATTTATAGATTTATTCAGATACTTAGCAAGTAGTCTAGATACTCTCTCATCTAACCCAGAGTCAGAACAATTAAGAGAAACAAACATGTATCGTGTTGCTTTTGATTTAAATACATTATTCAGAAAACAAGGTTCTAAAATAATTAGAAAACATGTATATCTGTATGAATATATGGATTCCTTTGAAAGATTTGATGAAACAAGATTACCTCCTACAGAAAAATTTTATTTGTCTTTAACAAAAGAAAGCATAAGCTAGCCCGAGTATGATTATGCTAGAAAAGTCTGGAACCATTTTAAAATAAAAAAATTAGGTGAATGGCATGATTTGTATTTAAAATTGGATGTTTTGTTACTATCTGATGTATTTGAGAATTTTAGAGATTTATGTTTGTCTAAAAGCTATCGCTTAGATCCTGTTTTGTATTACACCACACCAGCATTAGCTTGGATTGTACGTTAAAATATACTAAAGTGAAGTTAGAATTGTTAGCAGATTATGAGATGTACATGATTTTTGAGAAAGGAATAAGAGGTGGGATATCTCAGTGTTCTAATAGATATGCCAGAGGGGATGAAAACTGCCAACTGATTTATCTAGATGCTAATAATCTTTATGGATGGGCTTTAAGAAAAAATCACCACAAAGAGATTTTAAATGGATGGATTTTTGAGTTAGAAAGTATCAATGACACTCTGACTTCTGATAATCATACTGGTTACATGTTTGAAGTTGATTTAGAATTTCTGAAAGATTTAGAACTGCATAATAAATTTAATGATCTTCCACTAGCTCCTGAAAATTGAGTTCCTCCCAATGGAAAGAATGAAAAGTTACTTTGTCATTTCTATGATAAAAATAATTATATAGTGCATTACAAAATATTAAAACACTATAAGAGCTTAGGAATGAAAATAACAAAAGTCCACAGAGGTATACAATTTACACAATCAGATTTCATAGCACCCTATATTAAGTTTAACCCTTTACAATCTGATTCACACATTTTAGAAAATAAAATAACAAACAATGATCAAAATTGATGTTTTTGCTCATCTGAGGCACCTAAACTGTCTATTTTGTCAATTAATTCATTCATAAAATCAATATATTGTTTAGCTGTTTTAGCAGTGAACTTATTATTACCAAATGCTAAAATATCAAAATTGATTTTAGATAAATCTTGAACACTTTTAACGGTGTCGTGAAATGTTTTTAATATTATTATTCTTTGGTTTGCCATTTAATATATAAATATTTTGATTGTATTCCTTTCCTTTCTATTTACTGATTGCTAGTTATCTTTCTGTTTACTTTTCTTATTTCTGTTTCTTTTACTTTTCTGGTTTCTTTACAAATTACCTTTTTGTTTTCTCTTACAAATTCCTTTTTACTTTTTAAAAATATATAAATGGATTCAGTAAAACTTTTCAAGTATTTAAGGCTATGGGATTTTGAAAACAAAAGTAAAAAGGATTTTGCCAAAACGTATAAAATCAGTGTAAGAACAATTGACAATTACATCAAAAAGCATAACATTCATTATGAAAATCACATGTTTGGTGTTAATATTCCAAGAGATAAACATGGAAGATATTAAGTAGTGATCCTCTATCCAGCACGAACATGTGCTATGTTATTGCAGACCTAAATGGTGTTTTAAATTAGCTTCGTAAAACCCTAACAGGGGTCCAGGATACTTCACATCATAAACAAAGGCACGACAAAATAAGCCCTTTGGATGCTAAGAAAACACAAATCAATAATAATAACCAAAAGGGTTTTAATAAGCTTTCTGGTTCTGAGAACTCAAAAGGCTGTATTGATCAGATAGATTTAAAAATAATAAAGTCTTTGAGACAACAAAATCTAACATTTCTGGAAAAGTAAGTGGATTGAGGAGGCTTTGAAATTTTGAAAAACCTATGATCAAAGATCAATTTGTGTTCACTCTTAAAGATGATAAAATAAAAATGTTTTCTACTTTAGTTGTGGAAACAAAAGATAATAAACCCATAAAAAAAAATATCTCAATAAGTCAATTGAATATATTAAAGGATCTTTGGTCATAATCTAACATTAACATTGATCTTTGCAGCTTAGTGAGTTCACCAGATGTATAGTCCTGCTCACACATCAAATTGTGGTGGAGAAGTGGCAGAAGTAAGTTTACAGAAAAGTTTAATCTGTAGTTGTAGCTTTCTATCTTACGTTGGCTTGGCCAATATTATTTTGTTTTCTTTGCATGTAGAAACCACAATGGAAAAGTGTACTCAGATACATGAACAAGCTCCATCATCAGCTCCCATTGCTAGAGTCAGTTTACGCATCAAGATGTTATTTTGGAATTCCATTTTCCAATAACTTGTATGATAATTGGTCACACTGTTTTCTGTTTTCTGTTGTAGGGTCCAGTCATAAATATAAATGCCCAGCAATTTAAAGATGATGTTAATTCTCCTGGATGTGTGGATAGAACCTTGCTGAAGGAATGGTTGGCATCAATGAAGTCTGATAATATGGGAATTACGAATGCGATGATCTTTGCATCAACAAAGTTTGGGAAAACTATCAACCTGACTATGGCACACCTGTTTCTTGATATTGAATGTGATGTAAGTGGAATACCTAAATGAAATGTTACCAAAGCACCGACAAAAGAACTGGATGCATCAGATGCCATGACCATTTTTCGTCGCTATTTGCAAGATGACTTCTTGAAATAGTGCAACATCGTGAAAGAGAAAGATATAAAGTTTGTCAAGGATCACTTTGGTAAGCGTCCAGTGGTTTTCTTGGACTTCTTTGACATAAACAGTGGTTCTCTTGGACTTGAAGTCCAAGAAAACCACTGTTTATGTCAAACAAGAACTGAAGCAATATTGCAGTGTGCAGAATTAGTATGTAATTGTTATTTAAACCATGACTATCTTGGAACCAGCATGCAACTTAAAACTGATAATAATTGACTTAAGTTACTGAGAGATGCTTGTTAACGTTTGAAGCTGGAGGCAGCTTTGGTCACTGGCATCTCAAAAGTGGTTGGAGCAAGCCTTTCACCTCTGGACAATACAATAGACATTTACTTTTTGAGCAATGCTCGATTTTTCCGGTATTACGAGATGACCAACGATGGGATCAACAGCCTTGTGAATGAATTGTTCAAGTCAAATGGAAAAGAAGAAATCGCCAAGATAATTTCCCATATCAAAGAGCACTGTAATGGCTACTATTAGTTAGATTATTCTGGAGCAGCAAAAAGTTCTGAGAGTCCATATGCTAGAGATAGCCTGTTCTCTGTCCTCAACTACATTAAACAGAGACTCGAAAATAAGGAGAACTCCAACTTCTGTTTTTGGAAGGAAGGAGGTCTGCTAAGGCACCTTGTGGCCATAATGAGGAAATCCGAAGACATCAATTGCTCTATCCACATTCTGCTGTTTGATGATACTCGTAGTTTACAGATCATCTACGAGAAGGACATTGATGCCGTGGAGCTTCTTGCAGTTTACAAGGAGGAAAAAACAGGCTCATCAAGACAAAATGTTCAACTTTTTATTGCATTGAGGTTTTCTAGCAATAGATCCATCCAAAGGAGTTTGTAAGGAAAATCAAATGATGATAGCTTACGTGAGAGATCCTGAATATCGAAGTTGGAGCTCTATACCAGAACATGTTTTCTTCTTATGAAAAAGAGTTACCTGAGAATGCACTGACTTCATTTGCTAAATGTGGAGAATTCCTTCATGACATATCTAAGAAATTAATTACATCATACAGAGGTAAATATAATGAAATGCAACCAGATCTAACGCATTTCTATCAAGGTTTGGGGGCGTATTTTCAAAGGACTCCAATGCACCAATGAAGCCACAGTGGCCTCTTTTGTGTTGAGCTTGGGAAGGATGTATACTGGATATGAGACGTGCTCTACGGAGTTTCTAGTAGAATGGCATTATTCTGCTGAGAATCAGAAAAGAAGTTATGTTTACATCAACATTTGGATGAAACAGGCCAATTTTGTAATCATATGGGAAATTAAATATGGTAAGGGCAAGAGTCACAGCTTTCTTGCTGCTGCAGAAGACATTGTTTCTCTGCTGCCTGAGAAAAAGCAACCAGAAGATGGAGGATGCATGAAAGCTGGCACTGGCAGAGATCTGGAGGCATTGAGACTACAGGATATCTAAAATTACCTTCTAGTGGGTCTTGTAGTGGAAGATGGCTGTGCACATATGCTTGTGTTCCCAAACAGTTGTGACTGGAAAAATGTAATAGAAGTGAATACTGAAGCAGATGTGAAAAAAGTGATAGCTGAGCATTTTAAGCTTGCCAATCCAGTGTTATAATATTAAAACTTGCATAAATTTGTAACTTGCAAAAGTAATAATTATCAAGGTTTTTCTTTCTTCTCTCCTTTCTTGGTTCAATAAAAGTATTTTGTGGAAAAGAGCTTTTTTTTTTTATTTTCTTCATATCAATCCCATAATGTTTTTACTATGGTATGCTTATTATATGAATATGAAAAACCAATAAAAAGCGAATCAAACATCACTAATAAATAGATTTAACACAGATTAATTAGAAAATGCATAGAGTACAGTACATATTTGTTTGAAAATGTAGCACTTTGGTGAGTTTTTATTTTATTTTTTTAAGTGTATGATTATTGATTTTATGTGATTTTCTAATCTCCCACTGACGCAGTGTCCAGAAATGTTTTGTGGTAAAAAATGTTGTGGGATATTAAAAAAATCAATTAAAAAAAGTTGAAAAAACTCTCAAAAATGGGTAAAAATATTTTAAATTTTAGCTTTTTCCAGTGAAAATTTATCTCCCACACTATCTGTCCCAGAAATATTATTGATGTTTTGGGGTTAAAAAAAATGTTTTGGGGATGGTGTTTTAGCCTTTCTTTCATGGTTTTGGATGGTATTTTTGTTTTTTTTTTTTTTGCTGTTTTTGTGCTTTTTGTTGGTTTTGTTTTTGGTGAAAATTTATCTCCTCACAAGATCTGTCTTAGAAATGTTATTGATGTTTTGTGGTAAAAAATGTTGTGGAGGATGAATATATACTAATTTTTTGTGATTACAACAAAGGTGCTAAACCCAAAGGGTCATTTTTGGGGTGATTTGGGGGTAAAGGGTTTAAAATTTCAGTGGTTTTTGGTGAAAATTATCTCCCACTGAGGTAGTGTCCAGAAATGAAAAGTGAAATTGGGAGATTTAAAAAAACTGATATTTTGAGTGTTTTTGCTTGATTTTAAAAAGATTTTTATTTTTTGTTGAAATTTCATCTCTCTACTAGAACTCTGCTCCAAAAGTGAAATTTAAAATTAAGATGTTTTTTGAATTTTTTTGGTGTTTTTTTTATATGTGGATTTTGCTGAAATTTCATATCCCACACAAGAAAGTGTCTAGAAGTAACATTTATTATACTACCGACAGAAAAAAATTCACCGATTGTCCACTTATCATAATATAGTATTTTCTCTTGTTTCATTCAATGGCTTTATGAAATTTTCTGTCAAAATTATGTCAAACTAGTAAAGAAGTATTTTTTCATAATACTATATATTTTGTTCAATAGCCACAAATAAAAAACTTTCATTTGTATGCTATAGATTAGATATTTGATTGATTTGCAGATTTGTTTATTGATTGTATCAAAATTGCTTAATGTAAAGATTACGTCAAAGTACTCCCAGGTGGCTGGTTTTACTTTCTGTTAAACAAAAATATTTAAAAATTTGAAACTTGATTGTAATTTCAAAAATCTCTTTGGATGTAATATTTACCTTCTTTGTTAATATTTGCATTTGACAAATAAAATAGAAAATAGTTTCCTTTTCAAATAAAATGTTGTATTAATTTAAAAATTTAAGGGAATTGAAGAAATTATATAAAATTGTGAATTGTATTTATAAATTTTTGTTTTTACACAATTGTTTTTATTTTAATCTAATTATCAAAATAATTTTAAATTTGCTTAAGAATATGAATTTTTTATTGGTTTGAAAGTGTAAACATATTACATTATTTTTTGTTAAAGTAGAGCTTATTTTAATATACTTAATTATACATAATATAATTTTCTATATAAATTGTTTATTTGCTTAAAGTAAGGAACAAAATAATAACTTGTTTTAATTAAAAATGATCTTTTGACTGATAATTAGATTATCTTGAAACAATTGTAACATGTTTATTCATTTAACTTCTATCATAATCAAATTAGATAATCAGTATTTATTATATATTAGTATAAGTATTGTATATTATATTAATATTTATATTTGACTTCCAGTACATGTAAAATACAAATATATATGTTGTGTACAAGAGGTAATCTATATATACAGGAGCTCCTACATAGCATACATTTTAAATATTTAAATTAATTGTTTGAGAATTATATTAACATTTCTTCCCTATAAACACTAATTGCCATGTTAGCCATATATTTTAACATTTCTAACTTAAAATTCAACAGAAATAAAAGCAGAGACTTGTGTTATGTCAGTGAATTCTTTACGACTGTTCTTTTCAATTAGTTGAATGGGGACTTTCTAAAATGATCTCAAGTTAATTAAATGAAAAAACTTTTTACAGTTATTTGGTAACATACAAAATTCTCTGATGTCAGTGCCAAAGTAGAGAAGGAAATAAAGTGAGAGAATATTATTGCTTGTAGTATTACATTGATATCTTTTATATTAAATTTTTAATTATAGAGCAGTAGCCAAAACAAAAATGAGGAGTAAAAATGTTTGATGATTCTACCATTATATTTGCTTATCTTTACATTTTTAATATATTTATATTACTTAGTCGGATTATAAGTCTCCTCAGCAATATCTTATGCACAGTAATACGTTAATCCCTAATGGCAACATCCATCATAAAATTCGATTCGAGCTGCAAGGCCAAGGTACGCTATTTATCACCCAAACTAAATATATACAGTAACTTACATATATTTTTAAATGGCCGGATAAAAGTATTAAATAATTTACGACCGTTTAATCTTTTAAGAAGTGGAATTTGGATAAAAACTCTGAAGTTAAAACGTAGTTTAATTCAGTTTTAAATCTGGACTTTCGTATTTTTTAAAGTACTGTACATATTATGAATGTTAAGCGGTACATCAAGGTGATTAGCACGTTAACGATGTAAATATTCGCGTTAAAACGTCAAAATTAGTTTAATCATTTGTATAAATTTTTTTTGAACATGTTGTACAGTCGTTTAAGTGTGTTGCTTGGCAGTACGTTTGCTTTCTCATCCAAAAACGTCCCTGTTGAAACTGAAGATGTATAGTTCTCAGATAGCAAAGATTACTAATGTTGGCAAGATGCATTGTTATTGTCTCGCTACACTATAAACAATCGCGCCGGATGAAATCTGCTTATGCTTAAATTACTTTCATTCGTTACAATCGATGTATAAAATTGCTTGATAAATATCAAAATACTAATTATTATTAATTTTTTAAATAACTCATCACTACTATTGTACCAGATGATTAGTAATTCGATTATTCGAACACATTTAATACATGCAGTATCTGTGTACTGCCCGACGGTAACATCACACGAACACGGTAGCAATATTAATTGTTTTATTTCGCTTTAAACCGCGAAAGAACCATTATCGGCGGATTATAACTGTATAATATCTAAATAAGTAATAGAATAACGAAGAATTTGCATTTCTCTTTAGATACAATACGCTACAGCATTATCCCGAAAGTTATCGATTTTATGTCAAGTATTTTTTATTCGAAAAGTATCTTACATGCGTTTAACTTTATAAAAGTAGTTGCGTAATGGATATATATATACACATGCATTATAATGGTGAGATGATAAAAAAACACTAGAATAGTTTAATCGCGACATGATTTAATTGTATCCGAATTCGAAGATCCTGTAAATTTCGGGTCGGAATCCTTGCGTGTCGACTATTATCCACTAGGATATAATTTAAAGAGCTTTTCAGTAATGTTAATGTTACCAATCCATCATCTGGAACATCCAGAATTTCCAGGAGTAATATTTCATAATATTATATTTCATGCATCTTGTATTTTCTCTGTTCTCAATTGATATTTTTTTCAAAATGTTTACCTACGCTGCATTGATTTAAAAAAGTAGAATCGGCATTGTTAGTTATAATCAGTTTCGTTCTATTATTTATCTTACATACAAGCGGGTAGTATTTATTCAGCTGTTGTGTGGCCTGCTATTGGCGGTGAGCGTTTCTGTTTCGTTTTCTCCGTCGTTATGGTAACTGGTGTTGCTCGACGGTTTGCGATACTCTTGGGACAAGTGTCGGATTGGACGGAGTGCTTTCGTCATGGATGTCGTTGGGCCGTAAACGTCGTTCTGTTAGAGTTAACGAAGCTTGCCGTTCTTTCTAGTTCTTATCCAGAAATACTTTAATTAGTTTTCCCTCTCTTAATCTCGCTCCGTCTCTATTATTTGCACATATATTAATATCCTTGCGGGTATAAAGTGTCTAAATATTTTTAAGCTATACAAGTTTAAAAAACACTCGCAGTAATCGTGAATATAATCATTAACCTTCACTTTTCTCCTACGAATTTCGAAGTCTCTTCTTCGACATTCATTTATTATCTTAAACGATCGTTAATGCTTTAACTACGCGGATAATTCCAATAATTCGGCACAGCATCGTAATGCATCACCCCCATACACACACACGTACGGGGAAAATGTTTTAAAGCGCTTCTAGCTCACTTTTTCTAGTTATTTAATTCGAAATAATGGAAATATCGAATATTGCATAATGTATATCTCGTAGCTACGGTTATTAAAAGTGTTCTGGTTCGCGCCAATCGATTGTAGCTGCGCCGCATTTCGACGCGCAACGTTATGTACGACAGTCTGATACCCTCTGCAAGCCAATGTAAACTGTACGACGGCCTGTATCGGACGTTCTGTATTGTCTTAAAGAACGACAATCCCCCGTGATTTATAAACATCGTCAGGTATGTTTGTTGATAAAGAATATAATGCATGCTCCCTCTTTAGCCTTCCCGTTTTTTAATTTACACCCGGACACTTTAAACGTTTGTTTTCTTTCGAAGGTCACCTTGCCCTTTCTCGATAGTAGTTTCACGGTTTTTGTTGTTGTTGTTGTTGTTTTACCTTCGATAAGCATCGTTTAATTGAAAAATGAATCCCGTCAAATGTTCACAGTCCTTAATGTCGGAAAATGCTGATGATGTGTGTCATGTTCCTTTTAAAAGTTGTAGGGTTTCCTCCTTTCTGATGCATCATCTGATTATAATAGCCAAATTTTTATAAAAGATTTTTATTATTTGATAAAATAATTATAATAATCTTTTATATATATGTATGTATAGGACTTTATTAAAAACTTTTATTCATGAATAGGAATAGGATAGAAGTTAAACAAGGCAGGCAGATAAATGCAAATATTTGATTGTTATTCTCTAAATGAATTGTTTTATTAAATATATTATTTATTTTTATATCAAACAAAATTATGTTAGAAATAAATTTAAAAGTTGAGAGTTTGTTTTAAAAATGCTTAAAATAAAATTAGTGTTTATATAAATTAAAAAGTATTATTCTTAAAATTTTTCTTTATTTTATGCTGATGTGGTATTATTTTAATTATAATGATAAAGTAAATTAATAAAATTACTGGTCACGTTAATAATAATATATTTACATAGAATGTTTTTCTGTAGGCACAATAGGAAATGGATTGTCATTGTATAGCTCTTAGATATATACTTTTTTTAATTCGTGCTGACTCCGGGAAGAAATCTGTGCAGTACTATATATATTGAACTGGCAATGTTTCTCAGTTTTTTTTAATTCCTTTCAGAAATGCTTGCTATGTCTTTCTTGTAAGAATAGTAATTAGAAAAACATGTTAGTAGATCACAAATAGAAAAATAATGTTATAAACAATAAAAAGATTTAAAAAGAACCTGGCATTGGTCTATTTCATTTTAGCCAATTTTTCAGATTGATTTTACTTAGTTATGGTAAAAATAATTAACAATAAATGTATTGGGTCTTGAAGTGTCTTTGCCAATGGCTGTTTTATTTAATTTGTTTTTGTTTTTATTTATACTGTACTAATTGTGATTTTAAATAAAGATTTAAAGACATTCTGATAATTATGGTCGATTTTTAAATTACAAAGTTTAACTTTGGACCGTGTTTATAAATTAAACTGCACCATGTGTTTGTTTTTTTTAAAATAAAAAATATTAAATAATTGCATCCATTTTTGGAATTTGTTAAATATTTTATTCTTCACCATGATTCTTTTTATAATCATTTAATCTATATATAACATTAATTTTTATTTTATAATTAAATTTTATGAGTTTTAAAATGCTAACAATAAGCATATTTATAAATTTATAATAGTTTGGTAAAAGAAAAATTTCTTTAATATTATGATATAATGAATATAATTTTTTTTAATTATCAAAGAGTTTGGTTTTTTAATTTTATTCTTTGTTATTGATTAGAACAGGCTTTTGTTTTAAGCAAACTTTATTTACTAATTCATCAATTTAAAAAAAAATTTATTAAAAATTATATTTATATTATATTATATTTATAAATGAAATTACTATTACAAATTTAAATTTCATAAAATAGACCTGAAATTCTTTATATTATATAACATTAATATATAATTATGTAAGTCGCATATATACATGCACACAGTATTATATAAATAAATTGATACAATTTTTCTGTGTTTGTGTTTATATGTAAATGTAATAAATTCTCTTAGTACCTGGTTTTTAATAATATATATAAAAATATATTTAAATTTTGTCTACATAGTTCTTAAAATCAAATATATATTGATAAAAAAAGTTAGAAATTAAAAAACTTATTTATAAAAATAAAAATTACAGAAAGTTTATCAACATAAACAAGCTTGAATTTGAAGAGGAAAAGTTTTTTACATGCTGATATTTATATAAGCTTTGTTAACAAATACATTTATATGTACGTTTTCTAATAAATTGTATAAGAAAATAAATATTTACACTTAATTTGTTTCTGTTAAAAATTATAAAATATTAAGCCTAATATTTTGAATTTTATATATTAAGAAAAAATGAAACCTTTTATTTTCTATCCAATTATCACTGTTTCAATATAATTAAATTAATTTTTTTTTCTTAAAAAACATTTAAAGTAAATCCTACATGTTAAATTACAAAATAAGATTAAAGTATTTGTCTAAATCATATAATTTGCCAGGAAATTCTTACTTTAAAGATGTCAAATTGATGTTATAATTTAATTATATTTTACTGTTGTAACTGCAAACTTAAAGTTTGAAATAATAAATAATGTAAAAGATAACTTATTAAATTCTATCTGTTGATTTTAGGTGTTAATACTGTATTTTGAAATTTTCATAAAATTTTATTATCAATTCTATCATTTTTCATTCTAATCTGTTTTATAAAGTTTGTAAGCAAATTTTTAACCAACAGTTTAATAAGGTTAAACAATTTTATTTAAATTACAGTTGGATTGGTGAGTACTTTTGTCCTTGAAAGTTGATTATTTTTGAATTTAGGCCAAAATTACTTAATGATCTGTTTGTAATCTAAATAGAGTTGATTTTTTTTCCTTTCTAATGCATGGTTAGTTATTCTGAAATTTCATGCACTATTGTTAGTCAGTTATTTTGTGTATAACACAAAATGTATGTAAATGATACATTAAGTTCATTGAAGAAGTATGCAATTTTCTATTCATTCTTGTTTTATCAAATAATTCTTTTATTCTCAAAAGATACACAACGATGCCTAATAAATAAAATAAGCCACCTTCGACATTAACGAGAGAACATCCGATTAAAATCAAATAAGATTTATTTGATTTTGATTGATGGAAAAATTCCAGTTTCTGTGAACTGTGTGTTAGTTTTATTGTGGATTATCGTGGTTCTTTTAATCTGTTAATGTAAAGAACATACAGGGTGGTCCAAAAGTCATTTAATAACTTTAAAGGCTAAATTGCTGTTATTTTGTAATCATTTGTACCAAAATTGATTCCATTCCTTATCAGTTTTGTAAAAGAAAAATGCATTACTCTAAGTTCTGTGTAAGATTTATATTTACAAACATATTTGGAATGCAAAACAAATCATGAATAACTGACTTTTGGGTTATATAGTTAGCATTTATTGCATTTTATTATCTTAACATTGATAAAAAAAACCTGTTATGGATTTGATGAAATTTTGGGTCATTTTTCTGAAACCAGTTATTAAACCTTCTGTAAATGCAAGTTCTTAAAAGGTACTGTCTTCATACAAAGTACTGTATTAAATTTTGCTATTTATTTTCATGCCAGAAAATCTTAACATTATTAAAACAGTCTTAAAATTAGTCTAAAAACTGGCGTTTATAATGTAATGTTTTGTTTTACACATTTTATTTAATAATATCGAAGTATATTTATATTGTTTTAATTAAGTAACTTTGTTTGTTGCCATTTTCTCTATATCGTATCTTTCCTTGCATTTTATTCAGTAAAATATTAAGAATATTCTCTGTGTTATTTTATAAATATTAATTTTTAAATAATATAAGTATTTACTAGGTACAATAATTTTGAAAACAGTATAATGAAAATGCATTTTATTTGCATAACAATATGACATTTGAATCAGTCCATAATCTCAGTTCAGGCTGTTTGTCTTTTGCAATATACTAATATACTAATTGTAATTGCTTAATGGAGGTAAATTATAAATAAAAATATCGAATTATTAACCGTCAGTGGAATAATCTATGCTAGCAAAATAATACTGGTTCTATGTTTCATGATTGATTAAAGACTTTTCTTTTTTATCAAATACAGAAGCAGTTAATTAAAATTTAAGTCTATACAAATAATGTTAAAAGTGAGAAAAATATAAAATATGAATTAATTTTAAGTGTAAAAACAGTATGAAATTATTAATTTTCCACTTTATAGGTTTATGATCAATGACATTTAAAATTAAGGAAATGGAATACAAGAAAATAAAAATGGAGAAATATTTGAGAATACTAATTTATTTAATAAAAGACATTTTATGATATGTAGTTTAAATTTTATTTTAAAATAGCTTCAAACTGTACTATAAATTAAGGAATTTTTTAAAGCAATCTTAAAACTTAAAATATGATAACAGTGGATTTTGATATAATTTATTATATTTGAAGTATGTTGTTAATACTGTTTTCGATAAAATAAAACTATGTTTAAAATAATTGGTTATTCTTTTAAATTTAATGTTGTTCTAGGCATAATTACGTGCCGCTCATTATAATTATTGTAGATTTAACATGAAAGCTCGTTTTGTTGATTGTGCAAGAATTTATTAATTTCCTTGATTGTGTCCCGATTATACAAATTTATTAGGTCAGTGTAGAATACGAAAATGTCTCGAATGTTAATATTAAAAAAAACAAGATTAATTTATAAGAATACGCGAAGAGTTTTCTCCGAAGTTTTTTACTTCTAGAATAACGAATGAATTATCTCATAATATAGTCGTCCCGTCGATTGTGAATATATCGAAAAAGAGCGACGGAAAGTGTCTTGATATATTGTTTCTGCCTTACCAAGTTTAAAGATTAATTTTTAACTACTGACGGATTTTATTCTATATTTTTTCTAATTCTTTACAAGTAAAACTTGTGTGTTTTATGTTAAAAAAGGGGGGTTCTAGTTTGAGTAGTTTAGAACTTTTGTGATGCTTTTCTTTACGAACCTGGATTACATTCTGTGCACCATTTACTAGATGATCTGTGATTTCCGCATAGTGTTTCGATGCCATAAATTATAGATTATAAATCATAAAAGCTTCATATCGCTCGTTTACCTGTAACTACTCACGCGATGCGGAATAAATTGGGAATTGTATACGAGCCTTTTTTTAATATTTAAGTTATTTTGGTATGGGTGAACGAGTATTAACGGCGGGTTGATGCGGTTTATTGGGCGCAGAAGGTGTGCGAGCTTTAGATTCGACTAAATCGAAGTCGGTGGAGACACTGGGTATCGTGAGATGTTTTTAGTTTCATTAGAGTGCACACTTTCTCGCTCTTCCATTCTTTACTTATTGCTTTTGTCTATCGCAACTTATTGCTTAAGACTGTTTACCGAATTTACTTCACTTTATCAAATTCGTGGAGGAACAAAGTATTGGAATTTTTCAAGCAATATGACGCTCCCAAGGTGCGAAAATGTACAGTACGTTTCTATATTAATTTTCTCGCTCTTTTACGGTAGAATTTTATGTTCATTAGTGTTCATTATGTTCAAACAATTTTATGTTTACCGCGTGTTTAATAATTCATATTGTTTTCATGTAATAAAATAATAGGTAATGTTTACTTTTATATATTATTCACGAAGCTAAAAAAGAAACAACGTTTCCAGCAATCATTTAATACGTTAGTAGATGGTCGACAAAGAACAATCTGTGTAAAATTCACTCGAAATTTGTAATTTTTGGTACTGATCGGTGGTAAAAATTTATCGAAAACAGAATGATAAATATTCTAAGTATTTTATAAAAGCCTAGAGAATCGATTTTTCAAATCTATTTTCTTCCTCTTAAAAATTAATTTAAAAAATATTTATATAATAATAAAATCATGCGTGAAGCGATTCTAAACGAAATTATATGTTCTTTTAAAAGAAATTTTATACGAAAAATTCAAAAAAGTAGACAAAAGAAGTTTGAAATCGAAGATTGGAACGAACTCGTGGGTTTTTAGACGTAGACTGTGATTTATTTTGAAAAAAAAAATTGGGTCAAGAATTTTTCTTAGACTATAATTATATTTACAGCTTAAAATCTGTTTGTCCAAAGTCTAACATTTTAGTAAATTAAATTACGTTTAAAGAACATTTGTAACAATTTAAAAGCATTTACTTTCATTAAAAAAGGATACATTTTGGATGATTTTCCCCTTATTCCTGCCTCATTTACGATGACTGAACCTACTAGAAACGTAAAGATTATTATTAATATATGGAGATTTTCCATAAAATGCAAAAGCACTCGCCCGTATGTTATAAGAAAAATTGATATAATATATTCGTTCGTGTCCGAGATTTATTTTTGAAAATACAGGAAAGATATATTAACGAAGGAAATGAATTCTGGGAATTAGACATTGTTGGATTCGTGTTAACTGTATTTTCGCATTTAAAGTTTTCTATGTTGTCGCATGATGTATTGTTCGACATGCATTATAAATTTAAATCGAAACTTCACTCGCACATTTTAATATTTTATGAGCATATTTAATGAATCTTAGGTTTTGTCGTTTATAAAATTTCTTTTTTCAGTAACGTTCGACACAAAACAGGTTTATTTTTTAATCGAGTATTTATTGTGGTTAAGCAATGACGTAATTGGGATTTTTGCTGTTAAAAGGTATTATTATTTGCAATATTTGAGGAGTATTTTTTGTAATTATTGCAAAAATTTAATGACGAATCGAGAGAGGAAGTCGTGTAATATGTAAATGAGTTAATTACAATTTATATTTCTCTTCGAATATATGAAATTTTAAGTCTCTAATTGTTATAGAAGACACTCGAATTTTCGTAAAGTTTCTGCATAAGAATTGAAAATTTTAAAATCCCTTTTAAGTGAAATTAAAGACGATAGATCATTCGACTCGACAATCTTCATATTTTTAATTATGATGGCGAACTCGTTTAAGTGTGTCGTTTAAACGTGTAAGTATGCCCGGCAATCAATTAACCTACCAATTGGCGAAAGTGAAATGATGCTTTGCGTCAACTTTTTGGTCTTTCCGTTGCGTTACTTTTAACCTATTTTTAATAATGGCACTCCCAATTTGATAATTTTTTCTTGCGGCACCCCTGCTTCTTTATCGACGTGGTTATATCGCTTTTCGTACTTTTAGTAATACGCAAACGTGTTATAGCGCTGTTTTGCGGCGCACCGGTTGAAAATCAATGCAATAATTCTTTTTCTGCATAATCAAGATATCTGAAAAATGTTGGTATGAATTATTTTTATGAAGACAACGAAAGTTTATATACATAACACGCTTACAACCGATCGTCGTTGTAGGCATAGAGAGAGTAAATCGTGGAAGATACATAGAAGAAAACATTATACTGGCGTAAAACACGGGCATTGTTATGTGTAGTTTTGTGAAAAGTACAGTGTAACGCAAAATATAAGCGTAATGTGTGTAAAGTTTTCAATCAACTCGTTTCGTTTGAGACTCCGCTTTGCCGGATCTCCCTATCGTAAATTCGATAGTTCTGTAAAATGCAAATGAATAGTATCGATATAATGCCAAATAATGAGTTGAAACAGAATTTTGCTACGTTTTGATTGCATGCTAGTTTAACTGTTAAAAAATATTTTGATTATCATTTACATCTCTAATGCTCGGAATGTATAAAGTTTTCGTGATTTCAATTAATGCTGCGTATCATGCGTATATATAAAGATTCAAAAGGGGTATTTATAGATGACCATCTTCAAATTGGATGCGATGCATCGATTCATTTAAAATTATTTTATTTTTAGCAAATTGTTTAAAATATTTTCGACGTTCTAAACTATTTCAAACGTATTTTTATTACATTTTGCAATAGTATATTTATTGTTTTTTATTTTACAACTGTTAATTATCTCTTTTTTCGTTTATTTTTCTACACGTTATGAAGAAACCGTCATTGACACGGATTTTTTCCTTTGTGATACGAGCTCGTTTATTTAAAAGAATCTTATTAAAATTCCTAAAAATGTATAATGTCACGCGTTTATTAAATGTTGTTTCGAAAATGTTTACTTAAGTATTGAGAAATCATTTGAAATTCTTTGACTTCTGCACTCGGAGTGGAGTATTTTGTTTTACAAATGGAAACATTTACGATTAAATTATTTGTTACTATTGGTTTTTAAAATATAAAAGACGAGTAAACGACTCGCTATTACAGCCTTAAAATGTTGCTTAATAATTTCTTACACTAGCGTTTAAGCAAGAATAAGAGTTTGGAATCTATTTTATTTCATTTGTTGCTTTGTGTCTGTCGTAAAATATTAAAAAATCGAGTTATCTGAACGAAAATCGAGGTTATAAAGTGTAAGACGGGTTGTTTCCGTGTTAGAAGCGCGATAGGAGCCTTAAACGTCGTATTTAATAATACGCTTTACTCTATTTTACATTCTCTGCGAACATTTTTAACTTTACCCGAATAAGAGGCAATTATTACTTTTAGGATTTATGTTATGATAGATGTATTTGTCGTCTTACCTATTCTACTAAAAATATGACCGGGTGGATAAAACAATCGAACACTGATAGTTTGTCACGGGTTCGCGTCCCACTAACGTGCAGTTTTCCGCATTTTCTTTGTGTCTAGCGGCTAAATAGGGGCCAATTTTTCCCATAAAGTCCTCCCAGGAAGCATATTCCACTTGGCAGATCGCCCACGTGTTGCATCGCCTTATACCATCAATTCAATTCTGCCAAAAGTGACATAATAATAGTTATTAATTTTTCTTGAAATTTATCTTTTTGATTCAGACCGTATTTGAAATAGCACGTCTTTAAAATGTATTAACGTTTTCTTGAACGGTTAATTCGTCTTTCTGTGGTTGTTGGTCGTTTCAAAAAATGCGAACGTCGACACCTGTAGCGAATTATTTCTCTAACGTTTACGCTAAGAAAGGGCATTCTTCGCTATAACGTAAACATAATACTATACTACTAAGTCGGGACCGAGGAGAATAATCTGAGATTTTGTGTCAGAGAGCGGATCTTACTGGAAGTTAAAGTTATAGCTAATATAGTCTTTGATTCTGGTTGGCTATTTAAAATAACATTGACTTTTAATTGCTCGTCGTATTTAATGTTTAATTAAATAAAACGGTAATTTAGTCCTTATAATGGGTCAACTGACTTTGGGCTACTCTCTATATTTGATATTTAATAATCTACGCAAATAAGTTTCTAGACAGTTTTAATTCGACCAATAAAATTGCAACGGTAGAAATAGCATCTCTTACTGTTCCATTTTTAACTTACAATTCTTGTTATTTAAATCATTAATTTGTATTTTTATAAATCTTCAACATATTAAATCCATTTTAGAATCTTTATAAACGTAATTATGCTTTTCTGTATTTTTTAAATTGTTAAAAAATTATTTTCTCGGAAAACAGCCGACTTCTATCGCATCGATAATTAATAATTCATTTCCTTCTTCGAAACATTTTTTATCATTTTATGAGTCAGAACAATTTGGGAATTGCAAAACATCTCGTAATTAAATAATAACAACAGTTAACAACTCGGTACTAGTCCTAAATGGCTAATTATTCTTGGATATTTATCGCTTTAGTGGGTCTAAATAACGTCGAAGTGCCCGTTACTTATAAATAACACGTGAAGGACTGCCGACAACTAGTTTAAGTTATCATTTAATCAAGTCGAAACGACTCGTTGCCTCGTTTTGTTACTCTTCTTGTTATTGAGGAACTGATGATCGAGTTTGTTGACTTAGAAAATACTAAAACAAAGTATTTTAAGTTTGTTCGTCATGAATAACTCTGTTCAAATGCTAAGTTACGTAACAAAAGCTGTGTAAATTAAACACGATCTTTGATTTTTGTAAGGTACTCGTATTTTATCTTTAGAACTTTAGAATCTTGAATCGGAAGGTTTTTTCATTTCTTTTGTTTGCTCGTGTCGAAATCCATCTTTCTCCCCTGACAGATGACGTACTTCGACATATTTGTACTTAAGGAATATTAAATAAAGTTCTCTTGATTAAGACGTATCCTCGTTCGAATTATTCAAACATCAAAATACGAATAAAATAAATTTTTTGTTCGTTTCTCTTCACGAATTCTTTATAAATACTGCGTAATCTTCATTATTTTCCGTGTTTGTGTGTATAGAAAATCTAAATTTTCCATAAATAGATCTTCGTGCATCATTCAGATTTTTGGCATGCTTAACGATAATTATCTGTTACCGAATTAATTCGTTCCTAGTATTTGCAGCGAAATAATTGACTCCGTGTTATTTAAAGTATGGAGCGATTGAAATTCGTCAGAATGCACTATTTGTTTTCTGGAGATTGATGATGCTCATCGAGAAGGCACTCGGTTGTTTAAACGTGTCGTCCATTATCTTTAAGGTGAAAAGTCAATTTTCTTTCTAAATCGCTAATTACTCAAAAGAAAAGCGTTTCGTAGATCGAATTATAATAAAAATTGAATCTGAAAGCGATTTGATATCGATTAATAATTAAACGAATTCTTCTGATTCCACATGAATATCGTTTTTGTTGTTTTCTGCATGTTTGAGGTTTTATTTCCTGTGACATTTGAATAATCCGAGATGCCGTTTTACATAATCCTTGGATAAATCCGATATGCCGAATCTAGACCTTGGATAAACTTTATATATTGATTTTTCTAAATTAAAATTTATCTTGAAGTATAAAGTCAGCGTACGAGTATAAGTCAAGATGCTGTCTGTTTGCTGCAATGACAAACGTGGGTTGCGTGTCTCGAAGGAGAACTCTAGAATACTTTTTTCAAATCTTTTTCTGTTTAGATTAAGATTAAAACTAAAAATTATAATAAGTTTTATTGTCGTTCTTTGCATCTAATGTACAGTACAAGTTATTTATTCCAAAACGACTTTATTTGCGCATCCAACCATACATTTTTACCGAATACAATTGGGTTAACTCAAATACTTGTATACAGTGAAATGTGGGTATAACGAAATTGAGGGGACCATCGAAATATTTTCGTTATATTGAAATACATTCAAAAATGCAAGGATAAAAGAAATGGCTTACGTTTTGAAGTAAGAAAGTTTTTAAAAACGCAATTTATCTATTCGTAGTATTTATATGAAACCAAATTTCATATTTTCAGAACGTAAGTTATATTAAATTAGAATAAAATTTAATCTGTAATAAAGTTATGAAAAAATACCACCAGCGAACAACTAATATAACGATATAGTAGTACCGATTGGTCGGAATATCTGATATTTTATTATTCTCTTCCAATAAAAATTGCTTTCGTTTTTTGGTTTTCTCCATTTTTTCTCGTAATCTTAAAAAGAAATAAACCGTAGAGTAATTGCATCAAAACGAAACCATAACTGAGGATTAAAATTTCTGTTGCCAGAGTGTTTGACATAATAAATCATTCATTATTAGTAAATGATAAATGTGCATTTATAGATTTGATATAATGGAACTATTTTTCCGTAAAGGGCGGAATTTTTATTACGTTAAACTGGTGTTCGTCATACCGACATTTCACTTACTATAACGTAATAATGGAGGAAGTAGACGAAGGAATGAGAGAAAAAGGAAGGCTTAAGAGGAATATAGACTGGAAAATCGAAATTCCGACTAAAAAAATTAATAAGATTTATATAAAATCCATAAAATATAAACCTCATTTATTTTTATTAATTAAATGAAAGTCTGTAAGTGAATTATTTGTGAATATACAACATACAATTGCTTCTAGATTTTTTGATTTTTTTAAATACAGACTATATTTTTAATTTTTAAATAAATATTTGCAATTCACTTTTATTCATAATTTATATAAAAGTTTTGTTAAAAACATCAAGTGAATATTAATTATTAAAACGTTCTCTTCTGTCTTTGGATAGAAATTTTCAAAGAAAATTTGTTCGGGATTTTTCGAAAATCATCATATAAATAGAAAAATTATATATATATATATAAAATGTTCTCTTGATTGGTTAGAAACAGACTTCGAACAATGGAAAGACCATCCCACGTTTATCATGCGCTTCTCTTTCGACCAATCAACAGAAAGAACGGAATCATTTTTAAAGCATGCTAACCATGGATAAAACGATAGGACCGAAAAACTTGTTGCACTGTTTAGACCAGGGGTGGCCAAGGTGGTCGATATAACATTATTGGGGGTCGATGAAAAGACTAAAACTTACAAATTTTGAACCAAATCTTGCTACGGATCATCAAGCTTATCCGTCTCATTGATTGTCGGTTACAAAAATTATTATTAACATATATACAATAAATGTAAAATTAAAAGAAATGTATTAAAATAGTAAGAGCTTTTTTTTCATTTGTAACATACACTTTTTGGTGGGGGTCGATATGAGGTTTTGAAAAGTTGTAGGGGGTCGACGATAAAAAAGTTTGGCGACCCCTGGTTTAGACCCTACGTACTCACTATCGAGTGCATTCATTATGCTTATTTTAATGCCAGTTTTCGGAAGTTAATTACGATTTTTTTTAAAAAATACATTATTGTGAATGAAAAATTTCTGAACAAATTACATGTTTTCGGTTCAAACAAACGTTAATTAATTAGAACGGATGTTTTCGTTGTTGTATGCAAATCTGGCCAATTTATTCAGGTTAATTAGCCACTTTTCTGTAGAGTAAATAATGAAAAATTAAAAATTTGTTCAATTAAAAACACAGGAGAGGTAAATAATTCATTAATTATTATTTTTTTATTATAAGTAGAATGTCAAGATATTTTTGTAATAAAAATATTTAACGCCGATGATGATTAACTGTTACGATTAATTTTAATTATGCACTTGTTTTATATGTAAATTTATAATTTTTACAGCTTCGACAGATATAAGTTATGCAGGATGGCCTAAAAGTCGGAGAACCATTGCGAACACTAAATTGCTCTATTCAAATGCTTTATTGCTTACAAACTTTACAAAATCGTTCTCGTGTAGTATGCTATTTACATCGCTTCGGTACACACAAATTGCCGAGTTGTTTGTGAGAAATGCTGTTGAGTGACTTTTGGCCCATCCCGTATTTGTTTCAGCATCTTGTAAGATACGTTATCGCGCATAGCTTCTATACAATGGCCGAATTATGACACTAAATTATTGCACGTGTTACCCAGCAATTGTTTTAAGCTAGTTAAATTGCATTTTTTTTTAATTATAAAAGTTTTTTTTATCCGGAAGTGGACGTTACCGTCTACTTAAAACATTTCTTACATGTATTTGTCTATACATATATAGACAAATATAGGCTATATTTAAACTGTGCGGTGCGGAACCCTAGCGTTTCACAGTTGTCAAGAATTCTGCAAAAATGTTTTTAAAAAGTTCATTTTTATACTAAAATGTCGAAAAATAAACTTTACGTAACTGTAAGAAGCTTTATTGCTTAAAAAATATAAACTGCTTTGAAACCTTTTTCATACATTCCTTACTTTATACTTTATTGCTTAGAGAAAGTTCCGCAAAAATAATACCGAGGCAGGAGGGCTCTGTAGGTATTAAAAGTCGGAAGACCAATCTTCAAGTTTAAATCTCTATAGATTTATAGAGATTTGAACTTGCGTTCTCATAGAAATAGAGAACTCGAAACAAATACATAGCATTTCTAAAGAAACAAGTATTTTCTTTATTTAAGAACTACAATAAAAGTTGATAGTGAGCATAATTTTTCTAGAGAATCAACGGGACCATTTGTTCGGGCTTCACATTTTACTAGGCCTCAAGAACATTTGTTACAATCATTTCACTGCTTTTCTCGTGTATTAAGGGGCTCAACCATTATTATTATTATGTTGGGTTAAGTGAGATATACTCTGTTAACACCGGTGGCTGTGTACTCTGCCGGACCAAAGTCAAGGCATGGCAACCAAAACAAAAATTAAAGAAGTGTATCGGTGTGTGTGTCTGTATTCAGGAATTTCCTCACAGTATGACGATTCAATATAGTGGCCTTCTGTAGTGTGATATATGTATTTCTATTCAATTGTAATGTGCCCAGGCTTTTGTGTAGTGTGTGTGATATGACACTTGTAGAGGAGAAAACGACAGGTACAATAAACACCCTATCCATCCTCTACAGACGCCTTATTTCCTGGGTGTGTACTTGCTGACTTTTTCAGTGCATGTGTTTTGTACATTGTGAGTGTTTGGAATGGATATGTTTATATTGTTTGTTATTTTATTGTGTTTGTCAATGAGTGTGATGTCTGGTCTGTTGTGGTAAATTGTTTTATCTGTGATTATGGCTCTGTCGTAGTACATTTTGTGCGTGTTGTTTTCCAATACTGTCTGTGGAATGTATTTGTAGTATGGTTCGTGGATGTCTACTAATTTGTGTTTCTTTGCAAGTTTTTGGTGTATTATATTTGCTACTTGATTATGTCTATGTAAATAATGTGTCTGTGCCAAGAGCTTGCAACCAGAGGTGATGTGTTGTATAGTTTCTGGCATGATGTGACATTTTCTTCACGTGCCATTTGTGAGTGTTGTATCTTTTAGTATGTGTTTTCTGTACTTATGACTTGATCCTGTATGGCAATCATGAATCCTTCCGTCTCCCCAAAGAGGCATCCCCGAGCTAACCAGCTGTTTGACGCAGTTTTGCCAACAAAATCCTGGGCCAGGTCGTAAGGATGCTTGCCATGGAGTGCCTTTTGAGCCCACGATTGCTTAACGTCTATGTTTTTTGTATGTTGTGTCATGTCCATATGTTGTGAGTGTAAATTTAATGGTGTGTTACATTAAAAATTGCCGGGACGAATTCACATTTAAGAAAAGATATAATTTCTTACAAGACTATACATTTACACGAGTCCTTATCCTTCCAGTCCCTTCATACGCTTTTTAGAGGCAATAACAAGTCTACGGCGGAACTGACCTTTTATTGGAGGCTACTGTCCGCCATCCAATGTAAAACAGTTATAGAGTCCTTTAGCGGTAGCATACATATTCTTAAAAAATACTCGTAATAATTACATAGAAGACTCTATAACTGTTTTACATTGGATGGCGGACAGTAGCCTCCAATAAAAGGTCAGTTCCGCCGTAGACTTGTTATTGCCTCTGAAAAGCGTATGAAGGGACTGGAAGGATAAGGACTCGTGTAAATGTATAGTCTTGTAAGAAATTATATCTTTTCTTAAATGTGAATTCGTCCCGGCAATTTTTAATGTAACACACCATTAAATTTACACTCACAACATATGGACATGACACAACATACAAAAACTCTGGCAATGACTGTATTTGTTTGTAGTGAAGGTTAACTATGTCAATCAGGCACGTCCGCCATCTTTACGTGGAAGGGTTAGTCTTTCTATGGCAGATTTAGGATGATGATGTCTATGCTTAGTAAGTGTTGGAGTTGCTCAAGATCTGTGTGAGTCCAATGTCTAACTCCAAAGGAATAAGAGTACTGGGATGACATACGTGTTTATTGCTTTAACTGTGTGTTTTGCATTGAACTGTGTTCTGAGAATAGCATTTAACCTACTTTTGGTATTCTTTAATTAATCTTTGTTTTATTTGTGCATGTTCTGTTAGTTTGGCCTGTTGGAATCCTAAATACGTATAGAACTCGCCCTCTTCCATGGATTCAATAACGTCTCCATTTCCAAGTGCAGAATCTTCTTTCACTAACTCAAACTCAGCCTAGAAAAACTCACTAACTAAATATACTAGATACATCCAATACACCTTATTGCTGAGAACATATATTTATTACGTATAACTAACGTTTTCGGCCCACTTTATGGGCCATCCTCAGGTTACAGTTGTTCGACTCTAATACAAAATCGAACACGTTCAAAATTAAACTAAATTAGAACATACATTTTAAATTTAAACAAATAGAACAAGTATAACACCAAATAATAAATAAGAAAATCCAAATAAAACACAAATGTAAATGCAAATAAAATACGGTGACTGGCCGTAAACATTAAGGAAAAATTCCTTATCCTTTAACGCATATATCTACTGAGCCTCTGTAGAAGCATTATTATGTGTGTTACTTTTTACCAAGTACTTCCATGATGACGGTAACCCCGTCGCATCCTTATAATTTAAACATCTGCCAGACAAACCCGCTCTGTAAATTTCGCATTTCTCCGTTATGGATGAATCTACAGAGGCTCAGTAGATATATGCGTTAAAGGATAAGGAATTTTTCCTTAATGTTTACGGCCAGTCACCGTATTTTATTTGCATTTACATTTGTGTTTTATTTGGATTTTCTTATTTATTATTTGGTGTTATACTTGTTCTATTTGTTTAAATTTAAAATGTATGTTCTAATTTAGTTTAATTTTGAACGTGTTCGATTTTGTATTAGAGTCGAACAACTGTAACCTGAGGATGGCCCATAAAGTGGGCCGAAAACGTTAGTTATACGTAATAAATATATGTTCTCAGCAATAAGGTGTATTGGATGTATCTAGTATGAATCTTCTTTCTTCAGGATTCCTTTTTTTATGTGAAGTGTTTTGCATTTGTCTAGGCCAGGCCTGGCCAACCCGCGGCCCGCGGGCCGCACGTGGCCCGTCACGTTAAATTGTGTGGCCCGCTAAGCAATATTATATATCTATTAAAACTTTTGTTTCCAGTTATGTGTTTATACCAAAACAATTAAATAAATGAAAATTTGCATGTGTCATTGTTATAATGCACAAGTGCGAGTACGAATTCTTGGTATAACAATAAAATCTTATTCATTTTGTATTTGTTTTACTTTTTTAAAAGCGTGTTTGCCTAAATTGTGGCCCACCGTAATTTTACGCGTGATCAAAGTGGCCCGCGAAACAATTTGGGTTGGCCAGGCCTAGACTCTAGGCCATACTCCATTTGTATGTTCTTGGTGTATGAATGTGTGATTTGTAGGAGTTGATGAAATTGTTTTTGTGTGGATGCATAAAGTTTTATATCGTCCATGTACACGAGATGTGACAGGGTAAACTGGGTTGTTTTTTTCATGTCTGATATTATAACCATATTGCGTGTTGTTTAACATGTTGGATAATTATTATTATTACTATTATTTTGCCAAATTTTACATGTAGAAAAATATAGTACAATATATTAACGCTGTTTTATTATATAATACGCTAGATGCCTTGGAAACCTAAGTGGTTCGAGCCTCTCTCCACCGCCGACAGGTCCGAGAACAATAAGTAATGAAACGACACATTATGTTACACAAGAAGTGTTATGGGTTACTCAGCACAATATTTCGGGCACCCCTAAAGTTTCGTTGCTTTATCCTAGTGTGTCGCGGAATCCCAGTCGAAAACCACCGCATTATGCACTCGTAGGACACCGCGTAACTCCGCATAATTGTTACGAGAAACTCTACTGTGTTACGTATGTTTTTGGCTAATATTAAAACTGAATATCAAAAATTTATAACTGCGCTGCCGGAAACTGCATATATCATTCTGCACGGTATTCCGTCGATGAAATAATATCAAGTCGAATTTCGACTCGACTTCTAGCTTTAGATATTCGAATCAATTATCGATTTTTTCGACTTTTTTCTCGCCATTTACAGAAAATTCTCTTTATTTCTCATATGGCATCTAATCTATAATAATCATTAATCTGTAATTGTGATTCCTTTCCATATTCTATATTAACACAGTAAAATGGGGATAAAATGTAATAAAAGACATACAAATTACACAGATTTAACTATTTCATTACAGTACTATTTCTTCTCGTTCATCCGTGATTCGAGAATAAAATTTAAAAATATTTAAAAAAAATTAAAATATTAATACATTTAAACTTGTAATTTCATAATATATATAGTATTCAACTGAATGAAAGTGAATTATTTTTTAATCTTTCTCAAAATTATTCAGAATAGATTATTTTTTAATCGAAGTTGTTTTTAAAATTCATAGGGTGATCCAGGGAGGACTTTGTCGTTGATCGCGAGATCGTGGCGCAAACGAGGCGTATCGTCGTGACGATACACGGACTTTTCGATCTGTCCTGTTTTATTCACGAACGGTACATATTTCGAATTATTTAACATATTCGATCTTTTGAACCGTTGGTCGGTTTTTGCTTTTAATCCCGTAGCCCGGATAATCGATAAATATCAATTAAGATACTCTCCTATTTATTCAAGTATATTACGCTTGGATACATCACAAACACACATTTCCAAATTGCTCGCAAACAGCCGGTTTAACCGATTTTTCAGTCACACTATACATACGATTTCGTTTGCATCCATTCAAATATTGTTTTTTAAATTAATTTTTGTCGACTTTATTTGATATGGACGTATTTTTTGTATAAAATTAGTTATAATAATAATTCGAACGTAAAAAGTGAATTACTTGATTAAAATTCCATGTTTAATGCTTTTACAGTCATATTTTAGTTACGCATCGATTCGGAAACGGCTAATGATTCGTAAAAAAGTCAAAGGTTAATCCGATGCTTTTAAAAAAAATAAATGATTATTTTTAATTTTCCATTTTCTGAGGCGATTTGTCATCGTTTCCAACGCATTGTCGTGGAACAAAATCTGAAAATTGGGCTCAAACCGCAATTTATTTCGGAAAATCCGTATGGTAACGAAATAAATCGAAATAAGGTCCACTCCACCCATTGGGTGTGGATTGGAAAACGAGCCAAAGTATATTACATGCTGTTAAGGATTTTCATTAAGCAGAATTGAATGTTAGCGAATAATGAATAATAATTTAAAAATATAGAGATTTGTTTCAAGTTTTAAGAAATTATCGTCTCTTACAAAACGAATTTTCTCATTGCCACGAGCGCGACTCCTCCCGAAATTGGTCTTTAAAAATAAAATCCGTACAGGTGTTACCGTTCTCACCAATTAGAGTCGCACGTAAATTTCTTTTTTCTGTACGGAATTTTTGGTGTGTTCGGCGAAATTTGTCACGAACACGACTTTTTCACGTCCCGTAACAGTTGCTAGAAGTAAGTGGCTACCTAACTATTCAAAAATATTTTTTTTTAAATATAATTTAATACTTTGGCTAAATATTTAAACTATAACTCGACATTTTTAGAATGTATCTTTAATGAAAATTCGGAATGTAAATGCGACAGTTCCATTATCCGATGCAAACTGAGCATGAAAACATCCTTGAAAAATATTATTCTAATAGCATTTCCACTGAAACCTTTTCTTTATTTTTTTATTGGATTGTATTTCTGTAGAAAATAATCGATGAAGTCTTTTTTATCAATAAATTGCTATAAAATTTTATTAAGGAGTCGTTTTTAGGTTATCGAAAACGGTTTTTTTCCCTCTGAAAAACTGATCCATAGCGCAGTAAGAAAGTTTTATACTAGTTTCTGTTTATTTTTTACACTACGGAGTTACAAAAGAGATAAGTAATCTTATTTATTAAGAGATTTAGCGGGAGTGCAGAGATTGGTGACTTGATTTATGTTAGCGAAAGTGACGTATACTCTCGGCAAATTAGATGATAAACAACTACTTGTTTGGGCGGTGTGCTTTTCCCTAGTTTCTTCTATTGCGAAATACTTAGTGTTTCATTGAAATTAACTTCGATTCATTCTTGTTGAATGCCTCGAATCACGTTAACGATCAGTAAGTGCGCTTTCACCTTCGCTATAACCTTGCAGGGAGTGCGTTAATTGCGTTGAAAAAGGAAAAAAAAATAAATCCCCTTCTTGTGCGCTCGACTCTGACGTTGTTTACGACCGAAAATGGAATTATTACTTAGAAATAAACGAGTAGATAGGGAGGGAGCGACGATTGCATTGATAACTCGCCAATAATATGTCGCGATAGATAATGTCTATAGTCAAAAGTCACGATAGATTACGGTTCAATAATTTCGATTTATCGGTAGCTATGTCGTTGATCGCGAGATCGTGGCGCAAACGAGGCGTATCGTCGTGACGATACACGGACTTTTCGATCTGTCCTGTTTTATTCACGAACGGTACATATTTCGAATTATTTAACATATTCGATCTTTTGAACCGTTGGTCGGTTTTTGCTTTTAATCCCGTAGCCCGGATAATCGATAAATATCAATTAAGATACTCTCCTAATCTATAACGGGTGGGTAATAAGTCGTATTTGTGAATTTAATGCGCAGATTTTGCCAGAAAACCTGACCAAGTACCGAATGGTGCAAAAGTCACTTAGCCACCATAAAGATTAAATTTCTGCCTTATTCAAATATCTTATCATTTACGGACCGAGATGCTCGTTCGATACACGCAAACTGCTTGACGAAAACAAAATACGGTTAACCGAGTTTTGGACCATACCGTGTAATAGTCTTTCGAGATTTTCCGGCCTCACGAAATTTGTAAATTTTTATGTACTTTTTTATGTACTTTTTTAGTGGCATATCTTTAAATTTTTATAGAAACAGGTAGAGAAAACTAAGTAAATATAGTCGGTCGCCGTCTACTTGTTTAACCTATAAACTAATAAGTTATCGAAAGAAAAAGTATTTAGGCTACGCTACCATTATTTGTATAAGAGGAATATTTGATTTTCACGTGTAAAATCTCCGAAAATAGAGTTTTCTTTGAAGGTTGTATTTACGCATTTCCACTCGAACTTACCTAACAATATTCTCTTCGGAATTGTATGCAAATTCTTTTCAACGACGTGCCTGACGTCACAGGCGTAAAAACGAAATTTATAAACAATATATACTGTATTTTCTTTAAATTAATTTTTCGGGAGGAAACATTTCGAATACACAAGTAAAGGTGGTGAAATGTTAATCCTTTTTTTTCAATATTCTACTAGTCGGGGTCGGAAAATGTCCGTAATTTTCGAACGAATCGCCACAGAGCTATGTTTATGTTCTAAATAAACCGGTTTTTTGAACCCTCCAAAAAGCTCAATTTACGCAAGAATTTTAACATCGTTCGTAAACTTTAGATGAATTTTATAATTATAATTAATGTTTAATTAATGAGCTTAATCATATAAATACACTAAAGTTGGCTTTAATCGGCGATATTATCGGAAATCGAAGTTTAATTATTTTAGATAGGCCGTACCCCTTTGTGTCTTACCTTATCGAGTTTCGCATCGAAACGCTGGATAAACAAGTCTGGCCTTTATTTAAATATGGATTTATGTATGCAAAGAGGACTTTTTGCACCGGAGTAAACGTTTATGAACGTGTTTTTCTTTCGATATGCACGACTAAAAATATTTTTAATCGCCTTTCTTCTGTTGTAAAGGCGAATTGACTTAATGAAATTTTATTCAATTAAATTTTTTCCCCTTCTGTTTAACAAACTTTAATTAATAAGCACTATTGAATGGTGCTGATTTTATTTTATTTTTTCAAAAAAATTAGATCAATGAGGAGAGAAGTGTTACGGTTAATTTTTTTTGTGTGAAAATTCTAAAAGTTTTGCCCCTTTTTTGTTTTCTTTTTAATTGCGAATCGCCATTCGTTGATATCAAATAGGTCAGTATTTGGGCGTAGAAGTTTTTGCCATACAATGTAGTTGTAAAAATGGAATTACATTAGCAACATACTGCGCCGTATGTTACGTTACATCACACAACAGAATATTAAAACTCCTGCCAATTTCTGCTTTATTGGCAAAGAACAAATTCTTAATTTAAAAAAAATGCATGTATATATATACAAAGTCCTTCCCAAAGTTTGGCATTTTTGGGATATTGTGTCACGTTTCCTGCAATCTCGGGTGCGGTTGCGTGTCACGCGATCGCATCACGCATCGATCATAATATCGAAAAGTTTTTTCTTTTTCTTCTCGTGTTTTAACTCGGGGTGTTGTGACGATCGAGAACAATTCGTTTGGCACTTTGCCAATGCCGCATCCGCGTCATCACGTGACGTCATGATATATGCCCCAATCTGGCTTTTGTTCTAAGTGACACGATGTCGAAGTTGCGTCTTACGTTTACAGGTGGGTGAAAGACGAATTTCCTACTTTGACGTCGCGTGTTTAGTTTAACCGCAATAAAAGCGTTTTCTGTTCTTCGGTTCAAATTCGCTCCCGGGCTTTAAGATTTTCGAGTTTTGTGCGCTTAAGTATAACGAAAATTCGTCTTTATTGTGTTTTTTTCCTGTGCTTGTTGCTTCGACATTGTTTAAAGCGCGCTTTCTGAAATGCTAATTAATGTACAGTACTGTACTTATATGAAATTTAAACGGCTGTCTGAAAGTATACTTTATACGAAGCGCTTATTTTATTATTTCCTACAGAATTTTCATCTTCGACGCGTTGTTTCTAGAATTGCTTGAGAGGTCCTCGACGTTCTTCGGCATTTAAGTGCAATTTATTTATAAATATTATTTATCTTTATGCACTTAAATGACTTTTAATGTAATTTGGAGTCATAATAACGAAGTTCTATTCACGTAATCTGTATGAGAAATTCTATACGTTATCGTAAGATCACTCGATAAGTGGACGAATCTGAAATTTTACTATTCTGTTAGGTTACCCAGTTCTGCAAGTTATTGATTTCTATTTAAGAAAGGCGGTCACTGTTTATTGATTGATTGTCTTTTTTACTTGTTTTTTACTCTTTAGATAAATAAATTAATTGTAAACGACTTCATATCGTTGTTTAGGTACTGTACGTCCGACATTCAATTAACGGAATCAATTGACTCTCTCTTCCCTCTACCAAAGAAAAAACTTTGACAGTTGTAAACTCCACTGGCCACACCCTTTTTTATAAATCAGTTTCGTTTCAAAATATTTAAAAGGAAAAATAAATAACAACTTGTGGACGTGTTCTGTTCAAAATAAATCATAAATCATTTTGTCCCCTTTTCTGCTTTGTCTGGTTTATGTATTAAAAGAAATCAATCGTGTTTATTCATATATTAAGGTGTAGAAAATCAACTGACCTCATGCACTGGGTGATTTAAATTGTATTATATTTGTTGCCGTGTTTTCTTAAAGTATTCGACCTCCGTTTTAAATCTGTTGTATAGAACAGTTTTGAGTCTCCTCTTTCTGTGGGTAATTGTTTTAGTGAAAAATTTTCGTCTTTTAGTCAGCATGCTGCACACCTGTTGCCCAGCAACAACTTAATAACAAAGGTACCACCCTAGAATTTTATTATTAGCATTATGATAAACGCAACCTGTCTGGTTGGCAATTTTCTAAATTATTTAATATACATTGTTTATAAGCTCCCTTTTTTTTATTATTAATATTTTTTATAGAAAAATTCTATATTTTAGAACATTATTAATGAAGTTATTAGCTAAAACCAGTTTAATTTCTTATAATAAATATACAAAAGTGATGATGTGTTGTTAATTTAAGAGCTTTCTGCAAGGATGATTTCCTTCAATTTTTATAATTATATGCATTGCTTTATGCTAATGGAAGAGAGATACACTTGGCATTGGATGGGAAAATTCAAATGGATATTGAATTAAAGTTTATGTAGTAGTGCTTGTCATTTGAAGATGGTGAAGATTCTAAGTAGTTCTGTACATCGTTGGACTAGTTTCGTCAAAGTTAAAATATTATAGTGTTTAAAAAGAGGATGATTATATTTTTTTCAATATATTCAAGTGAGACATGCAGACACTTTCAATAATAGAACATATGTACTTGGTTGTATCAGTGTGAATGAGAAAGAGAGTTTATGTGTGTGTGTGTACTTGTATTGAATGTCCTATTTGATTTTCGTGTTTGCATCACCAATTTTCAAGAGTTTTTGTAACTACTCATTGTCTAAAAATAACAGGAATTAGATTAGAGGAAAATAAAATAGATATTTCTTATAAATTATTTAATTACATTCTCTTAATTTAATTTTTAAGTAATATGTAATTTTATATTCTGGATACCGTAATTGCCGTCGGTTACGTTTATAAGTATATTTAGGTTCTCGGCAAAAACATTTAAGAATCATTATATAAGCAGAACAAACAAAAAATAAAAAAATTAACTTCCAGAACCAAAGGCCAGATTTTTCAATTTGCAAATAATTCTTTAACTGTTTTCTGCAGAAACAAAATCAATGCCAATAAATTGATAATTTATGCAGAATTTCTTTTTCATTCATTTTAACAAAGGGCTAATTGAGTTTCTGTCAGTGTGATATACATTAGACTTAATTAGCATGCTTTTAAATGAAAAAGATTTAAAATAATAAAAGAACTTTGTTTTTATTTAATACCAAATTTAGTATTTAAAATCTTCAAGAAATTTGAAAATTTTCGTATTTAATGTCTACTAGACTTTTTACATGTTTGAAAATTGCTGGATATTTGTGCACTGTACTTAGAAAAACCTCTTCTGCAATCTGTAAAATTTCTTTGTCTTATCCATCAGTAATTTGTCAGCAAGTGAATAATCCAATCTAATATTATTTAAAGAAATTTTTTTAAAAGTAATTTATTGTATTTTATATAATAAATTTTAAATTGGTAAAAGTTGTAAAGAATAGATGTTGATGGATGAAATTATATAAAAATTGTATAGCAATGGGATGCGATTATCTTATATAAATGTAGAATACATATGGAAAGCGTGGAGTGCAGAGCTGACAGGATGTATTACATTTTTCAGGAGAGAGAGAGCAGACACCAATGTGTAATTTGTTGCAAAAACAAAGAATAAGTGACATGCATTTTTTATTTTTATTTGTAAAACAAAAAAATGAAATATTATTTTTTTAAGGATTCTTAGTTTTATTAAAGTTGTTCTGTTGTACGGAACAAGTATAATAAAACTTTTAACAAATTTAAATTTTAATTGATTGTAACATATTTATTTATTTATTTCAATCACATTAGGAAAAAGTCTTATAACAATAGATTTTCTCCCCCTAGTTAACATTTAAACCCCAAATAAAACACATAACTAAAACAAAACAATAGTTGACGAATAAATTAAAATACAGTTAAAAAAGAAAAAAAAAATACAATTACAATAAATACAGTTAAAAGGAATATGGTATAAAATTTTCAAAATTATATTTTTCAATTACACATATTTTGGAGATTGTTTACAAAAAATATAAATAATGGATCAGCAAATAATGTTCTTTTTTCTCTATAAATAAGTCATTTTTCAAATATTTTGTATTGTATTTGGAAAAAATAGAATTATCTTTAAATAATTGGAACATAAAAATAAAAATTTATTTTTTGAATATATCATTAATTATTGTTAATTGGAATTAACTTGTTATATTTTGAGAGACGTAATATTTATCATTATAGAAATTCCTTGTTTTTGCTAGTTTATGCAAATTAACCCTTTCATTTAAGTTTATAATTGTCTATTTTTAAATTATTTCCCAATATTTAAAATTCTTTAATATTTATGAATGTAGTGCTATATAATATAAATATAATATAATATAATTCTAGATAGCTATGATACATATAGATAATAATAATAATAGAAATATATTAGATAAATAATTAAAAATCTGTATAATAGAAAAACTCAAAAAAAATATCTAAATTCATGTTAGTTGACAGCATTTAAACTTATTTAACACACACGTCATTGTTGAGAGCATTTATTAAATTTTCCTTTTTGTAATTACTGACTATGGAGGAAGGGAAGATGTGGCACTTCATGCTACTGCTGAATGCAAGCAGGTGCTTTCTTTAATACTTTATTTATTTCACAAATAAATTCAGTAATTTACTACACTATTATCTTTATACACTCGATGCAAGGCATGTGCAATAAAACAAGTGTATATAGACAAGTGTAAATAACAAAATGAATTTATTACCAAAAGTTAGGCATAAGCATGGTTATTTTTTGACACAATCACCGTGGCGATTGAGGCATTTGTCTGTCTGTGAATGAGCTTTGCCGTCCCCTTTTCGTAGAATGTTGCTGCCAGTGATTGCGATGGTCCTTAACATTGTTTTGAAGATCGTCGTTAATCTCGAACCTCTGCCCTCCTAGCCACATTTTCAGTCGAGGAAAGAGGTAAAAGTCTTCACACCTTTAATGTGTGAAGATTGCCACCTTTCAGACTTCCACCCAGCTTCGAACTTTCTAAACACCCGGCGTATAGCCCCGATTTAGTGCCGAGCGACTTCCGCCTCTTTTCCGAACCGAAAACGTGGCTAGGAGGGCAGAGGTTCGAGACTAATGACGATCTTCGAAACAATGTTAAGGCCCGTCTCACGCTATTGGCAACAACATTCTATCAATAGGGGATTGCAAAGCTTGTCCACAGATAGTCACCGTGAAGATTGAGGCATTTGTCTATGTCAAAAAGTAGCCATGTTTGTACCTAACTTTTGGTAATAAATTCATTTTGTTATTTACACTTGTCTATGTTTTATGGTCCATTGGGGTTGAAAACAACATGCCCTCATAACATATTTGGTGTTAGAGTAGAGCATCTGTAGTTGTTCAAGAGCAGAACACATAGCAGACTTGATCTGTCAACACAAGCCTCATACTGTTGTAATGAATACTTCCTGGCCATAATACCATATATGCATTGCTTAAAGATTGCATAACTGTGGAGTAGTTTGTTTCCTACAAACTTTTAAGTACCATTGATTACACTGGACTACAAGTGAATGCAAAATGTACTGCTTTGATTCATCAGCAGTTTCATGTAAATCAAAATAAATGGGATCATTCCCAACAATGTCACACATTTTTTGAAAAGTTGCATCAAAATGTGGCTTAACATATATCATCATAATTTATTAAGTACATTCTTCTTAGTGTATTTTTTTTTTAAATCTACTCAACTATGGACTGTTTACTTTGAATAATTAGGGTATTTTGCTCTATAAATTCACCTGCTAAATAAATAATCAATTCTAAAAGACTGCAACAGGAATATGCATGGAAAGCATTGGTATTTAATGAATGCCTTTTAATTTAATTTGTTTTTCTTTGTTAGTTCTGTGCTTTGAACTGACTAAACGCAATTCAGTTTTTCATGTTTGATGTTTTGTCAACGTTAACAGTTACATCACAAAAATTTATATCTTGACAAAATATCGTTGGTAACGATTTTGTTTACAGTATGTTTCCATGCTAATTTTTAAAGTTTCATTGCACAAAATAGTTTTATTTTAAAATGAATAAAAGCACAAAAAGATTCATTCAACAACCTGTTAAGGAATGTGTATTAGACTAGCTTTGAGTGCTTTTGGACACCCCCTTTTTCTATTCTTGAAAATGGGAACAGTTTGAAAACATGTTTAGGCAATCTTCCAAGAATAAGGTGCAGAACTCCATTAGCTGCACTTAGATGTACTCAATAATGCATAAGCATACCCCTTTGATAGTAATATATTCTTTTAATGTGAATTTTTATGTTTCCATTGAAAAATAAAAAAGTGCTGCTTCACTATAAATAGTTATGCTGTGCAAATTTATAGAAAGTTGTTTAGTAGTCAGTCAAAAAGTTAAGACTTTGTTGGCAATTTGTTTTTTAGTTATTCATAAAGTTTTTTCATGTGTAATTTTATATATAACTTTTTTGAGCAATATTGCATTAATTTATTATGAATTTATAAAATAATAATAATAATAAAACAAATTAAACAGTTTCATATGTATATTTTGAAAATTACTTGGAGAGAGTGAATATTTAAAGTTTTGGTAGTTTTGAAAGAGGAACACTTATCATTCTTGTTTCAAACAAAAAATCTTGTAGTTTTTATGATATTTTAAAAGATGAGTACTCTCATTTGAAAATGTTACAAATTTATAATGATTTATAATTAAGAAATAACAATTATTAGAATGTCTTATAAATATCTTGAAATAATTTTAAATTTAAAAAATTATCATCAGCTTATCTAGAAATGTTTCATTTGACAAACTCTAATAACATTTGTTTGAAATAAAAACAAGTAACAAGTATGTATATAGCTGTATACACATACAGCTATATACATATTAATTACAGAAAGAAACATTGAAAAATCCAGGATACTATAGTTCATATAATATAAGAATATAGATTATCTAAACTGCATCTTTACTTGTCCCTTTTAGTGTCCTGGATTTTTGAAATGTGGTATACTTACTTTTCACATTATCATCCAATCTCCTGCAGACATTTTTTGTCTTTTACATAATTTACTGAGGGTGCAGTCTCAAAGAAAAGATTGAACCTCAATGTGTCTTAGATCAGGGGTGGCCAACAAGTCGATCGCGATCGACCGGTCGATCGCCAAGCCAATTTTGGTCGATCGCTGGCGATGTCTTGACTTAATGTATTATATTTGTAACCGAACACAACAGTATGCATGCACTTATGACTCGACTCATAAGCAGTGCACCACGTACTGAAACACAGTGTATAAACATAGTATGTATTTCACACCTCCCCCTCCCCACTTACACTATGCCTATGACAACAAGTTGATCGCGACGCATTTTTAAAATAAAAAGTAGATCTTATGTATACAAATGTTGGCCACCCCTGTCTTAGATGAGTTCCTGATCTGAAAAAAGGAGAAGAGAAGATACTGTTTGGATATTACATTCTTATTTTTAACAAATTTTGGTGCCCTGATTTTTGAATGTATTATCTTATTCATTTTTTTGAGATTCATTTATTTCATTTATAATAGAAGATAGTTTAATAACTTTAAGAATAATTCCAACTCTTTCACAAATATCATAAACAATCCTATATTTTAGTCAGAATAATACACAAAACTTAAGCTTTGTACCTTATTTTGATTCCAAAAGAGCAGGATTGTTTAATAATTTAATCTTTTTTTTTTTTTTTTTTTCAAAATTTTTTATTTATTTACCCATCAGTTTCATATTATTATTAAGATAAAGACAAGTGCTTCAAATAACTTAACAGAAACTAACAGAAATAGAATTTTATTGCCATAAATGACAGTTCAATTTGGTATTTATTGTTATGTATAAATTACTGTAATTTTGACGATAGTATCATCGAGAATATACTGATAGCTTTTTTAAAAAAATTCACAAGCTATGCAATGTGTGAAAATAGTGTCTTGCTTAAATTGAAATTTATCAAATGTTCTATTTTAAAATAACTGTATACTTATGACAATGGTGATGTTAAAAATCAGCAAATGCATTTCTTAATTCTTGTTAAAAGAAAAATATTTGTAGTGATGATTGAATGACTGAAATTTTTTTAATGCAGTAAAATTTATAAAATATATAGTTTTTTTCATTATGTATATCTATCACAGCAGAGACCTGTAACCTTTAATGACTTCTAGAAGTGTATTCTGGTTGTCATCTCTCTGAGAATGAATACTACATTACAATCATATTACCAAATGGCTAAAAATAAACTTTTAGACATTCTGTGACCTGTTTATGATGTAATACAGTTCCAGTATGACTCAATAGAGTTCAAAATATTCTAATGTAAAAATAAGTTTTTACATATTTTCTTTCCCTTTTCAAGTATATTAATGTGCTGACCATGTAGAGTTTTCAGGGTTTTCCTTGTGTCAAATACCTAAACAGGAGTCGGTTTCTCATAGATTGTCCTCCCGAGAGATGCTCCACTTTTGGCAGATCATCCAAATGTTGCATTGCTTTATTTCCATCAATCGATCAAATAAATTAACTAATCGGTAATGTAATATTTTTGTTCAATTTGCTTTACTGTTTATTGTAAGGGTTTGGCCCATTTCGTGCACATATGCCGAGTGTATAAATTTATGCAATCAAATACAATATGCAGCCCTCACGAGATCTCTGTAAAATGGAATATATCCTTCTGATTAACAGTTTCTTCTTTGATCTATCCTGGTGTTTGCTTTCCCGAATTACGTGGTTGACATACTGTAAAGCAACGGTCGGCAACCGGTGGTCCACGAGAAAATTTGGATGGTCCGCGGAGAAATTTTGACGTCGATCGACCGAAGGTTACGCGAAGGATTACGAAAGAAATGCAAAATGCTTAGTTGCTTTTTTCACTCGTTGGGGGTTTTTATTCGAATCTAAAACCAAATACGAAGTGATTGTTATCAACAAATAATGGACAATAAACAATATTGCGAGTGCAATTGTCGTCCTTCGTGGAAAAGCGCTAAAAATTCATTTCAAACAAGCAGCAATGAACTTTAGGCTTGGATTAATTTGCTATAATTAAACATGCAAGTTTCACATTAATATAGTAAAATTTAACTTACAAAATTTATAGAATAAATGATTATAAATCATTAAAAAATTCACAATAGCGGTCCGCGGGATTCAAAATTGCGAGTTTAGCGGTCCGCGAGGCGAGAAAGGTTGCCGAACGCTGCTTTAAAGCATTATTTCAAATATTGTCCGAATACTTTAAAAGAAAACATCAATTCAAAGAAAACACAATAGTAAGCACTGATTATTTTAAAAGTGATGCGAAAACATTAAGACTAATATGCTGGAAGAAGAAAATCAGTTTATTTAGATGAGATTTAAAAAAAGAAACTGTAATTGAGTGGGCTATGCTATTTAAATATTTAAAGTTTATTTTGTATTACCATAATAGAAATTTAAATGAGAAATTTTTTGATATGATATATGAAAAATCTAGATATTATTTTATGTACTTCTTATATGTTTATAAATTTGTATATAGATGTTAAAATGGAATTGGCATCTTCAGATTCTTGATAATGTAATCTATTTTGTTTAAGTAAAATACCAAAATGAATAAACTAGATGAAACAAACTAGAAAAAATGTTTCATCTTAATGTGTCAAATATTAATTATATACATATTTTTTTAATATTCAAATGATGAAATTAACTTACATAAAATAGTTACATAATAGTGCAACGGTTATCTACTGCTACAAAAACTTTTCTTGTCAAAGTAATATTTTTAATTTGAGACTATTTCCACAATTTTTGAAAAATCAACATTTATTTTGAGAATGATACTAGAAAGTTTATTACTACAAGAATTTTAGATGAAAGATTTCGGTTGTCGTACAGACCTCGGTAATAATTGTGCATCTGATATCCACTGGAAATGTGGAAAAATGTCATATCACAAGAAATTTGATTTGCTGGTTTTCACTGACAAGTTTGATTTTTCTTGAAAGATTCATTTATGTAAAATTTTATAAGAATTGTGCATTGTTCAGTATTTTGAATGCATAAGAATAGTTTTCTATAATATATGGTAACTATAGAGCCAGGAACTTAGTATTTTCAAGTATCTTAAAAATTTGCAAATTGGTTTTAAATTTGAAATAAAGAAAAATATGATTCTCTCATTTTTGACTGCAAGTAAAAGATGATAAAATAATTAAGGCTATTAATGCTATAATATTTAGCTCTTAATTAAAGATGTGAAAAAAATGGTTAATGGTATAGTGATACAAACTAAAAATTTTATCTGAATGAATTAATATTAAAAGACATTTTCTTATGTTAATATTAATGCTCACATTAACATAAACTTGTCTTGTAAAAAAATATAAATTATTGCTCTAAAAGCTCTGTATTTATATGATCAGAAGATAGGCATCCTTATATTTTTGCTTTATTTCTTATAATGTATTAATTTTTACAGGCTGAATTGCAGCTGTTGTCGTCTTATCCCTCCGTTGCCCTGGAGTTGTAGCCGAGACGGCTCCCACGTCCTGGGCAGAGGATGGGCAAACAGAATAGCAAGCTGAAGCCTGAAGTCCTGGAGGACCTACGCCAAAATACCGAATTTACCGATGCAGAAATTCAGGAATGGTACAAGGGATTTCTTAAAGATTGCCCCAGTGGACACCTATCCATTGACGAATTCAAAAAGATCTATGGAAACTTTTTTCCGTACGGTGACGCTTCGAAATTTGCAGAACACGTGTTCCGTACTTTTGATGCCAACGGTGATGGAACGATAGATTTTCGTGAGTTTTTGTGTGCATTGAGTGTTACTTCTCGAGGAAAACTGGAACAGAAATTAAAATGGGCATTCAGCATGTATGATTTAGATGGAAATGGCTATATTTCTCGACAGGAAATGTTGGAAATTGTCACGGTGAGTTCATTTTCTTACATTAAAGTAAATTTTTATGTAATTATTGTTTGATTAAATAACAATATAAATAAAATCCTTATTTATGGAATTAATTATTACATAATTAAATATCCAAAATAAACTCATTAGCCTTTTCTCCTGGTTGACTTTTTGGTAATAATTAATTCAATAATCTGAATGTCAGTTGTATTGAGCTCATTGTTACATTTCAATTGTATTTATCCTCAACTGAAGTTCTTGAGTCTATCATGGTGGGTGGGTGAATTGTTCTAAACAAAAGCATCCTGTCAAATTCTGCATATTTTAATCATTTGTTAGTTTGTTTCAGGAAATATATTAAAATATTACCATAGTATTGTGAAATTTACTATTGTATTGTGCTATTTATCTAAATAATTCTAGTTTTACACTAACTTATGTTAAAGATTACATACACTCTTTATCCTCCATTTTCTTACATTCAGCTTTTTTAGAGATGGATTCTATTTGCAATTCTATGAAGAAGCTGTTTTTAAATAGTAGTAAAATCAGTATTTCTTATAATACATTGCATACAAATGTTAGATAACAGTTTTCCATTGCAAAATTATATTTGAATTTTGTATTACTTTTTGGAGAAAGTTACGGAAGACTGGTTGAATATCTGTCAAAAACATAAGTTTTTTGGAAACATCAATTACTATTAGTTACTTTTCTGAGTATATTTCTATAATAAACACAACTAACCCAATAGTTACTATAAAAAAGTCTCCATGACTCTCATTTAGCATAAGCTGAATGAGAGCCATATAGGACCTGGGCACTAAGGTGCCCCCAATTAGTGTAATATGGTTTTATCTAAAATCAGTCTGGAAGTGATGATTGGACAGAGTAGGATAACTGGAAACACATCTGCACAGTAAGCAGAATTGTGGGTTCAAGTTCTGCTCTGGGTCAATCTTTTCTTTCAGAATATTCTAAAATTAAAATTATATTCTATTAATTAATTTAAGTGTAAATAATTATTTAAATTATTTAATGATACATTATGTATAATTAAATAAAGAATATTTTCAGTTTATTAAAAAGGATGCATATACTGATATAATACTGATATATAATATACTGATACTAATTTCATACTGCTGACTGCATAATTATATATGAATGATTCATTCATATATAATTATGCAGTCAGCAGTATGAAATTAGTTTAGTTATTTTATAAATTAAACTATTTTTATGTTTCCAGTAACAATAAAATTAAAACAATTATGCAAGAAGCCTTTGTTAATTTAATAATAAACTATGTATGAATGCTTTTTGAAAAATATGGAATCAAAGATAATATTTTCAAATAACAGAAATAGAAAATATGGTACAATAGTTTAAAAAATTAAGTTTGGTAGTTGATTTTTATCAGCAGAAACTTGATAAAAAATACTCCTCTACAATAAGAATTTTAACAAAAGAAAGTATCATTTTTCCTACAGCTTTTGTATAAAAACACAACACCTAAAACACTGCATTGCTAGAAGTCTAATATCACACTAATGTTTTTGATCAACTTAACCGATCGTCGTCATCTATACTTCTTCAAATGTTTCATTTGTAGCTGTTCTAATGTAATATACAATTCAATATTACCTAAGATGATCAGTTAAGTTGGTTGAAAACTTTAGTGTGATATTAAAGTACTGCATTACTGGAAATCCTAAATGTTTTTTTTTTTATTTTAAAAGAACATACTATACTTTAGCAGAGTTAAATGATATTAAAATAAAGTACAATAATGAGGTATTGTTTAGATTCTTTTAATACTCAAAACTGCTTGAAGAGTGGTTTTTGAATAAAAAATCATTCAATCTTTTTATATTATGTGTATCATGTATTATTGTTATTTTACCTTGTTGTAACCTTGGATAACAGATTTGTTACATTCAATTCTTATGCAACCACTGTAGATGCTATCTTCTTGACAAGTTTTTCAGGAGCTCAAAAATATTTTCTGTTTTTTCACTCCATTAAAGCACTTTTTCAGACACTTCTGTTTAAATATTTCTAGTACTTAGATAGAATTTCTTAAAAATTTATAACACAGGAAAACAAACTAAAATTAATGAATTGATTGAAAAATGAAATTTATGAATATTCTAATTAAATCACTTTATTGCATGGCCACTTTCAACTTTGTTTTAGTTTTTATTTCATTAGATAGAGGAAAATTTTTTAATTTATAAGCTGTCCAAAATGTAACTTTTTATTTTCCTTGTCCTGTCTTAACTAATCATAATTCTTCTACACTAAATTCAAGGATTCAAATAAACCCTGGGTTGAAAAGCATGGTAAACATGTTGAATAATTAACAGGTAAGGAATTTAACTAAAATTCTACCTCTTCAAATTGTCTAGAACAGGAACCTTTTCTCCTAGGGTCAAATTATAAATTTACATATATTCAGTGGGCCACAAAAGTAATTTATATAAATATATGCTTTTAAAAAGTTCAAACTGTGAATATCAAATTTTAATTACAAATACATAAAATTGCAAAAAGTAATGTGTTGTTGACAGTAAAAAAATGAACTATACTCTCACAGAAAAATAAATTCAGTAAGTTTTTGACATTGCCTTCCTTTTATATTACTGTATTGTCAATATATCTGCTTTTATGGTACTAGTCTTAATTCTAAGAAAGTTGGTTAAATGGGAATCACGCAACCTATTTCTTTCAGCAGATTTTATGTTTTTCATGCATGAAAAAATTGCTTACAGCAGTATGTTATGCATGTTGGGTAGTACAGGTTTCTAGTAGCAATTATGTCATTACGACATCAAAGTGTATCCAGTTTACGACACACTTTATCTAAATAAATGAAAATGTACCTAAAGAATTTAGGGTGCAGTGGGCCGCATAAAAATATTAAGTGGGCCACAGATTGGAAATCCCTGGTCTAGAATCTGATAGCACTTTCTGTTCCAAAGTTTGTGGGATTTTTTCAAAAAACCTTGAGCATTTTCTATTCCAAGGTTCAGTTTTTGAAATAAAATCATAAATATTGTACAATATTGAGCATGGGAAAGTCACAATTGAGAGCTTATCAGCTAAAGGGAATTAGGAAAACTCTGAAGATGGTATTTAAGATCTTTATTCCTATGATGGCATCAAATGACAACATAGTAACCAAGTTAGTACTATTAAAACAGTAATTATTTTAAATGTTGTATCTATAACCCATAAATATGGTAAATAATGGTTTTGATAAAATAAAGAAAAAATATATTTCTCTTTGCAGACAATATATACATAATGTGTCTTTAAAACTATACGTCCTATCTCATGCAGTCGAGAGATGAGACAATTCCGCGGCGGAGTCGACCTTCAATTCGAGGCTTCTCGTCCGCCCGTTTTACATTTGTAGGCGGACGAGAAGCCTCAAATAAAAGGTCGACTCTGCCGCGGAATTGTCTCATCCCTCGACTGCGTGAGAAAGAACGTATAGTTTTAAAGACACATTATGTATATATTGTCTGCAAAGAGAAATATATTTTTTCTTTATTGTATTATATTGTCCTGGCCTATTTTTAAAACGGTTTTGATAGTTTGGAAAATGTACAAGTAATTATTGTATTTTTTTCAACTTTTACCCACTCATCTCTCATTGCAAAGTAATAAACTTCAAACTTCTTTCGAAAGAAACCCTAGAGGATACATATGTTTAAAAATAAACCTCTCAGGATTTAATCAAGTAAATACAGTATGTATGTATATTTATTAATTTATTTTCTCTTTGTAAAAACTAACTTGACTTCTTGCAAATAGTATCAATAGTATTGTGGATTTTAGCGAGTTTTGATCTGTATTATAAATAGAAATGTTTTTAATCATTTTCAAATACATTAATTCTCTAATTAAACAATCTTAGACAAAAGTTTGATAAATATTTTAAATATATTCAGCATACATAATGCAAAATTTCTTTGCTAGTGACTTATTTCATCACAATTTTTTTCTCTTTTGCTATTCAAAAATATTTGTATGTCATGAAGTTTATCCCATCCAAAAATCAGACAGATAAATTAGCTGATTTGAGGAGTTTAATTTTTTTTCTTATTAAGATGAAGTCAAAGAAAGATGTTTCTTTTATAGTAAATTGTGTCAATAAATTAATGATCAGTTAAGATATATTAGCCTTAATAATCTTTGCAAGTAAACTTTGTTTCGTCATCCTGTATACTGACATATTAAGAAGTTTGACTTTTCATCAATACCAGGACAAATGTAATTTCGGTTAAGTACAGTATATTATTATAAATTTAAAAAATCATTTAGAGTATTCGTATCAAAAATATATTAATTTCATTTTCAGAAATGTTCTTTTTCATTTTAGAATACCTCTAATTATTTAAAACAAGTTTTCACATTAAAAATTAATATTGACACAATTTTATCACAGATGTTTATCAATATGATTACTGTAATATATTTTGTCTATAAAATGAAGCATAAAGGAGACATATAAGATTTGATGATGAAAGGATATAAATTTATTTTCAAAATGAAATTAATTTCCACAAGTTTTACAAATTTGTTCATTACATTTTTTGATTTCTGCCATTAAAAAAAAGATTCAGATAGGAGAATTATTATGTATACAAACATAAAATTAAGATAAAATCTAAATTGCTTTTTATATATATTTTAAAATAGTAATCATAACTGGATGATGATGTGCACTTGAGGGAGTCAGCATAACAATAGTCTTAATAAAACATTTAACACCTTCTATTGCTGAGAATACTTTAATTAAATAAAGTATTCTCGGCAATAGAAGGTGTTAAATGTTTTATTAAGTGTTTTTAAAAAAAAGCTGCGTTTGATATTTAATTAATAACAATGGTCTTCAACTTGCAAACATAGGTATTGATGCCATTCTGTTGCTTCTGATTTGAACTATATTCCTACAATATGGGTTAAATTTTAATTTACCTTTTATATTTTATTTTATTTTGGAGCAAATAATCTCTCTGAAATGAATTTTTCTTTGCTAGAGCGCAACATTGGTCCAGTACTAAGATACATGTAACAAAGATGACTGACTTTAGTCATAATAGTGAACTTTTGAGTCTCAAAAATGTGGAAAATGAGCCATTTTTTCTGCAAAATATTTAATTGTAAATTCACTGAGGATAAGAATCTTGTTACTTTTGGTTGCATTACAGTATTGAAGCTATCTGTTGAACATCCATGGAAATATTGTGTTAAATATTCTTATTTGGATTTAGTCAAGTATATCTAAAACTTGTTAAAGGACAAAACAGAATGATAAATATACACGATTTAAAATGTGTTAGCCTCATATTATAAACCAAGATTAATAAATTCAAATAAAGTTACAGGTATTAATAACCTTTTGAAATATGCACCACTCATTCACCATTCAGTTTTTTTTCTCAAAATAGTACTGAGGAAAGTCAGACAAAGAGTAAGGTGGTGATGACATTTTTGACTATGTACAAAGGTCATTCTAAAAGTAAAGAACGTTTGTTTCTCTGGATATTTTTATTTAAAATAATGAAACAAAACTTATTTTACAACACATATGATAACTTAGCTATTTTTCTATATATTTGCCATACAAACTTAAACGTTTGTCTTAGTGTATCACCAGCTTTTCTATGCCATCTGCACACTCAGTTACTGCCAAGTTCTTGAACAATCATTAATGGCCTCTTTCAGTTCGTTGTCACTTCCATAGTGATTCCTGGCCAAAAATGCCTTCAATTTTGGGAAAAGGTGGTAATCACTCAGAGCCAAGTCCGGGGTATAAGGAGGATGTTCAGAAACTTTCCACTTAAACTGCCGAAGCAAGTTCTTTGTCAACGCAGCAGCATGCAGATATGCATTATCCCGAAAACGTACAATGCCTGCGGACAACAATCCCTGCCATTTGTTTTAAATGGCACGGCATAGTCGGTGAAAATTTACAGACAGATAAACCTCGGTTTTCTGTCTGTAAATTTTGATAGGGTGGACTTTTTAGCATTCAAAAAGCATATTACAGTTCAGTTCAGTTCAGTTATTTATTAAAGTAAAATACCAAATACATAAAGGTACAGTACATGCCTGGCACCGTAATAAACATAGCCGGGAGAAGTCGCGACAATGGTAGTAGTTTACATAAAGTAGTAATACAAATAAGGAAAACGGTATACATGATTAATAATTCAAATTGACTATACAAAAGAGGATATACAAGACAACAATATAACACAGTTTATGAATGATAAAAAAGTATATAAAGAAAAAAAAATAATAAACAAACAAATAAATAAAAAAACAGCAACGAAATAAGTGCAAATACTAATGGAACAAAGGTAAAAATGAATACATACAAGGTACACATATATACAAATACAATATGCTAAAAGGGATGGAGTACATAGTTAACACTGTGGACATGGCAAGAAGTACAAAGAGGAGGCTCTAAGGCAGCAGACTATCCTAGAGATGTGATGAATTGGCTGACAGAAATGTCAGTATGCAGGGACCGTGGTTTTCTTGAAGTATGTTGACACTAGATGCTTGAAGGCACTGTAAATCTCACTATGTTTGAGCAGGCAGTCCAAGTTGTCAGGGGGCCAGCTGTAGTTGTGGGCCTCTATGGTGATCTTTAGGTGAAGTCTTTCAGACTCCAGCATAGGACACTGCAGGAGATAATGGATGTTGCTATCCGGGGTGCCACAGGTTGAGCAATGGGGGTTGGAGGTATGCTTGAACCTATCTAGGTAGGCGTAAAACCTCCCATGGTTGGAGAGGAACTGTGAGATGTAGTGGCCGGGAGTGTACCACTTATACTTCGCGAATTCTTTGATGTTTGGGATGAAGTCAGAAGTGACTGAGCTGTTATGACTCCACACATTCTGCCATGAGGCAAAGAGATCTTCCCACAGGATGGATTTGATGGTCTTATTATATACTTCTTGTAAGAGATGGGCAGGGCATTGTTGTTGGATGCCAGCTTGGCAATGGTGTCCGCCCTCTCATTCCCATGGGTGCCCTGGTGGACTACGAACCTCACACTTGGCAGAATCTTTAATTTTGTCACACATTTCAAAGTCACACTGTAAACAGTAAATGATCGTTGTAGCTCGCCGTTAGCGTCAGACTGGCACAAAAAAATAAAAAGGTCCACGACGCAGGGGTGGGGGGGAGAACTGTGCTGCTCGTCAGATCAAAACGTTCTTTTCTTTTAGAATGACCCTCGTATAATATGTGTAATAATTAAACCAACATAATAAAACTTGTACAACACTATTATGTTTAAATTATAATGAAACATTATTTAAGTAAAGTCCAACATTTATTCAAGTAACTTTGTTCATTTTCTTATGTACAAACAAATTTTCAATGCAACAGTGGTCAAACCAAGAAATACTGTTGCAGTATCTTCATAAAAACCATAATATCTCTAAGTCTACTTAACACTAGACTATGTAACATTGTATTTAAGTTAAAGCATCACATAATACACCAAGCCACTAAAATAGTTTTTTTTTAAATTCCAAAATAAACCATCAATGTAAAACATTTACAAGCTGTTTTCTCTCTCTTTTTTTTTTTTTAAGTGGCTTAGACCATTGTTGCAATGGCACACTCATTTAAAAATAGTATTTAAGAGAGAACCTTTTCTCTTATGAAAATACAGTGTGTCCAGAATGTTGTTGTGCAGTGAAAAAGGTTTAAGTAAAGTTTTATTAAAAGTGAAGCTTCATATATGATATTGCAGTTTCTCCTACAGAAAATTCTGGAATTGTTCCCAGAGGAGTGAGGTCTGGACCTAGCAGGTTCCATAGGAGATTGTGCAGTTGAAAAAGTAGTCCAAAAACCAGGGGCCGTATTCTGGTCACCAATTGGCTAATCCAAATGATTAGCCAATCAGTTCTTGTATACAGGTCAATACAGGTCTTGTATGCAATGTCATATGTATAACTTTAATGTCATTACAAATTTCTCACTGCACAGTAACTTTTTGAACATCCTGTACAATTTAAAATACATGGGAATGCAAATTTTATTAAAGTTCAAAAACAGTTCAAAATTTAATATAATCTCAGCTCCTGTATATTGTAAAATATTCTTATAATTAAAGTGGAGTAATTGTTTACTAGTATTGTTAATATATATTTACAAAAAACTTATATTTAATGATAGTTACGTAGGAAAAATAGTTTCTTACCAGCTGTATATCGCGTCGACTTTAAAAAAATTGAGAAATCGATAGAATTTGGCACATTATCATTATTATAATACTAAAGCTTAACTCTATGGATTAAATGAAATGAAAAATAATCAAATAAAGATTTAAAAAAATAGAAAGAGGAACTAGATGAGTAAGAAATCACCGTAACACAAAAAATCCAGTAAAAAAAGAAAGAAGAGAAATAATTGTCTAATGAAGGAGAAAAAGTATTATCTTTGTTAAAGCATTATTTTTCAGTTTATTACAATCAAGATCTAAATTAAAGTGTTAAATCTAAAGATCCCTACCCATTTGACTGAATGGTATCAAGTGTTCCAGCTCAGTCACCTCTTTGATTTTCACATAATTTTATTTTTAATTGACTGCAAATTTTTTCTGTTAAAAATTTAAAAATTTGGATAAATTGTGAAAATTTATTTAAACAGAAATTAAATTAATTTTAGCATATATTTTTATTTATCGATTATCAAATGAAAAATAGAAAAATTTTTTGTACATTTAGAAGAAATTTAGTATTTAAAATAAACTGTAATAATACGTTAATAAGAAAACACTAAAAAATAAAATTTTTACACAGTCTTTTCTTATTAATGTAACAAAGCTACTGTAATATATATGGTGTATCTTGAAAGTGCGCAATAAAAATAATGAGAATAAATAATAATCACTACAATAATCACATTGTAGTTTTATAAATGAACACAAAATCCCTAACATATAATAGTTTATAGCTATAAATTGTTAAAATACAATATTGAAGATGTTTTTTTTTTTTTTTTTTTAACCAAAAGAAAAAGTTCCAGTGACAGAAAAACAAAAATATATAAACTAGATGCACATGTTTCAGCTTTCATTTCTAAACCATTATGATGTAGATATTATACACATATTATTTAAGTACATAATGTAAACAGCCAGTTTTGCTTGCTTTAAATTTACAGAAATGTATATAGAGGAATTGCAGGATTTATAATTGAGTTGAAAAGTGACTTATATTACTTTCACTTTCAACATCTATATTGAAAAATTTAGACTTAAAGTTAAGTATCGATTTAAAAATTATTGCAAATTTATCGTTAATTGCTTTAACCTGTGGGTAAGTAATGTAAATACTCCCATTTCTGTATAAAGAACGTGTTCTCGGAAGCAGTGTAGATTTTTGGAAAAACCGACTCGTACCACTTTTGCTCTTAAGTCCAGTTATCCTTACATTGCTATTGCTAACATATGCATTGTCCTTAATTTTCATTGCCAGTGTTAAAATGCTTGAAATTTTAAGTTAGTTATAAAAATGACCAATTTTTGTAATTGGTGTCACTTTTTAAATGTATAGGTTTTAGTAATAGATTAGATTTTTGTTTCCTAGATGGAAGAATTCACTCCCATTGCATATTGCTTCTATTAATTACACTGATAGATAATGTTAAATTGGTCAACTCATTTTCTGTAGTATACAATGTTATTTTTGAGGTTTTCTGTTTTGAGATATTGAAGACCACCCAATCAGAATGGAATTGTATCCTGATGTATACTGAAGTTTTACTTCTTAGAAGATAGAAGAGAAAAAAAATTTTTATCAACTTTTTATAATGTCAAGAATGATGAAACACTAAATTTAGTGAACAAACTTTGTGTTTGAGTATAATTAATTAAAATCCAGAGAAAATCAACAATGTCAATACATTGTACTTCTCTAACATTGATGACCAAAATTTAATCCTAAACATTGCTACTTGCCACTCAAAGTATCTTCGGCCTTGATTTATGTCGTTACATTGTTCGTCTATAGTGAAAAATAAAAACGAACTCTGAAAGAAAGAGAAGACCTATCTTTCTGTATGAAAGTGTACTGTACATATATGTTATGGAGAAGCAGCAAATTTTGTATTGAAAAATTACTCAGTATTAAGTTATATAGTAGAAAATGCTAGTAAAGAGAGATACTGGGCTGATATTATAAATAATTTTACAAATTTTTTTTCTCAACTAAAATAATTAAAAAGATAATATTTAATTTTCTTTTTGTAAAAAGCAAATAAACTTTCGTTTTAAAATATTATTTGATAGTTTCATTGATTAAGTAAATGCTGATTATAGTCAAAATTGGCATTTCAAGATTAATAATTTTGTTACATACATACATTATATATATATATATATATATATATATATATATATATATATGTATGTATATATATTATATATTTTGTGTGTGTGTATTTAATAAAATAAGTATAATAAGTTATATTTATCTTTAAAAGAACATTATGTAAACAATGCTTATTTTAAAGAATATTTATTTTATATGAAATAAAATAGATTTGATATCTTGTTTTATCAGTAACTCAAAATTTGATTTATTTAAAACAACTATTGGAATTAAATTCATTGACTTGTAGGATTTTAATTCCAAATTTGCATCTACGAAGAAAAATATAAAATGATTGAGATTGTCTTTTCTGTTGGAAATTTAAAAAATCTATTTTTCAAAATTGTTTGGTATTAAAATTGATTTTCTGTTGAGCATCCAATATTTGGATGATGATAATGTCAAAAAATAAATACAACATAAGTTCTCTGCAAACTGTGTAAGGAATTAGCGTCACATTTACATGTGATAAATTATGGAGTTTTTTTCAAGTGGAGAATGTTATTTTATGGATTAATGAATTACGTAAAATGTTTTCTTCTCAAAACTAGAAACTGGTTTACTTGGACTCATAATTGCAAAATAAGTTAGTAACAGAAATATTAAATTATAATATGACTTGGAGACACTCTTTACTGCTATCTTTTTTTTATGACGACGGAATACAGGAGTAATATGTATAATTTTTATGGCTTTTATTGTTTAGTAATTGAAAAATGATTTTCATATTTTGGGTTTAGTAAACTTGTTTGGTGTCAGAACATCTTTTAATTTTAAAAAGCAATTTTATCACAAATTGTACTTTTAATATTGCATAATCAGGATTACAAAAATCAATTATATCAAATCATCAGATGTTCGGAATAATTTGATTATTCGTTTTCTCTCAAAATTTTAGACTTATAATAATATAATTGTCTTCAAAAAGTTAATGTTAAATTAGACGACTATGATGATAAAAAAATCAATTAAATACAATCCTTAATACCATAACTGTTGTAACTTTTAAATTTGACTAATTGCACTGCTCAATTTTAAGCAGTAAGTTACTTCCTTTCATCTTCCTTTTTATTGATAAAATAGAAAAATTTCATTAATAATTGTATTATATAGGACAAATGGATTTAGTAATGTAAGCCATTACTTTTTATTTGATATTTAAATACAAGTTGGAATTTCTTCTTGAAAAATTACTTTTGCAGATGTTTTCATTTCTTGTTATTTATATCAATAATAATGTAATATTGTTTGTTAGCATGCTTTATCTACGACGACCGATCGTTTAATTTACTGAGTAACGGTAGTTTTTTCTTACTGTTGTCATCTATCTTTTGATGATTTGTCACACTCAAAGTACTCTCTCTCTGTTTATACACAACTCTGTCATTGCCATATCAATGTACTGTATGCTTTTTGTTATCATTTTGGTGCTTCCTACATCCTTGTCAGATATGAAAAACTTGACTTTTAGATCTTTCTTCAGTTATACACAAAGAAATCATGTGGAGCTAAGTCTGCTGAATTTGGGGATATGTTAAGATATTGGCTGCAGTTGCTGCAATTCTGGCAATATTCTAGTATTATTTTTATGGAGAAACTAGTTAATAGGCCTATTAGTAAGTTCTCATGTTTACTATGAATGATAGATAGTAAAGTTTATTCCAGACAATTTTAGAATGCGCTTTCCAATATAAAGTTTTTCCTTGGAGAATGTGTATTTACTAATGTTGCAACAAATAGTATATTCGGCCTCTGGTCGAATACCGAATATTTGGCCAAACCCATTCGGCTCGATTAATGCACGTACGAAAATTGGCGCGCAAACCACATTATGGCAAGGACCCTGCTCTCTATTGGCCCGCTGTTGCTACGTCTTGCCATTTGCGTTAATTCTTGACAGTTGTAGCGAACAGACAAGAGTGGCAGGACAGTATGCGACGAGCGATGATATCAAATGTGGATAACAATGAAATGACCTACACGTGTAAATAACAGAAAAAGAACAGAGAAGGACTGCAAAGTGAAAATTTTCATACAAATTTTTTACCCTTTAGGGTTGAATTTCGTAAATCTTTTCTTAGCATGCCTAAACTTTACAAAAGGAACACACCCTCAAATTTTTAAGTTTCTAGCACCAGTAGTTTTGGCTCTGCATTAATTATCCTATCAGGACATGTTCTTTTATATAGGAGTATATAGAAGACTAAACTACATAATAAGTAGGTAGTTTTTATTTGATTTGTTATTTTTTTAAGAGATCAAAGGAAAAGTAATATAACTAAGTTACCTTTTTCTTTGATCTTTTAGATAAATAAGCAAAAAATTGCACTTTCTCAAACTCGAAATGTATGTTCGGCATTAATAAAAGTTACCAAAATGATTAATTTACCTTACTCCTTAGGTATTCGGCCGAATACCTAATAGTAACCAAATATTCGTTGCATAACTAGTATTTACACGTGTCTCACAAAAAAAAAAAAAATGAAAAAGTCAGCAATGAGTTGCTTAACTTTCCCAGCAACATCTAAAGCTGCGTGTGGGGCCATCTGTTATGGTAATTAAAACTATAAAAAGTTTTTAAATAAAATATAAAATTTCAGATAGCTTAATTTTGTGGGTAGGATAGGTTTTATAAAAAATTGTAATTAAGTCTGACTCTATTGGAGATAAGGGGGTCGTGTGTCATATCTCCCACCTCATTGATCTTCAACCATCAAAATTTAATCACATCAATTCCCCTAATAAATAAACCTCTGCAAAATTTCAGAAACTTTTGACAAAAAACACAGTAATTATTAAGCTTCAACGAGGCTGAACAAAATCACGTCTCCCCTACACATACTAACATCCATACATACAGAAAAATCTTCATTTTTTTCCGTTTCTTGACATTTCAAGATGTCCCGAGTCCAAAAATGTAAAAATATTGGCGATCAGTTTTTGACCGATCACCATACTTTTCCTCTGTTATATATAACAGAAATGAGAAAGTAACAAGCCATGTCCAAAAAATTCCTCTTTCTTCAAAATGATCATTAATGACAGAATTTTGATAAAAGACATTCAAAAAAACCCAACACTGACAGAAACCAACATCTATGGAGTCTGGTCATAATATTTTATGGAGGATATGACAGACCTGTTTTTCCAGAAATTGAAAAGAAAAAGATGTTAGAATGGTTTTGCCAATTAAATGAAACCTTGGATTTTATTAGTACATGGGTAATGAGAGGTAATAAATAATTTTTTATTTTAGCACATGTTATACTATCCTAATGTGTATGTGTGTGGAGCCAAAAGAATTTTTAGCTCCATTTTCCTCTCCTTTTTTCAACTACTGTATATCTTCTTACGAGTCATGTTGGTTTAACTGTCACTATCTCAGGTAATTAAGTTTTATTATATAAACCATTGTACGCGTATCCTAATTTTTTCAATGCATTCTGTAAATTTGTAAACCTGTAATCAATTTGCTGATAAATATGTAATAATAGGACCGAAGAGGGGCTTTAAGCCCGAAATGCATATCCGTTCACACCAGTAAACCAATCTTTTTCCTCTGCGATAACATTGTGGTAAGAAAATACATAAATAAATTACATTTACTGTAAGAGACGACGATTGCTATTTATCAAATATTGGATGCTTGAAAAAATTAAAGGTGCAAATATTTATTATATAAGTCCCCATTAAAAATATCAATGGATTACTCTCCCATCCAAACAGTCCATTGGATAAAGCCACGACGGTCACGTAATAAATCTATTGCCTCGGAGATTTGGTTCGAATTCGGTACATATTCTTAGGATTTGTCGCGCGTAATATGCGGGGCATCATTTTCGATTCTCATACGCCCTATCGTTGCGAATCAGTCCTCCGGTAACGAAGCAAAAGTGGAATTATATTATTTGTAATAGAAATTTATTTTCTCCTTTCAAAATTTAGAAAAGAAATTTTGTTTTTCAGGCCATATATAAGATGGTGGGTTCGGTAATGAAGATGCCCGAAGACGAATCGACTCCGGAGAAGAGAACGGACAAAATCTTCCGGCAAATGGACAAAAACATGGACGGCAAACTATCCCTGGAAGAGTTCATAGAGGGCGCTAAGAGCGACCCCTCCATTGTTCGGCTGCTTCAGTGCGATCCCCAGGCTTCTCACTGACCTATGTGATTCTCCAAGGATTTCGTCTGGCCACGCGCAGTCCTCGAAGGGGGATCGCATCCCGAAAAACACACCAGGAGATAGAATCCCAGATCTCAAAAGCCTGCTGCAAACAATTACAAAACGTAGTAAAAACAAAAAAGAGCAACACCTAGTGCTTTATAATCATTTCGACTTGTGTCCAATGGTGAAAGGCTACCACACTATAAATCATAAGATATAAGTGTGGAATCTGCTGTTTACCATTGCTAGCTAATGCCCATATTCGACTTAAGGATTATGGGACGATTTATATTATTTTTCTCTTTGGATGTTTACTATTCACGTGTAAAAAGTTTTACTACGATTTTTAATGTCCGTTCGTTGTTTTTAGTTGGATGCCCGACGTTTTTGACTGTTTCTTCTTTTCGTTTTTCTTCTTTTTTTAATTTTGTATACACATATAAATAACGAGTACCGCTAAATTCTTGAAAAAAGTCTAGGCCAATCGGATAAATCTTCTGTGAAATTCTAGATCTAAATATTCGTCCCGAAACGTCTTTTTCTCTTTCCAAAACATCACCAAACGATCCTGTTAATACTTAATACTCAGCACTTTAAGGAATCTTTGGGTGTCAGTGTTTACATAGAAGCATTTAGCAGTTCTTAGAGAACCTTATTCTTCCTATATTCCAAATATGTACGTGTATAAAAAAAACAAAAATCGAAATTTGTGAATGTGTGTCGAAATTCGAATCACCTTTTACTTTTGTTCTTTATTTTCTTTTTTTTCATTTTCTTCCTCCGAAACCATACTGTGATCTCTCTCGACAATGCTTAAAGGTAGGCTGCTGCTAAAAATGGGTACGCGTGAGTCACGTATTATACATTACCAACACTAATTTCGGCCATTTTACTCCAAATTAAAAAGAAGCATCGACGGTTTATACATTTGGCTAATTTGCATGTACATTTTCGCATTGCACGTTTCGACAGCACCCCGATATAATAATGACAAGTTGCGAGTACACCAGGATAAATTTTTGGGGGTGCGAGAACGGAAAATCCGTACGTCATTTATTTTATATCGTTTCCTCCACCCGCCAGGAATATTTTGCTGGAAGAGTTTCTCTTGGTATTGTATTTTTAAAAAACCACTTTCGTGCACCCCGATTTAACGAATAATCTTTTCAAATCGCGTGCGACAGGTAGGTTTATTTTTTTGGTTCTAAATAACTGACAGAACTAATTGATTTATTTTAGTTGTTTTCTTCGTGGTGAATTTGATCTCCTCTCTTTCTCTCTCAATCTTCCAATACAAAGGAAAAGAAGCGAGTTGTTTCTATTTTTTGCAACACCAATGTGTGCGTATGCAATGGGAATTCTTAATGTGGACCCGGCCGATAAGCAATGGTTTAAACGATTTATTCCAACTTTTTTGACTGTCATTTTGCATAAAATGATTTAACAAACAAACAAAAACAATACTTTAAACGACTTTAAGCAGGTACCAAATAAAGTTGTGTTTAATCAATTATATAATATATATTATTATTTTTAGGATAGTTTCAAAGTTTCATTCAAACTCAATAAAATTATATTCCTATTGATAAATATTCTTCGTGAATGACTCGTAATTGCCGCTATTCTCGCCTAGAAAATCCCACGGGGAATGTCGTCGGCGAGATACCGGTCGAGAACTTTGGGCAGAAACACACTCGAGTTTAAAGACGGGCAAACGGCTAAAATCAACGGCCCGGAAAATGCACTTTACGAAGATAAATACAAACGCCCGGTGGTTGTCGGACGAAGAGAGAAGATTCGCGGAACTCGATCGGGATCCGAACCCACGTCCGCGAGTAGTTTGTAGAACGCCGTTTAATTACCGATATCCATAATGGGTTTTGACTTAAAAACCCAGACAACGGTCGGTTAAATCCCGGAAATGCTACGGCAGGGGTCCCCAACCTTTTTGTACCTAAGAGCACATTCTAGAATACCGGCCGGACGGCGGGCGCCATTTATTTTTTCGAGGCGAATTTATACTTGGACATAGTTAATAATACATACACATAATGTACAGAAAACATTTAATTCCAAAAATGTAATAAAACATACACGAGACTATTAACAATAATTTTTACAAAACAATGCGTACAAAATCTACAGAGTATAAAAATTCTTTATAAAAAATATAAATCTGAAAGTAAATGATTTTTAGCATTGCATTTCGTTGGCCTAATTGCTTCGTAATTAGGAGAGTAGGACGATGATATTCCTGCTCGTAAGCGATCGTCGAGGTGTTCGTCCGTAAGTCGTTATCCGTACTTTGATTTTACGATATTCGGAACGGACCGGTTTATTTCATTTCAGGTATGGGAAATTTGGTTGGTGAAGATTTGGCGGAGGGGAAAAAGAGATCGGTCGCATTTCGCTTTTATCTGCGTTGGACGCCATTTCTACTTTTGAGTGGTTAATCGTTAAAAACGAAAAAAACTTTTACGTAGCATTTTTTTTGAAAACCGAAATATTTTTATTTTTATCGTGGTCGCACAGCGGCGGGCACACACAAAACGATCGGCGGGCGCTATGGTGCCCGCGGGCATAGGGTTGGGGACCACTGTGCTACGGATTTCTATCGACGTCTTAGGTTACTAAAGGCAAATCGTTCTAAATGTAGCCGAGGACGATTCTAGTAACTTAATTCTTACAATAAACAAATATAAAGCATTTTGTCCCGCACCGTTTCCGCGTTAAGGATTAGATATCCGCATAAATATTGGTCGGGTATAAAGCCCATTCCGGGATTTAATTCGATTTGAGGGAGTCCTAAGAAACCGCCAAGAGTGGTTTAGATTCCGTTTTTCTGTCGTTTATCGGATTACGCGGAGGTCCCAGCCTTCCCACGGACGAAAGGAGGGTTAGAAAATTAAGATGGCGACGAACGAGAACGTCTCGGGTTTGGCATATCGATTTACCGACCTATTTTTTGCCTAAAGAGTAAACGAATAATATATCAATTTATATGTTCATTCGCGCGATTTCGAGCCCAGCCCGCCGCCACCGATTAGAACGAGGAGAATTAAAAATTGAAAATCATATAGAATCCAATAAAACGAAGCGCCGGACTGTTATTTCCTATTCACTTTCGGTGATAAATACTAAAAAATTTACGATAAAGTTGGAATAACGTCGGCGTCGGAAATTCCAGACCAGCCGTAAACTCACGCACGTGCAAAGTAAAAAATTGGCCCGCCTAAATATGCATTAGTCTATTGCTTTTTACTCCTGGCGGCCGTCACCAGTATTAAAAAACAAGCCTTTCTCCGCAGCGCAATTTGTAATTTTACTGCGTAGAAATGTAAATATTTTTATCCTTGCGGGGGTTTTTCCAGAATTAATTTTCACAAACCGAAGAAGGAGGCGACAGGTTGAATGCAGTTTTAAGTCATTTGAACCGGTCGGGCTTTACCAATCGAGTGGATGCGGTAAATAAATTAACCGCCGAGAGGAGTCTAAAGAATTTAATTGGAAATATCCCAATGTAGATACGCCAGTAAGAGAGAGTCTTTCTGGCATCGTACGGCCAACGACGGCCCGTTTTATTTGAAACGGACTAAGTGATTGGCTAGCTTAACCGGTCGTATTACTTTATACGATTTAACAGTTTACGCCGATAAACCAATTGCTATCAATTTGTAGGCAAACGGTATTGTCGGGAAGAGGACGAAGACGGAATAACTCGAAATATTGGCTCTTCCTACTGTACACGTGACTACTATTAAAAAAAGTATAATACGGAGTAATAGTACATTTCATATAATTATTAAATTTGTGGTATACATAATTATCCAAAGAAAAAAAATTACAAAAATTAATTCGTTATTCGTAGGCTAGAGCAGCGTTTTTTCACCTTTGCCCCCTATTAAATTAACGTTAATCCGATCCCCACGATAGTAGACCGGGAAAAATTAAAAATTCCGCCACTTAAAATATTAGAGTGAAATTTTAATTAAAATAATTATAGATTAAGGTTTCGCATTGAAATCCACTTAAAATATCTCGGCGAAATACACTGTGGGTGTACTATAGATTGCTACCTATGGAATTTCAGGACTTTGATTATGTATTTGAACTCGGGGGACCGGAGACGAGTTCAACGGTACCCTATTTTTGGACCGGAGACGAAAAATAAAAAAGTTATACTTTTTCACTTACCATACTTTTTTAATGCTCTCATGAAGACGGCACCGTAGTTGCTAGTACTGCCATCTTGCGGTAAAGTCTGCAAACCGTGACGTCGGACTACGGTCATCTCCAGTAGGGTTAAACACGCGGTACGAGAGCGGAGAGAGCGACGCGACTTCCGATCATCGCGCGATCGCCATTTCGGTTAATGTTACTTATGGCACCGTTCCCACTGTTCGTGCTCCCGACTGACCTCTCGGAGGGGAGCCGCCGGCAGGCCACCACGTGCTAAACGTCACTAGTTATTGATTCACGGTAGTTCTTGAACAAAGTAAAAAAAGGGGGGAAACATCTACTAAAGGCAATTTTAACGGCAAGAGACGCGACTGCCGATCGCGATAGCGAGGCCGACTTAGCGAAGAGAGCGAGGCGACTCCCTATCGTCGCGCGATCGCCGGAAAAAAGTATAACTTTATTTTTCGTCTCCGGTCCAAAAGTAGGGTATCGTTGAACTCGTCTCGGTCCCCTCAGTTCAGATACATACTCAAAGTCCCAAAATTCCATAGGTGGTAATCTATAGTATCCCCTAAACTGTCCGTAAGTGCATTTTTTCCTCGCGAAAATGGCGTCAGTCGGTTACGAAACGTACGGTTCGCGTGGCAAACGACATTGCTGGCGTCGAATTACGCAGGTTTCGATCGTATTCGAATACGGTATTGTTAAGTATTTATTTTTAAAAATATTTTAGCTCGGCACTCGATTTACACCAAACTTATTTCAAAGGTGAACAAATAAATCATCAAACATTAATTTAATACGATGTACTCTACTATTAAAATATAGGCCTACTGTATTTAAAGGTATAAAGATCCTAGGAAAAAAAATGACAAATGCAGGATTCCATGTGTCTCGATTTACAAAAAACAAATGTATGGTAACAAAGGAAACATTTGCAAAAGGCAATTTTTTTCTTTAACCTAAAATTTACTTATTTAAAACATCCGTGGAAGTTCTCGTATGCTGCTACAACGTCGAACTCAGAAAACGTTCGTGTTTGCGGTAGAAAATTTAAAAAAAAAAAAAAAAATTGCCGCGGAAGCAAACGTGGCATTTTTAGAACTGGTCGAATGTCCACGTTGGTAGAAACCTTGCAGTTTAGTTAAAGGTGTTACGTTGTCTCAAACGGGCGGATCGGCCGTCTACCACCACCAAAAGTGATTCTCGGCCCGAAAACGAGAATTGACAACGGTGAAGAAAACCTAAGGTTTTCGACATTTTCACCAGAGGCGTATCCTCGATGTCCCCCGGATACAAAGCAAATTACCGATAGTTTTGTTACTTTAAAATAAAAAACCGTCCGAATTATTTAAAAAAAAATAAATATAACATCGCGCGACTTTCTATTAGTTTCCTACTGCAATTCGCTGGACGCTGCCAGCGTCCAGGACAAGAACACGCGCCTAAAATTGTGTGGCAGAAAACCCCAATGAGGTTAATGTGAACCTAGGTATACAAAATGGCGGCGCTTCCGGTCGCCATCTTGTTTGCACATTTGCGTGTGCAAATAAGACGACGACCGTCGACAATAATCTAAACGCGCCTATATTTAAACTTTTTCTAAAACAAACATTTTTAAAACGTAAAATTTGCTACTTACTTTTTCCCCCGCTTTTGGTTACTTTTGCCTACTCTTGGACCGGAAACGAAAAATAAAGTCGTCATACTACCTGTAAATTCAATCGATGCATGGACCAAGTGAATTGCGAGATTCTATACATCAGTGGTTCAAACAAAATTTGCCTGTATTGTACATAAATTTTACTCCTCTTAAGAACTGCAGTCTTACGATTCGCATCTCTCGCCTTTTCATCTAGGATAGGCAGCGTCTCCATAGAGGGTGGCACCCGCGATCGACGGCCACCTAGCCTTCCACGTGTCGTTCACGTTGTCTTTCGGCGTCGGAAATCGCTATTACATATCCTTGGTTATGACAAGTTTAACTCGTTTAACACACATTTACACACTTTAAATGTGCGTTTAAACACATTTAAAGCATTTACAAAATTTTTATCTCATTTACACACTATTAATACACTATTTTCACATTTAACACGATGTTTACCATTAACGTTTTCGAGGAGGAAAGTTTGTCAAAGACTTCGAATAAATTGTACAAATTTTAAGAAAACGCAGACACCATTAAAAAATTAACAGCGTGCGTAATCCGTCTACATCGTAACCAAAATTCGAAATTCACACGATTCCTCGTGTTTCCAGAACGGAATTTTTTGATGGATATTTGCATAAGGCGTCGTATCTATCAGCGCCATCTACCTTTATTTTCTAAAACCACTTGCCATCCGGGTTACCGGAAGCGCCGCCATTTTGTATACCTAGGTTCACATTAACCATCGATTCTACTAGACCTACCTGTTATTTGAAATGTACCCGTGGCCGTCCATAAATTTTGTTTAAATAAATGTCTTTATACGCGACACTTTTTTTTTGTCTTAAAGACACCGATGTGGTCGAACGAATTCGATAAAGTCTTCTATTTCATTTATTTTTCGTTTCTTTTTCTTTCGCAGCTGTAGAGCTAATTGTCATTTCCGCCATTATTAGAATAAAAACCACGTTTACTCTGACGTCACAAAAGACTTCTCTTTATCGGAGGAATTTTGGGGTAAAGTAGACGGGCTCTACTCTTTTTTATTTTTCAAAATTTTTATGCTGGATTTTACGTCGTATTTTACGCGCGTGTTCCTGGCCTTAGAGACGAAAACTCGGGCCGCAACCTGGCTAGTAATCTAGAATTACTGTACGTAATAAAACACGTACAGTAATTCTAGATAAGCACATATAATAATAAATGATTATTATTTATACAGACGTAGTCTCGTATAGTTATCGGAACGAGAAGGTCGAGAAACACTATTCTAGCGTATTATCCGACCGTTAACGACATAATTTTAATTATAACGCATAATAAAAGTAAAGGTTAATTTATTAATCTTTATTTGGGAAACTGAATCCATTTTCTCCCGATTGGAAAAATTCCATAAATTATCGGTATTGTAAATTTGCTGGCGATTATAAAGCTCCGCGCGTCATGATATTTTTACTTCCCTTCTCTCTTGGAACGTCCAACAAAATTCGACCCCCTAAAATCTTTACGGTAGATATCATTCATAAAGTGACAAGTAGAAACAAAGCGTACTAAAAACTAAAATTTAATGAAATTCCCCCTTCCGGTGTGGACACTCAACGAATAACTGCGCTTCGCACAAACCACGGATTGAATTACGATTCATCTAAAATCTTTTTCCTCGATGCGGAAGGAACGGGCAAATGACGGTTTTTGGAGAACGAACGGGCGATGCCGAAAACCGAAATGCCAGCGACGCCAGCGATTAGAATATTGCGTTGCGCAAAAGATGTATAAGCGAGTTATATTTAAAGCGAAAAAATCAAAATACGGGACGAAAATTACTCTCTGCGAAAAAGTACAAAAAGAGAAATACCTCACGCCTTAACGGCGAAGGCTCCGGGGTGGCGTAGAAATTGTTCTCTGGGCCGTGCCCGATCGGAAGTCGGTGTACCGCAATTTTGTTAATCCACAACTCTCGTTGGCAATCCGAGAACGATCGCCGACGTCGGGCTTGTGTGCACCCACTCGTGTGGTAATTACTCCTTTACTCAAGTTCCTACGGATGGTTCGTATACTTACGAATGTTTTCTGGCAGGTACGAGCCGAGGGGCCACTTCTTCGTGCCTGGCGTGAGGCGTCGTCTTTTTTTCTTTTCTTTCTTTTTCTTTCTTTCTTTCACAATTTAATATGGAGATTATAGCCTTTGCGGCTCTTTCTCCGACCAATGTTGCCAGTTGCTAAGCGAAACGACTGGTGAGGCTAATGTAGCGCTCCAGCGCCGCCACGTGGTGACTAGGAGTGATGGAGGCCGGCGGCCAGTAGATAGGCGTCAGCGTGCGCACCAGAGACATGTTTAGGGTCATCGTGTTGCCTAGCTCCTTGCAGGCTATAGCGTATTTGGGGCAATGAAGCCAGTAATGAAGAGTGTGAGGTTGCAGACGAGGTCCGTAAATCACAAAATTCTTCCATTTAAATTACAACAATAGATTATATAGAAAAGAGAGAGAGAGAGAAAAAGAAAAAACTCTTGATCTAGACATCACGACGCAAAATGTAAACAACGAGTGTCGGAACACGTGCCAAAACACGTGTTCAAAACGATCCATCTATGTCAAATGGAAGAGTCGAACTCTGACACGAAAGTCCATAAATAAATGGAATTATGACAGAAATCGCAATTAACGGGCTAAATTATGAGTTTGAGTCATGTAAATCTGTCAACAGTCTCCGAACACAATGGTCAAAAAGACGCCAGATGGACACTCCGAATCGACCTTTCCCAGGACCCGGGTCGTCCCGAGTTTCGCCTAGAAACAAGGGAAAGACCAATCGGAAAACGGGAAAGGGGATGAGGAGCCAATCAGAAATCAGAATAGCGAGCGAAGAACTATAAAAACCCGGGATCCCGAAGGTCGACAGAGTCTCCTCCGCATCCCGCAAACGGCCGAGACCTGTGTTGTGTTGTGTCGCCGCCAACGACGTACGACGCCTCCGCACCTCTTCGAGCATCGGTCCAGCGATCTCGTCTCGTCCGCCCCGGGGCTTCGACGGAAGAGAAATCCTCGCCACTCCGAAAGACTGTAGAGAAGTGGACTGTCTATTCTGGATGTAAGCATATATGTTCTCCAATAAACAGGTTTCCTTATGTAAAACACTTGTCATCATTTGCCTCCTCCGCCACTCCCACATGCAAACGTCTGTTAGGTTCGTCCTGACACGGGATTAACTTATCCCCACCTGTCGGCGGCCTTACACCGGTGTCGGAGAAGTGGGATATTTAAGCCCAGTCCACACCAGTCGGCGACCTTACGAGAGTAGTTTCCGCTGTGCCACGATGGGGGCACCCCGGAGAGTCGTGTAGGTGACGTGAGTAAAGGAAAGCATTTAGCGGGGCTGTCTCGGTCCGGAGCCGGGCCAAGAGCGTCTCCGCGTGGCGAGACGACGCGCAACTGTACCTCCGGGGGGCGAACGGGCAAAGGTGGTCCCGGCCTTTGTTGCGGAGTGCCGCCGACCAGGAGTCCGTCGGGGTGGCGATGGTGGTGTCCCGTATGGCCCGGGTGAGGTCGCGTGACGTGAGGGGTTTCCAGATGGAGCCACTGAACGGGTCGCGGTGGGCCTCTTTGTCGGCCGCCTCGTTGATCGGAATGTTGGTGTGGCCCGGTGTCCAACCGATGACGATGGGCGTCGTGTGGGCGCTGACAATAGCCGCGAGGTCGATGATGATAGGTGGTGAAGAGAACGAGTGAGGCGTCGTCGTTCTCGTTGTGTGGATTTACGAGTTCTCCCCGAAACTTGGCCGTACTATATTCGGTAATAGAAAGCAACTGCTGCCGGTAACATTGCCGACGGGGGATTTTTGACCGGTCCAAAAGTGCTAGGGCCGTATTCTGGTCGCTTAACCTTCGTCTTCTTTCGGAGACCAACGATGCCAATCCTAAAGACGAAACTCCTCTTCCGGAGACAAACGTGATTCTCGGCACTGGTAACAATCTCGTCTTTGTTGTCGACTTGGCAATTCTATTAAGGCGATTGTACAGTACGTGTCCTGGGTTATTTGTGCGTGCAACACAGTACGTAATTTTAACCAACTGTAAAATTTTTCAGAATGCAGGATACAAAATTATAAAGCTGGTGATAAGGAAAGAACCAGAGATATGTAGAAATGTTATAAAACAAAAGTATAACTTTTGTTTTATAACATTTTTACAGATTGTAATATCAAAATGTTTTGGGTAATGCCAGTGGCGTAGCAAACATAACTGGCGCCCCTCTTCTCCCTCCAGAAACACACATAGTTTGTCTTGGAGACCATTCGGGCGCCCCTCTGAGAGTGGCACCCGGGGTGCACGATACACCCCCTTGCTACGCTACTGGGTAATGCTGTCTCTTAACAAACAAATTTTAATAACCTAACCAAATATACCTATGCTTTTATAACTAAAAGAAATTAGATGAAATATTTTGAAAAACACTTCGAAAGATGGACGGGTGAAGTAATTGATAGGATTAACGGTATTTCCAATGGTTCGTTAATTGATGTAGAACCATTAAAAAAAAAGATGTAGTCGGTTGTGTTTCTGAATGAAATATAAAGTAGCTGCTTAAAAAAAAAAATCAAAAGCATTATCTCAAAATACCCTTTCCCAAGATAGAGAACACCGTTTAGTACAATTGTAGGAGATAAATAGAATCCAGTTGTCCGTATTCGATATAATGAATGGACGAAAGACCGGTCTACCACCTCGAAAGAGGATGAATATCCGCTTGTCTATAGAAAATGAGATAACCTTTGAGAGAAAACTCCTTCGGAATTGCAATTGGAGAGAACCAACGATATCTCGAGACGTAAATAAATGTTTAGCCGATCGGCGACCGGCTTGTATCATAGACGCTCTCTCGTCCCTTGAAGACCGGAGACGGCAACCTTAATACCGTCGCGGAAATGGCCCGTACCGACTGCTCGTTTGGGTGGCATCTGACCGTTACGTGCCGTTCTGTCTATGCAATACTCTCCTTTATACTTACTTGCTGTAGTTCTCCCAAATCCATTTGCACGCTTTTGTCGACCGGGCATAAAACTTAGACTAGCCACAATCAATATTGGAACAATTACTGGCAGAAGCTACGAACTAGCAGATACATTAATGCATTGGCACGTGGACATTCTTTGGATCCTTCGCCCATATCCTAGAAACAAAATAGAAATTGGTGAAGGTTACGAGTTTTACTACTTTGGCATGCGACCGTCCCAAATGGAGTTGCGGTAGTGGTCGGCCAGAATCTGCAAAACCATGTCGTCGACGGTCGGCGATCTAGACGATCTCGAACGGAATACCGTCGTCCGACATTAGTCGAGATCGACGTAAGATCGATAACCGCGAGAATAATTTCCCGCTATGCTCCATGGATGGGATGGTCCGATAATGAAAAGGACAAATTCTGGGAAAAACTAATTCCCACATTCAAACAATTAACCCGGTGGAGGTGCTTCTATTGGGGAGAAATGATAGATGGCAAAAGATTCAGAATACAAAATGACAACTGCCAGATACTAGACCGTTGATTCCTAGATCAACCTAGAAAGACTGAAAACAGTAAAGTATTTTCTCAATATTTTCATTTAAACAATGTTTTTGAATGTCAAGGCAAGTTTAATTTATTTATATTATTGATATAATATATAATAAAACTTGAGATTGGAGACAGATGATAATGCTTGTAGGATTAAAGTATTAATATGGATCATATTGTAAGGAACTGAGTCCGAACGTTATTTTTATTTTATTATTATTTCCGTTTTATTATCTTTTGTTTGGGGTTTATGTTTATTTAGGACGAAGGTTCCCCACCACTCTCTTGTTAGTAATGAAAAATGAAGATAAAACAACTCACGGAGAAATAAGCGCCATAGGAAACATCTTGCGCACTTGCGCTGCCCGGCGGAAGTAACAGTCCGCAGAAAAAAAAACGGAGGGGGGAGTCCCCACAATCACTAGTAGAGAAATACTTAATAAACCGTCTTAAACATCCCAGAAAATTATGATAAATATTTTTGTAAATGGTTTATAAGCTTTGTCGGAAACTTAAAGCTGCCAGAAAAGAAAGTTCATGTTAGCAACTAAGTATGTAAATAAGGGGAGTAACCCAGCTCAAGTGTGACTCACCTCACAGTATAAAACCCGTACGTTAACCGAAGAAGGAGAGGTGAATTCCAAATCGAGGCGACGTTGAGAGCGAGGTTAATTCGAAAGCGAAGTATTTTCTGATAGAAGTCCAGATTGATAATTGGATGATCCAAGTGTTAAAGAGGAGTTCGATTGACGATATCGAAAGGATTGAGGAAGTAGTTTCTTCGTATAGTGAGGTGACGGATAGACGTTTAATTAGTAAGAGATTTTGTTCATAGTTTCTAAGTATTTGATTTGTCGAATTTCAAGGGGAATTACTATTAAGTTAAGCTAAGTAGCTGAGTTTATTGTTGGGTTAACTTGTTGATTTTCGTTAATAAATTTTGTTTGGATTATTGACATTTGTACGTAGTACATTCTAGTTGCTAATTAAATATATTTGAACTTTTGATCTGACTTGATATTTATCGTTATTATTACTAATTTTTCAGTGCACGCTTAAAAGCCCAGGCCTGGCAAACTAATCTCAAATCCGCGTAAAGTACCCGTTAGGTTAACGGAAGTTTAACCGACCGTAATTATAGTCGGTTTCCTAAGATACTGAAATTTAGTACTTTACAATATCTTGAATATGGTCGTAAAGAATTACAAAGTTTTTTTGTTGATTTGAAGAGGCAGAATGTAGCAATCCAATAAGATGAATTTTAACTTGAAACAATGAAATTCTTACAACAATTGAAATAAATAAAATATTTATTTTTTCAACAAGCACAATAATTATATTTTTTTATAATCATCATCTTGTTGAAATATAATTGTAAGCTTTAATAATTAAGGCGAGTATAAGAATAATAATAAAAGAATATAACCAGATAGAAGAAAATAAAGGATGTCGATAACATTCCTTCAATTTGCATTTAACAAATTCCGAAATTGCACGCTTCTCTTCTTTCTTGTTAATATTTCCGTTTGAAGAAACTCCAATCGGTTCTGCCACGGATTCGATTTCTTGGGGCTGACCCATCATGTAGTGTTTGCCCGTCTTTGTGATCCGAACGTTTACGGTCGTACCTAAATATTCTTCTTTTTTTGGTACGAGCACCTAAAGAGAATGGCCGTAATTTTATTTATTACACTCAAACCTTTTTTGTGCGGTCTTTTTTTGTGCGATTTTTTGTGTGCGCTATATGAATTTCAATCAAATTGGTATACTGCACAAAAATAATTGCACAAAACACATTGCACATATAAAAAATCGCACAAAAAAAGACCGCACAAAAACAGGTTTGAGTGTACTGTAATTATGTGCTTGCACTACACAATATATGAGGTATGACATAAAAAAAGTGAGATTAACCTTATATCTTGGGAACCATGAATGGGAGAAAAGACAAAGAGATAGTTATAGAGCATGTTCTAACTTGTCACTGTGAGACAAGACTCGATTCCATCGCTTTATTCGGTACTAGCAGGTAGGCCCGGCGTTGCACGGGCAAAAGTAACAATAGCGAAGATTAATTGAGATTATTACGTTATATTCGACCTTACCCGTTTTCACAGAATGCAAGAATTGGGTCCCCCTGTTTCTGGAATTTTTAGATGGGTCTAAAAATATGTTCAATTTCCCACAAAAACAAAAAAAACTGCATCTGCATCTTGAAGGTCGCTTTCTCTTAACAATTCCATTGTTACGTAGCACTTCCATCGTTGACATTTCTGTTGTTGACACTTCCATTGTTGATGGAAGTGTTAAGCCTTAATCCTCTCCTCTCCCCCGTGGGGAGGTATTTTGAAAAATCCCTTCTTAGTGTGCATTCTCGTGACGAACCCTAACTGTGTACCAAATTTCAACTTTCAACTCCTAACCGTTTGAGCTCTGCGCTGATTTTTTTTTTTCATTTAGGGATCATCACTTCCCCTCCCAGGGATCAGTCTCCCCGCACCGCTGACGCACAACGGGGTTAAAAACAAGCTTACATAGATTCCCTTTCCAATACGTAACAAAGGTACAAAATAAAATAAAAAGTACCAAACTGAGCACCCCGCTCAGAAAGTAGAATTAACACTGAATAAGAGCCACTTTGCTCTTCAAAATAATGCGGAAAAAGTCATTTAGTTGATTAAACATAGTTTCCTTCCTGATGAGATGATATATATCGCAGGGCCAAAACAGTCCTTCTTCCTTGGCCATCCACTCCAGGTAATACCTATTCACTTGTCATTGAGGACTATCGTACACAAGATGTTCCATAGTTACTACTTCCTCTCCACAACGCACGTACTCTCACCACTTATGTTGAATCATTGTTTATAAGCAAGCTCCCAGACCATCATGACCGGAAAGACACACCAGCATAGTCCGTTGCATCCTGAGCAAAGTCAACTGCCCAATCCTTTCTTCAACATTGGACAGGAATGAAAATGTCCTACAACCTTTATAGAGCAACTTACTATCCATCCCCCACTGGACAATATCCTTCAATAGATGACCACAGCCAATCTCAATATCTCTACGGACTTCCCCGGATATACCACCATAATATCGTCGGCATACGCTGTACAACGAATTCCTTTTCCCAAAATCTTCCGTAGAATAATATCAAATTGAATAATCCAGAAACTTGGCCCCGACTTCAACCCCTGAGGGCAACCCCTTTCGAGGGTTTTCTCAACATCAATATAGTTAAGAGTACACCTTGTTTTACGCTCAGTGAAGTAATCTTTCACTAATTCGTACAAGTTCTGGGGGCAGTGATGGATCCGTAATTGATGCAGAATAATTTGCCACCAAGCACAGTCAAACGCACCTTTAATATCCAGACTAATTGCCACTGCGTACTTGGCATCTTGTAACACTTCCTTAATATCCTGAATCACCTTATTTATCGCATCATCAGTGGCTCGTTGAGCCCTAAATCCAAATTGGACATCGTTTAACATGTCGTCATGCTCCCAATACCACATAATCCTCTTAATCATCAAGTCATCAAGAATCTTCCCCATAACAGGCAAAAGACTTATTGGCCGAAAGCTACCAGGGTCCGTCATATCTCTTTTACCTGGCTTTGGAACTATCACTACCTGTGCCTTCTTCCATCTGGTAGGAAAAACACCATATTGCAGACAAGTATTATACACCTCCTGGAAAACCGCCGGACAGACCTCCCAAATTGCCTGAACTATCTGAATAACAATACCATCTTCACCAGGGGCCCTATTGGCCTTAATTTTCCTCATACACTCCTGAATTTCCTCAACAGTAAAAGGAGGGTCGTCCCTCTCCATATAGCTCTCCTTCACCTCCTGCCTAATTTGCCGATGAATTTCTTGATCGGACGAAATGCCATCCTCTGGAAAAAATTGATCAAGAAGAAACTTCATGGTATCACTCATAGAAGAGGTGTACCCAGTAGGGGTCCGAACTGAAGTAGTAATAATCCTTTCCTTAAGCTTTCCAGTACTAATCTTGAAAATAAAATTCCACGGGTTGGCCGAATTTTCTTCACAATATGTCCTCCATGAAGCCAGCTTATAATCCTTAATCTTAGCCTTATAAAACCTCTCAAACTGCAAGTAAACATTCCTCCTTCTGCTCCTTTCAATAGTATTCCAGCAACTTTGGAACCTCCTCCTCAGCCTATTATTATTCCTCCTCATGTAAGTAAGATCACTATTCCACCATGGAACCAGATGCTTCCCTTGATGCCTTAACGGGATACATTCCTCGCAGATATCATCAATTTTCTGTAAAACCCTGTCCAGCTTTTCCTTAGCATCCTCCCTAGTCAGGGAATTCCTGTGTACCAACATACCAAGATCTGTAATACACCTAGTTGAAAACCTTGACCAGTTGGTCCTGTTAACGTCAAATCTCCTACTCGCAATCTTATCACAAACCTTAGGAAGTTGAATTTTAAACGAAATTGGTGAATGATCACTAAGGCAACCCTCAGCCCTGACTTCCCAGTCCTTTATCCAAACTAGCCCATGATTGTTACAAATTGTAAGATCGATCCAGCTCTATCCACGTGGACCCACAAAAGTTGGAGGAGATAGGGGATCATTATTAACATGTAACTCCTGCTCAGCTAAGAAGTCGATCAAATCATCAGCCTCCAAATCCTGCAATAAACCACCCCAAATGGGGAATGAACATTAAAATCACCACAGATAATAACAGCTTGCCCCGAGAATTTCCGCACAATCTGCTCGATCCTTTCAAATGTCTTAGTCATCGTATTGCCAAATGGCCGATATAAACTTGAAATGATAATCCGTTGACCATAAATAAGCACCTCACAGCAAACGCAGCATAGATCACTTAGGTCCTGATGAAAAAGAATATCAACATCATTGTTGGAAACAACCACAGCTGCTAGTGGTCGACCACCATCCACTTGAAGAACACGTAATCTCCTCCCAAGACAAGCCACCTTATTACAGATCGAGTACGGCTCTTGAATAACCGCAATATCCAGCTGTTCCATCCATTTATTCAACTCGGAGTTGGCCGCAACTGCCTTTTGAAGATTGACTTGCATCACCGTAATTCCCTGTAAAGTATCAAGTACTGTCGTCTCCATAATCAGTTCTACTAATAGTTATCGCTTTTATCCTCTGAACAATAGGGCATTTCTTATCCAAGGCATTATGCCTTGTATCTCCTTGTTTTTCATTTTTACAGTTTATACACAACCTAATTGTATTCTTATTAGGGCAATCTCTATACCGATGTCCTTGACCACACTGACTACAGACTGGAGTTTCCTGAGTGCAATCCCGAGCAAAATGTCCCATCTTGCAGCAGTGAAAACACTGCCCCACAGGAACAAAATCATCCACAGGGCACCTGACCCAATTAATGTTCAATTTCCTAATCCTGATCAATTTTTTCCTTAAACTGGGCGTCACATCCACCACCCAACTAGTATTCGGTTTATTCCTGTTCCCAAGAGCAAACCTCACCACGAAATCCTGGGAAAATTTATCCAACTCTTTATAATCCTTATAGATATCCTCATTCTGTTCAAACACATACTTAAATAAATTGGTTTTAACAATTTCCTTTGGAACGGCATGAATTATCACTTTAAGCAATTTCTTTTTAGGTTCCTTCGCCGACATTCCAGAAATAGCCTCTACTGCCTCCTTTAACTTTAGCTTATCTTCCTTACTATCGAATTCCACCGCAACTGCCCCATTCCGTAACTTCCTCAAACCTTTAATACCAATCCTCAAAACGTCCGGTTTTATATTTTCCTTTATAATCCTCTTTGTGCGTTCTGCATCTCCATCCTCCTCCCCTAGCATAGGTTGCACTATAAGTACCTCTCTGGATTCCACTGGCCTCCTATTAACCAAAAGTGCACCTGTAATGGCCTGAGCAAAAGTTTTTTCTCAGAGTCCCTGTCCTTGACCTTGACCTTGTATTTCATTAAGTTGTTCCTTTATACTGGAAACCATCTGCAGTAAATCCTCCTTTGCAGACAATAAATCGATAATTTTCTTGAACTTTTCCATAATTTGGGTAATATGATCTCTGGATCTTATCTTCAATGTCTTGTTGGCAATAAGATACTGATGAAGTTCCTCTTGTAGTTGATTAGCTGTAATGACTCCTGCACTTTTCCCTTTACCTTGCTGACTGGCAAGGCTAGGGAAGCCATCTTCACACTCAAGCGTGAGATCTTCCTCTTCATTTCGGGGAAGCACAACTTGTGTCCCCGGAAGTGGAGGCTCAAAAGCCATACCACCCCCACCAACCTTGCCTTAAAAGGCAAACTTAAAGTAAACGCGACCTGTCTTTGATTTCCCTTTCGGTACTTGCGGGCCTCACCACACAAAAGTAGACAGTCACTTTCCCAAAGAACATGAGTTAAAGCAGCGAAATAGCTCAAAAAATCGCCAAAAACACACTCATACAGTTCACAATTTGGACCGAGGCCCAATTGTAAACTGCGAGTCTGCGAGAACTGCGAGTTTGCAATTGTGAACTGTGAGCTCTGCGCTGATTATTATTATTATTGTTATTATTAATATCAACTCGTCTCGATTATATATGCTACCGGCAAAACCCAATTTTGGCATAGGCAAGTCAGGCCAAACTAGTTTAGAATTATTATTCAAGTATATTAATGGTTAAATATATTAATAATTAAAATAAAATTAAAAGGCATTCAATTAGATGAACAATATTTATTCAAACATAGTCTACTTAATTATAAAAAACGGGGTTAATGTTACCCTAGGTATCGAAGGTGGAGGTTTGTCTCCGATTCCAGCAATCAGAAGACAGGGAACAGTGGGGACGTGCGTTCTAACCTAACCTAACCTATTCTAATAAATTACCATAATTATTACCAACCAAATTATTAGAATAGGTTAGGTTAGAACGTGCGTCCCCACTGTTTCCCGTCTTCTGATCGCTGGAATTGGAGACGAGCCACCACCTTCGATACCTAGGGTAACATTAACCAAAAACAGTATTGATTAGAAGTCACACAACACTTGTACAAAACTATAAAATAAAAATAACCTAATCAGTACTTATCACTTTGTATTTTTTTTTTATTAAGCCATGCACTTTTAAAGGTAATTAACTTTCGAAAATATTTTCAAAAATTCAAACGAAATAATAAAAATAACTTTTAAAATCAAACTAAAATTAAAAATGAACTTATTTGTGTTTTATGATAAACTTAAATTAACCATTAATATACTTGAATAATAATTCTAAACTAGTTTGGCCTGACACGCTTATGCCAAACTAGTTTGGCCTAGGCAAAACTAGTTTGGCGTAAAATCGGGTTTTGCCAGTAACATATATATAGATGAGTGGATGCTGTTCAGATATAAACATTTTCTTATCTTTGGTCAGAAATCTTGGAGTGCAAGAGTGAACAGCAAGTTAAAGCTTTTGTGAAACTGAAGAAATCTGCAATGAAAACTTTTCAATTATTTAGACCAGTGGTTCCCAACCTTTTCTAGGATGCGGAACACTTTTGTGAGCAATTTTCTTTAGCGGTACACTTACTTAAGTTAATATGAAATTCATAAGCTTGTCATCAGTTATTTTATTAAAATTGAGCAGTTATAATTCAAAATCTCTACTCATATTATTAACGCCAATTCTAAGACAGGAAAAAATATACCTAAATAACTTTAATGGGAAACTTGTGCCTGATGTTTTTTACATATTTCATTCAGTTTTTATCATTGCCTTTATCTTATTCGAAACAGTAGTACACTCCATAAGTACGAGTCGTACATATATATTTAAGTTTATGAAAATTTTATGATTTTAATTTTTTGATATTCGGCGGCTCGAATACGATTGTACACTTTCCGATTTGCGACTAAATCTGTGGAACACTTGGGAGATGCTTACAGAACACCAGTGTTCCGCGGAACACCGGTTGGGAACCACTGATTTAGACTGAAGCTTATGGTGAAGAGTGCATATCTCATACACACGTTTTTGAATGCTACAAATGATTTTTGAAATGCAGAGAAACTGTAGATCATTTTGATGTTTCTTTCATATCCAGGGTATTAAAATGGCAGAGTGGATTCCCAGCAGCCTGAAGAGAAATCAGCAAAACTGCATGAATGTGTGAGAAAGAAACAACTAGAATCGTGGAGAAAAGGTTGGATTTTGCATTAAGACAAAGTACTAGCCCACAATACAAACTGTGAAGCAGTTTTTAGCTAATCACAAAACCACTGTGCTTAAGTCAGTGCACAAAGGAACACACTTTTTGTTGATACAAGATAAAAAAGAAAAAGGCAATGGACATTCTCAATAGCTACAAAGAAAGTGATTTGAAGAATTGTTTTGAAATTGGCAAACTACGATCTTCTTCTACATTGATTTTCACAATTTGTTAAATAAAAAGAGATATAGGCAGTCTTGCTTTTTTTTTCCCTGTATCAGACCTCATATGTTTAGGGATACAAAATAACTCCAGACAAATAATTTCTTACCTGTTCGTAAAATTTATTATGGCCAACGTAATAGTTCTTGTCGTGAGACACTTCTGTCACCAACACCTTCTGCATCTCTCCCATCTTATGATCGTAGGAAGTGTAGGTTTGAAACAGTTTGGTCATTCTTTTAGTACGCTTCTTTACCTAATAATAATATGGACGGTTATGTAATACAGTGGGTGATCGGTTAACAAACAAATTGCATAACGAACACTTTGTCATCCGATCGTAAAAATCTTTTGCGAAACACTTCACTGAACAAATATAAAAAGAAGCAACGGAAATAGCAAATACCAATTGATTTTCCCTTGTTTTCGGGTAACAATTCAAAACTTTTCGGAGTGCGGGAGATGTCGATGTCGACGCTCAATTCGATATATACTGATCGGATAGTATTCCTTGAACTTTGAAATACTCCCTTTTAATTCCAGCCTTTTATTTTTCTGACAGAAACAATTCTTTTAGAGTATTTGCGAGACTGTCAGGTGGGCACTCGTTAAGTTTTGCATGGGTTTTTATTTTCAAAAGGTGAGAGTATAATAGCAAAGGTAGACAGTTGGCAGATGTCCGATGTTGCTGGGCAGTATGACTTGAACAAATCTACCGTAGGCCTCAGTTCAATCTTATCTAAGAAAGATACTGTATAATCAAGAAGACTCGAGCAGCTAAAGGAATAACAGAAATCACATCTGAGAAATAAAGAACATTGAAGAGCTCATAATGGAACCTTAAACGGATCTGACGACAGAAGAACACCGAGAACTCTCGAATGAAGAATGCCAAGAAACTCGGCGAGATATGTTGTCTTCTGAAAAAGAGGATTAATGCTGATATCTGCTATTAATTAAAGATCTTTTGAAGAAGTGGGGAATGTCAGATCAATGGTCTTAAATTGGCATACAAACCAGGTTGAGGTTAATAGGCTTGGGGATCTCTACAATTACAATGCTATTAATTACTTTTGAAAATCCTGAAGAAGAGAGAAAAGCAATCGACATTAGACAGATTATTTAACCCCCACAAACAAAAAAACATGACTAATAAAAATGCAAGACTGTGTTATATATGTATTTTTATTATTACATATAAATAAACATAGTAAGAAAGTATATATTTTTTTTACTTTTTGGGATTTCCAGAATGAATTAATCAAATTCCCATAAAAACCTATGGTAAATCAATAATCAGTTAATGAACAATTCAGATAGCGAACAAAGTCTTGAAACGGATTATGTTTGTTAACCGATCACCCACTGCAGTCATTTATAAAAATCTTTAAATTTGATTTTATTGCATTGTTGTCATTATAATAGTTTCTAATTGTAAGTTTAAAGAATTCACTAAAAAGGATGAATTTACCTCCTGTGCAGGTAACCTTTTCATCTTTGCTGCTGGAGTACCTGGACGGGGATAAAACTGATTGATGAACAAACTTGGAAACTTGTATTGTTCAACCAATTTCATAGTGCATTCAAAATCCTGTAATGATTAATTAGTTCAAAATTAATTTCTATTTCCACGAAATTTAATTCTTGTAAGGTCACACATTTGTCAAAATAATCACGTCCATTATTATGGGGAATGTAAGAAAAGGAAAATGGTGATATTGTGACCACTCACAACAGAAAACAACATGTGACCTTGCAAGGATTAAAAAAATCATTGTAATTTGTATATGGATGTGACTCACCTTGTCTGTTTCGGTTGGAAAGCCACATATGATATCGGTGGCTATTGTGATACCAGGCACTCTATTAAAACAACATTAAGTATTATAAATTATTGTTTTCTTTAACAGAAGAATCTTCTTAAATTGTTAAGAAATTTCGTTCTTCACAATTTTAAAATAGTAAACAAAAATTTTTTTAATCTCTTGCCATATACCTCATGTATTTCTAACTAAAATTTGTGTTTGATGAACTTATACAGAATAATTAACATAATTTTATTATTATAAATGAACATTTCAATCACTGATGAAAATGACAGACCTTGAACAAAGGCAGACTATAGTGATCTATTATTATATATCACATGTAACAGTTCTGTCACATTATTAATTTACATAGCATAGTATCATGAGTAACTTATTTTGATTTTAAATGTTTACCAGTAGAGCTGATGTATAATAGACTTCTTCCCACAATACACTAAAAATAATCAGTTCAGCACATGCAAACAAAAATGAACATATCGTATATGCACCTTTCTCTTAGAAAGTCGACCACATGCCGAAAATCGTCGATACAATATTCTCTCTTCATGTCAGTCAGAACTAGATCACTACCTGACTGCACGGGAATGTGGAGAAATGAATAAACTCTAGGATGAGATAGAATCTTTGCCATATCCTGTAAAAGTAACACAGAAATTTTAAAAAATAAAAGTTAGTTTTATTTTGGTAGTCATTAATTTCAAATTGACATACTTCTAAATATTCCAGAATGTAAGGAGGATTGGTCATGCCTAACCTCAGCATGCAACCATCTGGTATCTCTTCGACGAGTTTGTACAGGAGTCGGGGCAGTGTCTCACCAATGTCACGGCCATAAGTTCCAGTGTCTTCAGATGTCAACCAGATTTCTTTCACTCCCTCTAATAAAAAATGTTTAATTATTATATAATATAAAATAATTAACTAATTACTATATAATTAACATATAATAAATGAACATATTTTGTTTTAAATCAACTTCAATTTTTCATTGAAAATGAAATCTATAATTTTTGGATATATTGTTTTCTTAGAAACAGAATTTATTTGGAGACCCTAGAAATCGAATGCTAGTTGATGCAGAGTTAATTTTCATAGTTTAATAGTTTCTTCATTTATCACTTTTCTGCATCTATTTTTATTAGTTTGACAAGTTTGACATTAATATGTTTGACAAGACTATGTCTTGTTTATAAAATCATACTGCCTGCTGTCTTATCAGCTAAGAGGTATGAAGGAGTACAGTACATGTCAGGAGTTGAAATTTGGCACAGAGTATTAGATGCCCAAGTCATGCACGTATAAAAAAAACCCAGACTTGTAGGTAGTCAGGGGACCGAGAACCGAAACACAATAAAACACAAAATGGCGACACTCTCTCAAACAGGCAGTAGTGTGAGATTTGCGCATGCGTTGCTCATTGGTAAGTTGGAAATATGAATATTGTGAAATCAAATTTTGATAAACATGTGTGTTGGGAAGTTCAAAAAGCAAACGTTGCTAAATCAAATTTTGACGAACAAATCTTTGAAAAAACCCATTTACCTGTCCCGTGTTATTCCCCACATATTTCTGGTCGCCACGTGCTAACCTTGATCGATTGACCGAAGATATCTCGTTTGATCATGGGAATTTTTTGAAACTGGATGGCGCGTTGTTATAATTTTATAATAAAACTAACTTCAGAAATATAATTATTTTTTCTTTTTACATTTATTAATATGTATATTTCGTTTGTGCAAAATAAAAAACTAATTGCGAATGATACAATAGCCACCATTATTTTTTTCAAAAACGGGAAATTTTCACATTGACAGAAATTTCAACCTGGGGGGTCATGCAACCGAGAGAAATTTCAACATTCGATAGGTTAATTTCACTGAAAATGCATCGTGGATGACCACGTGGGCGTGGCTGTGGCCGGCAAAGTTTGAATGAACACGCTCAAAACCAGCGATACCAAAGATGATTGGAGAATGAGAACAAGACCCACCGTAAGCATCGAAGTGATCCCGCTTAGTAATGAGTCTCCGAGACATAGTCTTGTCCCAAATATGGCCTTGCCATTTTACTTGTTTAGTCTCAAAGAACATTAATCTTTAACAATGTGTAACAGATTAAAAATGTAGTAGTAACAATGGTTTATATGCTTAGAATATAGTGTAGCAAAGTAGCAATTTGGTTTCTGTGACCTTACCTTAACTACTGGATGACAAGCTAAAGGGTATAGGTGGTGGTGAAAGACTAGTTCAGCTGGTAACCCTTGTCTGTCACCAGATCTGGTAACATGCACACAATTTTTTTGGAGAAAGGAATACAAGTTTAATGTTCTTTAAATTTTCTAAAATTGGATGTGCTGGGCAATTATCGACAAGGAGTAAAACTTTTTTCGTTTACCAATAAGTTCTTTAACCCATTTTCAAATTTCTTCTTTAAAAATCTCAGACGTCATCCATGACTTTTTGTTGGCTTTGTAATTTACTGGTAGTGTTTTTATGTTTTTAAAACATCTTGGATTTTTTGATTTTCCTATTACAAGAAGTTTTCTTTTGTCTGTACCAGTCATATTAGCGCAAACAAAAGCTGTTATCCTATCTTTCGCAAGTTTTCCACCAACACACTTTTTGTTTTTAAATTTAAATGTTTTATCTGGTAAAAGTTTGTAAAATATCCCAGTTTCATCTGCATATTCTCCACTTAATTTAGGCCACACATCTTTCAACCAGTTTTCAACATCCAGTAAATTTACACTTTTTGCTTCTCCACACACTTTCCCAAAACTTATGCCATGTCTTTGTTTAAAACGGTTTAGCCATCCATTAGAACATTTAAAGTTAGTATCGCCTAGTAGTCATCCAAATTCTTCTGCTTTTTCCTTTAGTATCAGTCCATTTAGTGGTAAGTTGGAACTTCTGCATTGGTTAAACCACTTAATTAGAACGGCATCAATATTGACTTTTTCACATAACTTAATTTTTTTCACTTGTCCCTTGCCATCTTGAAAACTTTTCAAAATTTTCTCTCTGTTTTTTATTATTGTGCACAATGTAGAATTTGCTAAAGTCTCTGCATACATCTGCCTTTTTTCTTCCACTTTCAACTGCTTTAATTATTTCTACTTTGCAGTATAACGTTAATGCTTTCCTTTTTAAGCTACATATTTTATCTGATTTGACGCTAAATTAGAACACAAGTAACTATGCAGACTAACCCATTGTCACATTGTTTAAAGGGGTGGCGAATCTCACCCCACTGAAGTCAGGTGGTGAGAGTACCACCCATAGTCATTCTAGGAAGTGGACTGACCCTAGGGACCGAACACTTAGTACTTTTTGTTAAATAACATTCGTAACCTAATTTTGTAAATTTGAGAGTGCTTCAAATATGACGTTAAAACAGGGTTTTATGTCGTTACAAGTGGGTTTTTTAACATTATCTAGTATAGTAAAATCGTGGGACCGATAAAAATTTGATGTTATATATTAAGGTTGTCGTTACATCCGATGACGTTATAAACAAGTTAGACTGTAGTTTTTTTAAGGATTCCTTTAATGACAAAATAAAAAAAACGTTATTATTATTGATACACTTACAGGCAGTATTGCCAGACCTGTTAACACTACCTGCAAAAGTATATGCCTTCTCCATTTGCTGCTATGTACTTTCTGTTTTTACTAACTCTTATTCCAATTAAAAGAGATTTTTTTGTTTTTTTGAATGAATTGAATTAATTAAAAACAAGAGTTCTTGATGAGAAGAAGAAAGCACAAATCAGTTACATTTGTTAATGAAAGAACTGAAATTATCCAACAGTTTATGACTCCTGTAAGTAATGACATGATCTTTCAGGTAAAAAATAAAAGACTAAGAGAAAACAGAGAAATTATGAATAAATACAAGTATATGAAGTCTCTGGTGTTAGAATGCTTCTAAGTTTATGATCTAAGATTTTATATCTTATACTAGAAAAAAATGCATTTCAGATCTTTAATGAAAGAATTCCTCTTTGACATTCTTCAAATGTGTAAAAAATTTTAAAGAATATACCATTGTTTACCCCTACTCTCTTTCCTTCTTTCAGTATTCATCAAATTAAAGATGCCATATAGAAAAATGCATTCTTCCTATTGTAAAAAGTATATATAAGCAGAAATAGAAATTTTAGTCTGTGTTAATCTCCAAAATGTTGGTAAGATTGCCAAAGGATCAACTTGCTAATCCAAAGATTGGATGAAATCTTGAGGGTTGACTTCTTGCCACGTCAGAATTATTTGAAATTAAACAAAAATCAAAAGACCCACATGTCAGTGTTCCTTGCAAAAAAAAAAAAGTTCAGAGTAAAACAGTAAATAAAGAGAAAAGGAATAAAAACAACAGTAGTGAATAAATATAATCTAATCTTATTTAATGGAAATAAGTTATACTAAATAAAATCCACACATATGCTTTTTTTTATTAATAAAACATTTTTGGCTCATTAGAGTCAAAAACATTTCATTAATAAAAAATTTCTTTGTCTTCCTCAATTAGCAAATGAGTGGATTTCATTTAATCACAGTGCCAAATTCTTAATGGATTTTAAATTATACTACATGTTTTTGTTGAATTTTAATGAAATTAAATAAATTTCTTACATATTTACAAAATGTTAAATCATTAATTACCATATCAACCAATTTATCACAAAACAAATTTACCTTTAAAAGCCTGTTTGGCTCGGGCTACAATTTCTTCAATGGAGTAACTACCCAATTCACCTCTGGCATGTTTTGTCTTGCAATAAGTACACTGATTTAAACATCTAATTAAAAATTTCAATTAGTAAAACTGAATTGAACCAAAAATCTTATAAACTATAAAAGTATGCATTTTGCCATTTCTGCATATTAGTTAAACTTTGAATTTTACAAGCATTTAGTATAACTGGTAGTAAATGGCACCTGAAACAGCGAAAGCATCAGCCATCTCTCTGAGAGACTCTGGTTTGAGTTCAAATTATGCCCTTGAATAATTTTGCAAATAATTTGACCCTGATGCATTAGACTGTCCCCACCCAGGACAATTGCACCATTACAGATACAGAAAAGTTCCTCCATACCCAAAGATGAAAATCTATGGCACAAGATGATCTTTTCTGTATCTGTACTTTCAAAAGAAGTAAGAAAAGAAACAAACTTTGAAACAACAAAACAAAAAAATAATAATAAATTTTAAATTTCTTCTTTTTGCATATTTAAACATTGTTTAAAATTATTAAAAAATGTCATGTCAGACTATATATCTTCTCAATATATATCAGCAGTGGTATGCCGTCCATGGAAGCTGTGGAAGCACCACTTTCCTTGTGTTTTCTAAAATATACATATTGTGCAATTATTTGAATATTTTAACGTTCTTTAAATTACTTAAAATTAATATTTTATTATAACTGCATTATGTATTTTATTACAAATTTCTATACACGTGAAAAACAATAATAAGATTGCTATTGTATATTCGAATATAAATTTGTGTATGCATAATCCCAATGGAAACGCCATATTGTCGAATATGGGACAGCTTGTACGGCAAAAATATCTGAATCGCGTAAAGCAGCCAGATTATAGGCATTCGCACATGTGCTTTACAGAACACCAACCTCTGAAATTTAGCCAGTGGATGCTACACACCAAAATATCATATAACGCTTCCAATGATTCCATCTGTTAGCCACTGGTAGGGAGCCATTGGTAAGTGCATTGTTTTAAGATATAAAAAGTTAGGTTTTAAATCTTTGTTTCCATTCAATTATCTATTTTAGAATTAAAATAAATACACTGTTTATTTTTGTCATTTCCAGTATTCTGTTCAAATTTTTATGGAAACACAGCTTCCATATCAACAAATGTCATGGCATGCCACTGTGTATTAGTATAGAAATTCTCTATTTTAACTGTAAAGAAGTGCCGTAGTTTTTATTTGTTGGCTGTCTCAGCATCAAAGCACCTGTCATAGCACCTGTCTCAGCATGGTGCTATATAATTTAAACCATTTCTGGAAGCATAATCTCAATTTATGACACAGTCTGACTGACACTGGGAAACAATTTCCAAATTTGAAGATAAAAATCAATATTTTTAAACTAGTGCAAGATTCTGAATGAAATAATTTTGTTGTCATTATGTTATATTTAATAATAAAAAAAAATCATTAAATATGAAATTTTAAGAACTTTAACCTTTCTTCGCGAGGGAACCGATCGGTTGGTACCTCCCATTATTAGGCAAAACTTCGAGGGTACCGATTTGTAGGCACCCTAGTAAAATCAATTTTTATAAAATTTATCGACAACAGATGTCAGCACTTGACAGCAGCATCTTGTATATTGTCTGTTTCACATATTTTTGTCTAAGTGGTGTTTTGTTGACTTAAAAAATTTTAATTAATGCTTTTTTCTCTTAATTAATTTTTTCTAATAATTTTTTGTTTTATTTTTAGCATATTCATGCAATAATATTACTATAATAAGTTCATTCGTGCTATAATAAGTCAACGTGTTATAAATATTCAAGTCGTGATCTTCAGTTCTGACATTTTATGTATTTTTTATTTTTTATTTTAATCTAAAACATCAGCAAATGTTACATGTATTAGTACTGGTAATCATATGTTTATTACAAAAATATATATTCTTGTTCGATATGAAGTGAATAAAGTATATTAGTTCATTATATTAGTTGACAGCAGAATAAAGTTTTGATTTCAAACAAATGTTTGATATAATGTTCAATAATTTCACAATGAATAAACGTACATGCATAAGTGTTAGATAGAGTGGTACAAAACAATATTCTACGTCTTTCTGGCTCAGTGCCAGCAAATAACTAAGTATCTAGACAATGTTAATTTTGACAAAAAGTTACAAATTATCAAGTTTAAATGTCAGTTCTGATATATATTATTTTTTAATAAATTTTTCTAATAAAATGTATTGAAAAATATCGCATTTAAAACTAAAGATATTAATAAATGTACGTGTTTTTTTCCTATGAATATAATGATATTGATGCATTTTTAAAATAATATTGCCCGACTGACCTATATTGCCTTAGGACAGATTACAAAATAAACATGCACAAGATGGCAATTGTAAAGGGTTAATCAATTATATCCTCAAAAATTCAAAGAATAATCTACCTTTCTGAGATAAAAATTCACATTTACCCTGTGTTAATAGGAATAATTTCGATAAGTGGATTTTTTCGAACTTTAGGCAACTGTAAAGAGGCACCACCAGTCTTTTTACCACCTTCTTTTTTAATTCCTAATAATCGTACAGAATGACCTGAAATATATATAAATACACATTAAATAAAATAGCAAAAAAATAATTTTTAGATATATACGAATTTAGCAAAATTATATTGGAATTTTATACCTTTTAGGGCCTCTTCGACCACTTCAATCACCCTGTCAATCTGATGTATTCCTATAATGCTGAGACCCTGCAGATAACTAGATTTTGGAGCTGCCTGAGGCACGCATCCTGCCACAACCACGTATTTCTTCTGATCGAGACCGGCCTCCACGGCATTACGAAAATGTTGTTCGGCCGGACCCTTAACCGTACAGCTATTAAGTAACCACAGATCGGCTTCCTTAGAATCGTCTATTACAAAGAATAGATAATTTATTTTTAATAAAAGTTAATATTTGAATGTTTATTACATATTTTCAAGTTTTAAATTTTAAACAAGTACTTTAAATTTGCCTATTATTTAATATGAGAAAAATTAGAATGATTTAGAAATTCAAAAGTGAGTTAATTCCAAATAAGAATGTAGAAGGCTAGCAAAGGTTAGTTATACAGTCATTTTTGACATGGGCCAAAAAATAAAATAAACAAAAAAGGGAGCCAGAGATAGTCAAAAAGGGATACAAACACAGTTTTTTTTGACAGGTGATAGCAACAACAAAATCTAGTCGTAGTGATATTGCAACCTAAGAACTTACATAGATTTTACATAAAAAGATTTAATGCTTTTATGCCTAGTATATATGAGCCACTTATTTGCCAAATTGATTTAATCCACAAAACAAAATGTAGAGAAATTGAAAATATACATTATTTTAAAAAATTCCTTTTAAACTTTAAATTTAAATAAACGTCATAGAATGTATTTTTATACGTTGTTACATTAAGCTTCTAATGACATATAAAATTGGTTACATAAAAAATGTAAAAATAATAACAATTATTGCAAGGATATATTAATGGAGTTAATCAATTTTGCCTGTGAACAGTTCATATATTTTTTTTGGCTTCCTAAGAAAACTCATTACTACTTGAAAATGAGGGCCTCATTTGCACAAAAATTCCAATAAAGCATACACATTTAAGTTAGCAACTGCAGTCAAAGATAAGAGGGGGTAAAGCCTTCTCTACTTTCCTGAACTACCCTTTGGTTTGGCCCTACAAAAATAAAAGTACAAATTGAGTATATGGTTATGGTGGTTGTGTGTATCAGTAGCAGTCAAGCGTGTTTTGAAAAAAACACACTTGACTGCTTGGAAAGTGTTTTGTTCACCTAATGTTTAATAACACCTTTAGTTTTTCTAAATTGCTCTTGTATAAATAAAAATATATAAGATTTGATTGTTATTTACTTTTTCAACTTTGTCTGTAAACTACTAAGAAATTGGAAAAAACATTTACATTTGATAAGTACTAATTAGAGATACATTTTAGAGAAATATATATTGGTTCAATATGTTTATGAAAATCATAACCATAACCACATGGTAATGGAAAAAGATGAAGAGAGGAAGACTTGAATGTCGAGAAAAGCTGAAATGAAGCCAGGGCCATAAAAAGGTCGAGAGTGACTGGATTAATACAGCAAAACCTACATAAGGCAAAAACCTCTTTAAAGTGAAAACTTGGAAAACAAAATGTGTTAAAAAGTAATCAGCTTTAATAAAGAATCTTGAATACATACATTAAATCTTACAAAAAATTTACATTTATACATCTTTTGGTTTCTACACAAGACAGTAAAAGCCTGCCACTGTTCAAATTGCATTAGGTGATTAAACAATGTATTTGCAAGAGATTTCTCTTATTGGCTATACTGTGATAAAAATTTTTTAGTATTTAGTATTTAGTAAAAAGAAATTTGCTCTACTTGATTCTGTGTTCTATTTTAACAAACTTCAGGAAATGTTTTTATTTTTTGTGTATATCCAGTTGTGAACATACATGCATGCATGTTCTTGTTCTAAATCCATTTTGGTTTTAAAAAAAGCAGCTCTACTTTCTTGATGCATTTTTAAAAGAACAATTATCAAAAATATTGAATAATTCAAGATTAATTATCACTAAGACAAATTCAGAGATAGTAAATTCAAATACAAGCAAGTAAACCACCCCAGATGCATCTAAAAGGCTACATTTTCAGTGAGAAAACATAAAATTTCACTTAGAACACACGCTTGGCATTCAATCTTACTTTTTTTGTCTGAGAATATAAGTTATGAAAGTATATTTTATTTTCTGTTCCCTTTTCCTTGTATTTATTGAAGTGAACTTAAAGCAAATATTTTGTCTAAATTAAAACTTAGCAAAGTATATTCACATTTTATATTAGTGACCATTTTCTCATTTCAGCCTAAGATGAAAAACTTCTTTATGCTGGAATATTTAGAGTTCCTTCCAAAGTCTGCTTTCATAGTTTAACTGTAGTAACAGATGCAGAGATTGAGTCAGATGCAAAATGAAAAGAAAGTTGAGAAATCTTAAATATTTTGTCAAAAGCAGATGAGGAATTTAATAATGCGACATTAAATGTGAATTAATATAGCAGGTAAGGTTAGAAAATGTTTCATAACAATTTTAACTACATCAAAAATAATAAAATAACAGAGGTACAAATAGTAGCTAAAAATAAAAGCAGAAACTAACAATACATGGCTAATGAACAAGACTAAACAGAGTTAAACAGGAGTTAAAAAAATAAAAATAAAAGTAACATTAACAAAACATAGGAAATAGGAGAATCTCAAAATGTTAGTAACAAAAAAAATGCGGAAGAGAAAAGATAAGGCGCACAGCTAGATGGATACATCTGAACAGAGTTACATTGGTCAGAGCAGACAAAGCCAAAGTCTTGGTGCTTATGAAACGTGAAACATATGAAAGAAGCCTATGCGAATATGTCAACCCAATGCACTGAGGTAGAGGAAGACTGTATTGATAAGTTACATTCCACAGTTAAACTAGCTATGGGTAATGTTGACATGGATGCACCTGATGTCCCTAAATTATTCATTTGCCTGTGCCAAAACACACAAGAAAGGGCAACAACTGCACCCAGTCCATGACAAGGCTAGAGCTCCTACACGTAAATTAGAGAAAGTCACACATAACCTACTAATTTCACATCTAGATGGGTATCAATTTGCCATCTCCAGCCCAGTAGAACTAATTGAGCAGCTCAAAGTAATCGCCTCCCCAAATACATTACAGTGTTGGACTTTCGATCCTTGCACCCCTCCCTGTTTCTGTGCTCTCAGAGACTTTTTCTTTACAAGAGTGGACAATACAGCAATGCACCAACACATACTGGAATTGGCCCACTTGATGTGTTATAGTTCTATATTTCAATTTGATCGGGTTGTATATACACAGAGTAAAGGAGTCTCCATGGGCAATCTGGTTTCCGGAGACCTATGTGAATTGGTTGTCAGGCAACTGGAGAGCAGGACCCTTCTCCACGACATCATCCTATATAAGAGATACATTGACAACATTATCATTTTTTGGAGGACAACACCGAATCTGACCCGATTTGTCGACACAATGAATGATAATCCGGCTGTTCCTGGAGATAGAACAATGCAGCCCCACCAGGGTCCACTTCTTAGACATAGATATCAGAATTGAGGAGTCAGACATATGCACGTCTGTTTATCATAAATCATGTGCTATCTCCACTTATATACTGATTGGGTCATGCGATCCCTTTCCATACAAGATGGCACCTAAGCCTTAATTAGAAGAGCATTCTTGCATTCTTCTACTCCACAAGCACTGACAGAAGAATTAAGCCATATAGAAGACATAGCCAAGGTACATTGGTTACAACAAACTTATACAAAGAATCTCTGAATGCCACAGACGTGCATAGACAGCTTCCAACATTTCGATGGAAATACAGAGGCCAAGAAAAGAATATGGAGAGGATCACTCTCACTTTTAACCCCCATTTGAAATCACTGTACACTACTATTGCAAAGAGACATCGAATCAATATTGCCTACAGGAGACGCCCCCACCATTTTCAACCTATTACATAATGGAAAAGACCCCTCTAACCCCGACAGACTACCGGGCATTTATAGTGTCCCTATCAGAGACAACAGATGTGATAGGGAAATGACGTACAGTACATCGACTCCACCAAACGTTCTGTGAGAGTCGGGATACGGGAGCATAAATCTGATATGTGGCATAACAGGAGTACCACCGCACTCTCCATGTATGCGACGGATCCTGACATTGTGGCAGACTTCATCAGAGTACAAATCATCCTCACCACCCCACACCCGGAACACCTCAAATGGTTAGTGGTGAGTAAGATTTTTAAAGCTTGCAGCACATCTACGTGCATTAATTTTAGAGACGAGGTGAGTCTTTCAATGGCACAGCATACTTGACACTGATAGTTAACATTCAATCTTATTTACAGAAATGAAAGAACACATGCGCAGAAGAGCTTTCGTACAAAATTTCCATCGCTCCATTTGAATATGTTCGAATTTCATATTTGTGTTCATTTTAGAAGATCCGGCTTGTTTACAATTAAAAGATGACTAAAGAAGAATCCAGAAGCGGTTAAGATAACATTCAATTTACAAGATTTAATTGTAATACACACTGGTTAAAAGTTGAAGTGAGTCCAGTGGCGTAGCGTGGATATCAGCCGCCCGGGGCGGAGAAAAATTCCTTAAAATTTCGCCCCCTCTTAAATAAAATACGAGGAATCCCTACAAGTCAGTACAGACAGTGTTGTCAGTCGCTACAATGAGCAAGATGTCATTATTATACATTCATTTAAAGAAAGGGAATTCCCCAGTTTCGTCACAGAATAAGTAATAAAAAATTCCATGCTCATTTCAGTTGGTCCGAATCGTAGGTGTGACAAAAATATGAAATGAAATGATTCAAATTTTTACAAGATATTATTATTTATTGTGAAAAAATGCCGCCCCCACTACGCTACGCCATCGAGTGAGTCTAATTTTATATTCGTTCCAGTGTGCGGTCCAGATTGGCAGAAGATAAAAGTGAATACAGGAAAAGTTGAAGCTTATCATTATGTATAAACACAAAAGGTAAAAGATCATGACAGTTATAGAGCCATTAAATTAATATCGCATCCTGTGAACATAGAGAAATTATAGAAGCAAAAATAGTGTTGGTAAGAAAACCAGTTTTCAGCAAATCAGTTTTAGCAAAAACTGAAAATTCATTTCAAACCCTGTTTTGAACAATGAAATTGGTATCATTATGTTTATTTGCCTTTTTTAACTTTTAGTGGTTGCAACCTCTGTTACAGCAACTAATTTTGAAACTGATTAACAGATATGTCTACTCTAATAACCTTAAACAGCTTCACAAAGTATAGTTAAGGTTATTAGAGTGGACATATTTATTATTTCCTCGTTTCTTAAGATGGATTTTATTGATTAACAGATTCTGAGAATTTCTAGTTTTTGCCAGAACTAAGCTATAATTAAATTTGCAAATTGTTTTATGTTCTCTATCCATTTCCATATTATTCATAACATTTTCAGTAATCTATTGAACTTGTTTAGATCAAATAACCAAGACTGTATTGTGTGACAGTAATACTAAAAACAAAAAACAAATGATAAATTTAAAAACTCAATTTATAAAAAGTACACCAATTAAAACTTAGAATAAAAATACATTTTTATATGTACTTAAAGTTATCTATAAATAATGATATCTTTACAGAATGTCCCACTTAAAATTGACCCGAGAAAAACAAGAAATATTAGTGATGTAAATATTATATAGATTTTCAAAAGGAAAAATGTGTGAAACCAATCTCAGAACTGAAAACAAACTGATGTCAATAGGTTTAATGTATTTGCAGATGTATTGAAGTTATCAACATCATTATTTTATGTAAGGTCGGCCTGAACATGACTATTCACATACAAAAGTGAACAGATGCACATGAACACCATCTTCAGCATCTTTGAAGAAAATTTGATTCTTAAAACAAAATAATTGTTTTAAATACGATATAAAATTTTTATTTAACTGATGTTAAATATATTTTTTCCTATTACACCTACTTTAATTTTATTTCTTATTTAACAAATTTTATTATTATTTTTCAAATATACTTTAAAATTTATGTTTATTTTTAAACTGATAATTGTTCTGTAAAAAAACTCTCTTGAATCATTATTAGATTCATAAATCTCTCCTCTGAAGTTGGGATCAGTGAAAGTAAATCTCAAAGTAATGAAGACCAGAGAATGATTCTTTGCTCATTATATTTAATTAACTTATAACAAGCAAAGATCAATTTTATTCCCAACTAATTGTCTCTCCTTTTTATATTTCTTTCAACCACTTTTTATTGTATTAAAGTAATAAGAGTTGAAAAAAAAATTAAAAAATTTTGAATTCATTTAATAATACATACTTCATGCAGCAATTGTTACATCTAATTGAAAATGCTCTTACCTATTATTTTATAACCGTAATTTGATAACAGTCCTGCCATGTACTCACTGTCAGAATTATTGTGAGCACATCCCCACGTTTTAACGTAAATCTTTTGAGTACCTATATAAAAAATTAAATAATTTTATGATATATGGTCAATTGGGCATTCATTAAATAAGTAATAAACATATTGTATGCTGAAGTAAATTATAAATCACTTACAAAAACCAAAACTTCAGCTCATAAAACAAAACAGTGAAAGAAAATAAATGTTTTTCAATGCTTTGAGCAACCATTTTCAGGTTAAAAGAATGGATTCAGAACAAAACATAAAATGGAATGTTAAAATTTAAAATATAAAAAGAACGTCTGATTGTAAGTTGGCAGTCACGTGGTTAAATCAGAATGTAACAAGGAGTATTAAATTTTAAATCATATTCTCAAAGCTGGGGATAACATGTTGTCTTTGTAGTTGATGGCTGCATTTCTGCTGGCCTTGTAAATTTCTAGCATTTCAAGGTACTTAAGATGTGAAGTCTCCTACATATGATGATTAAGACTTGCATTGTCGATGTTCACTTGCATGTCTTTGTCCAAGGTATATGTGACTAATGCTGTAGTAGTCTGCTTTTTATTAATCGTATTAAGATGTTCCCGTAAACATTTTTTTATAGACATACTGTACCCCCCAATATTTTGTAGATGCCGACTATCTCTGTTGTCCTGAAGGGGTGTGGAGTGTATTCTCGAAAGATACAACTTATTGTAAAGGTCCATGGTGTTTCAAAAAAAGTGTAGATGGTGGCATTTCTTCTAAAGGCCTAGGAAAGTGCTGCTTCCTGCTACTTTGCAATATATAGCCATCGGGATCTTGCCACACTGTACAATCTTGAATTTATGATCTGTCATTCTTGTATTTTAGTCTTTCTCTACGCACTTGTTTATTAAACTTTTTACTAATTGAGATAGATACCCATGTTGGATAGCCAGTTGAGTTATGTACTGCAATTCCTAAGTTCTTTCTTTGATAGTAGAAGAATATGTGAATACTCTTTTCAACAAGACTAAATGCTACTACCTTGTATTGGAGGGAATCATATGAGGAGACCAAGATGAAAATTGGATTGTAAGTGGGTTTGCAGACACGGATGTGTAAATACTGCCATCATGTATGCATAAGTCGATATCTAGAAAATGGGCAACAGAAGTATTTTGCTGTTTCAGGCATAAGTGGCAAAAGGATTGTTGTCGAAAGAAATTACAAAAACATCAACGTTTGGTTTACAATGACAAATAATTAGTAGATCATCAATATACATGGAACATAGGGTGATGTCATGTTCCTAGGATGGAAAGACTTGATTTTTCAGTTACCTAATGATTAACTCACAAAGTGCATATATGATAGGAGATTAGTAGTGCTTATAGGAAGCAGAAAATATTCCAAAAGAACAATTGCATTACTGGGATGCACTATAATATGTTTAATATTTATTGTTTTTTGGCTATTTCACACACCTAGATATGAACTAGAAAGGCTCAAAAGTACTTATTAAAGTAACTTACAAGGTTACATCAAATTTCAAAAAATAGGAAAATGTGCTTTATTTGTAATACAGCACATGTCATTTATCATATTTGTGCATATTGTTATTAGTAATATATCATCATCAAAATCAACATGTACCAAAACTTATAAATTAAATCAAACAAAACATGGCACACTTAAACTGGAACTATATAATCAACTAATTGGCACCTAAATGTGAATTCCAGCACATAATAACTAAAATTTAAATGTTCAAACATTTTTGGCCATCTTTTAGAGGCCCTCGTCAGGAATGAATGCACAAAAGATTTTTGTGTTGTTTTGTGCATTCATTCCTGACGAGGGCCTCTAAAAGACGGCCAAAAACGTTCGAACATTTAAATTTATTTATTATGTGTTGGAATTTGCATTTAGGTATCAGTTAGTTAAACATATAAATTAGTTATATATGTGAGCCCGCAGGTTTTGAGGGCGTGAATTCGAGAGTTAAAAAGAGGTTCAGGACCCGCAAGTTCGATAGGAAGTCATCGCGATCCGATCAGAAAGAGAAAACAAAAGTCACAGTCATCACGAGTCAGCAAATTAGTCATCGAACATTGAATAATAGACTGGCTCAATGCCAACAACGATTGTATAAAAACTTGATCGACTCTGGAAAGAGGGCGATCGTCCTGGAAGGTCTGAATCCAGTGTCTCCAGTCCCAGACATAAGACTGATTCCAGCTTCCATAGTCCAGGAGGTCGTCGCATACGGTCATCGGACCGCCTATCAAGGTATATTGACTTTGTAAACTCTCTCCCACTCGAGGGTAGGCACGTGACTAGAAGTTATTGGTTAGATCTAGATTAGCGATAGGGATATTTTATCCGCATTTTAGCAGTAGTTATCTGTATATCTTTATTTTATGTGTATTTTATTGTATGTTCACTTTTGTTATTTAATAAACCTTTATTGGTATTTGTTAAACCTGTCTCCTGTCAAAGTAAGGACGCCTGTCGACTTACTGACGCACCTCACCACTCACTTTTTGCCGTCTTAGCCATCCCACGACAACGAGGTCGGGTTTTACCAACCCGTGCAGCGTAAGTGGTCAGCGAGGTTTTCCCCCTGACCCTCTGCTTATCTCACATATATGTTGGTTTTGTAATCAGAGGTTCACTTACAATCATTATTATGTTTCCAGTGTAAGTTTAAATTTACTTAAGACAGTTAATAATGGTCAATTGACAAAACAGATAAATGTTATAAGCCATGTTGTTCCAATAAAAACATTTGTACAACAATCTGGATAATTTAATTTAAATTGATTCTATCATATATTAATTCTTAATATGTTAAATGTTTTAATCCTGCAATCAATCTATATATAGTATAGTTTAAATCTTGACTTCTGACACTTCTTACTTCATGTATAAGTTAGTTGTTTGATGCTGTCAAAGATTGATCTTCATTAATTAAAGTACAATTCTGTGCTGTACCTCTTAGCACAATGAAAAGAAAAAGTGCAAAGATAAGCTTGAAATTTTAGAATGCAATGATAAATTGTCAAAATGAGTCAATGCAATGCTGCTGCACAGTTAAAAGTTTCACAACTGTTTTGTTTGAGATTTTGAAAAGCAGAGTGAATATTAAATGTCAGTAAAAAATGAACATAATTTGCAAGAGAAATTGAACTGGAAAAGATAGTGAAGTTGAATTAGCTTTGAAGGTTTGGTTTAGTAATATTTATGAAAAAAAAAACCCATTAATAGGTCACTAATGACCACAAAACAAAACTATTTACTATGCAGCGAATATTTATTATTCTAACATTTTTGGCTTCTGATTTGATCTTCAGGTGATATTTGAAATTTACAATTTAAAAAGAACAAAGCTGCTTATTCTATAATGGTTACAATCTTCCATTTTTGGAATAAAACAAATTTGAAAAATGCATGTGTCAGATTTATACATGTTGAATGGAACACTGCAAAAGTGACAAAAACAAAAAAATAAACTATATAAAAATACACAAATTCACTGCATAGTAAATGATTTTATTTTGTAGTTAATACTGGTGCAATTACAGAAGAAGTCACTAATGTATCATAAAGCATAAGAATTAGCTAAAAATATGGAAAAGAAAAATTTTATTGCAATTAATGGGTAGTTAAGCCAGTGAATAAAATGAAAGAACATTGTTAATAGATGCACTCTTGGCAAGGAAAAAGTTTTGATTCTGTATCAGCTGAGTTGTGGATAATGACAGAATGCCAAATATTCATTCAGGAATATCTACAATGCAGATAAAACAGTAGTTTATTGGTATTTTAAATATGCTAAAAGATTTAAATCACTGAAGAAATGTATTACAGTTCTTTGCTTTGTTAATATGAAAGACCAGAAACTGACTTCTAGTAATTGGAAAAAGTAAAAATCCTAGGTGTTTACATTTACTAATAGATCATTCAATACAAACACCTGGATGACAACTGACATTTTTTAACAACTGGTTAGTTAAATGGAATATAAATCGAAGACAAAAGATCATTTTGTTGGTAGACAATTGTATAGAACAAGGGTGGCCAACTTTTGTGCACTTAAGATCTACTTTTTATCGTAAAAATGTGTCGCGATCGACTTGTTGTCATAGGCATAGTCTAAGTGGGGAGGGGGAGTGTGAAATACATACTATATTTATACACTGTGTTTCAGTACAAAGTGCACTCACTGCTTATGAGTCGAGTCATAACTGCATGCATACAGTTGCGTTCGGTTACAAATATAATACATTAAGTCAAGACATCGCCAGCGATCGACCAAAATTGGCTTGGCGATCGACCGGTCGATCGCGATCGACTTGTTGGCCACCCCTGGTATAGAACATTCACGTGTTCACAATATGCTATTAAAATAATAATCCTTCCTACAAATACATCACTGATTCCACTATGTGACTAAGGAAGGAATCATATCAAATTTAGACATACTACAGTAGTGAAATATATGCAAAAATTTTAGAATTAGACGATAGTCAAAAATGAACTGATATGACTTCTATTTTTAAAAGAAATTCCTATTTAACATGCTGCATGTTTAGGCAAAATTATGGGATCAGGTAAGAGAATTATTTTTAAAAGGATAATTTTTTAAAATTTAGACACAAACATCTGAAAATGAAGTTGTGTCTGTTGAAGAGGTGATCATAAATAACACTACAGAAGATATGTCAAAAAAAAAGTTTAAAAATTAGTTGACAATTGACAAGGAATTTCTAGTATCTGCTATGATATCATCATCAGAAATATGCCAAATTGAAGAAGGCTCTGGAGAATCATCTGATGAAACTGAAGAAATTCAAGATAAAGATAGTATAGATCCTGCAACAAATGATTAAATGTGAAAAGCTCTGCGAATACTTTGTCCTGGTATACAGTAGAGATGTGTCTCACTTCAAAAAGCATTATGAATATGAGCATTTTATTAATGAAATATTGTGAAAATATAGTCAGCAATTCTTAGCACTTGACTGCTTACTGTTCACTCAATTCATTGTATTTCCTTTGGAATTAGCACAAGGTTACTGATGCTATTACAGTCAACAAATAACATTGGACAAACTACTTGAGTAATTATTATAATTAACAAACTTTTAGGTTAATAATTAAGTTTATTTTTAGACATTTTAAATTGTTTCAACATATTTTTAAGTTATCTAATTCAATAAAACTAGACTTTCCATTAATTATGGTCTAATTACTTTCACTGCATAATGTTACTGTGAGATTATATAAAGTACGAACGAGTCGACACGGAGAACTTTAGTGATTTCTTCGATGGGACAAATTGATAACAAGCGTGCTTGATAGAGCAGAAGCTTAGAAGAGGGAATCCATTTATCTCAGTAGGGACTAGACAAAGACAACTATCCAAATTAACAAGATAACCCTTTAATTTTCCTTGGAACATACAATACATCCAGGAAAACACACAGGAACGTACGAAGCCCGACAATTCAATCTACCAAATAGCTTTAACACACAATTCTCCCAACAATAATATGCTACAGAATTCCTGTAACACACAGACATAAAATGTACTGACAATGAGTTTAAAGTGTACCTCTTCTTTTCCTTCTTGTAGGACAGGAAACAGTTCGAAAACGAAATCTTCCCGCCGACCTGGTTGCACAGTCTTTACCTTCCGGCTTCCCGACTATGTTTTTCATGCACTTTCACACACCACACTCTTCCCTACTGATTCTTCCTTCTCTCTCCATTTCCATTCTAACTTTTCCCCAAACACACCCTCCAATAAATCTTCCACCCTAGGTTACACACCCAGATTTACACAATTCCTCTCCACCGAGTTGGACTCACTACATGGCGAAGGGGGTCATGAAAAGATTAAGGCACATTGCCCCTCTGTTACTATTATCACTCAGCATAGGCTAGTACCAAAGTGATTACAATAAGCAGCACAAACTGTATTAAGAAATTTAGAAATCTTGTTAATACATTTAGTGTGTAATTAAATGAAAATATATAGAAGATTCCATTTATTGTAATCATATTTTGATACACATCAGTTATTTAACATTATCAAAATTAACATATCTCAAAATATAAGTTCAAATATACTTATAAAACTTTTATCATAATCAGAATTTTGGTTATAATTATCTTTTTTTTTTAGGTAACTAAGCATTCTAAACTATCTTTTTGTGTTATCAGCTTCAAATGTGATTAATAAAATGCAATCTATTTTAACTGGTACTTTCTAAACATCAATCATTATTTGTTTTGCAATATAATTCTGATATTTCTTATTTCAATTATATGCTAGCTGTTGTTAGAGATCACAGCAGAAACAATACTGGATAAATTGCATACTAATTAATAATAATTAATATACCTTCAAGTTATACATTTAAAATTTTTTAATATGTTTTTAAAATCAGATTCAATAAGACCAGAATTTCCACTAATTATATCCTTATTTACTTACTCTACTTTATGTTATCATTTGTTATTGTTATCAGTGTAGGTAAATCCAAAAACTGTATTTTTATAAACAGTAAAATCTGCTTATTGCTTATTCTCTGGACTAACTTCTACATTCAATAAAATGAAAAATCCTAAAATAAACTGTTTCAAAGTTTCCAACAGATTTTGAGAATATTCTGTGTTACAGTGAAGTATATGAGACCAGAGGGTCGGTACCTTATTGATACCTTGTCAGGATGACACCACTGTGTCTTTTCGGACGGACACAGAAACCTCAAGTTCGCACGAGCAGTCACGTGCACGGGCAATCGGATTCGGGAGGAGAGGTGTGGGAGATGGTGAGACGGAAGTGATTGACTCGGATACAAGGTTAACAACTAAATAACTGGTTTAATTAACATAAACAGAATATAGAAATGGACAAGCGAGAGAAAGAGTTTACAGTTAATCGCATGATGATATAGATACTTTGATTGTGAGTGGGCATCCTTCCGGATGGATGTCCGGGCAGTTATTCGGACAGAGCAATCCCGAGTGGAAGAGACTCTTCTATTGACGGGGTTGAATGTCCTTTTCTTGGATAATCTGTATCGGAGGGTTAGCCAATAATCCGTATCAGAGGACCAAACAATAATCCGTGTCGGAGGATAGTTCGATATTCGACGATCCTTTTCTGGGCCGGCACTCAGTTTCTGTCCCCTCGGACTCTCGACGACCTTCTCCTCGACCTTTTCCCGTTTTATATCCCCACGCCACATTACTCTTTTTCACCAATAGCAATTTTTGTTATTAGTTCCCCGTGACACATTTGATGAGTTCCCTGGGAAAGGAAACGACTCCAGGGAGAGAGATGTGATCATCCTCCGGTAATAAAATGGAAAAATGGGATTTTTCTGAGATTTAAATAAATGTCTTCGAAATTTCGTCCAGTCCGACTCTCACATATATATGATATGCAATTCAAGTATGACTTTTACATATACTAGACTGAAGAGGAGTATATTGATCTAGTTTTGTTTTAATATTTATATATAGGCTACTATATTAAAAAGAAATATCTCAATGAAAATTTTTTTCAAATATTGTTTAAAAGCATCAAATTCTTTTGTTTTGCTGGAAAAGCTGCAACATAAATGATTCTAAATAAACAACAACTAACCCGTTATATATAAAGACCAACAACTGCCGAATTATCGGGCTAGCAAGTGGCTATAGTAATATTAATAATTTAAGTTAATTTGGTACTAGAGTTAGGCGTTAGGCGCCATCTCTTGCTAAATTTAATAATTAGAATTTTAATTAAAGAATTTAAATAAATTTAGGCTTAAATTGTTGGTCTTTATATATAACGGGTTAGTTGTTGTTTATTTATATGTATACGCCTTGCCGGGGTTTGCGATGGCCGGTTGAGTGCCTTTGGGAGGACGTGGGCAATTAATGTGTCCCCAGCCGGCATTGTAATAGCCGTCGATGGTCGTACGGTAATCTTATATCAACTGGAGGGGGAGGATCGGACCGAAGGTCCGGGTAGCGTAACTGGTAACGTGTCTGCACGGATAGCAGAAGTTGCGGGTTCGAATCCCGCTTCGGGCCGATTCTTTTCTTCCAGTTAAGCCTAAATTTATTTAAATTATTTAATTAAAATTCTAATTATTAAATTTAGCAAGAGATGGCGCCTAACGCCTAACTCTAGTACCAAATTAACTTAAATTATTAATATTACTATAGCCACTTGCTAGCCCGATAATTCGGCAGTTGTTGGTCTTTATAAATGATTCTATTGATTATAAAAAGAAGGAAGTGTGTGATCATAATCAATCCCATTCAAGGAAGCCCATAATGAAGATACGTCAAAAGAAAAGTTTAAAAATTGAAAGTTGGACCAAAAGTTGGTTCAGAATCTCAAAGATGTATTTGATGATACAGCAAAGTTTCTTGTCAGAATAAAATTGCAATGTTAATGTTGGGAAGCAAACTAGACATCGAAGAATTCAGAAAAAATTAGATCTAGAAGAGAAGGAAGATTTAAGAGAAAGAAAATCTCAGTGAAAAGTAATTCTTTCTATTAATTATTTTATATTTTTTGGTACTTTAACAGGAAACAACTTATATTGAAAATATTCATATTTAAAATAGCTTTTTAAATAGAATGTTTATATTTTTAAAATTCTTTACAGAAATGATGAAATATTAAAAAGAAGAAATAATTTTCTAATTGTTTAAAACTGGAATAAAATATATTAAGAATAAATGATCATTTTAAAATATCAGATATAAAATTAATTACCAGGTATAATGCTATCGGCCAAAATTTTATCTTCTGTCTTACAAAATCCATTCGTCTTTTTGCCACGGACAACCAGTTTGGACGACTTTGACCTGTTTATTGTTTCAGAACTCTGCACCAGATCTTCTATATCATCTATTACGGTACTACCTACTTCTGGCATGACAATCTCTAAAACACTAAAAAGAATCATTTTAATAACAATTTACATAATTCAAAGTATTAAATTACTCTTGTGTAGCTTATTAAAAATTTAAAAAATTAATCAAGCATAATCTAAAATATTTTCCATACAGGTCTATAAATTTATAAATTATGATTATTAAAAAATTCAGAATAAGAGTTAGGAATGAACTTATAAATGAAAAACATTAGACATTATGGACTATACACAGAGCTTCAATTAGGCATGGGTGGACTAGAATGTCATTATCCAATACAGATGGGGAATGAAAATGATGCCTTAATTCATATTATTTGAAAAAATCCAGATCCCTGGTCACACTTGAATCAGAAGCCAGACCATTGTGAAATACCCTGATAATTTGGATCCAATTCTTATCCTCACAGCTTAATGCTAAAGGAATTTAGATCTAAACCTGAATTTCTGTTAATAGACTGAAAAATCTGGATATGAATTCCTCACTTTGACTTATGACCATACTATCACACAACATATGGAATTTAGAAAAGAAAAAAAAAACAATGCAGAAACTGGATAATAATATTAAAAAGAAAAAACACCAGCAAAACAAAAAATATTTAATGGTAAAGAAATGTTTTGAATAACTTTGGAAAAGAATGCAGGTGAATTGAATATAATAATTTAAAGGAAGAGTTGTCATCTGATTGATTGTTGATCTACATGTAGTATTTAATGCTACATTGTCAACATCAACCGATCAGATGATAATTCTTCCTTTAAATTATGATGTTCGATTCACCTGCATTTTTTTAAAAAAAATATTTAAACTGATGATGATAGCTAAAATTATCGAAAATGTCTTAGGGTTTTTTTAATAAAGGAATTGGATTGAAAATGTCATAGGGTTTTAATAAACTATTTTACATTTAATAGCATTTTTTTAAATAGTAAATAGTTAAAAAAAAGTGAAAAAACATATTGAAGACTAGTTTAAGTAATATTGCAAAAGAAAATATAGCAAGAATGTAATTCAACTTGACCTATTGTTTACTGAATCACAGGTACTTTAACCTGCAGGTGTCTTGACACCTGCTGTAAAAACATGTAATTAAATGAGCAGGTGTAATTACAGTGGATTGTAAAATAAATAGCCCCTCGTCTTATGGCCTCAAATTAATGTTATTTCTCTCTAGGTCATCTGACGTCTGGTAGCCGTTCATTAACTTCACTCTACTAACCGTTTTATAATTACCCTTCTATTTAAAATTATAATAAAATATTAAATATCCAATTTTTACATTGTGACCCATAAATAAACAAAATATCAAATTCCAGGTGGCAGTTAATGTGTTAAACGTTTTTCATTTTTGATTTTTTCATTTCTTTAAAAATGACAAATATACAAATTTAAAATTCAAAAAACATGGGACAATTATATTATAAAATCACCAGAAACCCTAAAAAATATTTTTAAAATATTGCTTTTGAAACAAAATGGAAGCATTAATCAATCAATTTTTCATCAGAAAGAAAAATTCACAGTAAATACAGTACTGATTTTTGAAACAGATAAATAAACCAAAGATAATGATTTTATCTTATTTTCTAAATTGTAAGAGCATTTTTTTTTTTAAATCTATTTTTATTATGTTGCCACTTACATTTGCAGGTTAACTCAACAATAAGAAGTCATTCTAACTTGACATGGCACCTTAAGCACTATTAATAAATATTTTTGGCTACATATCTCAAGGGCCATATCAGGTCAAATAAGTGTCACTAGCAACAAACATTTAAATTCCTTCAAACATTTACAATATTTGAGACGAAATATTATAATGCAAAATTAGAAAAAGTTATTTTAAATGAAGAGGAAAAAATAGAGCTGCCAGATTTTACCTGCTTCACTGCATTTATATTATTTTGCTAACTTGCCATTTAACAAAACTAAATATAATTTAAAAATTCTTACTTGAAATATTAAAATACACTTAATATCATTATTTTATATCCAGAAGTAGTCTACTGAAGGGTGAATTTTCTTGATGTAAAGCCTTCAGTTTAATTTAATTTTACCATTATTTTTAAAGAAATTTTACAAATTCAATTTTTATTATTTATAACAGCAATTTTTTCAATGTATTGCAGAATCAATACTTAAACAGAAATACGGGTAGTTGACTTACAGCAGTGTAAGTCAATTACCTATATTTTTGTTCTGACCAATTGGTTCTGAGTCAGTTTAGAGGCAAGTCTGATATTTTTATCTTTTTACTGTTTTCTTTACCTTTTATGGTTAATGTTACCTATGGTTCCGAGATGGCGGCTCGTCTCCGATTCCAGCAAATAGAAGAAGGGAAACAGTGGGGACACATGTTCTAACCTAACCTAACCTATTCTAATAAATTACCATAATTATTACCAACAAAATTATTAGAATAGGTTAGGTTAGGTTAGAACGTGCGTCCCCACTGTTTCCTTGCCGGAATCAGACGAGCCGCCACCTTGGAACTATAGGTAACATTAACCCATTTTATATACACTTTTTATCATTTCTCTGCACATGATGGTATAACTAATTGTTCTAAGGGTTCTCCCTGACTGGTAGGTTGTAGATGATAGAGGCTCCTTCCTCATCTAAGAAGTTTTCTCAAGTTCGGAATCTAGGATGATTTCATCTTCTAGCTTCTTGATAATAGGATTCCATCTTATATCTTGTCTGTGTAATTCTCCAATTTGGGCCTTAGAATACATGGGACTCCAATAAATGACTCTGTAATACTGATCAGGTAACACAGCTGCCAGATTTTACCTGCTTCACTGCATTTATATTATTTTGCTAACTTGCCATTTAACAAAACTAAATATAATTTAAAAATTCTTACTTGAAATATTAAAATACACTTAATATCATTATTTTATATCCAGAAGTGGTCTACTGAAGGGTGAATTTTCTTGATGTAAAGTAAGATGTTAAGTAAGATGATTCTGAATCCTTATTCTCGGATTCTGTCCCATTTTCTGTCCTGGGAGGTTCTTCCTCAGAAGTATTCTGGTTGGATGGTTCAGTTGATTTCTCTTCATTGACATTCTGTGGTTCGTCTTCCCGGGAGAATGTCTGGAGGATAGACGATGGGTGCAAATGTATTCTGTTCCTGCAGAACATGCAACTTGGGGTTTCAATGATGTAAGATGGTGTAGTATGGTGAGCCTCCTTCACCTTTCCGTATGTTCGCATATCTGACACCCAAACTGGCTGTCCTACCTTCAAGCATGGAAGATTTTTTGCACTGTGGCGTTGATCTCATTGCCAGCAGCATTAAATAATGATCCTGCAACTCAGATTTCAAGTAATGACTTTTAAAATTTTTGACCATTGATTCAATAAACCCATTGCCTTGGGGGGTATCTTGGAATAGATGTGATACTTGAAATTTTATATTTTTCTGCGTTGCTCCCAATATTGTATTTTCTCGGGTATTTTGTTTTTATTTGGACAACCTTCTTTGCAGTATCTCATAACATTTTGTAAATTGGATCTCTCTCTTGTAAATACATGATTTCTGCTAACCACGTATCAGATGCAGGAAAGGTATTTTAAACGTAAGCCTCAATCTCCACAGTCAATTCTTCATTTCCCTGTTCAGGTATGGGGCTACAGGATAACACATCTGCCATTAAAATCCTGCTTTCCCAGTTTGCATACGATGATATAATTGTATCTCATCATTCATAGCTTCATTCGCTGAAGTCTTGGAGTAAGACTGTCCAAAGCCTTCGACATAAAAATCGGTATCAGCGATTTGTGGTCTGTTTCAATGTTCACAACTTTGCCCATTATGTAGTCGTGGAATCTCTCGCAAGCCCAAACAATTGCCAAAGCTACCTTCTCAATTTGTGCATACCATTTCTTGGTATTCGACAATGTCCTAGATGTGTAGCAAATTGGAGACATGCCCACTTTTACTCTGATATAACACAGCACCAAGACTGTACGATGATGCATCACAGGAAATATAAGTTTCTTTCTTTGGATCGTACATTGATAATCATGGAGTTTGGCATAGTTGATTCTTGATCTCTTGAAACGATGTTTCCTGCACTGGCCTCAATATCCATTCTATGTTGTTGTTTAACAGTTTGTATAGAGGGTTTGCAACATTAGTCATCCTTGGTATGATTTAGGAATCCACTCATGCCTAAAAATGTTTTCAGCTCTGTGACAGAGCTAGGTCTTGTGAGCTTCGCTATTGCTTCTGTTTTCTTGGGATCAGGTTTTATACCTTCATGTGAGATTACATATCCAAGAAACTTGTCTTCTTTTGTTCTGAACTGACATTTTTCAGCATTAAGAGTCCATCCTGCAGACTGAAGTTTATGAAGAACTTTATGCAGACATTTATCATGTTCTTCTTCTGTGGCCCCAAATATCACATATTCTTTTCTGAAATATGTCAGGCTCTGACTTAATTCCAAATGGCAAGTGTTTAAATCTAAACCTCCCAAAGGGTGTTTGTTATAAATGTTGTCAAGTAAGATGATTCTGAATCCAATGCAATCTGCCAAAACCCTGTATTAGCATTGTTAATACTAAAGATTTTTGTGTTATGGAATTGGCTGAGTGTATAGTCGACCAATGCCATTGGAAAGTATTCTCTTTCAATGTTCTCATTCAAATTAGATAGATCAAAGCAAATTCTTATTTTGCCTGATTTGTTCAGAACCAAAACCATTGGAGCACACCATTCTGCAGGTTCATCTACTGCCTCGATTATTCCCTTATTTACCATCTCATCCAGTACCCTCTCATCCAGTTTTCTTGAGCTTATCTCTCAAGGATAACAGTACTTTTTGAGGAACTGCCAGGGTGTAAAGCTTTGCTTCCAGTTTAAGTTTAATTTGGTAGGGTTTCTGTACTTTCCCAATCCCATAAAATAGATTGGGAAATTCTTTGAATGAATCGAAAGCAGAGTTTAGTTCCTGTATTCTTTTAACAAGATTTAACTGTTCACTCACTCTACCACTCAACAAGGAACGTTCTAGTTTATAGATAACATATATATCTTCTTGGATGCAGAATCTCTTATTTCTTAACTTCTCTGTAAATACTCCTACAACATCCAGTGTTTTCTTTCCAGGGCCATGTACAGATTATTTGTTTCTCATAATTTAACATGAGATAGCACTCTGTTATATGTGTCACATGATATAACTGTGACATCTGCCCATGTCAATCTTGAAGTTTAAAGGAATGTTTGCACTCCACTGATTGGGTTGTTTTTTAACACTACTGTTAATATTACCTGACCCTTTAACATGTCCCAAAAATGACTTTTGGTTAGGTTCTTCTATTTTTCATTTATACTCACTTTAGCTTTACAGACCTTTTGAAGTAGGTCATTACAGACCATAATGACCTACTTTTTTGCACATTACACACTGCCTTACATGCAGGGCAATTTAGTTTAGTATGTTTCACAGATTTTCCACACCAATAACAGGAATTTGAAGTTTTGTTTCTGGTAAATGAACCGTCAGTAGCTTCCGGCTTCAAAAATACGTTCTTCCTAAGAGCAGTTTTGCCTAATGCATATATGTTATTCCCAAAATTGTTCTTAAAAGCTTCCTGCTGCTTTTTCACTGTTTCTGCCTGTCTCGCAGTGTTTATTGTTTTTTCCAGAGTTAGTTCCATTTCTAGTTGCAAATGTTCCGAAACCTTTATGTCTCTAATGCCGCAAACTATTCTGTCCCTAATCATTTCATCTTGAAACGATGCAGGGAAATCACACGTTTTAACAAGACTATATAATGAAGTTACAAAATTCTCCATTGTTTCTCCTTCTTGAAACTGAGAATAGAATTTATATCTTTTGTATATAACATTTTTAGTTGGGACAAAGTATTTTTCGAATGCCGCCTTAACTTTGCAATAGTCATTTCTAACCTCTTTTGGGAGACTAAATGAGGCCAAAATTTCCTCAGCTTTCTGTCCCATTAAGTATATTAAAGAATTTACCTGGTCAGCTTCTTCTTTATTATGGAATCCACATGCTGTTTGAAATCGTTCAAATCACCCTATCCATAATCTCCAATCTTTGGGATGAAAATTAAACACTTCTGGCATGGGATCTGATACATTATCCTCTATGCTATCACCATGTATTATAAATGACTCAGTAATATGGTAATACTGATCAGATAACACAGACAACTCTTTATTCACACACAACTGAACACTGGTACATCTCACTGCTCCCTGGAGCTCCCAACATGGTTGTGTCTTTTACCGCCACCATACCCCAACCTTTGTTGCCACCTCCTGTGTGTATACATTAAATTTAACAGTTAATTTAAGTTATTAACATATATTATAGGGTCTCCATAATTTGTTGGATAGGGATGCAACTTAGCACGTCACATTTTTGTGGCAATTCTCTGCCTTTTGTTTTACTTCAAAATCAAATATAACCCAACGAGCGATTCAAGAATTTGTATTAGACTCCTTCTTGCTTATAAGTCACCTTAAGGAGCAATGGTCAGTAATAATAGTAAATTTCCTTTAGTATAAGTATGGTTTAAAATATTTGGTGGCCAAGACTACTGCTAGGCACCTCTTCTCGGTAGTGCTATAATTTTTTTCAGGTTTCCGTAGTATTCAACTCGGATAAGCAATTGGCACTTTTACACTAGTCCTCTTGCAATAAGATTGTGCCTATAGCTTTTATTGGACGCATTCATTACTAAAATAAAAGGTTTAGAAAAGTCGGGGGACTTCAAAAGCGGAGCTGAAGTAACTATCTCCTTCAGTCTCTCAAAGCTACTTTCTTGCTCCTCTCCCCACTAGAATTTGGTGTAGTTTTTCAATAGGTCAGTTAAGGGTTTTGTGATATTTGCATAAGATTTGATGTGTCATCAGTAATATCTACTTAGTCCTAAGAACAATTTAATATCGTGTTCATTTGTTGACCTGGAGAAGTTCAATACACATTTTATTTTTTGAGATCTGGCATTATCTATAAAATCGGAAACATCATGCTTCAAAAATTTGATTTGGTGTTGCATTTTTTTGGTTTCAATTTTAAGCCAGCCTTCATGAAGCATTTAAAGATTTGTTCTAATCGTGTCAGATGACTGGAAATCAGGACTAAAGATCAAAATATTGTCCGTGTACACAAGACAAGTTTTCCCCTTTAGGCCATAAAGGATAAAATCAGCTGCTCGTTGCCAGGATGCTGGGGCTCCACAAAGGCCCATTGAAATTTGATTCCACTGATAGTGACCATTGGGACTGGAAAATGCCGATTTCTCCGTCTTGCAAGGCTAATTGTCAGAATCCGGACAGTGTGTCCATTGTCGAAAAGTATTTAGACTGTCCCATCAAACTGAGCAAATACTGAGTCATGAAATGATATTACCTTCTGCAGAAGAACTTGTAATACTCATATTACTGAAATATTCTCTAAGAACTAACTTGTAAAAACAATAGATCAATCTGTTAAGTAGTGAAAATTTTTACTTTAACAACTTTTTGATTATACAGTGGAACCCTGTTAACGAATGCCATGGTTAATGACAAAATCGGTTAACAAACTTTTATTTTGCAAAAAATTTTGTCTCGGATAATGGACAAAATTTGGATAACGAACTTAATGGTTTTTTGTGTCAAATTTGTAAGCTTGCCGACTTTTAGGGGGGAATAATTACGCGTCAGTGATGGTGTAGGGTCCATTTGTATGTTGATGGTGGCTGAAGAGACAAAGATGACAAGTATTTTACAGTGAAAATCATTTATTAGAACAGGAAGATGCTTACATATTTGAGGTACTGTAGTTGGAAATGATTTATTTACAGTATTTTTTCCCGGCACTGTAGCGGCGTATCGCTGGTCCTACGATAGTGCAAGCCAATCAGTCGTAGCCCCGGAGCGGACAAGATGGGTTCGCTCGGTCACAGAAGCAACGGTAGGTGATGGAGCTGCGGTGACTAGAACAGTCTGCGAGACACAGCACAAATTTTAGCAGGCACGACTTCAGGCTTAATCCAGATGAAGACAACACAGATTAATCACAGTAAATTTTTAGAACTACATTTTGACCTTGAGATTTGGGGTTTTTATAGTATTTCTTCCTTGAATCTCACCTTTTGATTGGTCCTGCATCCCATTCCTCACTTCTCGATTGTCTCCAGGTGGAAACCGAAACCATATCAGGTCACAAGAAAGGTCCGTTCCGAGGCATCCATTTGACACCTGTTCGCCGAGACTGATCGGAGATTGTTGATAATCCTATAAGCTTTGCACTCATAATTTAGCCCGTTATTTCTGCTATCTGTCATTTTGGAACTGTAACGATTGTACGCAATGTTTTTATACCCATCAAATCTTTCCCCTTTTCCAAAAATTTAACCTACATCAACTATTTATGAGCACGTTTTCCTATATTTTCATCAAAGAAAACCCACTTTACAAATAAAATTACAAAAATACCGGCTGCTAGAATGGATAAATTGTATTTGCATTAATTTCTATGGGAAAAATTGCTTCGGTTAACAAAGTCACGGAACAGATTAAGTTTGTTAACCGAGGTTCCACTGTAATTATTATCATTATTTAGTAATAAAGTTAAGATTATAGAATGAGTATATATGAAATTGATTTCTTTTTTCTATTTTGAATAACATCAAAATAGATATTTTATGTAAGGCTGTAGTCATAAAGCCATTTAAGTTGCAATGGTTTCAAAAATATTTCCTTATTTATTCAGGTTTATTGTCATACATAACAATAATTTATAAAACAGATAAATAATGAATGAATTTTGTCACAAGTGGATCAATGAGTAATTTTTAAAGAATTTCTTTTTGTAAAATCCATCTTAAAAAACAAAGCAGTTGCTAAATATATCACAAATTTTGCAAAGACTCATAAGGTTAATGTGATTTCATTTTGTGTATATACAAAATGAAACTGATAACATCTTCTCACAATATGAAAAGTGCATTTTAAAGCAGGGTTCATCAAGTTCATTAAAAAACTTGTAATATTTTTCAAAGTAAAACAGACTCCTGAACAATTTTGAAAGTCTATATTATTTATAATCATCAGTCTTAAATTTCAATAATAATAACTGAAATCGACGTAAGTTATTTGTTACAAATCAAAACTGACCCGAACCACTCTTGATAGAAATACAGTGGTGCCTCATATAACGTACTTAATCCGTATCAGGTGCAAGTCCGTTATACAAAACGCATTTTCCCATAGAAATACATGTTAAAACATCTAATTCGTTCTGCTGCATAAAATAACCGTACTGTACCATAAAAAAAAAATGAAAATGGAGCAGTCACCAATTATGCCGGGTAGTCAGATGTGAGGAGAAGGTGGAGGAACACTTTTTTCACACATTCACACAGACACACTTTTTACACATTGCAGTGGGTCTCTTTTTTATTGTTTTTTAATCAGAGTCAGATTCAAGAGAGGGTACCAGGGCTTGCAGGGTCAACTCCTCTTGTTCCGTCCTTTGTATTTTGGCAGCTGACTTCTTGAAAAACATGTCCAATGTGGACTGTTTCTCTCTCTTCAAAATCTGTCAGAAATGATGGGCAAGGGTGTCATGTAGAGATCATTGATCCTGTTGGCAACAGCTGTGTTTGGATAGCGAGTGTTGGTAAACTCCTGAACCTCTCCCATTTGACAAGGAAGTCCTTGATGGCAGCAGTTGAAATTAGTTAATCGGATTGCTCCTCCTCCTCCTCAGATGAAGCTTCCCTTTGAGCTTCATCATGTTCCTGGGCCAGAAGTGCTTGGAGCTCTTCAGTTGTCAGCTCTTCTTGGTGTTCTTCAATGCGCTCCTCTACATCCTCCATTTCCACCTCCAATTCCAACTCTTGGGCCATCGAGATGATCTCCTGCACCACTTCTGTATCCTCAGCTGGTTCTTCCTGGGTCCATTCAAGAACAAGCCTCTTCCAGGCTGAATTGAGGGTCTTCTGCGTGATTTCTCTCAAGGCCTTCTGGATGAGTCTGATTGCCACAAGAACATCAAACTTCTCCTTCCAGAACTTTCGGACAGTCATGTCTCCACAAAGCTGACATTCTTCAAAAACCTTCATGAAGAGAGCTCTGGTGTACAGTTTTTTGATGTTGACAATGATTGCTGATCCATTGGCTGAAGGATGGCAGTGGTGTTTGCTGGCAAATACTACACCTTGATGAAAGGATTGCTTTCTTCAAGGATCTCCTCCAGGTCTTTTGGGTGACCAGGGGCATTGTCCAGTATCAGTAGGGCTTTGATCAGCAGCTTTTTGTCCAGCAGGTATTTCTTTACAGCAGGAGCAAAGGTTTCCAGGATCCATTCCTTGAAGACAACCTGGGTCACCCAGGCTTTTTGGTTAGACTTCCAATGGACAGGCAGGTTGGACAAAGAAGAAGAAGGAAAAAAAAAAACATCTTACTCTTCTGCAGCCAAAGAGCAACTGTTTTCAAAGGCTCCCAAAATACCTACATCAAGAAGCTATTCTGGGAAGCCAAGAAGGGGAAAACATCTAAAAATAGCAGATTGTCATTGGCAACAGCAAAAGAGTGGAAACATCATTCGCACTTGTTTGCAGAAAGTCCGTTGTTCGCAGCCAGTCCATTGCTCGAGTCACATAATGGCCAAACAGAAAGTCCGTTGTTCCCAGCGTCCGTTATACGAGGCACCACTGTATACTCAATGTTACATTTCACATTTAGAAGTTATTATTCAATAATGCATAATTTTATTTCCTTATATATTATACAGTGACTCCAGTTTACCAGGTTTTTTAAAAATTTTATATTGTAAACATTTGGGTTGCAGAACCCAAATGTTTATTGGATGTTTATTGTTGGGTTGCAGAACCCAAATAAATATATTGGATTGCATAAGCAAAAAGTTTACGAAATACTATTCTAGACAAATCATGAAGCCATACACTTCTGACAATCATTTTTAAGTTTTATCCAATCTTGTTAGATGTACTATACAGGAAGTCTAAGAAGTTTGTGAAATCTAGTTAATACCATTTTAAAAGACTAAAATACTGCATTTGGCATTCTAAAATACTGCATACTGCAAATACTGCTAACATTCAAGCAACAAACTACAATAACAAAAATTTAAAGATAACTAGTGTGAATACTTTATAGACAAATGGTGCATTTCCTAGTAAAGCCATTTAAAGCCACTTTGTTAAAAGACAGTTAAGCTATTTTCACTTTAAGTTAACTGCAGTAGTGCCAGTGCAGTGAGGTTCAAAAGCACCAAAGACAGAAGTTAAGACAGCTGCTACTATAAATAATACAAATACAGTAATACTCGGTTTTCGTCGGTTTCGTCGATTTTTTCGTGAAAAATTTGTCTCGGTTTACGTCGGTCGTCTCAGATTTCGCAGAACATACTCACAAAACTTCCCGCTAATTTTGCAAAAACATAGGGCAACCCGGGCGTTTTCCCGCTCGGCACGTCGTCGTTTCTTGTCGCGCGAGCATTACCACGCACGTCTAGTCAAACAATTCCATCCCTTTCCTTTGTAATTCTTTACAAATTGGATTATAACAGAGGAAATACATGAAAATTTTTGAACAAAAAATAATAAAATGAGAAAAATTTTGAATTTATTTTAAGATAGAGTTCTAGAAAAGTCTTAAAGACCAACATAATATATTTTAGAATTCAATAAACTGTAATAATGCACACATTTCTTACACACACAAAAAAGTAATACAGCTTTGAGAATGTATCTTTTATATTGTAACAAATGATGACAATTAGTTTAACCCTAGATAACTAATCATTTGTCCACGCGACGACGCACCTCCGCTCGAAAGTGAAGTTCACAAACTTCCCTGTGCCCTTTACCGGTCATTTTTTTTCTACCTTAATAACTTGAATAAACAGTGCAGTGTGTGATGCAATTGTGTTCTCACGTCAATTAGAAATTGACTTACGGCCATCCTTGTTGTCCGCTCGACGAAAGTTTAGTTACTACGTAACTTTGTTGCAAAGGTATGTATGTACATTACATTTATTTTTATTGTTTTATAGGTTGATACAGAATGTTTTTTTTTATATTCAGGATAAATTATATGTATTTGAATATATGTCTAATGAAATAATTGAAGACTGGCGATATAATGTGTACTTTTGATACAATAATCGTCTTTTTCTCGTTTTTGTTATATATATTTTTATTACTTTCATATCCTATATTTTTTATTTTTAGATGGATTTGAGGAGACAAGAGGAGCAGATAAGGCAATGGATTAATTCAGAAACAGAAGACAAGTATGGGGAGGAATCTGACAAATCATTTTCAGGAAATTGAGGATAATTTAAAGAAGGAAATACACTGGCACACTAGCAGCGAATCCGATTCTCCGAGTAGCTCCTTGGAGTCTGACGACGATTGCATATGATCTACTAAGAGGCAAAGAATTCAAATAATAAAATCATAAACACGCGATACGAGAATGGAGAGAGCGACACGACTTCCAATCATCGCAGGATCGCCATTTCGGTTAATGTTACTTATGGCAGCGAACATGGCGGCCGTTCCCACCGTTCGTGCTCCCGACGGACCTCCCGGAGGGGAGCCGCCGGCAGGCCACCACGTGCTGAACGTCACTAGTTATTGATTTACGGTAGTTCTCGAACAAAGTAAAAAAAAAAAGGGGAAACGTCTACTAAAGGCAATTTTAACGGCAAGCGACGCGACTCCCTATCATCACACGATCGCTGGAAAAAGTATGATAACTTTATTATTTTTCGTCTCCGGTCCAAAAGTAGGGTATCGTCGAACTCGTCTCGGTCTCCCGAGTTCAGATATATACTCAAAAACCCGAAATTCCATAGGTGGTAATCTATAGTATCCCCCCAAAAAATCTGATGTCTCGGCAAGATTTCTTTATGAAGATGGGAGACCAACTCATGGAGCCCTGGCTACAACAGCAGATACAGACGACGAATTTGAGGCGTGATATCAAACAAGTGATACAAAATATTCTAAGTGATGTGCCCAGTGTAGAAGCTCCTACTCATTCTACATCGAATCCGCATAAAATATGCTATTTACGTCCATCGAAAGCTCGATGAATGACAAAACACGGTTGCATGAAGTGCAAGAATGCAATTTGCGGCCCCCATAATGTAAACATAAGTAGCAACTGTGTGTAATTTTATTTTCTAAATATTTTGTACTCTATTTTTATTAAACAATTTTTTTGATATTAACGTTTTTTAATGCGTAGTCCGCTCGACGAATGTGTAGTTATAATGTAACTGAGAATTAAGTTTAGTTATCTAGGGTTAAAATATACACAACCGTCTTTTCGGCGCCATGTTAGAGATACGAATGACGTCACCAAATGCACTACCACAATTAATTCGACGATCGATATACATTTATCATTCCTTTAAATTAATACATATTTATCACACGCCGAGAAAGTGGCACGAGGAAAGCAATCGTTTCCGATCTCAAACGTGGCGGTGAAATGAAGGTAGAATAAGTTCGAGATCGTATCATAGCGCCATCTTATGTTACGAAAGAACATTATTTTTCGAATAGTTGTTATTTTTAATCTAAACATCGTTAGCGACCGAGATTATTTATATATTTACTTTTATACTTACACGATCTTCGCAAATCTTAGGTTAGGCTAATCGCCTTTAAATCGACACTCGACATAATATAATCAAATATAAAATACTATTTATAGTTTTAAAGGCATAAAATAAAAAATACCACAATAAACAATAAATGTTTAGTTTTTATATAATTACCTGGTAGGAAATATGTTTAAAACGTAAATCCAATCAAAATATTAATTTAAAAAATGTTTTACAATCGCATCATCAGATTATTTTACGAATACTTTCGTCGCCATAAGCGACACATGTCGTTAAACGCCATCTGCGTAGTCAATATTTATTTTTTATTTCAATAGAGTAAGAAATTTAATACTTACAATTTTAAGTTATTTTAAAATATTAACTTTAATTATACATAAAATAATATATAATATATTTAATTTTTTTCTTTCGAAAGAAAAAATATATTATATACTGTATTAGCAAAAGGTATCCAGCTAAAACAAGAGCTAAAACTTCATATTAACAAATAGACATAGACATATCTAGATGTAATTTGACCCGCTGATTCGATTGGTATTAAGAAAATTTACTTACGATCAACCGTTTAAAAGTAACGAACGAATTTTTTTATTTCCGGCTTAAGAACGACTTTATTAAGAAACACACAAACACCCATCGATATTAAGAAAACGAATTACTTTAATTCACCATAATACATTCCATCCGCCAGAAAAAGCCTCGTTAAAAATGCTAAAATGGCGCGTTAAGGCGCGTTAAGGCGCGAACATGCGTTGTGACGAGGACTCCACTAAACATAGTAAATGTTCTGCAATATCACAAAGTTTATTTAAAATATTTCAACATTTATATTTTAGTTTTATATCACAAATATACAAAATAAATATATGTCGCTCTGAAAAACGTCCAAACAGCAGCACTTATTTGCTGCTTTAAAGATTAGAAGTTATTGTTCTGAATTGTAAAAAACCATCGCACCCAAAAGTGAATCCAATTGAATATTCGCATAAGAATTATTAAAATTTTAATCTATTAATTAACGTTTCACAAACAATCCACATTTAAATAGAAGTTATCTATACATAATCTAAGTTTACAAAGAAGGTTTCGAATTTTTTTTTTTTTTTTTTTTTTGCAATAACTTTTTAAATTACAAATAACACAACCACTATCTTATTATATTAAATCTCATATAATATCGTCGAATAATTAATCTTCAGTTTTCTTCACAATAATATCTGCAATAGAATATAGCACTCGATCCTTGGTAGGTATCGAAAAAATAGGAATTACACTGAGCACGTGTATTTATAAAATTTAACTGTCATATGATTTGCGCAAACCAATACTTTATTTTTATTTTATTTTGTTTTTTTTTTTTTTGTAACTCTTTCCGCCCTGTGGGCACTAAGAGAGCCTCTTATAGCAAGCCCATTATGGGTTCGGCCAGGCCCACAATGGGGCGCCGGATGGTGAGGGACCGGGAACGACATATCTAGATGCACCACCCCCCGAAAAATTCCTGGGGATTTTTCGATGGGTAAGCATTTAGTATGGGATAATATGGGGCCAGAGATACACGAATTGCTGAAGAAGGGATTAGGAAAGATCTGAAATTAAGGTTTGTGTTAGGAAAAGGGGGATATAATTTTTTACATTCCTCGAATCTTCTGACCCCATCATATGGAGCGCTTAAAGTTTCGCTGCACTGTTGTAAATGCATTTGTTGGCAAAAACGACGTAATTCGTAAATGTCCTTTTTGTCCGATAGATGAAATGTATTATGGTAAATGAAAGTAATGCATTTTATTAATGTAAATGAATGCAAACTTTTTAAAATAAAATAGGTTTTAAACGGAACAAATATACTGTTTACAAATACAAAATTGTCGGTAACGCCTAAACGGTTGATGGTAATTTCATATTTAATTTTTTTGAACCAAATAATTTTTATAGGATTCATTACGAGTCATCATCTTATTCGCGTTTTTCATGAACTATAGAGGGCGCTGCATTTTTTACAAAATGGCTACTTCATCTGGGTCGCTTGTAACTAGTATTGTAAAATTAATCATATATTATTGTCCGATATAATGATATATGCTGCTTGTAGCTGTTTATCGAGAAATTTTATAGTAGAACAATTATTGCTAGCGGGACACGTCTTTATGTGGTATCAAGTGAGAGATCGTTCTATACATATTTGTGCCCTTTGTGTTAAGAGCATCAGCTTCGACATTGTCCTATCAGGACTGGATTTACAAGTAAAAAGCTATTTAAATTGTTGCTTAGGGCTTCGACTTTCAAGAAGCTTCAAATATTTGTAAAAAAAATTAAAGTCGAATTTTGTAATAAACATTTTTTACGAAGCAACAATATATGCTTTACTTTTTATTTTGTGTAGTATTTCATTAATTTTTTTTCTAAGAATTAACAAGGTCTTTTTTTTAAAAAAAATTGATAAAACGAATTTTAAAAAAGATTTTTAATGGAATGAGTATAAAAATTTAATTAAATTCAGTTATAAAACAAGACTAGTGAAACCTCATCTTTTTCTTCCAATATCAGTATAAATTAGAGACATAATCTGATTTAATTCTTTTCTTTTTATGATTGATTCTAAAATTGTGAAGGGTTGGTAAGGGGACTTAGAGTTCAGCTTAGGGCTTCGAAATGCTTAAATCCGATCCTTTGTCCCACACAAAATTACTGGCATTTTAACTTTAAGAAAATATCTTTTAAAATTGACAGCATAACTTGTTCATGTAAAGATGGACAATCGGGAAACCGCCAATTATTAACAGTAATCCACTCTCAGAATTCGGAGAAGCTCAAATATAACCGACCGATTTCCGAATAATCATCTGTTTTTCGTATGGGAATAGACGAAAACTTACATTAGGCTCCCGTAAGTCTTTGAAATTGTAATTTGGAACGCAACAGAAAGCTTTGCTTTTTCTATTCATCTTTACTGCTGATAATACACAAGAGTTAAGCAAACGACCCAGATAGAATAGTTTTGTTTTTAAACACCAGAGGGCGAGCATCCGGTGAAAAATGCGAATTGGTATGAGACTACGTAAATTCTAATTAATACGGTAATTTCAAGTTTTTAAAATAAATGATCACTTAATACCACATATATTTTCTCACAATTTACATTTAATGCATACCATTTATCTTTCAACCTTGTTTTTATTCTTTACATATTTGTAAATCTTTATTTGGATTATAACAGAGGGAATACGTGAACATTTTTGAACAATAAATAATAGAATAAATTCAAAATTTCTCTCACTTTAAGATGGAATCCTAGTAAAGTTTCAAAGACTAACATAATATATTTTAGATTTCGATCTAAGTTCTGTAATAAAACACGAACTTCTAACGTGCGTGCGACGTGCATAAAAGATACACGGAATTTAGAAGTTATCTTTTATTTTATAACGAATGACACTATTAATTTTAAACTCATCCGATCAGAGATACGAATGACGCCACCAATGCACTACCACAATTAATTCGACGATCGATATACATTTATCATTCCTTTAAATTAATACATCTTTATCACACGCCGAGAAAGTGGCACGAGCAAAGCAATCGTTTCCGATCACAAACGTGGCGGTGAAATGACGGTAGAATAAGTTCGAGATCGTATCATAGTGCCATCTTATGTTACGAAAGAAAATTATTTTTCGAATAGTTGTTATTTTTAATCTAAAGCCCGATCTATCATTTCTTGGGTGACTATTGTAATTTCTTCCCGAACGACACGTTCAAACTATTTAATTATTTGTTTTTTTGGGCTACTTGAAACAAAATCTTTGTTTCAAGTAGCCCAAAAAGATAATCGCAGGGAGCATCGTCAGGACTGTTTGGCAACCATTGTGAGGGTTTATAAATGCAATTTTACTTTCATATAGGAATAGAATTGTAGCCTTTGACATACGTGAAATCAGAGAGTCCTAATGAAATATAAAGTTTTCGTCCGGAAACAGTCTCCTGGCATCCGACCAGAAGAAAGGACGAAGGATCTTCCCGATGTTGTCTTTTGATGATACTTTTGCCTCAGGTTCCACAAAATTTAGCTTCGTTGTTCTTTCCGCCGAAATCTCGGTCCAAACCATAACCTTTTGCGGATGAGATGCCGAAGTTGATGGTGGTGCTTCGGAACGATTTGGCTTTTGTTAATGTAACAGACTCTTGCCTCCAGATTTGGTGAAATAGAGCCGAGCTTCGTCAGTTGTCGTAAACTTTTGCCACCTATTTTTCTTCGGCGTGTGGTAGAATGGCCACGACCTGCAGTATCTCTCTTGGACGAATGCATTGGAAAGTTGGTGGCATACAGGTTTCTCGACAGTTTAAGGCCCATTTTCTTCGGATTACTATTGGTTACTTGTTGACTAACGCCAAACCTTCGTCCCATTTCTGATTGCGTTGATGGTTCTTCATACTGGCTGTAGTCTTCGCTTTCTGTAATGTCGCCTTCGATAGGATACATTTTCGACCACCGCTTCTTTGCTTTGATCCGTGTCTGAATGCTCTCTGCTTACCACTTTTAATGTTTGAAATCTATCCAATGGAATTGCATTGTCCATTAGTTCTTTATTTCTTCTGAATTTGTGTGAAGGATCACCCAGGTTCTAAAAGAGTCCTAATTATCCTAACTGTTTCATCGTTTATTTTTACATTTACTATTTTGACCTACATAACTGATTTGGACACACGCACTCGTTACACTTTCTACTATTGAAACGTCACTCAAATCCTTACGCTAATAACTTTTATTACTGTATAACATTCACTTAAAAGTGTTGACTGGTTTTTTGTAGACCTGTCAAAACGAAAGTAATAGAATAACGTGTTTTAAATAGTTTTATTTACACAACATATACAACTGCGAACTTTTACACGAAATCTCGTCTCGGCCCAGCGAAAAATCTTTATAAATTTAAAATACTCAAATTATTTGATTATTTTTAAAAACTCGTGGAACATTTTCATTTAGTTCGAGTACAAGTCCATATAAAGAGTTCACTGATCAACGAAAAGCGATATTTATAAAAGTACAAAATGAAGACATTTTTTACTTCCGACCGGAACTCGGTGTGGGACTGTTCTTAGTAGTTTCCAGTTCAGAACTAGAACGACTCCGAACTGCCCACTTCTAATATATATACTTAAATCCACGAGGGCCTGTACGAAAGGCCCTTCGAGTGCCCGTAAGTGGAAATAAAAAAACAATAACATTGCGATCGGCCGAATAATCCTAAACTATTGGTAGAGCGCCATTTTGCAACGAACTAAACAGAAAAATTAGTTTTAAAAAATTGAAAATACTAATTTATATAACATATTAATTTTTGAACGATTTATTAAGTGATAATACATAAATATTGATTAATTCGAATGATGATGATATGATTTATAGTCGCCATTTTGCATATTCGGGTACGAAATGGCGAGTGATGAAATCCGTTTTTTTTTAAATAAATAAGATTTACTTATGATTTAAGAAATGAATTTGTTAAATAAATTTATTATTAAATACGTAATACATAACGATAGAAATTTTTCTGAAAATATAATGCAAGTTAAAATAAACTTTCATTATATTTTCCGTTTTGTGAATTGTAATGAAATTCGCCACTTGCATCTTACAATTTTTATCTAACTTGCATAATTACTTTTGATTATTTTAAAAACGTTTATCGTAGCTAAACATTTCCTTTTATTATCAAATATTTTAATGATTAGTTATAAAAACATAATGAAAAATTCTAACAAAATTTTACTCGCACGTGTACAGTTGCGATAAAATATTTTTTCCATCCATTTTTATCGAACATTTTGATAAAATAATAGTCAAAACATTTTTCCATCTTATAGACACGAAGAGGCCATTCTTTATAAATCATATTTATGTGGTCTGGCGATGGAAGCGGCCAGACGGGGAGGACACGGCCCGACATATCCGGATCAGACGTGACAAATTCTGGAGTGTTTTCCTCGGATTCTATCCCGGCAAGCCGACACCCGAACCGCTTCGGGCATCCGGCTGACGGTAAAAAATGTTCAAATATTTCAACGAGTTGCTCAACTTTTTCGGCAACATTTACTGGCGCCATCTGTCATCATATTTTACTAAAAAACTTTTTATATTTTTAACTATTATAAAATGGCGAAAAGCTTAATTTTCAGGGTAGGGATGGGTTTTATAAAAACAATTGTAAACGCTGATAACGAGTAAAATCGTCGTTAAGTCCGACCCTACCAAAGATACACGCGATACCCTTTATCTCCGTACCTCCTCGACCTTAAATCATAAAAATTTAATAGCATCGATCTCCTTAAATAAACAAACCTCCCTGCAAAACTTCAGAAATTTTCGACAAAAAGCACGACGGGGAGAAAAAACTCGTGGCCCCACACACAGACACTAGCATCCACACACACAGAAATTTCTCCCGAATTTTGTTGCATTTCTCGACGTTTCAAGAAGTTCTAAGTCCAAAAATGTAATAATCGGGAGGGTCATTTTTTGCCGGATCGCCATATTTTCCCTCTGTATAACAGCCGGGAAAGCAAAAACTAAAATAAAACTGCAGAATCATGTTTTTTTTTTCAATTTAGTCATAATAAATGAATGTATATCTATCTTTATTTATTATCTCGTTCAAGGATACATAAGTGAACACGAACACATGCACAATTATCTAGGCCCGATAATTTCTCGATAACGAGTATTCTATATAAAACGTAGATAAACGTAGTTATATAGACATACAGTATAATAAGATAATATTATTTGTTAGTTGTGAGTATTTTACAAGTAAAATCAATAAAATTTTATTTCAATTTTTTAAACTTTTTAAACATTTTGCAGTGAAATTTTGCGTATCGATTCTACGATGAAATTTCTGACAGTTATTTTCGTAAGTTTTATAATGATAAAAAGAAATTATATAGTGTGGTCCAAAAGTCTTAACCGGTGAATGGCTGGAAGAAGATATAATTTAATTTGTTGGGGTTACATTATCTGCCGAAGAATAATAATAATTTCATTTTGAATAAGACAGTCATTTAATTTTTCAACGGTTTAATGGACTTTTGGGCCATCTATGTATATTTTATACTAAATTTATAAATGAGTTAAAATATATAGTTTATTTGTGTTTGACAGTTTATTTTATTTACTGTTGCACTTACTGTTGCCGATGAAGAACCCGAAGAACCCGAAGGTAAGTGTATACATTTAATTTACGTAAGCGTAGTTATTTTATAAATTATTTTTACATTGTATATGAGAAGGCCGGATTTATCGATAAACTAAACGAGGTAAGATCGGGGCCTCACTCTATCAGAACACAGTTTAGCGCCTAGCGCCTATATTTGGTAGAGGACGAAGGACCTGTTGTACGTAACGGCTTTAAATCCGGCTCTTAATATAAATCTGTAGGCCTACGATATTATATATAATTATTTTCGATAAGGAATATGTGCCGAAGCACGAAGGAAATCTTCGGCGAACGATGCAAAGGTGAAAATTGTTTACGAATGCGAAGACGACGACACTTTCGTGGGTCTTCAATGTTACCAACATTCGAAATTCTGCGCGTGTTACAGTCGTGACGGTCAAGCTATTTCTACCGCTTCCACTAAACTAAGAAGATGCGAATGTATGCGCGAAGCCGATATTCAGATTTCAAAAGGTAAAATGAAACTTGAATATAAATATTTTTATTGATAATGATGCTTATAAACGATGATATTAATTGCAGAAGATGAAACGTACGTACCAACCTGCGAAGAAGACGGATCTTATTTTCCGAAACAATGTGATGCTGACAAATGTTGGTGCGTTAATTCGCACGGAGAAAAAATTAGCGAACCTACAACTGGCGATATAGAATGTTAAATGGATATTCTAATTTACACGTTTAATTTTTTGGAAGTTTCAATAAATGTAATTTAATTTGATTTGATTGAATTGTAATTACAGTAGAGCATCGATTATCCGACTTAATTGGAGACTGGGGTTGGTCGAATAACTGAAAAGTCGGATAACCGAAAAGTATGAAAAAATACATTATTAGTATAGTGTATTAAGCCTGGTTTAAATACTAGCCTCCCTTTCACGGTCGGCCAGTGCTGCCAGCTAAAACATGCAAAAATTTAACAAAAATAATATTAAAGTAGCCGAGACATAACCAAATATTGTAGCGCCACATCACTAGCGGACATTTGAATTTGCCAACTAGAACGCGGTCGGTTAACCGATAAGTCGGTTAATCGGGGGTCGGATAACGATGCTCTATTGTATTTCTAATGCCTTACAATTCCAATGTGAGAAAGTATAGTCAAAATCAATAAGTATTCGGCAATGTAAGAGCTTCTACTCTCGGGCTAAATTACTTATTATTTGTTTTTATGAGGCGCATCAACACAACTTTCTAACGATTCTCGAAATCGTTAGAAAGGCCGTGACAAACTCCGCGATTTCTCGCCCCGGAGACGTGTCTCGGAGCGACAAAAACCCGTGGACACACGAAGAGACAAGTTGCCAGATTCATACGATCGACATTTCTACCTGGAAATTGTAGATTTTCGCTAACGGTGCAAAATTATGTAGGCCCTATCTTTGGATACCTTGTGATATTCTTTAATAGTGTAAATTGGTCATTAAGATTGAATTAATGAAATTGAACGTCGTGTCCTATGAACCGTCGATCGACGACTATCCTCCATTTTTATTTTTGTGTCGTAAACAAGAGTTGTACTCACGTGACAAATCTAGCGCGCTGATTGGTTACAGCGAGCGTCGGTAGACTTTTTGTTTCCCAAAAGTTAAAGCGATATGACTTCTCGACAACTGCTCGAGAAACAGGTTTTTCTATCTCCCGCACAAAAATCTACGTGTCACGGCCGTAAGTGATCTCGAGTCTAGTCGTGCGCCTCATAAAAAAATATAATTATTATCATTTTCTATCTTTGAAAATTTAAGATCATACTAGAAAACTATGTTAATTTCACACTGATCGATGAAAGTTTTCAAGAACAAAATTATTACTGCGAACACTTTAGGATAGTTAACTGAAGGCTCTAGGGACCCGGGATCGAATCTGGATGGCGAGGAATGCCAAGGATTTTTTCACGAGAGAAAAATCCCAGATATGTCAGCCAAGACTACGATGGTGGAGTTGGCAGAACCCACGATGGCCTGTAAAAAAGGCCTTCTTAGTTTTCACAGGGTAGAAAGAATTTTAAAAAAAATACAATAAATATCATATTTGACAATACATAATGATGCGCAATCGCTATTAGTAAGATTGCTTAAAATACCAAATTATAATAAAATGTAGTAATATATATATTACTATGTTTTCCTTAATCTAGTATATATGTTACCGGCAAAACCGGATTTTACGCCAAACTAGTTTTGCCTAGGCCAAACTAGTTTGGCATAAGCGTGTCAGGCCAAACTAGTTTAGAATTATTATTCGAGTATATTAATGGTTAAATATATTAATAATTAAAATAAATTAAAAGGCAATTAATTAGATAAACAATATTTATTCAAACATAGTCTATTTAATTATAAAAAACGGGGTTAATGTTATCCTAGGTATCGAAGGTGGAGGCTCGTCTCTGATTCCAGCAATCAGAAGACAGGGAACAGTGAGGAAGCGCGTTCCAACCTAACCTAACCTATTCTAATAAATTACCATAATTATTACCAACCAAATTATTAGAATAGGTTAGGTTAGAACGTGCGTCCCTACTGTTCCCCGTCTTCTGATCGCTGGAATCGGAGACGAGCCGCCACCTTCGATACCTAGGATAACATTAACCAAAAACGGTATTGATTAGAAGTCACACAACACTTGTACAAAACTATAAAATAAAAATAAGCTAACCAGTACTTATCGGTTTGTATTCTTTTTTAAATTAAGCCATGCACTTTTAAAGGTAATTAACTTTCGAAAATATTTTCAAAAATTCAAACGAAATAATAAAAATAACTTGTAAAATCAAACTAAAATTAAAAATGAAGTTATTTGTGTTTTATGATGAACTTAAATTAACCATAAATATACTTGAATAATAATTCTAAACTAGTTTGGCCCGACACGATTACGCCAAACTAGTTTGGCGTAAAATCGAGTTTTGCCGGTAACATATATACTAGACAGTCCTGGATAGTGTGAAATACGTATATAGATTTTATATATGTACAAAAATACAATATATATATTGTTGTATGACATTCTACAGGCATGCAGTCAGAAAAACCATAACTATGTAGATAGTTCAATGGACGTTGTCAATATAATGGATGTTGTTAATCGTACTCAGTTGAGCATTCAGATTTAAATAAACATAATGCTTACATAACTGCAAAGTATAAAGAATTTTATCTGAATTTGACTTTTCGAGCTTCCTTAAAATTAGAAATGTGGCTCTTTATTATAAAAGTCAAAGTTATTTGTTTTAAAAGAATTTCCTATTTTGTATTTAGATCTAAGTACAGTACTTTCAATGTTTCTAGATGTTTTCTTTTAAAATTTATAGTATGTGGCCGTATGAATTCAGATGTTTTACCTTTCATCCAGATATTCTTTTCACAGAATTCGTAATAGCACGTAACCCAGAGCCGTAACTAGGGTATGGCCAACGTGGCTCTCGCCATAGGCGCCAATTTAATAAAGGCGCCAACGAGAAGGAATAATATGTATTCGAAATTAATAACACAAAAAAATTCTATAATTATATTTATATAGTATTTATTATCTATAATTTCTACGAACATATATTTCAGAAATAAACCACCATTTTTATTTTTATTCTTGGCCATAGGTGTCCAAAATCCTAGTACTGACGTAACCTATGAGATCCAGATGTTTTTATTTCATTCAACTGGAGTTGCCAACATTGAAAATTACACCGGCTCGTCATTATTGCGCACGTCCTATATTAGTCGAGTTCAAATTGCTCGTCGGCATTTGGGATTATTTTGTACAGCGCAGTAAATTAATCTAATCTCCAAAATGCCGAAAAGAAACTGTGTTTACCGATGAATTAAAAAAAATTATCCGTTTTCGAAAAACTTTGTGATCGTATTGACAAAGTGAAACGTCAACTGTGTTTTTCGGAATGTTCAGTAATTCGGACATTAAAAATCAGTTGAAACGTGCGTAACATAAGGCAAGCCTAGATGCAGCGGAAGGAATCAAAATATATTGTATATTCCTCAAATATATTGTATTGTCATATTTTAAAGGTACCGATTTATTTTCTGTTGCGAGTATTTTCTCAAAATTGTCCCGTTTGAGAAAAAAATATGGTAAGCCTACTTTTATCCCCATAAGCGACACGTGTGGTTTAACTTCGTTTACGTAAAGGCCGGTATTTTTTATTTAAATTGACAAAAGTTTACGCAAGGTATGTAAATTTGTCGGTAGAGAAGTTTTGACTGTTTTCCATCAAATAGAAAGCATTGCCTAAATTATAAAGGCTTAAGTGTGTTTTACATTTATATGCTATTTAATAAAATATAGATTACCATTATCGATCCGAAATACCACGTAGCATACCTTTCAAACAAATAACGGATGTATAGTATACACGCAAAGTGACCTATAATGCTATTTGTCCTTGGGATGGCATTCAAAATTATATTTTAATATTACATTATTAGAGTTTGTATATATTATTTTTAAATTGTTCATTAAAATTCAGTTATTTTTGTATTTATTGCCGCGATGACTCAGCTGTCACCACTGATGAACATTGAAAGTAATGAGTTTTTGTAGTCAAATGTTGGACGATCGCCAAACGGTATTTTATATATACTTATATTCACGAAAATGTTTTAGAAAACAGGTTTAAAATTCGAAAATGTCATAAGCAGAATTATTTTTTAGCTTGATAAAACGGCCCTTTCGGTGCAACCGGAGGAAGGACTTAAAAAGAAGCTTTAAAAATACAGGGTTATTCAAATGATTGTATGGTTTTTAAAAAATCACCATACGTATAAGCCTTAGAATAAAAATACAATTTATTTTTTATTTTGTAAGACATCTCAGATTTTTTTACATAAATTACAAATGTTCAATATGTGCAGTTTTTGTAACTCTACAGGCCAGTTCATCCTACACTTCCACAGCGTGTCTGTCTCGACAGTTTTGATATGATGCGTACCTACAGTTCCACAATACTCGTGGGAAGAGATGGACAAACACTCGATCTTTTACCCTCAAAGAAAAAAAAATCGCAGAGGATTAAATCAGGAATCGTGGTGGTCCGCCAGTAGTGCCCACCGATCGTCTAAACTGCCACGTCCGTTGTGGTAAACCAGGTGTGTCAAACTCATTTAAACAACGGACCATTAATGCGACTAGTAAGATTCACGCGGACCACATCACATTTACAAATTTTCTTAAAATTATAATTTGAAGCGTGTATGCAGGAATAGGGCAATTAAAACACGTTATGTAGTTCAGTGAATTCAACACAACAATATATAATTGCAATAGTATTGTTTTATTTAAACATTTATTTTATTTAATTAATGTACAGTACATATTTATAAAACTAAAATTGTTTTCACCGGAAACTTGCCAGCGCTATCTTTCTCCTACTAGTTTTGCAATATTTTGAATTCCAAGACGGCACAAACAATCTTCACTATGGCAGATAGATGTTTATCAGTTAATCTCGATCTGTAAGCCGTTTTATTTAATTTCGGAGCGTCGTGGCCGCGGGTCACGAAAAATCACACCGGGGCAGACAGTTTGACACCCCTGTGGTAAACGATTGTTCAGAAAGATCCCGACTTCACGGTGGTAGTGAGGAGGGCCCATCCCGTTTAAAAATAAAGTTGTCACTCTCCTCTCGCGGCTGCAGTAGCAGTCATTCAATAAGCATATCTAGATACATTATTCCCGTTACAGCGTTTTCGACGAAGTGGAACGGGCCGTACACCTTCGGATTAGAAGTTGACTTCGCTTTTGGTGAGTAACACCGATGCGCGGTGTAAGCGTAAGGATTTTCCGTCTCCCGGATTCGGACGTCACGTCGATTAACTTTCCCGCAGAAATGAAAGGTGGCTTCGTGGCTAAAAACCAATACAATCGTTTCGAATAACTCTGTATTTAACGATACAAAATGGCCCGCAACAAATTGCTCAAAATATCTTTAACGAATGCTATATGCAATAGTTGTGAAATCTTTATATTTTTTAAATTCAAAATTTAATTAAAATATAGGAATTTATATATATGAGTTATGCACTAGGTGATCGTAAACAACGCCCGGCCATTGTAAAAGTATTATTTTTCCTTTATTATAATTTATCACATTGACGAGCCAATATAGATATTGCTATCGTCCGTCCCACAAAATGGTAATAATTACACCTTGCAAAATTCTAAATACCCTCAGTCTTAATTGCTAGAATAAAAAACTGACAAAATATTTAATGTTTTGTATACCGTACACCAAAAATGATATTACAGAGTTTTCCTTTAAACTGAGTTTTATGATTCAATTACAGTAGAGCATCGATTATCCGACCCCCGATTAACCGACTTATCGGTTAACCGACCGCGTTCTAGTCGGCAAATTCAAATGTCCGCTAGTGATGTGGCGCTACAATATTTGGTTATGTCTTGGCTACTGTAATATTATTTTTGTTAAATTTTTGCATGTTTTAGCTGGCAGCACTGGCTCGACCATGAAAGGGAGGCTAGTATTTAAACCAGGTCTAATACGCTATACTAATAATGTATTTTTTCATACTTTTCGGTTATCCGACTTTTCAGTTATTCGACCAACCCCAGTCCCCAATTAAGTCGGATAATCGATGCTCTACTGTATTTAATTTTCTTAATAATAATTGATAACATTAGTTTAATTAAAACAGTTAATAATACTGGCATCCCTCGTAAAACACGATTAGAATTGGGAATATCCCCCGTACAACACGACTAGCGGTTTCGCTCTAATATTGTTTTGGAAATCTTCCGTACAAAATTTCACAATTTTTAAGTGTAAAGTTCGTTATTCGATATTTTTTTTATTCGAGTAAGAGCGAGTATTGTCTCGAGTTTGCTCACGGATTTAAGAACATTAAAATTTTCAAATTATTTTGCGCTTTTCGTCAGGATTTATTTTTAATTGCAACTGATAGCGCAATTTTTTTCTTTCTTGTCCTAACTTTTCTATTAACTAGATGTCATTCAGACTTTAGCCCTTAAAATCGTCGCCGCGTTTTCTTTTTATACATTAATCTTCATATTTAATATTTAGTAGTACTTTTAGATAAGTGCTATTAAACTTTTTTAACTGTAGATACGCAATCGTTCTTAAAATGACGAACGAAATAGGCAGTTTCTCGGCACTTGGAACACAAATTCTGAAAAAAGTCGCTCGGTATTCGACTGAAAAAATGCCACCCGCTACAATAAATTTTCGATTAATAACATCTTTATTTCGTCATCTATAAAAGAATTTTAAAATAAAAATAAAAAAATATGAAAATGTCGCCGCTACTTCTGATCGAGAGCGCAAAATCACAAGATCGGATTGGCAAATTATTTCGTCGAAAGCCGTGTGCCAAGTAATTGCCAATATAAACTTATTCTAATAATTCTAATTATTATATAGTGTGCGTCGATTATTAGTTTAATGTAATTAATATACTTATATTATTAATAATGTTATCCATATAATATAAGCGTATTGTTCTTAAAATCGTTTGAAATAACTCACAAAATTAAGTAATTCTTAATGAAAGAGATGAGGATTTTCTAACGATGTATATAAAGTATCTATATATACTATATAGTATCTATATATACATCGTACTGGAATTCTAAAGGCATTCGTAAATCTATATACGCGTGTGTGTGCGTGTAAATTTATGAATGTGTATAGTCACGAAAACCATAATGTAGATATTTCAACGGACATTGTTATCGTAGATAAAAATTTAATAGTGTTATTGTACCGAGTTAAACATTCAGATTTAAATAACATATAGAACTTATATAAAGGTTTTATTTGAAGTCTGACCTTTCGAACTTCCTCAAAATTAGAAATGTGGCTCTTTATTATAAAAGTAAAAGTTATCTATTTTAGTTAAAAGCATTCCCTATTTTGTCCGCGATTTATTGTATAAATCATATTTGGTATTATTTCTTTGAGACATTTACCTTTTAACCTTCATATTTGAAGAAAGATGGTTTTTGTAAATTCATTTCTTCTGTAATTCGGATTTCGTTAGTTTGACATCACGATTTTCGTAAACGTCATAAATTACATCAATATGACATCGCTAATGTCATAAATAATTTAAACGATTACTATAGTAGGCTACATTTTTTTTCTATTTTTTGACTTTATTTGCTCCGAGGGCGCCAGAAGGGCTTTTTTCCATGCCCGTCGCGTATTCGGCCAAGTCCGTAATGGGAAAGCTGTGTAGTGGTGGATAGGGTCTGAAGAAACAGATGAGAACGGGCCGACGCGTTTTATCACCTCTGCCATTAACTGTAGTACGTTACGTATGTTGTTACATTCCAGTCTTAATACCAATTGTGACAGGACGTGGAATCTTACTGGAAAAAAGCGCGAGAAGCTGAATTTGAGTGTCTTAAAGAGGCTTTAGTGTTAGGTCCACGCTCGAGATCACCCGATTTCAAAGAACCGTTTATACCAATGTTTCCCAACTTTTTCAGAATAGTCGCGCGTTCCTTTTTAAAATTTATCAAATATTATTTTATATTTTTTATTTTTTATGTTTTGCGTTTTATTTAAAAAACACACATAATTATTCGTGTATTCAAAATACAGATTTTGCAAAAATATATATCACGAGTCTCTAAAAATTGACGTCTAAAGATAAATAACTATTATTAAAGTGATCCCCGAGGGTGACCAAGTCGAGCTAACTTGTTTATATTTGGTTCAAAACTAGTTTAAAATAATCTCAAATCTCCTTTTTAAGTAATTTGAAAACGATTCCTTTGTTTGGACAACAACTGAAAAATTGTGCTAAATACTTTTTTAAGAGATAAGCTGGAAATGCCGTAATTAGCAATCGCAATTTGATTTCATTCCACAGCATTTTACACCCATTTCTCTTTTCTATACAAAACGTTTCAATATAATCTTGTGAATATAAAATTTAGGCTTAGACATCGTTTCGCAAATCGATCGAACTTTCTCGCAAATGTCTGGGCATCGAATTTACATTTGCCATACGGCCCAGTAAATTTTTAATTCGACTACCAAAATTAAATTAGAGCTTATCTTCCCTTAAAACGCAATGAATGCCAATAAGAAGGCGATATCGCCCAGGTTGAGAAACTGGTTTACATACAGTATTACCCGTCGAATACTGTCTGGGATAAGCTTAAGGCGACGTCATTCGTAATCGTACTACATGAGAGTTAGTTAAAGTATATCGGGCTCACCAGTGGTCAAGCGGTCTTCGTACCCCGAACACTGGGAGTTCGGACGGGCTGGCCAATTTTCCTTAAAAGACCTCCCGAAAGGCATCCCTAGGCAGATCGCCCAAGTGTTGCGTTGCCATAACTTAACAAACATAAAGTATATAGAAACCATCGTTTTGTGTCCACCGTCCACAAGAACCGCTTGAATTAAATTAACGAATACTTCTACTATCGTCTGTATTTTAACGGTTTAGAAATCTTCAATAAATCCAAGAAATTTGCTTCGAGTAAAAATATTGCTAGGTATTTCGAGAAACATACCTCAAAGTAATCGCTGACTCCCTGTCCCGTAAATAACCCCGTAGAGGTGATTTTGCCGTTAGTTTGTCAACAATGTATCGTACCTGAAATGTAGATAACGATAGCCATATTGCAGAAGCGGTAAAGGTGTCGGCTCATCGCTCCGAAAGACACGGGATCGAATCCGGGCGAGCAACTACAGAAATTTTTCACGGACTGTCTGTTCGGGATACGTCGGCTCCCTTCCCTCAGTCCCAATTGTGGGCCTAGTCGAATCCGCGCTTACGGCTGTATTCTATAACCAGAGCTACGGCTTAAATAAATGCACGAGTGTGCATTCACAAAACCGAGTAAACCAATTGGTTCGGCTCTTACTCGAGAAGAGTGTGGTTTAGAGTTAAAATCTAGAGTTTAAGCTTTCCCACGCGTGTTCTTGTTTATCTCTGGTATTAGAACACACGACTAATTAATTTAAAATTATAGCATTCTAATACTCGTTTTATGTTGGGATTTACGGTTATAGTTATTTTGTAAGGGTTGTGTTAGGCAGGATTGTCTTAAAAACACTAATTCCTTATTTTTTCCCCAATCCATTTACATTGACGATTTTCTCCCTTCTTGTTTTTTTTTTCACAACTGCACTTTTTCCTATCACTTTTTTTTACGCCTTTTTCCTGTAGGTTTTTATAAAAACTCCAAAATTTAATCTTAAAACTTTTAACACTTTTATTGTTAAAATTTTGTAAACTAATAGCTTCAGTAAAGAATGCTAATTGAACAGGGTTTATGATTTTAAAAACACGAGATACATTTTAGCAAATTAAAATAATTAGTTGTGTATTAATTTTATAATACACAACGAAAATAAAAAGTTGTGAAATCGCATAAGTGCATAAGCGCAAATTGTAACCGTATAACGTGGTTACAATTTGGTTTGCTAAACCCTTAATAATAAGAATTATTAATCTATATTTTATTAATTTACAAAATCCCAAAATTGGTTACTTTTTCTGAGTGACATCCCGAATACCGTTCCACAACTTTTACACAATACTTTTCAGGAGGTATCTCTTTTCTGCTCGGAAGAAATGGCAATCGTCTTTTCATTCGCTAGTATTGTCTTACAAAGGAAGCCCGATTTAATGTCGGGCGCTGGATTGTTTTAAAAACACTAATTCCTTATTTACCTCAACTTACAGAATACGGCCGTTATTCCGACATAGGGGAGAGTCGAGAAATGTAGATACCGAACAGCCGCAATGTTATATATAAAACTCAATGCATTACGTAAAGCCAACTAAAAACCGTAATATAAAATACTGTATAATATTTGAAATATTTTTTTTTTTTTTTTGATATTTCCTCCACATTTTCTATTTTTATAAAACAGATTATAAAAGTATAAGAAATTTCACAACCATTTGGGAATGGTGTAGCCCGTATCCGATTTTATCTCGATAATTTTAATGAATGTTTCAGTTAATACAAGATGGCGCTTCGATTATCAAACCATTCACATACGTGGCTTTATCCCATGCCAATTATAAAAATTTCAAATTTAATATTTAGTTCATAATAATAAAATTATAAAATTCTTTGTGATTCGAATAAGGTATTTATAAAACGACGAATGCTTTATGTTTCTTTAACTTACCCGTATACCCGGAAGCGGAAGCGGCAAATTTTCGCCAATGAAAATAACGAACACCGAAACTAGCGTGGTGATACGAGCGAAACGAAACTGTTCTATCGATAAATAAAATTAAAATACGAAAACATTCAAAAATGTTTTCTCGCTTCCAATAGATACGGCATTTTAAGCACTTTTTTAGTTTTTCGTTTTATGTAGGGAATAAGAGGCGTTAAATACTCGTCTTGTCCCGGGCGGGATAAAGTCTAGCGCCGGCCCCGCCCGGAACAATTTTAGTTTCGACAATGTCCGCTTAATGGACTGTTTTCATTAAACACGCATTTCTTATTCTTTTTATTTGCGAAATTTTACGGCATTACCTACCGAAGCCTTTGGTGATACAAAAGAAAGCCGGAGACAGTCTCGCACGACGGGAGGTCAAGGAAAGTCGAGAATTTTAAATTCTGCGACAATATAAAATTTAAATTATAATAAAAGCTTAAAATGAGTAATTTTATCGATTTATAAGAAATTTCTCTATTTTTCGAAAAACAATATTTAAGTTTTAAAATTGTTTTATTATAGGAGGGAAAACTAAGAGTATAGCCCAAATTTAAAATTATATACGGAGCCATCTGTTACGAGATTTTCATTAAAAATTAGATTATTATTAACCTTAATAATTATAAAAGGCAAAACTCCTATTTACGGGATAATTTTAAAAACTCGTAATGCCAACAACGAATAAACTTCTCTTTAAGTTCGACTCTACTGGAGGGAGGGAGGGCGTACAGCCATCGATACGATGGCAGTACGCCCTCCATTTCTCCCTCGACTTATAATTTCTAAAATGTAAGAGGGTCAATATAAAACTATATGCTTCGAAGTTCGACCCGAGATATGAAACAAAATACAGATAAACACAATTTCTTGTCCCGGTTTTTGATTCTTCCCGAATTTGGGACCTTAAAACGTCGAGTAACGCGAAAAACCCGGAAGATCAAAATCTGACCGATTACAATACTTTACTGTCTAACGGTTTTACCCCCTCGGCCATTGATGGCCGTGACACGTGGATTATGTTCAATTAAACTGTGTTTATGGAAATTTATTCGAATTGATATCCGAAGATATGTTCGGTATAAATCTCCGCCAAGTCTAAATAACTGCGTGGCCGAAAATTGCTTGCCACTAAGTTAAATACAATGCGCGGGTGCTGGGAAGAACAATGCGATAAAACATTATAAAATATTTTTGCCGGTTCGTATCGATTCCGATAAAAACCTGCGTTAACGTGCGAAATAATATAAATAAATAGAACAATACGCAACTTATTATAAATCAGTTGCGACGCGACGGATGCGAAGCGACGGGTCACAAAAAAAAAAAATAAATAAAAAAAATAAACTATTAACAACGTCCGTTTCCGATATTGGATAATTCTAAAAATTAGCTGACGTCACGAAAGATGTCAAGAATTTTTAATAAAAGGATTGCTGTATCTTCTAGAAATTTATAGAAAACGTGCAGACACGCATACGGACAAATACTACGGCGTAATATAAGAATAGTTTCTATTATTCAGATTTAATTTCAAAAAAATCTTTTAAAAATCGTCGTGTTGATTTAATAAACTATACAATAATATTTTAAAATAAAAAGTATATTTAAAGTTATATCGAATCATCAATTTTAAACTTCTAAGAATTGTAAAAAGAGATTTATTTATAACTGGCGAAACTACTTTGAACTTGTTATCGATAAAATGTAATAATAGTTTATAAATTTGCTACCAATATATTTATATACTGTACATAATTTTATTAATATCAAAGTTCGAATTAATTTTATTTTTTATTCGTAAATTATAGATTATCGAGTAAGAAATCAAATAAATTATTTAAGATATTCTTGTAAATTAAATTTTCAACGTCGTTTTTATTGGAAGTGTGTTTAATAAAAATCAGAAAATGAAACTGTAAATGCTACATTTCCTGTCTTACACGTTTTATTTAAACCCTTTACATCGATACAAGAAAATTAAAATTTATTTTCATTTTCTTATATTAATGTTTATAAAGAAATAAGATTTATAAAGTGTTATTTTATTTATTTTATTTACAAAAATTCTATTGGATTTTAATATTTTAACGTAATATAACGAAAAAATACACAAAAAGCGGTTAAAACTTTTGATATTGCCGACTAATAATGTTAATTAGTATCAAAAGTTTTAACGTGGTTTCGTACGTTTTTCCATTACGTTATATCGGTCGGCGAGGTCGGGACCGCGCCGCCGTAGATACTTTCATTTATTATAATGCCGGTATTTATACCATAGACACTACATTTAGTCACTTCTTTGCTTTTCTATTATTCTAAATAAATTAAAAAATGGAAAATTGGAAACATTCCAATCTCCGATTTTGTTTTCTATCTCGGTTTCGTTTCTAAATCTCCTATTTTATTTTTCCAATCTCTAGTTTCATTTTTCAATTTCCAGTTCCATAATCTAATTCCCGATAAACTTTCACTCATTCTTTTCTCATTTATAAAGAATTTTCGTAGTATTCTATTTTCTTTACTAATAAAAAGTCTTTTTTAATCGTTTATTCATTTTTATTAAGCAGTAAAGTTTTTCACTTTTTTAATTAATAAAAACATTTATAAAGATTTACAAACTTTTTTAATTAAAAAAAGAGATATTTGTCAATTTCTATGGGAAAATCTATTGGATTTTCGAATAAAATAGAAACTCGGAAATTGATCCCAATTTTTATTATTTTCTAATTTATTTCAGTTGGAAATTTCCAATAAATACGAGTAAAAATTTAATATCATTTATTCGAAGAACAATAAACAATACCGAATAATTTTCGATAAAAATTAATTAATAAATCAATACTTTTAAACCCATCTACTACCCGATGGGTAGATCGCTATTTCCTCGAGTGTCGCAAAAGGTATCCAACAAATTTTTAATTAGAAATTTTTATAGAAGGTTGGAAAGCGTCAAAGTGTTAAAGAAACTTATTATTTTATTAATATACATATATAGGCCTATGCGATTTTGCAATTACGTAATGACTCACCGGGAAACTTACGAAAACCAGCAGTCTGACTAAGAAATAAGAAAACAAATATCAAAGTCGATGATGCAATACACGGCGCTGTTAAGGCCCGTAATTCGCTGTGTCTAATCGTAACGCCAGTCTAGTTAACGTAACTTAATTGAAAAATTGTGAGATTTCGAGAATATTTGACATCTCGTGATAGGGCCTATTAAACTGATATAAAGTTTGAATAATTGCAGAATCGAAACGACGCTATCGCCAAGTATTGTCGTATAAGCATTTCTACCGTTTGTTTTAATGGAGAGAAATATTGTAACTTTTTTTTATCGTATGACGGATCTGGCATAATCCACGCTGTTTGTGACACCTTTAATTATGAAAATTTAGAAAATATATACAATTACCTTACCTTCATTTTTTGTAACGATAAGAGAGCATTTTAGTTTTATTTTCATATAAATAATTTAATGCGTTTTTATGCATAAGATCTCTTTGAAGTCCGGAGACCCGCAGAGGCTCGGGCGCTTACATTTGTGAGAGACCCGTAGGCCTATAGCAGAGTCCTCGTATAATAAAGTTTATTGAAAACAAAAATTAATAATAGTAACAACAATGGTGGTTTTCTAATACACACGAAACGAAATGGAATAAATAATTTGTTGCGTATATTTTTGGCTCCTCCGTATATATGAGGCCTCGCGATAGGGTCTATTTATATCGATATAAAGTTTGAGTAATTACAAAATCGAAATAATGCCGGTGTGAAGCGTGAAAAAGTAAAACTTTTATACTTTTTAATCGTGATTTTCCAATTGTATTATCTAAATAATATAGTTTAAAATGGAAAAATAAGCGAGTTAAACACGTAATTCCTTTTTTATTAGCTGTTATTATTTTTCGCAATATAAATTAAAGTCGATTATTATTATTAAAATTCAATAACATTAACCGTTCTTTAACAGGAACGATAGAAAACACTCCACTCAATTTAATTATCGAATGAAAGTTTGATAAGAAATAACAAGACTATAATCATAGTTCGTACCTCAACAAGGACTTTGACCTAACTTTTTATCTTCCGAGAGCAATTTCCTCAAAGAGGGAATGGACAACACGCGCAACAATACCTTCGATGCGCCTTACGTATTTAAGATACAACTCGAGATGCGACACGAAGATTATTAATAAACACAGAAATGTACCGTACGCCATTCGACCTTATAACTTAATAATAATTAATTAATTCTCTTTTAATGAATAAATTAATACGAGGGTAATGGAGTGTGACGTATAAAAAATGTAGTACGTAGCACAAACGGTGAATTATAGAGCATATACGATAGAGTACGGAGAACAAATTAGAGAATGGAGTGTGGTTGAGGTGTAGGAAGTGTAGCGTATATAGCGTTAATTATTTAGTACAAACAATAAATTACGGAGTATATATTATCGAGTATATACGCAGTGTGTATAAACTCGATAATAATTATATAATAATTAGTTAGACGAAGGAAAGGATATAGTATAAATTATGGCGTATGGGGTATGACTGTAAACGGTCGAATGTAAAGTAAAAATAATGGGGTATGATGTAGTAATGCTTTAAAAAATGTTTTAAAAAATTAAAACGTTATCCAGTACTTCATTTCTCGCAGATAGCAAATTATAATATTCTAATTTTTAGTAAAGCGCTATAAATATTTTACTTAAAAAAGTAAATACCTATGCATAATCATTTCAATATTACAATATTAAAATTCTATAAATATATTCAATTATTCTAAGAAGTTCATTAAATTGAAAAAAATTTTTTATTGCCTAAAGTATGAATTATTGTAATATAATACTTTATATAGACTATAAAAAGAAATGCGTTAATTTAATAACTCAATATAAAATTTTCAAATACATAGCATTTAATTAAAGATATTCAATCATATACATCATATTTTAGAATATTTTACATATAATAACATTAAAATTAAACAAAAATATATAAATATCATAAAATAATTAATTTTCTGTCATTAAAATATATTTAATTTATTAATTAAAGAAAAGTTTTAAAAATTTTTTATGGCAAATCTATTTTTATAGCCTTTGCTATATATTTTCAATACTTTAATTAAACTTTACATTCATATAATTTTACAATTCCTGTTTGAAAACCAGAATTTTGAGTATGAGTTACTCCATAATTACAAGTTTCTCTTTAAACAGCGAAAAAAATGATTATTCCGAGTACGTATATAAATCAACATACCTTTAAATATATATATTCCCGTAATAATTAGTGAGATGAAGGAAAGGAGTAAGAGCTGATTTACCTTAGAAAGTGAAAAAGCCACGTTGGAAAATTCGGTAAGGTCGTCCTTTAACAAAATCGTTTAATCACGATTTTACTCGTTGTTTTCATTTTGTGAAAGATATTTTAAATTAAAATCGTCTTTATAAACTTATGACTAATTCCGTAACTTATAACTTACTCGATTAGTCATAACTTTATAAAACTTAGTTCGATAAAACAAATAAGAATTTCATTTCTTTATTCTTTTATAATGCTCATAATATATTTTTTTAATAAATTATATAAAATAGTGTTTGTACTTTATATAATTTCTACAAAGTTATAGTTTTTTATATGGTTTAATAATTATTAAAAACAATACTAATGTATTTCTATAAAAATACAAACAATTATATGTACAAAATTAACATTGTTAAAAACGAATATTTTACGCTTTCATATTCTTTATTAATTATTTATACAAGTAGATAATAATAATATTTATATTTTATATACGTCTACAAAGTCATTTTCGCAGTAATTTATATATAAAATGTATTTTGTGTTTTTATATCATTTTTATTAATAATTTATAAATATAAAGCAATTTCTACGTTTTGTATACAAAAGTATACAAAGTATAGAAATTGCTTTATATTTATAGTGTACGCAGTCACTTAGATAAAAAATGAAAATTTTATAAAGTAACAATGCTAAAAATGAAATATTTTAGCTTACTTTATTTATTTTATTAAAGATACTTTTTTATCATTTTCAACAGAATTAATCTTCTAAAATTCCGTCGATAGAAAATGCTGATATTAACGTAAAACGGATTTGTTATTTTATTAAAAAAATAATTTTTTGTTATTTTTATGTTTGAAAATACAATTTTATGTGTCAATGAATGCCATTCATTGGCTGGAAGCCAGCCATTTTGACCTCGAATCATCTTTAATCTTTTTTGTTGTATTCGATGTAAAAATTTGGAGGACAATATTTGAATATTTCCTTGTTTTTGACATTATTGTATTTATATTTAGACATTTGCTAAGAATTCAAATTGATAAATTACGTCCATCTTCGTCTTTAAAAATTTGGCAATTTTTTAAAACTTTTAAATCAATTTAAATATTGAAAATTTATAGAATAACTCTGGTATTTTTACCAATTGTAGGCGAAAATTTATGAAGATAAAATGAATAATTTTTATTTTATTACTTTAAGTAAGTAATATTTAAATGTTTACATTAAAAACAAGAACATTTTAAAAGCGAATATTTCCAATATAAAATTTGCAAATATGATTAAAAAATTTGGACAGAAGTTTTCATTTTCGAAAATATTTGAACGTTTCTTGTCACTCGGGCTTGTTCGTTATCATTTAAGCTTGTAGCATGCTTGTACCTTATAATGTGAGCTGGAAGCACCCGTGTGCCGTACGAAATGAAGTTGAAGCACGCGTGTTCCTTACAACACGAGGTTGAAGCAAAAGCGCTCGCAAGATTTTGTCTCGAGGGATGAAAAATATACGATTTTGATCAACTACCCAATCCAATTAATTTACCAAAGTCACGTTCCTTAAACACATTTCTTTCAATTTATAATATCTTCATCGGTCTTTACGACTGCGAACAATAAACACGTATATAAAAACCAAAAAACAAAAAAAAAAAAAAAAATGTAGCTACTTTAAAGACAGTCTTTCAAATGGTTCAGATTTCGAAAGAAATAGAGGGAACGTGTAGTCGCGTGAAGCCTGTTCAGTGAAGCAATTATAAAAATAATTATTTTTACAAAATACTTTTTCTTTATAAAATCTCATTTTTTGAAGCAAAGATGAAAAGAAAAATAAATATCAAATCTCAGGACGGGCAACTGCTCCATCTGGTTCTCTGTACTGTATAGTACTGTACAGTACATGCCCTTGACTCGAAGCACGCCTGTTGCTTCGAGTCGAGTCGTTCCTTATATGAGCTTGGAGCGTGTTTATCACTATACAATATAAACTGAGAGCATGTTTGTTGCTTTACAATGTGAGCTTGAAGCGTATTTTTTGCCATACAATGTGTTTGAAAAGATGAGACGAGGTCGCGTTAATTCAGAACCTGTCCGTGTTGGAAGAAGTGTCTTTATTTTATAAAAGCCGAATACAAAATACTATTTCCTGCAAAAAAGTTATTTTCATTCGATTATATTAAGTATTAAATTTTTATATATTTTTCATTTAAAAGTCCTAAAAGTGATTTTAGTAAACAGCAAAATACGGTCTTGTAGTATAAAGTATAAATTTCTTTAGAAAAAATAATTAAACTTAAATAGTTTAACTTGTAGATAACTATTTTGAGTGTAATTAGGGCCGGATTTACATAAGGACATTTGGGGCCTGTGCCCAGGGCCCCCACAAAACTAAAAAAAATTATGTTTAAACATAATTTTTTTTCTATTACCGCGACAGCCTAGTGTGGCCTAATCACGAGGGCCACGGGCAGAGAAAACCAAACCCGGGAAAAAATTTTACATAGGTATTTTTCAATTAAATTAAAATAATTAGTTTTACACAATAAAATATATGTATGTTTACAATAACCGTATTTTTAAATGAAATTCACAACTTCCTAGTTGAAATCTAATTGAAAGTACAGTATTTTGTGTAAATTTTCTAAATCGTCAAATTTGCCTACTCTTAAAGGGGGCTCCACGGTATTTGTGCCCAGGGCCCCCTGATTGTTAAATCTGGCACTGAGTGTAATAATGCATTAAACGTAATTATAATAAATGAATATTTAATATATTGATCAAAGTATGAAAGGCAATGATTAGGGAAACTGAGAGACTTTATATATTAATTATCATTTGTATTTACGTATTACAAATGGTCATATTTTTATCGTGAGTTAATAATAATAATAAACTGTTTAATCGTAATTAAATACGTTCTGTTAGAAAGTAATATTCGGCACACGAAAAGAGTTAATTAACTTTATAAATTATAATGTCACTTAGTCGGAGTTATGAATTTTTATCAGTCATCGAGTGGGTGGACACATCGAACGGCTTTATTATAATGGGTACATTGTACCAATATATGCTTTATATATTAAAAAGATTTAGAATTAAAACACATTGCATATAGACGTATATATCGTCATTTTCATGTAAATAATTTAATATATTTTCATAAATATGACAATAATTAAACGACGATTCTTTGCGCACTTTGAAACAAGGAACGGGATTCTGTACTGCAACACAAAATATATTATAATTTTGTAAAAATACCGCTTTGTGCGTAAAATTTTTCGTAAATACTTCATTTATAACCTATTACGTAGTATTTTATACAGTAAAATGTGTCGAATAGACCGGGCTTTTACCATCGCTCGCTTTACCACACCCCGTTTTACCAGTGGCATAAATTTATTATTATAAACCGTATAAAATTTATAACTTACATTATTTCATTCCTATGACACTAGACAACACGTCGTTTTCACAATGATTGCGGTTAAAGATTTAAAATTGAGTGAAACTGCAAATTATATTTCATTGCACCGAGAGATATCACGAAATGCGATTTGTGCTTACGATATTTCAATGCAATTCGAAATTATTTCACAAAAATTAATAGAAAATGAAACACTAATAGAGAAGGCCTATATCATTTTTATTTTAATGTTTGCGTTAAATAAGTTTTCACATTTTTGTGTTCATTTACTACATCCGTAACTTTATAATGTAAACCGCGTACGTACAGTACTGCGGTAAGGCGCAAACCATAGCTTACGTAAGGTATAAATAAATATTATATGTTAACATTTAGTCTCGTTACACGACTTAATAATCACATGAATATGTGGTTATTAAAGAATACACAGGGCCGGATTTGCATATAAACTAAATAAGCTGCATCTTAGGGCCTGTTATATGTTGTAGATTAGGGCCAAGTCTACGTCCAGCCACGAGTATATATGTATCCGAATGTTCATTTGTGGATGAAAATGAAAAAGAAATAACTGAAAAATTAAATTATCCGAATTGTTTGCGTAACAAAAACTTATTTTAAACTGCTAGCAAAACAATTTTTGTAATTTAATTTGCAGAAGAGAAATAAAAGAAAACGCATAGCTTTATGTCTCAGTGAGCAATATCGATATAAAAATATCTAATTACATTTATATCTTTTCTTTCGCCGTCTATAATTAAAGGGAATGAGGAAAAAAGTTTAATTAATTAAGTTGCTACCTTATATTTGTTGTTATGATAAAAATTAAAATTTAATATGCGGTCACGTGACACGAATAAGAAACGCATTATGTAACTAAATTACTTAATGATATTAAATAATACACTCTTTAAAAAGGATTTATAGTATAAATTTTATAATTTTCGAACCAATAATGTCGGAGTAAAAATTTAGCGACGTTAGATTGTCTGTTGGTATCCCGCTGGCACCCCCTTTTGTCGAAGGTATATAATGTTAGAATGATTGATACCGCTCGAATCCAATAATAATTTTTCAATCGGAAGGAACGTAAAAACTTCTTAGCCAAATTTAATTAGCAGAATGCGAGTTTGATGAGAGATGACAGGACTATAATTACCAATCCCCATCAGTAAGGACTTTGACCCAACCTTTTTACACTTTCTTCGAAATACTTCCGCAACAACAACAACCAAAGGATCCTAATGTGTAAAAAGAATAGCTTTTATACTACTTTTGCTTTCTTTTATTTCAATTACCTTTTTATTTTATAGCTTTTTTTTCATAAAATTCATTCAAAACTCGCCATACTATACACAATGTAATATTTTCGTGCGGAGTTATAATAAGGTATAAAGTGAGTTACTACGAAAATATATGCAACATCAAATGTAAGATAAAAAATGAAAAGTGCAAAACGGGGAGTATTAGATGCGATACGAAAATGTGATGCGAAATAAGTGAAAAACGAAGAATAAAAATAAGAAGTGGAAAAACGAAGGGTGTAAATTAAGAGAAAATGCGATAATTCAAAGTGCAAAAATGAAAAGTGTGAAACGTGGTACAAAAATAGCCTGTAAAAACTGAGGAATACACCAGTTTGAGTATGGAGTCTACGAGTAGTGTTTAAAAGTATGAAATATGATAAATATGAAAAGTACAAAATGCGATATAAAATATAAAATGCAAAATATGATATAAAAATAGAGCTTATAAAATGTAATATAATACAAAGTATATTACATTTTATACTCGCTGTATGATATAATATAAAAGAGGAAAGTACTGTATATAAAAACATAAAATAGGGGCACCGTAGTTCTTTTATTTTTTATAACCCGTTTTTTACAAATTGCCATAAAGGATGGGTCGAAAGAAACGATTACTTTCAATAATAAAGTGTGCAGTTATTGACCGAACTTCCTATTATACCTCAGAACGGAAGTAAATGATTTAAATTGTTCGATAAACGTATTTTGATACGTGATATTTCGTTCTTTAAGTCTTTAAATTTTGCATTGTATTTTTCAAATTAATCAAAACCTATCTGAACAGAATAATAAAATTATCGAAATATTTTAAAAAATTATAAAAATCTAAGAGGAAACTCAAGAACAATGTGTAGAAATAACAAAGAAATATTAACGCGAGCACAACTCGATGTAAGAATTTTATATGTTGGTAAAAGTTGAAGCTCGAAATCAATATTTAAATTAGTGCTGCTAAATTCTTTAATTATTTCCTGATTACATTTTTATTTATTTAAAATAATTACTTAATATTACGCTTAATTTATAAACCAAACAATAGTATCGAGTATTGCATTAAAGTTTTATTTTGATAATATTTAATGCAACATATTATATAGGCCTATATTAGAAAACAATAAATTATACATATATGACACACACAAAACATAATGTAATAAATTTTACCAAACTATTAAATTTTTTGATAAAAAATATAAATTGATATATGAGATGTAAAATGGGAGAATGTGAAATGCTGTGTAAACGTGGGAGTATAAAATGCATTATAAAAATGGAATGCGGTGTAAAAAATGGAAATACAAAATACGACAACAGAGGAAGTAAAAGTATAGTAAAGAAAGGACAAGTATAAAATGTGATATAAAAATAAGGGATAAAAGTATAGTACATTACATTGTGTACTCCTATTTCCTATAAAAGTGGGGAGTAAAAGTGTACAATAAGAAACAGTGATCTAAAAATGAGACTACGAAACGTAAATACACTCGGGGAATAATAAACAAAACACAAAAATTAGGGAGCATAAAAACGTACGAGTGAGGGGAAATTACGTTAAAACTGGGGGCATAAAATATAATTTATATTTTACTATACAATTTTCGTGTTAAACTCTAAAAAAGTTAAGCTATTTTTATAGTAAAACGTTACTTTAAAAAAGAAAAACCGTTGGCTAGAAAGGTTGACAATCTTCGCATCATCTTCATTTTTAAGCTTTTTTTAAGTGGTGTTAACGTCCATAGAATAAAAGAAAGTTCTGTTTTAATCCAACCGTCTTATCTTACTCACCTTGACCTTTCATTTTCTTATTCCCGTCACATTATAACACGTCGGACCTGCGGATCCGTACGAGTAAAAGAAAACATCGAGTCATCGCAATTGCTCAAATATTATTTGACAAATGTTTTAAAACTCCAAGGTTTTTTCTATTTTGAAATGAAAAAATGACACAAAGTTGCCTTTTTTATTACGTTAGGATGTTTATTGTAACGATGCTTTCTCTTCGACGCTATTTATTTCATCAAAGGAATATAAATTCACGAATTTGTAATCAGCGGGATTGACAAGCAAAATAAAATAAGCTGGATAAAGTACAAACTGGTTTACCCGAGGCAAAGGTATCCTTATTAAGTGACCTTTCGCTTTGTTCTGAACAAACAACACGATGATTACGTGTTACAATACTTCTCGTATATGCGAATTTTTGCTACGAGTGTAACCCACCCACGTAACTCTTTAAAATTTTTATACAAAAATTACAGTTTTTCCGAAAAGTCTCTTTAAAAACATATTTAAATTATTTTTGGAATTATTAATTCTAAAGCCTTACATTCCACCCGACGATGCCGAGGAGATAAACATTTTCTTCACGATCCCGGTCGAGTATAATCTTAATGACATCTGTAAAAAATAAAATTATATATTTAAAGTTATTTACTTATCAAATGAGACATTAAAACACATAAAGATTGATGCTATTATTTTTTAAATTAATATTAAAATCTATATTTAGAGTAAAATGGCTTCTAAAACTATAAATAGTCTGTACAAAACGGGTTGTAAAGATATATTTTTTCATTCTTCGCCGTGTGGGCCCTTTTTAAGGACTAGCTCGGGTTTGTCCGGGCCCGCAATGAGGCCCGACGTATCCGAAACTGGCTGTAATGTTTCTCGAATCTATTTGAAAGTAAAAAATATCACGCTAATTATACTTTTATTCATTTATAGAATGATTAATAATTATAAGGGAAAGTAATTGAAGAGTCTGTACATTGGAATGATTTATCTATCGAGGAAGAATTTTTTCCTCTTTTATTCTAGATATGCGATAACATGATATATTGACATAGATTATGGTCAGAATTTGGTCGAATAAAAAATATTAAAGACCCTGTATGTAATTTTGCAAGATTAAAAGTCGACACGAACTTTGTTTATTCTTTTTTATGAGATTGTGACGGAGCATCATAATCTGTTATTAATGTCAAATTACCTTTAATGTATAACGTTGTTGCTCGTTTCAAAAAATTGCTTTTTTTAAATAAAAAATCTCGTATAATTTTACCGTTATTTTCTACTTTTAAATGCGTATTTAATAGTTCTTCGGGCACTTTTCAACGCATTTTTATTATTATTTTGTCTTTTTAAAGCGTATTTTAAATGCATTTTAACCGTAATTTTTGCATTTTTACCATTATTTTGTATTTTTAAATGAATTTTTACTGTAATTTTTTATTTTAAATGTATTTTACCGTTATTTTTCACTTTAAAAGTAATATATATTTACTTAAAAAACTCGATATCTACGAAAGGTCGATTCATTTCAATCCTTGGCGTATGCAAATTAGTGGGCATGAAATGAAAACGTTTTCGAATGCATGCAAATTAATGCAAAATAATTGAATTTCGTCGCCAATAATTACTTTTAGTTACTGTAAAACGTAAAAAAAATTAAATTATTAATTAATTTAACAAGTATTAAATTACTTTATAAAAAACTGCAACAAATTTGCAATAATTTATAATATATTTATATATGTTAATTTTATATATCATTTATTGTATTTAATATATTAATATATGATCTTTATATTACCGCCATATAAATTATATAAGGATATGAAATAATTTAAACTCCATTCTAGACTATAGTTTATGGTCCATTGTATATGGTAATAAAATGTATACTAACACAGAGGGAATAGACCCTAATACCGGGGTTTACTCTCTATAAGCTATAAATTATGAATAGGGCTACAGACTCTGGATAGGATTTAGGTCCTATCGGCCGCTTTAAATTAACAAAACTCGCACCCGGACTTTGTCAACTACCTGAATTAATATGCCCAAGTCCGGGGTGGATTTAGGGGTGCTCGGGAGCAGCTTCACCTCCTCTGAGGGTTTTTTTCCGAGTAAAGCGGGAAAATCTTTTAAGGCCTATTCTTTCCCTTCTGCATCCCCTTGTAAAGATTTCTGGATCCGCTATTGCCCGAGTCTTCTAGAAATTAATCGATGTCAAATACTACAACAATTATTCAACGTGGAAAGGCTCCAGTAGCCTTAAATTAATAGGATCTGAATTCTATTAGTTAAGACAGTGACTTATCTTATTAAATTTAACAGTGTATACGATAGAACTTATTATGACAATCATGCAATTCGTCTACAATAAGCTATGCGAAATTGTGCACATAGCTTACACTAATAGTTAATTGTGCATATTTTGTATGTAAAATTGCTGATTTCGATCACAATATAAAAATTATACACGACACAAGAACGAAAGCGCAAGATTAAATGAGTAATTTGATTACGTATAGGAGTAAAATGAAATTAAATTCGAAATTGTCGTGTAAAATGAAAGAAAAACGACAAATGTGGAATTATTTCAAATGGGAGAAAATACAATACAAAGAAATGGTTCGTTTGCGTTCAGACAATTAAGTATTTCGATTTTGTCTTCTCTTTTGAATACTAATTTGATCCTTTATACTATACGATATACCTGCCGTCCTTTATACGATACTATACCTGTCGTAAGAAAAGATTTTGTATTATGCAAGGGCCATTAAAATACAAATTTCACGCTTATTTTTCTCATTCTAATTAGGCCAAACCCTGCAATCACGGGACAAAAATAGATTAATTACATAGCAAATTAAACAAGATTCTTGCATATTGCATAACGAAGACCACACAAGAATCTCGGCAATTCGATCAGAAAAGTATATAAAGTTTTCTTGGCTTTCTGAATACATTTTTTACAATTATAAACATCCCTAAACAATGATAAAATATATCATTAAAGTTTTAAAAACTTATTATTAATAATAATAAAGAAAAAGAAAACAAACCACAACTCTGACTGCATCGTGAAATCCATCCATCACTGTCACGTGACGTTTAATAATAGATTTTCTGACAAGATCGAGCCTCTAAGCGGAATGTAAGCACCCATAAAAGACGAAAATTATATTATTTTTTCCCTTCCACTCTCTTTCTCTTCTGCACAAACCTCTACATTAATAGAATTAAAAGCATTTTCTGCAGGAAAGAAACCGACTCCAATTTAAATCTTATTTTTTTAAAATATCATTTGTCATATCAGAGACGTGTTTATGACTTCATTAACTTCGTTTTGAGTCGCGTAACTGGTTTTCTTTTCGAAAGTCTGAAATTGAATGACAATCGTGTCTGTTAAATTAACTAATTTCTTCTTGTCTAATTTTCTGTCTCGCTGCTCAGACTAATGTAACTGCACATACGAATGCACCAGCAATAACAATACTGTGTGTACACTGTACTACGCAAACAATACTTCCACCGTGTGGCTAATATTGTCAATAATCCATACGTTGCACTTAAAGATACTATAATATACATTTATACGAATGAACAGCGCTAATATAAAAGACATTTTACAATTAAAATTCCTCGGTTGTTGTTGAAGGAATTCGGTGTCTAATAGGAAAGGAAGAGACATCCGAATTGGCACCGAAGAAGCGCCCTAAAAACTTGTTTAACAGGACGATAGTTTGCCGGATGGCATGATGTATGGAAAGTAATAAGACTGAATCTAAAATTTAGGTGCTGAAGCAGCGATCTATCAAATGGTGTTACGTGCCCCCGAGCATCCGGATCTTATTGGGATGTAGAAAAACGCCAGGAGATCGTCGAGTGCCGCACCTTCCTTACCAAGTTACAAAAGACTAATTGTAGACCGTGTTTCCAAACTAATTTTTCCCTAGCTGCGAAGGGTCGTTGGTTTAATGTATAAATTCACCTTTTCAAAAATTACAGGAAGTTTAGATAAATTGAGAATGTAAAGAGAGAACGTGATGTCGGCGATTGCATAGAGATTGTACAATTAATCTACAGATGAGATTAATTAAATGAACATCTTACGGCATTGCTATGGTACCGATTGGTTTGATTAAGCTAATTTTCGAGGTAACAAATCGCTCGAATGGACGGAAGTGAAGAACATTAGAGAAAACGTAAATAAAAGACTGGATGGGAGTTTAGGGGTGAGTGACCGCACCTATAATTACTGCAAGTAAGTCACGTTAGACGACACCCAGCGAGAAAACCAGCTCGGACCGACTTGCCCGAGGGTTGAGTGAGAGTTGATCCCACGGTCGCCTCCTGGAGAAGGTCAGACCAGAGATAAACAACATCACTTGGCTACGCATCGTTTCATTCGACAGAGAAATACACTTTCTAGTTGGTTAGTAGGAGAAAGTAAATTGCTTTTTTCGGGCTTTTATCGATTGGCGGCAGCCCGAAAGTTTTCGTCAAATAATGCAAAATGCCATAGAGACTGTTTAAAGCAACGGATAAACAATAAGCTACGTGCGAAAACCAAGAAGTAAACTGCACAACTTAAATTAAAGCCCTTTGCAATATCCTATAGGGCACTAATAGGTTCAGCTACCTCATCACTAAGAATACGAAAAGGATCGGGCGAACAGTGACTCACTATATACTTATTTACAACCGCTTCGAATATATAATCTTCTTCTTTTTTTATTGCTTATTTAAAGAAAAAGAGCCTGGAGCCTTGGGCGGGTACGAGCAGAGTCCTTGCCTCTGGCCAGGCCATTTACATTGGCGTCACTCCACTAGGAACTTACACTTTCATTAGCAGTCGGCTATAAAAATCGGAGCGTATAGATGCATCCAAAATTCGAAAAAAGTTTAAGATTCTCGTAGAAAATGGCACATCGATATGGTTCGTTTCGCGGTTATATTAATGCGAGTAATGAAAATGCGATGCCAACATTTAATAACAACTAATTATAGAGCAGTAAACCGGTGAATGATCTTCCGAGAAGGTTTTATATCCTCTTTCAGTTTGACGTGCAGGGAACTTGCTCTAGCGAAGATTCTCCTACCCATCATCGTTGACTTATGTCAAGAGGGTCTAAATCAAATTGCCGTTCGTATGCATATTGAAATTTTCCATTGTAGCAATTAATAAATGGATCCTCCATCTAAAATTTAAAAAAAGAAGAAACAAAGAATGTTCCCACAGTAACTAGTGCATATAAATCACAGAAACTTCTATAAAATTCAGGAATAGTCACGCAATTTCAACAGTAAGATCACACTCCTCCTAAATAAGGTGGATGTAATTTATCTCCAATCTCAAAGAAAGGAAAGTAGAAGCCAAAAAAGTGGTTCTGTCTTTGAAGCCACTTGTCTCGCTTCAATTAAAGTGAAAATGAAGGCAAAGAAATTTAAAAAAGATTCTATTAAAACCTTCTAGCACACGTCATGTCTCATTGATGACTCCTACTTCCTTGTAAGGTTAGAATTAATGTGAATTTTCTCACCATCTCATTTAGCTCAGAGGGGAGCTCAACGAGGATGCGACACGTTACACAAAGCGCATCTCGATGGCGTGTTCGTCTTCATTACGTTCTCGAAAAATAATATTTTATTATCATTTGAATTTTTCATTCCACGTGACCTTGTAAAATGTTTAAAAAAGTATTTTTGCCTGTTGCGTGCCACTTCAATAGGCGAAATTCACGAGTCCTTTCCCGATAAACAACGGGCAACGCCTTACTCTTTATGACTAAAATAGAATTTAATAGAATTTTGGCACATAAAAATTCTATTTTTCATCTTTTAAACTCGATGATAAGCTCGATTTCGAATTAAATATTTTATAAAATTTTAAATGACCATTACGCGACGGCGACGAAAACGTAAAAATGTAAAAAATAAAAATACAGTAAATTTATAAACGTTGCTAACAAACCATTAAAAGCCATATCTAAAGAAGACGTCGCTAGTAATTAACCTTTGACCTTTTAATACGAAAGGAGGAAAGAGTCTTTTAATTTAAAAAAGTTCTTCCTGATAAACTATTCAAATTTCCAAGCGGTGTTATTCAAACAGAAATGTGAATACGACTTTTTTCTCAGTTTAAATCGGAGAAAATTATCCAAAAAAACTTTCTAAAAAATTTTAATTAATGGTCGAAGCGTTACAAACAATTACTCCGTAATTGATATTGTGAAGTTACTTAAGAATTGCAGTTGGAGCGGAGGTACTTGGCACTCGGGCTGCAAAAGTAAACATTTTAAACCAAAATTTGGTCGTTCTTCAAAGATTTTCTAATTATACGCGTATAAAAGCCTATAAAAATCACAAATTTCGTTATAAGTTTATTACAATTGTCAGCAAAAATTTTGATTTGTAGTAAAGATCTCGAGCAACGAGTTATATATTTATAAAATGTAAAATTTGTATAATTTTAAATAATTCATATAAGTTTTCGTTACATTTTAAACTCGGAAATGAATGTATTTACCTTCTAAAAATCATCATAGGAAGTTATGTGATAGACAATGGAGAAATGTGGCACCCATCACATCAAAGATGCGAATACATTTTTCACGGCTTTACACGATCTTAAATGGACGATTATAAATGGATTCGCTGCTGAACGTGTCGACTGCAAGAAAAATATTAGTCTGAATAAAGCATTTTTCTTTTTATCTTTAATTGAGTGTCAGACGTTCAAAAAGGTATACATCACGACTATTTTAGACGAAGCGATTAAAGTTTCCTGTTTTCTGTCATCGAAGTTTTGATCACGACGGGTGAAAAAGGACAAACAAGGACGACATTGACGTGACTAGCTGCAAATGCGGTCAAATTAACTCATATTCTGACACGTACTTCATAATCGAACACTCGAAAAGGGGTCCCAAAAGGGGCTCCTTTAAATGGCAGAAAGTTATTCGAGTCTTTTTTTAAAGAAAATGATCAAATTTTAGTGTTTGAAATTTATTTTCGTGACATTCTACCCCTACTCGTGATCAGAAAAACCCATCTTTGGTAGGGGATTATCTGGAAGTTATAGTTATAAAACAATTTGAAGAAATTCCCCAAATTTTGTGAGATGTACGAAATTTTGCTTGATGACGTTACATCCTGTGCCCTATGCTCTCGTGTTAGTGATTTTCCTTAAAGGCGGTAACAATCACGACTACCCTTCGTCCTTATTGCTAACTTACTTTTTTGGCTTTGATAGTCAAAATCCATTTAAAATGTCGAGATATTTCGTGGAACGTTTTGTTTGCTATCAATTGCTTCTAACAATAAGAAGGTCGCGGATTGTCGCAATCCCGCGTCGAAAATTCGTAATTGAGGACAGTTTGATGCTACCTTATAGAATCGATTTGTAAGAAAAAAATCCCAAATGAACCTACTTTCTTATCAAACAACTCTACGGGGCGAATTGGCATTAAACACCTCCGTCGAAGCCGTAAAGAATTTAAGTATTGCGAATTGTTACGACAGTGCCAACACTGTATAAAGATACATCCGTTATACGTAGCCGAACGTATCTCGTTTCTTTATTATTTATACACGATTTACATTATTTGTGTCTAAAGTTTTCTACTTTTGACCCGAAATACGTATAACTATTTACGAAACCAAAGTTTACGGCAAGGTATACGTAATAAAACTCCATAGTTTGATTTTAAGCTATTTTACAAACAAAACGTTTGAAAATTATAATGCAAAATTTAAAAAATTGTCAAAAATTCGTCATTCGATCCGGGTTCGTGACCCACGTGGGAGATGCAATTCGCTTTTCAGACTTTGCAATAAGGTATGTGCTCAACCGAAAAATATGGATAAATGTAAATATGTGTTTGTCCGAGCTACGACCAACATTTCTTTATGTCAGGAGAAAGTTTATCTCATCTTTTTATGCCTAGAGGCATTACCCCGAGGCAAAACGTTACATCACGACAGCCTTGACAGTACGTCATCGCCCGCTTTGGACGGTCAGCGATAATTTTTTCAACAATTTTCTTTATTTTAAAGTCGACGTAAGTGTAAATATGTGTCAAAATAAAATGTCTATTAACGCTGGAATTAATTAATTCAAAAATCGTGACGAAGACGAAACAAAGAAAGAGAAATCCCTGATGCACTTTCGAGGGTTGAGCTTACTTTCCGAGCAACAAAGGAGGAAAATAATAGCTAATTTATCTTTCTGCTGATTGTTTAATGCGTGGGTGATTTCCGAATTCCAAATCTCGATTCTTATTGTTTAATGCCTATTCATGCTTCGCTACCGAAGTGCATGTTCTAAAGATTCATATCATTCTAATTAATTATTTTACATCTATCACGTTCCAAGTATTTTGTAAAATTTGTGTCGTTTTAATGCTATTTTAAATTGTAAATAAAATAAAATTTTTATTTTAAAATAATACCAAAAAGTGATTTTACTCTTTCTCTTCCACAAATGTAGGCAGATTTTCGTCTTGTAAATTGCCTTATTGAATTTTATTAACAAACAAAGACGAAAAAAAGTAATTATTCTTTGTTTTAACGTTTTTAAATTTTGATAAGACAACATTTTTAGGTGAGGTTCGGCAGTTTGTATCGTTGTAAAAAGCAGACTTCTAGATAAACGTTTATTGCCGTTTTAAATGAGAATTCGAGCTTTTATCTACAGAAAATGCACAATTTTAACCACAAAACTGTTATTTTATTTTTATTAAAGGAAATCCCTGTACATAAACGAACTTTTACGAAATTTACAATATTCTTCCGTAATTTCAAATGAATAATTATCGAATTATTCGCGTTGTTCCTTTCTAAATTGTGATCGGAGTACATTAATCGTGCCAAGTGTTCTTTAAGATTTGGTCTGTAATTATTTAAATTAGAAAAATAAAGAAGCAGTTGAAGTACTTAACATAAGTAAATTACTTTTCTGCGCGGGAACAAACGAACTAAACGACACTTGGTGTAATTACAATCGATGTAGAAAGGGAAAATTGAAGTATTTTCGATGTTTTTGATTTAAAAAGACGGCTTGAAATGTGTGTATCGAGTTACCGAGTGTTCGTTACATTCTCTAAGATCGATTTCACGACTTTACCTGTTTGAAAGCGCTTGTTATTCTCTGCCGGCTCCGTCGGTCTGGAAAGTTGGCTTCGTTGCCAGACACGGACGTCTTACACAGTCTACACGAATTGAGGAGCTTTCCACGAATTCTAACGGATGTGACGAGGCTCGGTTCGTCCTAAAATGACGTCATACATCGTGACGTTAATTCACGAACGAGTGATGCAAACAGAACGGAGAGAATTAGCACCTCACCCACATCCGAAAACGGGGGAAAACCTTACTAACTTTATTTCTAGTGTGAAATGACAAAAGGCGATATAGAAAAATCGACTTTGCCAAAGTTACGATGGGGCACGTATCTCATTCTGCAGCGTAACACGATATTATCGCGTGTTGGAATCGTACGACGCATTTGTTACTACGGTACGCGCTAAATAATGGTTACGTTTTTGTAGTTGTACGAAAGCTACGCAGCGCATTTAATGACCCAAAACCGGAAAAACTATGGAAGATTATGTAGATGACGGGATGTGATGGTTCAGTACGAAGTTAGCGACGGCGAGGGTCAGTCGCGAGTCGTAACCAGCAAACTTCTGATCTTACCTTCCCCGGTGGATAGAAGAGCGACAACCAATCACAGTAGAGTATGCCTGGTTTCTTGCCTTCGGCATATTTATCCTCTATTTAAACGTGATAGTCATGTAGTCATCGGACATACAAGCAACAACAGTCCCCAGTTTTGTAGTTTTCGATCATCTAGATTACGTACTGTACAAAGTATAGGTGAGTTACGCATTCTTTTCCGACTTTATCGATACATTTTTCGCGAATCACGTTAACGTTCCTTAAGCCTCTTGCCCAATTTGGACACGTTATAACGTGTTTACTTTCACTTCCTTGTTGGAGAATGTTTCCTAATCCCCAGGCTCCGTCACGCCGATTGTCTAAAGTAACCGAGCACGCTTTAAATTGCCGAGCGTCACGAACAATTTAGAAAGTGAGACTTAAACCCATCGAGGTGTGTATAGGAGCCGAAGGTCGGAGGTCAGCCCTGCCCGACTACATTCCATTAGACGGGTCGCAACGCCACTGAACTCGTATGAACTTTGATCTCCGTTGCGTGAGAGACCTGGAGGAGGAGGAGGAGGTTCGAATCTTCAACGACGTTTGATAAATCGAGGAAGTTTTTCTTCGCTACTTTTACATCTATCTTTAGGATTAATTTTGATACGTGATGGCAATGAAGATGTCTTAATTAGAGTTCGTTCACATCGTACTTCTTAGATACAGATTGAGTATTAAACGTTGATACTTTATGAAAATTTACATATCTGAAGAAAATCTCACAAACAGGTTTGTAAATACCGACAAAGCTCGTTTTTTCATCTTTCTTTAACTTTCTCTTTCGGGTTCGTAACTTAACAACGTCCGAATGTGAATGAACTTTCGAGTTTTTTGGTAACGGGTTTCTCATTTCTGCGAATTTTAAGCACCGTTTTCAGCTCGCCGAATCCAATTATTCCCTTATTTCTCATTCTTAAAATAAAATAATTTAATTAATGAAATTTAGTAAGAATACTCTTTACTCGCCTTTCGTATCATATTTTATTATGCCAAGTCATACGTAAAATATGGAGACTCGGTAACGGTGCTGACAGTCAAAGTCGTTCTTTCTTGTGCAATTAACTCGTTTAACCTCCATTAAAAGGTTTTAAAAAATTTAATATTCAAATTCGCACTTCCCTCTTCCAAAAGTTTCGTGTTTATTAAGGTCAATCTGCGAAAGTGCCGATGATGCAGATTAGGGGTTCCTGTTAAGGGATTCTCCATGGAATTTTCAACCCTTTTTTACTTTCTCTGTTGGGTTATATAAGGAGTCTAATATAGGATTTTGGAAGATTGTATTTACGTTTGAAGATCCAAAACTCGATTGTCATTGAGATCAATTTCATGCAAATTTTGTTAAAGTTGTTTGCAATTTTAATGATCCTCGTGATGTTAAGAGCTTGTAGAAACTAATATACTGTTTGGGATTGTAAATTAGTTTCTATATGCGAAGAATTACGCTAGAATTCTAACGTACAATTTGTATTCAATGTTACTCCTTTGCGCTTACGGTTATATAGAAGCTGGAAATGCAGGATCTGTACAAGTTATGGCTCAAATATTTGTATATCTGTTGAATGTAGTTGTACTTAAGGTATTCGAGGATTAATATAGGTTCTTGGAAGACTGAAAAATTAACATTTGAATTTTCTTTCTCCAAAAATTGTTAGATTCGTCTCTATAGAAATTATTGCGAGACCGATAAAGAGGATCTGCTTCGTTTCAGGTCCAGATTGGTTCGGGAAGGCCACCGCCAAACATGCGGTCGTCGCTGAAACTATGGACACTCGTAATCATCTCGTGGATGTCAACGTTAGTTTTATCAGGTACGTTCCTAACCCATTTAACCAACTTTCTATCACGTCTGCGTTTTATCCAACGAGTCACGATCAGTGAAAGTTAACCCATCGTCAAGGACGCGGCGTTGTCTCGTTGACCCTGTACTTTGACCTTTGACGTAATGTCCCGTCATTTGCCGGTATGTCAGGTTAAAGCTGCAACCTTGACCTACATACCCGCGTCGATTTTTACATCACTGCAATAAAAAAAAACTGGTAAAAATTCTATTTCGAATAACACGGAGACACGTGACGATCTTCTTATTTAAACAATTACGAAAGCAAAAGTGAAGATTAAATGGCCGTTTCGTGATTCATCAGAAACTTTTTCAATTTCGCGACGAAAAATCAGGCTCTGCATACGTGACGTAATCGAGTGTTTATATCTCGTGTCAGTCACGCCGGCTATGTGACGTCAGAGCAGGTGGCGCCGCGATTCCTAAGCCGGGGTCTTGTGGGTGGAGATGATTAAGCCAAGGATCATCTTCGTTTTCGATCCTGCCACGAGTAATGCGAGGGAGAAAATCTTTACAAAATCCTCGAATAATTATACGTCCTGTACAAAATAAGTTGCGTAGTTTTGTAAAATAATTATTTTCTAATCCTAGTTTTACGAGCGGATATCATCATAAAACATAATTTCATATCCTGATTTAATATTCAGTTTGGCATTTATGCTTTTTTTTATTGCATATCTCCATCAGGATGTTGTTTCGATTAATCGTTGCTAAACAAGATTTTAAATTGGATCTGTAATGATTGTTTAAGTAGCGTGTGTCGATCGTATGTTTCGATATACATCCACGAACACGAGAGAATAATCATGAATTGTCCTTGTGGATTAACATCCTGCATGTTACCGACCTTGCGATGTTAGTAAATTGTATTCCACAGGTTTCCTGGATGTTATATATTCGGGTAGTGATATATGGTTTTTACGATCTATCACGAGTCCTTGATTTAGATTAATGTCATTTTTATCTAGGAAGAAAGAAAAACGATAATTGTCGTGTGAATAATTACATAATTTTCTTTTTTCTCTTTTAAATTTAGCTCCGTTCACCAATGAATTTCGTCCCCCTCGAGATAAAGGTAAGTTGATTCGTCACTTGGTGAATTAACTGACCGCTTCATCTGATAACAACACTCGCAATGCGGATTCTGATATATAAGTCATGTGTCCACCCAATAAAGGCCAGCGAATCTTGGCTTTTTAATCTGTGATCCATCTAGAACCAAATTTATTTCATTTTTTGGGAGCCCACAGTCCTGTACAACTCACGAGTTTCTGTACGAAATCCATCTCCTTCTAGATCTTGATTTCTTTTGTGAACCGAGATTAAATTTTAACTCGGACTAAAGATGAAGACCTCAGACTACACCTCAACTGCAATTCTTTTCAACTGCAAACTTTTCAATCTGGATGTTGGTTTCTGCAATACTTGATTCGCATTTTGCATGCCACTCCCTTCGTATAGGAGACCAATTTATTACATAGATTCGATGTAGACTTAAACCATCGTCATTAATATTTCTGTACTTTCGGTTTTATTTTTCTCTATAGTTGGACACGTGATCTTTATATACAGAATGATTGTAATTTTTATGTCGAATGAGTTAACCGGATTTTCAATTATTTTCAGGGTGTTATTATTTAAACGAGCGATTCGAGCATGGTGAGATCATCGATACCAAACAAACATGTTTGAATTGCACTTGCAAAGACACCATGCTAATGTGCTATTTAAGGATATGCCCTTTCATAAAGCCCTTGAACGAAGATTGTATCATAGAAAAAACCGAAGAAGAATGTTGCCCTAAAATTTGGTGCCCCGAAGGTACTTTTGACATGATTGATTGATTGATAAATGGTTAAGACAGTCTGTTTATTTTAATTTTAATTGCAGTGTTCCCACCGGTAACGACAGAATCGCCTCCTGAAGATAAAGGTATATTTCTTTTTATATATTTTTTACCTCTAGATTTTTGTGTTTTCAAATTGATTTTCGTTATAATTCATTATTAAGGATGTTATCTGGATGGAAAATTTTATCGGGATGGTGATCAATTGCCGTCTGATCCAAGAAAGCCGTGTGAAATCTGCTACTGCATTCGAAACAGCACGTCTTGTACTTTACAACAATGCGAACTAAGCGTTACGGGATGCGCTCCAATTTTCATTGGAGGGAGTTGTTGCCCTTCCAAATATAATTGCAGTAAGTACGAATAAAAAAAATAAATTCAAATACAAAATTCAATTATATAATATCTTTAATTATTGCAGCTCACGAAGCTGCAACGACTCTACCTCCAGGAATGACATCAACAGCGAGTGAAGGTAAGGATCTTTAACCTTATCGTAAGGATTTTAATGAACATCTTGTAAATTTTAACTCTTTTTTAAGGCTGCGATGTGGACGGTATATTTTATTACGATGGTGAGAGCGTACCTAACGAAGATCCTTGCAATAAGTGTTATTGCATGAGAGACGAAGTAGTATGTGCCATACAAAACTGTCAACCTCCTAAAGAAAACTGCGTTGCAGTCACTTCAGAAAAGGATAAATGTTGCCCAATTAAATACGAATGTCGTAAGTTTTGTTTTAATTTATCAAAACACAAAATAAAACGGGGAAAAATACAAAACGTGCAAAAATAACTTTAGCCGAAGACGAAACTTCGACTACCAGAGCACCCAAGAAAGAAGATTCTACGGACATTTTTGTACCTACGACTGAATCTACAGGCACAAAAGGCCCATTTTTACCCGGAAAAATACCAGGAGAAGGTATATCTTTATATTTTTGAGTATTATTAACGTTATAACTTTCGAATATAAGCATTATATACGATACATTGCCTTGGCAGGAGCTTGCAGGTTCAACGAAAAATATTATGGAAATGGAGAATACGTTCCTTCGAGGGATCCGTGCTCCGTCAATTGCATATGTAGGAATAGTGTGGTTCAATGTCAGGGAGTTATCTGTAATTCGAGTGTAGAAGAAAAGAACAGTGGCTGCAAAGAAGTATACGGTACAGGAAAATGCTGTCCAGAATACATATGTGGTAAGCGGATAACTAATTAAACTATTTCATGTTTTTTAGACACGACTTTTTAATCTATTTTATCTCAATGATTGAAAAGTCGAATGATGCTAAAACTTATGTCAAACAATAAGGGATATTATAACTTAATATTACATCGTTATCGGAGCCTTAATTAAAGATAATTCTATAAGTAATTGGACACTTTTCAATAGAGTGGAAAAAAAATCTGAAATGAAAAGAATTGATTGTGCAAATGAAAGTAAAAAATGAAATTCGATAGACTTTATAACCTAATAAACCCCGAGGATATAAAATTCACAAAAGGATATTAATTCCTATTAATGCTAAATAATTTGCATTAAGGAATTTATTCGCTTCATTTCAGCCTTGTTAATGTCATAGCGAACGAGCGAGACGAATTCGATAAATACACAATAGAAGCAGATAAAATCGATTACATCACGATCACTTAATTAGATTATATATTAATTATTATATTTAATTTTAATTCATAATCATATATTATTTCTTTAATTAAGCATTAAATCGCGTATTTTAAACTATAGAAGAAACAACGACCGCAACTGCAGCTACCGTAACGACACCCGAAACAACTACCGAAGAAGAGGAGGAGGACGGTAAATTTCTTCGTTTTTTAGAATTATTTTCTCAGTAAATATGTTGAAATTTCTAAATTTTTGCGGTGTTAGGTTGTAGAATCAACGGCGAATTATACGAGGACGGCGATACGGTGGAAACTGGAGATCCTTGCGAATATTGCTATTGCGTAGGGAACGAACTGGTTTGCAAATTAGAAAATTGTAAGTCTCCCGGATCAAATTGCATCCCCGACGAACCTCCCGAAGGAGAATGCTGCCCAGAAACTTACAAGTGTCGTAAGTACTTTATTTGATTATTTAACATATTATTTTCTATCGTATAATCAACTCTACTATAAAGAGTCATTCAATTGTAGTTTGCAAACACTGTAATTTTAGGATAATTTTACGTGCATTCATTATCGAGATGCTTAACATTTATTTTTCTCGATTTCTCCTTAAAAATGGGAATGGGATTCTTTTAATTAAACGCTGCACGAGGAGAGTTTAAAGAAACGTTCCTCATAATTACTTTCTAAACTAATTCCCAACTCTTCCAGTTTAAAAAAATTTGAAATTCTTATTATAAAATTATTTTAAAAGCAATTTTTTCTACGTTTTGTAGTTGATTTTACATATTTTAAATAAATGTTAGTTAACTTTAGTCGTTTCTATAATAATTAATCGGTAGAAATTAGCGTTATCGCATAGGTTCGACATTAATTATTGATGTTACGAGGCAATTTTTATAAGGTCCGTGCAACGAAAAGTGCGTACTCAAAACTTTTAATGGTGATTTTCCTAAACATAAAACGTACGAATACTTATTTACAAACTGCTCGTATTAATTTACCAGTAAAATAGCTGTAAATATTAATTAAATTTTTAAAAATTTGAATAAAACAATTTAAATATTAATAAATACTGTTAAATTACCAATCTCATTATTGATAAAAATTTCGTGGCAGTTTTGTTTCCGGCTGAACTTTCCGAAGTAGCATAAAATGGTACTTACCATATTATGCTCATACAGTAAAAGTATTATATATAGAGAATTCATTAATGAAAGTCGTGAAAGCTCCCGTGAAACATATTACTGTATTTTCTTACCGAATGGATCTTTCCTACCCTAGGACTTATATTTCGAGTGTTCCTTCGAGTAGTTAATTTATAAACCTTCTTAACAATTGTTGCATTTAATTAACAAATAACTTTGACTTCTCAAAAAAGGAAACGGGTTAATGTTAGTTTAAAGGTTTCTTTCGATTGTTGTGGCTGGGTGATAATGTGGGTCAATTACGCGTAGCCGACACCGTTAATCCCTATTGTATTTCTGATTCTCTCTTCGTCGTTTCGCTCGTGCTTACTCCATTTGTATATTTTTGTTTATTTATCGATCCAATAAACAATATAAATAAATTAAAAATGAAATTTTTGGTGTCTAAAGTCTAGTTGACCTAAACTCGGTGTAATTCAAAATAGACGCGATCTTATATGTCAATTAGCCTACTGTCGAAATTTCACCAATGTCAATTATAGATAAACGGCAAATTAGAAATTAATCGGTTCCCGGAAAGCCGTCGTAAATCAAAGGGCAGTTTTCTATAGGTTCAACGTTATAAATTGAAATTACGTTCTTGGAAATGCCTTTAACTTTATACCACTCATACCGCTCTACGATGGGCTGTAAGAACTATAGCATTTATACAGTCACAATAGAAAATTTGCGCAAGTCGTAAAGCAGAGGTCTATTACAATTGAATTCTCTTAAAAGCAAGAAGTAGGTTACGAATAACGAAGCAAATTAATTCTCATTAAACGTCATATTTGTCGACATATATCGTAAATATTTGCATCTGAAAGATTCAGAAAACGTTTAGTCTTTATAAACGTAAGTAACGTACAGAAGCCGAGTTAACTGCTGTTAAAATCTATAAATACTCTTACAAAATAAAGAAAAGAGGCAAACTAAACTGATATCGAGTTATTAAATTTATTGCCGTAAATAAATTGAATAACAGTTCCGAAAACAGAAATTACCACTAGAAATTTTAGAAAAAAAAATATATAAAAGTTAAGTTAAAATATATCGTATCAATTACATTATTTAGAAATACAAATTTTTATTTATAAATTTGTTTTCCCAACGTAGGCATCTTCTTTGATGTATCGACACGAAGGATCTCGATACAGTAAATACTATAGATTTTGTAAGATATATACATCAATAAGAACATAATAATACATTTAACTACGTTCCTGTATGGAATTAATCGGATTATTTTTCTCTTTGGAAATATATAATTAACTAAAAAAATAAAAGTTTTTATATAATTAACGCTACTTTAAAAGTATACTTTATTGTATATTAAACTATTAAAAATTATTATTTCGGTAAGCAGTAAAATTCTAATTTATGAACTTTACTTTTATAAATATCTCGATGTGTCGGTCGAAGGTATTCCAAAGTAATTCTCGATCAATTATTAAATTTATTATAGTTATATTTTATAACGCTTCTTTAAAATACATATATTTTCAAACCTGTCGACAAGGGCTAATGAGGGTAACACGAAAATGGCCATTATTAAAGTCCGACTAGCTACCATCGTTACGCATTGTGAAGCGCGAAGTGAAATTTTATTCGCGCGCATTCGGCTCATTAATAATAAAATGAAGAAGTTAATCACTGTTAAATATAACGTGGCCCAGTCGAGTAACTGCTGTCCAAGAAAAACAAACACTCGATACTCTTGTATTCGAAAGAGTCCGCGTTACTACGGTATTAATACATTTCTACCACCGAAGAGGAACTGTCGACCGATACAGTTTGAAACGCGCGTGGCGTAGTACAGTCCATCTCTTCGATAAGAAAAAAGGACTGTCGAAAAGATCAAAGTAATTTGTATTATATTCATTATTTTAAAGTGACTTTTCTTTTAAAAGTTTTAAAAATCACATATATAAATATATTTTACTCGATCTCCCGAATTACAAAACATTTGGCAAAGTTTCTAAGTAATAAAGTATTTGTATACAACAGTTTTCTTCTTACGGTGACTCGAAAAGCCAACTTTTATTTATTTTTTTAACACGGTACAGAATTGTTTCGTGATTCTTGTTAAAAATATTATCCGAGTAAATAAAACTTATCAACAGATCTAAGTGATAGAGAGAGACGCATTTTCGTATCGCCTTGACTAAACGAATCGTTTCGGTTCGAATTTCTTTCGTATTTTTAGAAATTCGTCACGTTTTTCTAATGTATTTTAGCTTCAGAAATGATTGTAAACTTTGAACCGATTGCAATATTCATTGTTTACAAGTTCACAAGTTTATTTTCGTGCCGATATAGAAAATCCGTGCATTTTTGTATGCCATTTTCTAAATGTTTTAAACTAACGTGTGTTAAATCGATCTCGGATCAAACAACGAGATCATTTATAAATATTTGCGGATTGATTTCATTCTTTTTGTAAAATGCTTCCATTCTCTGGTAATTCGTCGAGTGTTTAGAGAATTAAATAAGATATTTATATTTATATTTATGTGATTATCTAAAAAAATCACGCTTTTTCATTCGGAAAAACACAATCTACAAGATATTTCGGGTAGAAAAACCTTTATTTACAGGATAGATCTTATCGGAATTTTTTCCGATTCTAGTTATTTAAATTTATAATCTATTAATAAAACTTTATATAAGGAAGATTAATTACAATTTATAAAAAGATTTGATTAGTTAACGCTAAGCACTGTCGCATTAAGGCTACATTTTCCGTCAATTATAGCCATTATTAGCGGGTTGACACAAATTTATTAGCTGGCAGTTAGGTGGTTTAGGAGATTTAGGGTGCGCAGGATATAGAATCTCTCTCTGGGGGAATTTTCCCGAGTAAAGTCGGATAGTAAAAAAATTTATGAGGCGTATTATTTCCTTTCTGCCCCCTCTCTAAAGATTTCTGATCCGCTATTGATAGCACGTCTCGACTATGATACTTTTGGGGGTCTAAACCGAGTTCATTCGACGGTGGGTAAAGCAATTAAGCCTCAAATTTTCGTGCTCATCGTGATCCAAGATATATTTGGTCGTCTTTCATTTTCCCACCATTCTATTACTGATTTGGCCGAATTTACAAGAAGAGGTTAAAAATAATCCGTGATAATAGGCTAATTATATAAAAAGAAAAACTTCCTTGGTCATTTTACGCTAAAAATTTGAATTCTGACTGTACAAAGTCATTAAAATATTCTCAGAGTATTGACACAAGCTCTCGAGCACGTATCGAATACTTTCATTACTTACAAATAGGAACTATTAAGCTGTTCATTTCCACATTCCGTAGATAATGAAACAGGTTTGGATTAAAATTAATTAAAAGCCTCGAGTTACGATTACTTCATTAACAACCACGTCTATTCCTGTTTTAACTGTTTTTCTCGAAACCAGAATTGAAAAATAACATTTGTAAAAAAACAGTATTGTTTTCAAGCTCATTCATCTTCCTACATAAAAAATATTTTCGAATGAAAACGTTTAATTGTTCCTATTTTTTACGTCAACAATTTTTGTTCCCGAAACAGAACTGTGAAGTTTTTCACTCTTTTCAAAATAGAACGCCTTTGTTAATTTATGCGACCGAAAACTTCTTTTTCTTCGTATTATTTTTACCTCTTTTTCAAAATAAACGAATGTTTATTGAAACACATTTTTGCGTCCTAATTGGTCCTTAGAAAATAGTCGTAAAGCGAGCCAGTCAGTTTCCAATAAGTTTAAGATAATTAATTCAGATTACGTTCTCGGAAAGTGCAGTTGTTTCGTAGGAAATCACACAGAATACCTTTACCGTTTATATTATTCTGCCATCTCCGATAGCTGCACATTATTATTTTCAGGAGGCAAAAATTGTACGATTCTCATTACGAAGATTTACTAGAGATCAACAAGGACGGAAAAGCGTGCATCTTTTCGTGTTTTTCTTTAGTTTCTCAGTTTCGGTGTCGTGACAACTTTTTATTTTTATAATTATTGCCCTTTTGTGCATTGGGATAAGTTCTATCATAAGACTCAGAATAATATACTTGTATAAGAAATCTCTTTGAAATTCGGTTCACTTTCTGCATCCAAATAGCTAATTAAGAATTGTTAGTACTTTCTTTATCTATTCTTACGATTGACATTCTAATTAATTACGATTTAAAATCCAAAACTAGACGAGATCGTGCTTTTTCAGATTTCTAATATCTAAATAATATAAATAGATACCAGTAAGATGGATCAGTCGTTCTCATTTATGTGATATCAACGATCCATTACAATAGAACATCGAGGCATGACTTTTGGTTTAACGTGATTAGTTTACTCTAATGACTTTCTCTCAGCATTTTCCTGTTTGCCTGTTCTAATGATTACTTATTAACGACTGCGCTTTCAAGAAAATCAGTATCAGTTATTAATTACAATCTCTATAAAGTCGTTTTCTTTTTTTATAAACCTCGTACAATAACTTTTGGACTTTTCATAGTGCGTACAGTCATTTGCCGGTTTTTAGAATCTCCACAAAATCGTTTTCTGTTTTTTAACCTCCTAATGAAGCATCCCGGGGTCATTGTTAGAAGGCATATAGAATAGCTTTGGGCGTAATATTTTTTGTAAATAGATCTAAAGGGACATACGCAAACATTTTTGGTTAAAGGGAGGCATACGTACCCTCGCCTTGTACAGTCATTTTCTGTTTTTTTATAAACTTTAAGCAATCTTTTTATATTTTTTAAACTCCTATATTTAGATGTCATTATTAGGTGGCATGAAGAAGAGGTAGGGACGGATCTGTGGGGAGCGATAGAGACAATCTCCCCTTAGAGTTTTACTGCTAATACGAACTTCATTCATTATTTCTTTCAAATAATATATCGTTATTTTTCAATTTTGTAACATTTTTATATTGTTTAAGTTTATATGCATTATTTTAAGTAATTATTAAAACATATACAGTCAAACCTGTTTTTATGCGGGGGATAGGAATCGCATTAAAAAAGACGCATTAAAAAAATCGCACGAAACTTCACGAATGGCTGTAAAAAATAGTTTTCGCGACACAATTAAAAAATATTTTTTTATGCGGTCAACAGGGACCGCATAAAAAAGTCTCATAGAAAATAACTCAAAACCGTACGAAATAGAATTTATTGACAACAGATGTCAGCACTTGACTGCATCGTCTGGTTTATCGTCTGTTTTACATATTTTTGTCCAGGTGGTGTTTTGTTGACTTAAAAAGTAAATTATTTCATTTTTCGCATATTCGTGCAATAATATTACTATAATAAGTGCATTTATGCTATAATAAGTTTATTTAGCTATAATAAGTCAACGTGAGACATGACGAATCGCACGAGACTAGTCGCCAACTATACCGCACAAATAAAAAATCGCACAAAAAAACCGCATAAATTAAAAATTCGCATTAAAAAAATCGCACAAATAAAAATCGCACATGAAAAGAGCGCATAAAAACAGGTTTGACTGTATATTGTTTATTTCGTTACACGATTTTAAATTTTCCTTCCTGTGATTTACTCCTGTCTTTAGGAATAAGTTTATGCTAAATCTAAAAACATATAGTTTATATATATATATATATACAGGGTGGGCCAGCGAAAACGAAACGGCAGAGTGTTCGTGTTCGTCCAAGCAAAGCGCTCAGACAGGTCGATCTTTTGCTCGAGGGGACATCTTTTGCAATAAAGTTTTTGCGATTCTGAATACAACAGACAACAAAAAATTTTAAAAACTCATTTATTTTGTATTAACTAAACAAACATTTATTTCGAAAAAAATGTTTGTTTAGTTAATATTCAGAATCGCAAAAACTTTATTGCAAAAGATGTCCCCTCGAGCAAAAGATCGACCTGTCCGAGCGCTTTGCTTGGACGAACACGAACACTGCCGTTTCGTTTTCGCTGGCCCACCCTGTATATAAGTTTTAAACAGAGGTATTCTTCGTTCTAGTCGTCCCGATGCACCTCTCTTCTGTATATAATTATTTTGTGTGTTTTTTTTTTCTATAGGTTACTTGCATATTCCCTAAACATCCATTTTCTAACTCAAATCAGTTTGAGATTATATATATATATATATATGTAAAAATTATATACGGTATAAATATAAATTTTTTGTAGCTAGATCTAAACAGATATATAAACACATATTTTTCGTTAAGGGCATGCAAATGTTCTTAAACACGCCTCTATTTTATAAAGTCATACAATGGTCCTATAAAATTTCTACGGGGATTATAAAAAAACATTGCTGTTTTATAATCTCTGTAGTATGTACAATCGTTTCTTGTTTGTAACCAATGATGTACGCTAGTGAGATCATCACAGTATTTCGAAAATAGATTCGTTCAACATTTAAAACAGCATATCCATACAAAGTATTCTTAAGAGGAGGCATTAACATGTTCCGCTTCTTCTTGAATGTACCGGTACCTTTGCATACACCCTATTTTTTAATGAAACTCCTATACAGTCATTATTCACTACATATTCAAAAATCTACATTAGCATTTTCATATTTTATTTCATTTATAAAACAATTTAAATTTTTTGTAACGATCATTTAACTTTAATTGTGTTTTTGTTTAAAAAAAAGCAATTTTATAGATTAAATCGTATTTTAAGAGTTTTCAAGAACAAAGAAAACAAAATTTTACCAATTAAACAATTTTTAACACACTTTTAGTGAATGCTTTATTTTCCAATATACATATGAAATTACTAAATATATTAAAACTATTTTTAATTTCTTTGATAATATCGAGTATTCTAAATAATATTTTATTCTTATATTCGTTACAAAATATTAAATTTCACGAGTATTGTAATATAAAGAAAACTAATACCTGAATATAGTAAATACATTTATAGGTATTAAATATAACAAAATATTTGAAAATAAAAAAGAAACTGACTTTCAATTTTCCTTAAAAACAAAGAAAATGTCAGATTTTCTATACTTAATTTACATAAAAATTGCAAATATAAATTTTGAGCACTACTTAATGAATATTTCTTAAAATAAATTAAATTTATTTAATGTAAATCTATTTATCTTATATATTAAAATTTATCAATTATAATTAAGAAGTTTATATTTTTTATTATTTACAGCAAGCGAAAACGCTACGACTTCATTCACTACTGTTACAGTTACTATTGGACAAGACTTAACAGAGAAGACGGAAACAGAAGTAACAACCAAATCGATTATTACAGAAATAGATCATAAAACTAAGGAAAATACAGAAAAAACTAGCGAACTGAGAACTGAAGTCACAGACTTACATATGACGTCTACCAGAACACAGGAAGGAGAAGAAACAACGCTAGAACCAAGTAAACTCACCAGCATAACAGCACAAACAGAAAAATCAATAGATTCTAGCAAATCAGTAGATATTACTGAAGATCAAACGGAGTCTGATACTCAAGCTACTACAGATAGCATACAAACAATACAATCAACTGACAAAACAATAGCGACATTCATAAAAGAAACAACAGCAATAGATTCGACAACGGAAACCACGGAAAAGGAAGAAACTGCAGAAAAATCAACTATTTCCAGTAAATCAATGGGTGTCACAGAAAGTAAAACGAAACAAGAGACTAGCATTACTTCATCAGAAAGTGAAACAATGACCAAGCCATCCGAAGCTCTCACAACAGAATCAGAAGAGCAAACAACAATCACTCCACGTGAAGGCATTACTAAAGAAGAACCGACAGGAAGATCAACAAAAGTAACTGAAAGTAAACCGGATGCAGATACTGCTGAAAGTGACAAAACAACTGAAGCGTTTGGATCATCCACAACAGAATCGGAAGAGGAAACAACAGTCGCTTCAACTGAGGGTACTACTAAAGAAGAACCGATAGAAAAGACAACAACAGTAACTGGAGATAAAACGGAAGTAGACACAGGTGACACCACAGCTCAAAGTGACAAAACAACTGAAGCATCGGAAGCACCAACTACAAAATCAGAAGAAACAACAGTCACTTCAAGTAAAAGAACTACTGAAGAAGAACAGACAAAAAAGACAACCGAAATAACTAAAAGTAAGACAGAAGAAAAAAGTGAAAAAACTGAACTAACAAGCACACCAACAACAAAATCGGAAGGAGAAACAACAGTTGTTCAAACTGACAGTAGCACTGAAAAACCAACAGAAAGTTTAATGAAAGTAACTGAAGATACATCAGAAGCAGAAAGCGATAAAACAACTGAAACATCGGATATACCGGCTAGAAAATCAGAACAGGAAACAACAGCGGCTCCAACTGAGGGTAAAGAAAAACCGACAGACAGGTCAACAGTAATTACTGAAAATAAAACAGAAGCTGGTGACACCTCAGCTGAAAGTGACAAAACGACTGAAGCATTGGGAGAAACTACTACAAAATTGAGAGAGAAAACAACAGTTGCTCCAAGTGAGGGTACTACTGAACAAGAACCTACAGAAACAACGGAAGGAAAAACAGAAGCAGAAAGTGATAAGACTGAACTATCAGTAGCCCCAACAACGAAAAAATCAGAAGAGGAAACAACAGTCACTCCAAGTAAGGGTACTACTGAAGAAGAGCCAACAGAAGTAACTGAAGGTAAAACAAAAGCAGAAAGTGATAAAACTGAGCCATCAGTAGCCCCTACAACAAAACCGGAAAAGGAAACAACAGTCACTCTAAGTGAGGGTACTACTGAAGAAGAGCCAAAAGAAGTAACTGAAGGTAAAACAGAAGCAGAAAGTGATAAGACTGAGCCATCTGTAGCCACTACAACAAAACCAGAAGAGGAAACAACAGTCGCTCCAAGTGAGGGTACTACTGAAGTAAAGCCAACAGAAGTAACCGAAGGAAAAACTGAACCATCGATGGCACCAACAACGAAATCAAAAGAGGAAACAACAGTCGCTCCAAAAGAGCCAACAGAAGTAACTGAAGATAAAACAGAAGCAGAAAGTGATAAAACTGAACCATCGGTAGCACCAACAACGAAATCAAAAGAGGAAACAACAGTCGCTCCAAAAGAGCCAACAGAAGTAACTGAAGATAAAACAGAAGCAGAAAGTGATAAAACTGAACCATCGGTAGCACCAACAACGAAATCAGAAGAGGAAACAACAGTCGCACTAAGTGAAGGTACTACTGAAGAACCTACGGAAGTAAGTGAAGGTATAACAGAAGCACAAAGTGATAAAACTGAACCATCGGTAGCACAAACAACGAAATCAAAAGAGGAAACAACAGTCGCACTAAGTGAGGGTACTACTGAAGAAGAGCCAAAAGAAGTAACTGAAGGTAAAACAGAAGCAGAAAGTGATAAGACTGAGCCATCTGTAGCCACTACAACAAAACCAGAAGAGGAAACAACAGTCGCTCCAAGTGAGGGTACTACTGAAGTAAAGCCAACAGAAGTAACCGAAGGAAAAACGGAACCATCGATGGCACCAACAACGAAATCAAAAGAGGAAACAACAGTCGCTCCAAAAGAGCCAACAGAAGTAACTGAAGATAAAACAGAAGCAGAAAGTGATAAAACTGAACCATCGGTAGCACAAACAACGAAATCAAAAGAGGAAACAACAGTCGCACTAAGTGAGGGTACTACTGAAGAAGAGCCAACAAAAGTAACTGAAGGTATAACAGAAGCAGAAAGTGATAAAACTGAGCCATCTGTAGCCCCTACAACAAAACCAGAAGAGGAAACAACAGTCACTCCAAGTGAGGGTACTACTGAAGAAGAGCCAACAGAAGTAACCGAAAGGAAAAACTGAACCATCGGTGGCACCAACAACGAAATCAAAAGAGGAAACAACAGTCGCTCCAAAAGAGCCAACAGAAGTAACTGAAGATAAAACAGAAGCAGAAAGTGATAAAACTGAACCATCAGTAGCACCAACAACGAAATCAGAAGAGGAAACAACAGTCGCTCCAAGTGAGGGTACTACTGAAGAACAGCCAAAAGAAGTAACTGAAGGAAAAACAGAACCAGAAAGTGATAAAACTAAACCATCGGTAGCACCAACAACGAAAAAACCAGAAGAAAAAACAACAGTCGCACCAAGTGAGGGTACTAGTAAAGAAGCACCAACAGAAGTAACTGAAGGTAAAACAGAAGCACAAAGTGATAAAACTGAACCATCGGTAGCACCGACAACGAAATCCGAACAGGAAACAACAGTCGCACCAAGTGAGGGTACTACTGAACAAGAACCTACAGAAGTAACTGAAGGAAAAACAGAAATAGAAAGTGGTAAAACTGAGCCATCTGTAGCCCCTACAACAAAACCTGAAAAAGAAACAACAGTCACTCTAAGTGAGGAAACTAGTAAAGAAAGGCCAACAGAAGTAACTGAAAGAAAAACAGAAGCAGAAAGTGATAAAACAGAACTATCAGGAGCCCCAACAACGAAAAAATCAGAAGAGGAAACAACAGTCACTCCAAGTGAGGGTACTACTAAAGAAGAGCCAACAGAAGTAACCAAAGGAAAAACTGAACCATCGGTGGCACCAACAACGAAATCAAAAGAGGAAACAACAGCCGCTCCAAAAGAGCCAACAGAAGTAACTGAAGATAAAACAGAAGCAGAAAGTGATAAAACTGAACCATCGGTAGCACCAACAACGAAATCAGAAGAGGAAACAACAGTCGCACTAAGTGAAGGTACTACTGAAGAACCTACGGAAGTAAGTGAAGGTATAACAGAAGCAGAAAGTGATAAAACTGAGCCATCTGTAGCCCCTACAACAAAACCAGAAGAGGAAACAACAGTCACTCTAAGTGAGGGTACTAGTAAAGAAGGGCCAACAGAAGTAACTGAAAGAAAAACAGAAGCAGAAAGTGATAAAACTGAACCATCGGTAGCACGAACAACGAAAATATCAGAAGAGGAAACAACAGTCGCTCCAAGTGAGGGTACTACTAAAAAAGAGCCAACAGAAGTAACTGGAGGAGAAACAGAAGCAGAAATTGGTAAAACTAAACCATCGGTAGCACCAACAACGAAATCCGAACAGGACACAACAGTCGCTCCAAGTGAGGGTACTACTGAAGAAGAGCCAACAGAAGTAACTGAAGGTAAAACAAAAGCAGAAAGTGATAAGACTGAGCCATCTGTAGCCCCTACAACAAAACCAGAAGAGGAAACAACAGTCGCACCAAGTGAGAATACTACTGAAAAAGAGCCAACAGAAGTAACCGAAGGAAAAACTGAACCATCGGTAGCACCAACAACGAAATCAGAAGAGGAAACAACAGTCGCTCCAAGTGAAGGTACTACAGAAGAAGAGCCAAAAGAAGTAACTGAAGGAAAAACAGAACCAGAAAGTGATAAAACTAAATCATCGGTAGCAACAACAACGAAAAAACCAGAAGAAAAAACAACAGTCGCACCAAGTGAGGGTACTAGTAAAGAAGCACCAGCAGAAGTAACTGAAGGTAAAACAGAAGCACAAAGTGATAAGACTGAGCTATCAGGGGCACCAACAACGAAATCAGAAGAGGAAACAACAGTCGCTCCAAAAGAGCCAACAGAAGTAACTGAAGATAAAACAGAAGCAGAAAGTGATAAAACTGAACCATCAGTAGCACAAACTACGAAATCAAAAGAGGAAACAACAGTCGCACTAAGTGAGGGTACTACTGAAGAAGAGCCAACAGAAGTAACTGAAGGTAAAACAGAAGCAGAAAGTGATAAAACTGAGCCATCTGTAGCCCCTACAACTAAACCAGAAGAGGAAACAACAGTCACTCCAAGTGAGGGTACTACTGAAGAAGAGCCAACAGAAGTAACTGAAGGAAAAAACTGAACCATCGGTGGCACCAACAACGAAATCAAAAGAGGAAACAACAGTCACTCTAAGTGAGGGTACTAGTAAAGAAGGGCCAACAGAAGTAACTGAAAGAAAAACAGAAGCAGAAAGTGATAAAACTGAACCATTGGTAGCACGAACAACGAAAAAATCAGAAAAGGAAACAACAGTCACTCCAAGTGAGGGTACTACTGAAGAAGAGCCAACAAAAGTAACTAAAGATAAAACTGAACCATCGGTGGCACCAACAACGAAATCAAAAGAGGAAACAACAGTCGCTCCAATTGAGGGTACAAGTAAAGAAGGGCCAACAGAAGTAACTGAAGGAAAAACAGAAGCAAAAAGTGATAAGACTGAACTATCAGGAGCACCAACAACGAAATCCGAAGAGGAAACAACAGTCGCTGAAAGTGAGGGTACTACTGAAAAAGAGCCAACAGAAGTAAGTAAAGAAAAAACTGAACCATCGGTGGCACCAACAACGAAAAAACCAGAAGAGGAAACAACAGTTGCTCCAAGTGAAGGTACTACTGAAGAAGAGCCAACAGAAAAAACTAAAGGAAAAACAGACGCAGAAAGTGGTAAAACTGAACCATCGGTAGCACCAACAACGAAATCAGAAGAGGAAAGAACAGTCGCTCCAAGTGAGGGTACTACTGAAAAAGAGCCAACAGAAGTATCTAAAGAAAAAACTAAACCATCGGTGGCACCAACAACGAAAAAACCAGAAGACGAAACAACAGTTGCTCCAAGTGAAGGTACTACTGAAGAAGAGCCAACAGAAGAAACTGAAGGAAAAACAGATGCAGAAAGTGGTAAAACTGAACCATCGGTAGCACCAACAACGAAATCCGAAGAGGAAACAACAGTCGCTCCAAGTGAAGGTACTACTGAAAAAGAGCAAACAGAAGTAACTAAAGAAAAAACTGAACCATCGGTGGCACCAACAACGAAAAAACCAGAAGACGAAACAACAGCTGCTCCAACTGAAGGTACTACTGAAGAAGTGCCAACAGAAGAAACTGAAGGAAAAACAGATGCAGAAAGTGGTAGAACTGAACCATCGGTAGCACCAACAACGAAATCAGAAGAGGAAACAACAGTCGCACCAAGTGAGGGTACTAGTAAAGAAGGGCTAACAGATGTAACTGAAGGAAAAACAGAAGCAGAAAGTGGTAAAACTGAACCATCGGTAGCACCAACAACGAAATCCGAACAGGAAACAACAGTCGCACCAAGTGAGGGTACTAGTAAAGAAGGGCTAACAGATGTAACTGAAGGAAAAACAGAAGCAGAAAGTGGTAAAACTGAACCATCGGTAGCACCAACAACGAAATCCGAAGAGGAAACAACAGTCGTTCTAAGTGAGGGTACTACTGAAAAAGAAGTAACTGAAGGTAAAACAGAAGCAGAAAGTGATGAAACTAAACCATTTGTAGCCCATACAACAAAATTGGAAGAGGAAACAACAGTCGTTCCAAGTGAGGGTACTACTGAAAAAGAAGTAACTGAAGGTAAAACAGAAGCAGAAAGTGGTAAAACTGAATCATCTGTAGCACCAACAACAAAATTGGAAGAGGAAACAACAGTCGCTCCAAGTGAGAGTATTACTGAAGAAGAGCCAACAGAAACAACTGAAGGTAAAACAGAAGCAGAAAGTGATGAAACTAAACCATCCATAGCCCCTACAACAAAATTGAAAGAGGAACAAACAAACGCAGTAAGTGAGAGGACAGAAAGTAGTGAGATGGTATCTACAGATGCAACAGTGAGAACAACCAGTATGTCCGATGTCACTGCAGAAATTAGTCGGAAAATGACAATACCAAGCGATTTAATAAGAGATAAGAAAACAGACTTGATAGAAACAACTGAAAAGATGGATGCCACAATTTTACCTACTGATGAATCTCTTACAACTGATATTCCTTCTCTATCTGGAAGAAAAGCTGATAAACCGGATACTTTTACTGTTCAAACAACTACGGTTGCTTCTAACGAAACAAAATTAGAAGAGTTGACATCTATTGGTACAACGAAAGAATTATCAAGTGCAGTGTCTGAAATCTCAACACCATCATTGACAGAAGCTGAAGAAAGAACAACATTAGAAACCACTAAATCATCCAAACCTACGAAAGAAGAAGAAACAACTCCAAAACCTGAAGAAACTACGATAGCGGAGGAAACCACTAAATCATCCAAACCTACGAAAGAAGAAGAAACAACTCCAAAACCTGAAGAAACTACGATAGCGGAGGAAACCACTAAATCATCCGAACCTACGAAAGAAGAAGAAACAACTCCAAAACCTGAAGAAACTACGATAGCGGAGAAAACCACTAAATCATCCGAACCTACGAAAGAAGAAGAAACAACTCCAAAACCTGAAGAAACTACGATAGCGGAGGAAACCACTAAATCATCCGAACCTACGAAAGAAGAAGAAACAACTCCAAAATCTGAAGAAACTACGATAGCGGAGAAAACCACTAAATCATCTGAACCTACGAAAGAAGAAGAAACAACGCCAAAATCTGAAGAAACTACGATAGCGGAGGAAACCACTAAATCATCTGAACCTACGAAAGAAGAAGAAACAACGCCAAAATCTGAAGAAACTACGATAGCGGAGAAAACCACTAAATCATCTGAACCTACGAAAGAAGAAGAAACAACTCCAAAATCTGAAGAAACTACGATAGCGGAGGAAACCACTAAATCATCCGAACCTACGAAAGAAGAAGAAACAACGCCAAAATCTGAAGAAACTACGATAGCGGAGAAAACCACTAAATCATCTGAACCTACGAAAGAAGAAGAAACAACGCCAAAATCTGAAGAAACTACGATAGCGAAGAAAACCACTAAATCATCTGAACCTACGAAAGAAGAAGAAACAACTCCAAAACCTGAAGAAACTACGATAGCGGAGGAAACCACTAAATCATCCGAACCTACGAAAGAAGAAGAAACAACTCCAAAATCTGAAGAAACTACGATAGCGGAGGAAACCACTAAATCATCCGAACCTACGAAAGAAGAAGAAACAACGCCAAAATCTGAAGAAACTACGATAGCGGAGAAAACCACTAAATCATCTAAACCTACGAAAGAAGAAGAAACAACGCCAAAATCTGAAGAAACTACGATAGCGGAGAAAACCACTAAATCATCTGAACCTACGAAAGAAGAAGAAACAACGCCAAAATCTGAAGAAACTACGATAGCGGAGAAAACCACTAAATCATCTGAACCTACGAAAGAAGAAGAAACAACGCCAAAATCTGAAGAAACTACGATAGCGGAGAAAACCACTAAATCATCCGAACCTACGAAAGAAGAAGAAACAACGCCAAAATCTGAAGAAACTACGATAGCGGAGGAAACCACTAAATCATCCGAACCTACGAAAGAAGAAGAAACAACGCCAAAATCTGAAGAAACTACGATAGCGGAGAAAACCACTAAATCATCTGAACCTACGAAAGAAGAAGAAACAACTCCAAAATCTGAAGAAACTACGATAGCGGAGGAAACCACTAAATCATCCGAACCTACGAAAGAAGAAGAAACAACGCCAAAATCTGAAGAAACTACGATAGCGGAGAAAACCACTAAATCATCTGAACCTACGAAAGAAGAAGAAACAACGCCAAAATCTGAAGAAACTACGATAGCGGAGGAAACCACTAAATCATCCGAACCTACGAAAGAAGAAGAAACAACGCCAAAATCTGAAGAAACTACGATAGCGGAGAAAACCACTAAATCATCCGAACCTACGAAAGAAGAAGAAACAACTCCAAAATCTGAAGAAACTACGATAGCGGAGGAAACCACTAAATCATCCGAACCTACGAAAGAAGAAGAAACAACTCCAAAACCTGAAGAAACTACGATAGCGGAGGAAACCACTAAATCATCCGAACCTACGAAAGAAGAAGAAACAACTCCAAAATCTGAAGAAACTACGATAGCGGAGGAAACCACTAAATCATCCGAACCTACGAAAGAAGAAGAAACAACTCCAAAATCTGAAGAAACTACGATAGCGGAGGAAACCACTAAATCATCCGAACCTACGAAAGAAGAAGAAACAACGCCAAAATCTGAAGAAACTACGATAGCGGAGAAAACCACTAAATCATCCGAACCTACGAAAGAAGAAGAAACAACTCCAAAATCTGAAGAAACTACGATAGCGGAGAAAACCACTAAATCATCTGAACCTACGAAAGAAGAAGAAACAACGCCAAAATCTGAAGAAACTACGATAGCGGAGGAAACCACTAAATCATCTGAACCTACGAAAGAAGAAGAAACAACGCCAAAATCTGAAGAAACTACGATAGCGGAGAAAACCACTAAATCATCTGAACCTACGAAAGAAGAAGAAACAACTCCAAAATCTGAAGAAACTACGATAGCGGAGGAAACCACTAAATCATCCGAACCTACGAAAGAAGAAGAAACAACGCCAAAATCTGAAGAAACTACGATAGCGGAGAAAACCACTAAATCATCTGAACCTACGAAAGAAGAAGAAACAACGCCAAAATCTGAAGAAACTACGATAGCGAAGAAAACCACTAAATCATCTGAACCTACGAAAGAAGAAGAAACAACTCCAAAATCTGAAGAAACTACGATAGCGGAGGAAACCACTAAATCATCCGAACCTACGAAAGAAGAAGAAACAACTCCAAAATCTGAAGAAACTACGATAGCGGAGGAAACCACTAAATCATCCGAACCTACGAAAGAAGAAGAAACAACGCCAAAATCTGAAGAAACTACGATAGCGGAGAAAACCACTAAATCATCTGAACCTACGAAAGAAGAAGAAACAACGCCAAAATCTGAAGAAACTACGATAGCGGAGAAAACCACTAAATCATCTGAACCTACGAAAGAAGAAGAAACAACGCCAAAATCTGAAGAAACTACGATAGCGGAGAAAACCACTAAATCATCCGAACCTACGAAAGAAGAAGAAACAACGCCAAAATCTGAAGAAACTACGATAGCGGAGAAAACCACTAAATCATCCGAACCTACGAAAGAAGAAGAAACAACTCCAAAATCTGAAGAAACTACGATAGCGGAGAAAACCACTAAATCATCTGAACCTACGAAAGAAGAAGAAACAACTCCAAAATCTGAAGAAACTACGATAGCGGAGGAAACCACTAAATCATCCGAACCTACGAAAGAAGAAGAAACAACGCCAAAATCTGAAGAAACTACGATAGCGGAGAAAACCACTAAATCATCTGAACCTACGAAAGAAGAAGAAACAACGCCAAAATCTGAAGAAACTACGATAGCGGAGAAAACCACTAAATCATCCGAACCTACGAAAGAAGAAGAAACAACTCCAAAATCTGAAGAAACTACGATAGCGGAGGAAACCACTAAATCATCCGAACCTACGAAAGAAGAAGAAACAACGCCAAAATCTGAAGAAACTACGATAGCGGAGAAAACCACTAAATCATCTGAACCTACGAAAGAAGAAGAAACAACTCCAAAATCTGAAGAAACTACGATAGCGGAGGAAACCACTAAATCATCCGAACCTACGAAAGAAGAAGAAACAACGCCAAAATCTGAAGAAACTACGATAGCGGAGAAAACCACTAAATCATCTGAACCTACGAAAGAAGAAGAAACAACTCCAAAATCTGAAGAAACTACGATAGCGGAGGAAACCACTAAATCATCCGAACCTACGAAAGAAGAAGAAACAACTCCAAAATCTGAAGAAACTACGATAGCGGAGGAAACCACTAAATCATCCGAACCTACGAAAGAAGAAGAAACAACTCCAAAATCTGAAGAAACTACGATAGCGGAGAAAACCACTAAATCATCCGAACCTACGAAAGAAGAAGAAACAACTCCAAAATCTGAAGAAACTACGATAGCGGAGGAAACCACTAAATCATCCGAACCTACGAAAGAAGAAGAAACAACTCCAAAATCTGAAGAAACTACGATAGCGGAGGAAACCACTAAATCATCTGAACCTACGAAAGAAGAAGAAACAACTCCAAAATCTGAAGAAACTACGATAGCGGAGGAAACCACTAAATCATCTGAACCTACGAAAGAAGAAGAAACAACTAAAGCATTTGAAATTACGAAAGAACACATAGAAACTACCCGAAAACCAGAGGAAACTATCCTAGAAGAGGAAATTACAAAATCCTTAGAAAGTACTGCAGAAGAAAGTACAGGAATAAGTACAGAATCTATTTCAACATTACAAACTTTTTCGTCCTTAAAAGATTTATTTACGTCTACTAAACGTGAGAAAGAAACAACACAAGAAGAAACGACAGTTCCGTTCTTATCTGCCTCTGATCACACTTTAGTAGGGATGTTTTCATCAACACTTACAGATACATCTGACAGATTTTCCACCGATATAACAAGCAAACTAACTACTTTCGATTTTTCGACATTGCCCAGAGATGCAAGGGTTGAGAAAAGCACAGAGGCAACATTTATATCTGCTGCTGGAGATGAAATAACTACACCTCTCACTAATGCCTCAGAAACAGAATTACTAGGAACATTATTTAAAGATTCAACATCTGTTCCTATTCAACCAGAAACATCGTCTGAAGAAGAAACTACTTTAGTACCAATGAAAGAAACTGAATTAACTGGAACAGAATCGCCCACAAAATCTACATCATTAGAAACAGAAAGTATTACTACTATTAAACCAGAAATCACAAAAACGGAAACAACTTTAAAAGAAGAGATTTCAGAATCAGTTTCAACCGAAACGGAAGCAGCTTCAACTGAAAAAGCAACAGTGGCAACAACAGATGATATTCGTCTTTCATCAACTACGGGTACAATAGAAATTTCTACTCTGTTTTCAACTTTTATGCCAACAACTAGAGGCAAAGAAAGTCCGTCGAGCCCTCATATGTTGTCTGATAGCACGATGGGTGCTAAAGTGGAAAATGAATCTACCTCATTCCCCGACGATACAAAACATTCAACTTCATCTCCTGAACTCACTGTTAGTTTAATGGATACTACCGAAACAAAGAAAGAACCATCGACACCTTTCGATTTAGACACTAGTTCTTCAGGTTTGTTAAGTTATATTGTGTATTAGAATGCTTTAAATGATTTAATTACTGAAGTGATTTTCCTTTCAGGATGCATTCATAATAATCGAATGTTCCAATCAGCGGAACAGATCCCTCGTTCGGATCCCTGCGAGTTTTGTTTCTGTTTCCGCGGTGATATTCTTTGTCTTCATCAATCTTGCCCACCACCTGTACCAGACTGTTTCAAAGCAGAGATTCATGGATATTGTTGTCCACGTTACGACTGTCGTAAGTAGTTACTCTGTTATAACTATTGTTATCATTAGAATTTATGGAAGCATCTCTTTCTTCGCGATGAGGCTGCTTCGATTCTTGAATTGATCAGATTCTTCTCTTTCGATTTTTGCCTTTATAGTTACTGTAAAGTTTTAATGTTTTGTAACAAACGATAACTCTTATTGTTGCCGTTTCTAATTTTTAAAATTCTTTTTTACTCAAGCCGTTCCAATCGGCATCAAAAATTATACTGCCGGTCCCGTAGTATCAGAAAGATGGAAACGTAATATAAGATCAACAGTCGAGATTAAAGGTGAGTTAATTACGTAACTTGATCCACTATCAGTTAAAAGTAATTTCAATTCCGTTCAATTTTTAAGTAACATTCCACACAACAAAGTGTACATTATACTGAAACGTCACTTTACAGGTTGTATATATGAAAAGACGTTCTACAGAATAGGGGAAAGTATCAAACGAGCGAGTGGCCCCTGCATGGATTGCAAGTGTGAAGATGCCGGAAGGTTATTGTGTCAACCCAGGGATTGTAAAACAGAAGCTCCTCTATTATTGAAAATGAATCATTCGTACTTTAAAAAATGAAAGAAAGGAAAAACTGACTGAAAGCGGACTCATTTGTTGAAGTTAAAAACGGACAGGACGATGTTGGCATTTGTTGTGTATTTTTTTTCCTCACTAGTATTATCATTGTTACCTAAGATACATCGCTCTGTCCTGTTTTAACGTGTTTCTTTTATATTTATGGTGGCATTTCTATTGTGCCATATTCATATTGTGATGCCAAGGATAGTTGGGGATTCTCTACTCACCCCTCTAAAGTGAGTTTGTGGTTATCATGTGGTTTGCACACACATTAACATAATAAACATGTTCCTTTTTTATAAATGCATGTTGTTTTAATATTTTTCAGGGACTTAAACAGTACATAATTTTTTTAGTGTGTATAAATCATCGCATTTTATTTTTTAAAAAGTTAGAAAATTCAAAAACATTCTTCCATCACTTAAAGAATAATAATGTAAGCAATTCAATGTTAAGTGTATCGAGCAGCAACGAAAACCCAATGATTCAGCATCTTTTTAAGAACATAAAAAGCAAGGAAACTTTTTCAAGAGCTAATTTGTTGAACTAAATGTATTATTTCAATTAAATAAAAACAACAGAACAGATTTTAATTATATTGCGAAGTGCAAAGTCTCACAAATGATACCGTTTGCTAAATTAACCACAACAAATATTGCACAACGGAATATTGTACAGTTACAAAATCAATTACTCATCGATGTGTTGATACATACGACATAAAGTAACACAACAAGGTCCACGTGAAAATGTTTTCGAAAAGAAAGAAATAAATGTACTTAACCTACTTTTTGTATCCTCCATTTAATTATATTTGATCACAATTTATTAATCCGGAATTGTCGAATATAATTTCAATTGTTCGTTGTTCTCGTTGATAATAAATGTGCAAATTACAATCCAAAATTCCTGACGTAAGTGCTATTATCTGACATTTATACCACAATCTGTGTATAAAGAATGAAGATTTGAAAAATATCCTTTGTTGATACATGAGACTTTCTATAATTAATTAATTATTCGACAAATACTTAAATTATAACGCATTTCACTGAGTAGTTACTCATTAGTTCCAGATAAGATACCAGGGCTAATATTACGCGAGTGAAAATGAAGACTATCGACATATGAAAAAATTTATGTAAATTCATGATGTTTAAAGTATCAACTATATTTTAAATTTTAATAATCATTAATAATCATCGAAATGTTTCTTTACACTCACAAGTAGTTTTTTCGTAACACAGGATGATTTTAATTAATATTTTTGACACCAGAGGGCACGAAATGCTTACAATACAAGATACTAAAAGAATACGTTAAATGAAAAATGGACGTTAAAAATTGCAATTTTACCGATGAAGCTATAAATATATTATAGTTTTGCATTAATTTAAAGTATTGAAGGATAAACCATAAATTAACAAAGAAAGTTATAATGCGATAACCAAAAATATGCGAATAAATGCAATGACTGTCGTTTACTTCCGATATTATCATTTGCATACTGGCTTGTAGGGTCAAGGACAACAACGTAATCAATCTATTTCGTAGCCATTTTGAATATTTCGACAGTTTACAAAACGTAAAACTGTGAAAAAACACATTATACAAAATCCATTATTTCTTTTTTAAAGTTGCTTTAAAAAGTTAAATTGTTTACAATTAGTTTTACCCATTTATAAAAAAATATACATTTTTAAATATGTGTACAGTTTTTCAGCCGCTTTTGACTCCTCCCTCTCCGTTGTGTACAATTACGTACTTTTGGCATGCCACTCTCCTTTATCCCCTTTCATTAAGTGTATTATAGACCCCCCTCTCACTCGAATAAATTACTTTATACAGTTCTGCAAATATAATTTATTCACACGAGTAAGTAAGTAAATTTGAATGCCATTAATATCACTATAAATGTATAAGTAGTCCAATGCCTCGACTAATTGGGCTGCAATTTGAAAAAATTGCAGATCTATAAATTCCCACCGCCGTCCGGCCGTCCGTCCGTCTTTCCTTAATTTCGAGAACAGAATTAGATAGATAAAAGATTAGACCGGATGTGGAAACCTTAGGGGCAGGAAGCCCCGATTAAGTGTACAAGAACTTCCGGTTCAAACAGAAAGTCACGTTATTTCGATTGAAAAATTTTCCCTTAGAAGGTATTAGACGACCGGCACGACTCTATAGTTAAAGGAAAAGTATGATGTACAGGAGCAAACACTACTAATTTGAGGTGGAGAGCATATATTTTAAATTAAGTAAATTAAAAATTTGATTAAAACTTGCAGCCCGGCATTGCGACTACGTCACACTAAATAATTGCCCGTTTTATCTACATTTTTATGATTACTACATACAATTATCTCTTCTCTAACCTTACTATCGCTTAATGTCAATAATCTCATTTCTGCCCCGTAAAGCTGTGTCTCGTGCATAACAGCTCTCGTATTACAGAGGAGCCGACTTTACGTAAACGAATACGCATTTTTTTACATAAAAGTATTTTCTCGAATTTAAATCGGAAAATTTTGAATGAAATATTTACCGTATTTAAATTAATTTATATATACGAGTATTAAACTTAAACTTATATTTAATTAAATTTTTAAATTATGTATATTCTAAAAATGTAGATTTACATTCTCGGTGATGTAAAAACAATTTTAAAATAATATTTAATTAATTATTTAAGCAAACTAAAACGAAATACACGTGAACCGCGGATAAAATGATTGTTTCTGTAATTTCATTTAAGTTTTGGGAATTTTCTTGTATTATATAAAAAAAGACCGAAAAGAAAATTATTCACCAGATTGGAGCGTAATTTCTAAATCGGTTCATAGATGGCAACGTATTAACTGGTAAATGAGTTTACAATCGTCCATCGTAACGAGTTTAATGACATTTACGGCACATTCTAGTTTTTATTAGGCGAACGGTCGGATAATAACTCAGTAATATTGAATATTTTCCAGTAAAAAATCTCTAGCGATAATGCATTTTTAAAATTTTTATTTTAATTAAAAGGAAATACGTTTTCTGCCAAGTTTTCACGATATTATCGTCGCCAGTCTCGTTAACAGAAGTCCTTTACTGCAGCTTTTCTCGTTTTTTTTACTTTCCCAAATGTAATAGGTTACATTTTGAATTTAATTTCTTTTTCAAGATGTTATTGGTTAATTTATCAACTTCATATGATATTTAGGAAAGAATAATTAAAATCTTTAAAAATTCATTTGTAGTATTTTATGCAGTTATTAATTTTTTACGTAATAAAATAAATAAATCGAAGAGAAAATATATTTAATTTGCGTGCTAACAGCTAAACGGCAACGTATTTCGATTTATATATTATATACTGTATACGTCTTCACTATAACACGCACTTTGTTCCGATTAGAGTAAACAAAGCAGAAAATTTCTTAAGGCGTTTAAATTTTTCATTTTCTCTAAACTTTCACTATGGCGCTTAGCATTTTTTCCACGCCGACTCTTCAAATACGAAAAAGAAAGGTGCCTCGACCGCGAAAGACGATAAGTTTAACGCTCGAGTATCGGCGCAAAAAATTTACTAGTCGTTTTGTTTACTAATAGTAATTTACCGGTGATGGTAACAGTTTGTCGTTCTTTCTTTCTTTATTGACAATGGTTGGAGGCCAATGGATCCCTTTAAAATATATTAAAATAAACATTTTAAAAGTAGCGAACAAATGTGGATATTTGGGAGACGACATTAGTAAAACGACACGGATATCCCGGGAAAATGCCGGTGACAAAATTAAAATGCCCGCACCAATAAATAAATACAGATTTACTGGAATCGTCTTTAAATCATCGGCGACTTTAAAGGTTTATAATATAAATAATATTTTAAAAATCATAAGTTATTAAACTAAGCACGATATTTTACATACTGCTCTCGCGTTATGACCCGGAATTCACGAAACTGTCCGTGAACATTTCGTGTTCTAGATATAATAGTTCGGACGTATCTCCATTTCCGAGGAGATACGACCGAAAATTAGCGTAAAAAAGGGCCCCGAGCACTCGTGACTGCGCGGATTGTCGGTGACGTCATAAAAGGCCACGGCGAATTTCTAAAAATTTCAATATCTTTGTTAAATAATAACTTAAGGTCAAACACACCCCGAACCGAGTCCTCTATATGATTTATATATAATTATGGAGCATATTTACACTTTATTGATATTAACAAATTTTAATTATATATTTTATAAGTAGAAACCATTGCCGCTCTCTATACGAACTAATACTTTTTTAAATAATTCTTCTGGCCAATCTAATTTTATATCCGTCGTTTCCCTTATTAAAGAATGCTGTAATTAAGGCTTAGTAAACACCGAGGTTTACTAAGCCCGAATTATAGAACGAGGCGCGGTTTCGTCAAACAAATGGTGTAATTACTCCAAAAACTACGACCGTTGTATTTTAACTCGTTAGAGATTTTTGATTGATTTTTACGAATTTTTTAGAGAATTACGCGTAAAATCTTCGAGTTAAAAATTCAGGATTAAATGTAAAAAATTCATAAAACTCCATAATTTTTTTATTATTTTATTTTACAAAATTTAAAGATTTAAAAACATTAATTATTAAACATAATTTAAAACCATAATATCGTATTAACGCTCACGTCTGTGTGTTTGTACTACAATATAGGCCTAAATACTAGAAACTGTGAAAAAGATCATTAAAAACTTACTCGGAATGAAAGATAAACAGACAATACAAGAATCGCTTTCTATTCTTAGAAGTTGCGTCAACAATTACGTAGATAATTCCGAGATAAATACGTTCAATTCATTTCCTGTATTTTATTAATAAAAAATGATTTTAAATATTTTTTATATCGATTTAAATCTACGCACGCTCCGTATAAAATTCTGTATGCGAATTATATTTACGATAAGAAACGGAAATAAAATAAAGAAAACTTACCAACAATTTTTATACTTTAATAGTTTTAAATTATATTTGAATTTTTAGAATATTTTCTCACACTTCATTGGTTAATTTTTAAATTTAATTTAGTTTTCGAGACGTTATTGGTTAATTTACACATTTGAAATTTATAAATATTTTCGGGGAAAAAATTAATTTGTATGTAAGTAATTTTTCTTTAATTTTTTAAGCCATTTTATTAATTTTTTGTAGTAAAATGTGTAAATTTAAAGGTAAATATATCGAAATAACCTTAAATAATTTAAAATTATTCGTAAATTTACAGGAAAAAGTATTGCGGATGGACTGAAAAGTCTTTGACACGAAAGAATAATTATTTAAATGTCTGGTTTGATAATTACTCGTAATAAGGACTTGAAAGAACCTTTAAATGAATTGCATACAAAGAACTAAGTGAATAATTGGGAAAAAAATTCAAATTGCACGTAAAAAATCAAAAAAACCTAATTAAATTTTTTAGACGGGGAAGAAATTCGTATTAATTTTACCTTCCTCGATATTTTTATTTGACATTTTTTGAAAATATCGCGTTTTCCTCTAAAGAAATTCGAAACTTTTGTGGAAAAATGTATGGATTTTATCGAAATTTGAATGTTATTTTTAGCATAATTAACGCCGAATTGTCGTAAACGGCGACATTTTCTTTGTTCCCGAGGGATGTGTTTTTTGACAATGTTGTGTTTGTCGATCACGTTTAATTTCGGAATGCATCGATGGTTAGATATTCGATATTATCTTTGTCGATCAACTATAACTGGTTGGTGGAGGGAGAGAGGTCATGCTTGTTTTACTTTAAGTCACGGACTAAAGAGCAGTCTCTCCACTTCACTCACTCATTCGGGGGAGTGAAAGTGAACTCGTATCATGGCTCTTCTTTTTCTTTCTTTGTTGATTCTCTCCTGCTACCACGTGTCATCAGGTAAGTTTTTGTATATTAAACGCATAAAAATCTGTAGGAATTAATCGATACCTCTTAACGTTTTAAGAGACAGCCTTTAGAAAATGTAAAGGTAGTTTTTTTAAGCTGATTTCTCTTACATAACTCGCTTCCTGAACGTGTTTTTTCGCATTCCGTCTTCCCGGTTAGCTCTTAAATTATAGCTACTTCGCTTAAACTTGACCGCTATATTAACGGGTGTATAGAATTTTAAGCGATGGGGTCAACCTGTTCATAACGGACGATGTCCTTTCATTGTTGCACTCGAATCGGAGGTTGTTAACCTCGCGCATACCTGTAGTCTGCAAAGTAGAGAAAGTCAAAGGCTGGCAGGGGGTCATACTATCGGAGGCCCCATTCGAATAACATATTCTATCACCACCTTCGACTCTTTTTTTACCGGAACTAATGAACGTTTCGCTCCGACAGTTCGCATTCTTACTTCCTGTAACAGAACTATAACGGTTAGCTTATAATTATTTAAAGGCTACACGTAAATTACGCTATCGAACAATACAATTCCTCTGTTTATACACACTAAGAGTTGTTACGTAACATTGACACGTGTTTTCCTACTTGATTTTCAGGTGCAGAATGTTTATATCAAGATACGCAATATGGTGAGGGAGAAACTGTAAAGACTTCCGAGCCCTGTTTAAATTGCACCTGTACTTCTGGTGTATTAATCTGTTATTTAAGAGTTTGCACAACCGTTCTACCCGCACCAGCTGGTTGCGTGGCAAAAAAACAACCTGGAAGTTGTTGCGCCGACATCATTTGTGGTATTTGCATTAATTACGCGGTTTCGATTTACACGAATCGAGTAAAGTCTAATTAATTAAACTGTCTTTTTTTAGACGAAGAAGAACAAATTGTAGGAAATCCTTTCGCTTCTAGTCAAAATAATTCGTTAGAAGTCAAAATATCGACTAGCCATTCAGAAAATAACGTAAGTGATTTATATAGTTTGACTTAATGTTAATTATTTTTAATTATATTTATAATCTCGCGCGGGGCAGGAGCTGAAACCTAAGTTAACCTCCGACCTTCAAGCAAGTAACATCGACCAAAATCAGACGAATATGGTTATTTCTTCGACATCTTATTTAACCGACGAAGATTTGGAAGGAGGTGAGTGATATAAAATTTCAAAATGGCTCCGAAAGTTATCATAAATCAAATTAATACATTATTATAAACTATAAATGATGTAATTTTTGATGTGGATCTGCGGAATAGAATAAGAAAAAAAGGTTTAAACTTGTACGGTGGTAATTTTCTGCGATCGGAATCAGCAGTGTGTGCTTCCGTTTCGTTTCTTTGTTGAACGAGAAAGTTCTCAAAATCGACTTCTGTTCTCTCGGCTTCAGTTAACTGTTTTGCTTCAATGACCGAAATATAATTTCAGTACTTTTCCTGTGCCCCATCGAAACCGAAGCTCTACTTAAGTCTTGCATGACTCGTGACATTTTTTGCCCGAATTTTTACGAAATGTAACGCCATTTCTTTTACTCGCAGGTTGCTATATAAATGGTTCCCTTTATGCGGAGGGTTCGGCTATGATTTCTTCAACTTATTGTCATTATTGTTATTGTATCAGAGGTAAACAAGTTTGTCTTCGGCCAAAGTGTCACCTAATAATCGAAGGCTGTAATGCTAGATACATGAGCAATTACACTTGTTGCCCCACTCATTACGTTTGCGGTAAGTAGAATTATACCAAAATCATCCCGTACATCGACTTAAATTAATATTTTCGATTGGTTTAGACGAAAGTTATTCTTCGACATCCGCTACGACTACATCCGAAGCTACCGATACCACTACACCGAAGCCTTCAGGTATTTCCCCGATGCCCTTTACATTAACTTTATTTGAATGAAAATAACACTAAGATTTTTATAGGGTGCACAATAGACGATTTTACGTATTCAATCGGAGATGCCGTTCCTAGCACGGGTCATTGTCAGACCTGTTATTGCTCGAGAGAAGGTATAAAGTGTAGTCCTCTTCAATGCTCTCCCATAATGGATGGGTGTGTTCCTATAATACCGGAAGGTCACTGTTGTCCCGTAGAATATAACTGTAGTAAGTATTTGGATAATTGGCATAAACGAACTTTAATCGAATATATCTTAAAATTCTTTAATTCTGTAGATTTTACGCAATATCCGTCAAAACATACGACAAATATCTTCGGTTGGGGTGCTGGAGAGATAAACGAGACTTTATCAGAATCTTCGGTGACTGTACCAGTTTTAAACTTAACTACCGATTATTTCGAAGTAATCGATCGAGATAAGATAGAGGAGAGATACGGCGATGTCGACCTTAATCAAAGTAATCGTGTCTTAAACCAGACGGAGTCTATCGAATCTGAAACTAATTCAAATGATTCTCAGACAACAACGTCTAACGTAATAATCGGGACCGAAAATAGTTCGTTAAGTGTAGAAGATAGCGATGTCACTGATCTAAACAACGATACTTCGCAAGAGTTGGCAACCGTGCCAATCGGTTTCGATACGTCTTCCGTAGAAACGGTAACCTTAGAAGTGGTTGAAATTACAGAAAATTCAACCGAAACCGACGCAACTACAGAAACAACAACTACTACGATCGAAAATATAAGTACCGAAATGACTAAAACTGAAAATCTAACTGATATACGGAGTGAAAACGTAACGGAGCATCCATTTACTACAGAAAAAACGTTAGCGACTGTAACTTTCAACGATTTTAAACGTTCTCGATTAGAAGAAGCCCATCGTTTACCTCCTCCGTTTCTGTTTTTGGGGTCTCGACTGGCAGTAAGACCTTTCGGAAGAGGAGGAGTAACGAGAAATCCTTATATTAATCCTAATATCGTGTTAAGAACTACAAAGCCACCATTAACAGGTACGTTTACGATGACATATTTTTGATCTTCATTAACTAAAAGATAAGTTAATAAGGAAGTTTATGCCATAATAAGCTTAGTTACAATGTTACGCATCCCGTAGGCTACACTTTTTAAACGTAGAATTAATCTTATCGTAACGAAAATGGCTATTGACAGATACACTGCACTTACTTGGTAATAGTATTTTGATACATAGTTATAGAACCAGCTGATTAATTAAGCGTTGTTAGGTCCCGAACACACAGGGTGATCACAAAGTTATTCATTTTCATTAGTGTTTTCGATCGTCCTTTGTCTTAAAAGACAAAGGACGGTCGAAACACAGCAATTGAACAAAACACGGGTTAAACACAGCAATTGAATATACCGCAGCGTTGCAATTAACAAGCTGTAAATAAGAAAAAATACATATATTTGTATATTTTATATACGTGTTTTTGTAGATATAAAATGAAATTTCAAGTAACGAAAGTTAAATAGCAAACGAGATGCTATTTTTATAACATGATTTGCATTCAATTTTCATACCATCGTGCGTAACGTGTCGTGTAGTATGTATACAAACATGTTATTTATATATTATTATATCAGATTATATTAACCGTAAGGTATAAAAATAGCACTGTGCGTGCTATTTTTATACCTTCTTTTTTAAAACAATTCCTGATATCCGATGTGTAAAATTTGATTATATCATTCCAAATTGCTTCTTTATTATTATAAAAGTTTCGAAAATATTTTTTTTCTTTGTTGATCAATTTAAAGGTTAAATTATAAAAGGATTATCGTTTTTAAAATGTCTTTAAACGAATAATTTAAGAACTTATAGATATTTCCGCGGTTGAATCTAGAATTAAATTCGTTCTAATCCGGAATGTGTCGAAATTTACATATTAAAAGATTATCTCGTAATGTTTTCACCATCTTTCATTAAACACCGTAAAATCTAAAGTTAAACAACAGGAAGAAAAGAATTTTTCACTCTTTGATAAGTCAACCGTTTTCTTTATCTTCTATAACTAAATATCCTCTTATCTAAGGTTACTGTGCCAAAATGATTAATCCTCTCAACGACTCTGGCACAGGAGCATGAGAACAAATAATTCTCGTGCTAAAATAATTGAACATAGACATATCTTGAACGCGAGTGTCGGGTTACACGCCTTCAATATGAAGTAAGATGGGAAATATGGAATAGGATAATAAGGAATAGAATAATAGGGAATACGGAATAGGCTAATGGGAATAGGTTCAATAGGAAATGTGATACAATAATGAGAAATTACAACAGCCAGTCTTCGAGATAATATTAATTATAACATAGGCAACGGCATTGGTAAATGTAAAAAATTAAATCTCTCTAAATGCAAATGTTTCGACTGGATAAAATGTAACTCCGCATATATTAAGTTTTATTAGAATACAGCTCATAAATTGACAATTAACAATACAATATTGCGCGCAGTCTTCTAATTCAGAACAGGAGATCCTATATTGTCCCCGTGTAATACTGTTTAACCTTTCCTATTTTTAACTATAATTTAGAAAGAGACGTCTCTTTATGGTTAGTAATTACATTTTATACGGTCGAGTTGTGTTCGTGATAATTTGAAGTATTATTCCTTTATCCGTTGTTAGTTTGACGTTTAATGTCCTGCCATAATGGCTCTAAAGTAGTCACATTCTTCCCCTCCTTCATCCGGAAACCAAGTTTAAATTTATTCGTCGTTCCATTCTTTATCTTTTAAATCTTTAATAACAGGTTACAAATTCTATTTATTTTATTTTCTGTTTCTTCCTGTTATTGATGATCGGTAGTAGAGATCGGAAGATCGAGGAATGAGAAATACGCAACTACGAAGGATCTCTATTCGAATCCATTTAGGACTCTGAGGATTGTTTTTGTTTGCTCGTTTTCTATTCTTCGCTCGTACCAGCTTACCCTAATATTAGTGAGGCCCAGACGCAACAAAAAACTGAGTCCGGTCGATTTGGTTCGATTATGGCAGCGCAAAACATGGGCGATCTGCCAAGGAAGTACCATTCGGACGGACTTTTATGAAAAACTGGCCTATATCCAGGTGTATACGCGCGAAGAAAACCCGGAGATTTACGTAGCCGGCTCGTTGTTCAGAACTAACTACTAGTGAACTTCGGCATATCGAATTGTAAGTCCGGACTTACAGTTCTATATGCCGAAGTTATGGGAGGTAAATTCAATTTATTCGTAGCAATTAATAGGGCCTATACCGTATTGTTTTCTTGAAAAGAAACTGCAGAAAGTCCCCGTGTACGATAAGATCGTTAGAAGAATTCTTTCCAAGTAAAAAATTTCACACGTTGTATTACCCCATCTTTCACAGATTAACTGTCGGGAGCGAATTTTTATATTCTTTCCGTCTTAATTCCTTTCTTTCTTAGAAACTGTTACTTTTTTTGTTTGTTTTTCGTCACCCGAGCACGAAAAAACTCCAGTAACTTATGGTTGTGCATGGGTAGAGTCACGAATTGAAGTAATTCGTGTAGCTTAACAACGAATTTAAAGATAGAAAATCAAGTTTTACTTTTATTCTTTTTGTTGATTTATGATGTAATTTTAAGCACGATTTTTTAAAGTTTTGTGCACAGTTTCTTTCTTGATTAGTACAAAACTGTTTTCCTTTAAAAAAATAAAAATTACGATTTTTATATGGATTTGATTGGTGGAATAAGACAACACAATACGTGAGTCGTCTATCGAGGGGGTGCTTCCCAGAAGGACTTTTTAAGGGAACTTGCCCCTATTTAGGTGTTAGGCCTATACGCGTGAAGAAAAAATTCTTCGTGGACCAATCATTGTTCGTGATTTTATCCACTCGGCCACCGATGAGCCTTTAAGACTTTTGTACATTAATACATTGATTTAATTTATAAATATTAGTATTCAAAATAGTTTACAAATTATTTTCTCGCCACTATTAGGGAATGTATCGAAAATATGAATTAAATTAATTTTTTAATTGTAAAAAGATATAAAATTACGAGTCTAAATTCGCATAAAGTTAGCGTAACGACTTTCTTAAAGGAATCTGCGTCATTAATGGAAGGACTTTTATGAATGGAGAAGTGATCCTTCGTGGCGATCCGTGCGAAGTATGTCGTTGTATCTCTGGAAGAGAGATGTGTCGCAGACAGGAGTGTCTTCCTCCCCCGAGTCCAAACTGCAGAATGGAGAAAAGCCCGGGATTCTGTTGTCCTCATTACATATGCGGTAAATTCATTTTCGATTTTTATTCAATAGACACTATATTTTTCTTAAAAAGTATTATTACATTACAGTAAATCTTCCGCCTCCATCCATTCAAAGACGACCACACATTCCAACGTCTGCACCACACATTCCGACGTCTGCACCACACATTCCGACGTCTGCACCACACGTCCCGACGTCTGCACCACACATTCCGACGTCTGCACCACACATTCCAACGTCTGCACCACACATCCCGACGTCTGCACCAATCGAAGAAATTGCTATAGAAACCTCCAAACCCACAACTACAACAGAATCGAGCATCGCTACATTAGAGACTACGACAGAAGCTCCGGAAACGACAAGAGAATCCTCAGAAATGACCACGTTGGAAGCACCAACTAGATTTTCTTTCATAGATCACTTATTGTCTTTGATGACCCCTGATCCTACCGATGCGAAACAAGATGACGTAATCACCGAGAAACCGGGAGCAATTCCCGGATCGCTGGTCGGAAACAGTTGGGGAGTGTTGAGAGTCTCGGGTAATTTTCTTAAAAAACTAAAATTTTTAAAGATTTTTGAAGAATTTATAATATAAGAAAAGGTTGTTTCTCTTTCAGGTTGCAATGTGTACGGAAAATTCTATAGTCTTCACGACAAAGTGGCAGAATTGAGTGGAAGATGCAAGGAATGTTTATGTGACGTAACCGGAGTCAAATGCTCAATCGTTTGTTAACCATCGATTTTTCTTGGCGCAAAAACATTTAATTTCATTTTTTACGTGTCAAATAGTCATCGTTTCTAATCAGAGTACAAATATATTCATAAAATGACACAAATCTTTTACTTTTGGGATATTTTCCGAATTTTTTTTAACCTAAACTATTATTCCAAACTATATTTAATGTTAATTTAATTCGTATATCAGATAAAAGATGGCAGCACACGACGCAAAACAATACGTTTTTAGGATGTCTTCCTATTTTATTCTTAGAATTTTAAAATAAATAAATTTTAAAAAAATCGAGTTGATGTGTTAAGAAAATTATTTATTAAATATTTACATTTAAATGAAGTACCTCTTAATTACACTTACGCTAATATTTTAAAACATTGCTAAGAAAATGCCATAAAATAATCATTCAATTATTGCGTATAATTAGATTATCGATTATTCTATTATCTATATGTTATATTATTTTTTATATTCCATTTACTTCGAACAATTGTGAAGCGATTATTTATCACTGCTTTATAAAGTTGCCTGGACTCAACCTTCAGTCATTACTGTTTTGTCTATGAATTGTTGTATTTAATATCACAATAGGTTGGGGAGGATAACAAATACATTTTATATTAATTCAGTCATTTATTTAAATTTTAATTAATTTTTAGTATAAGTATATAACAGAAACAAAGGTTAGTACGAGGATAATTGTACGTAATACCTCTGTTTCATTCTACGTAGTGTAAATCCAATTGTTTTTGACGTGACAAAATTTAAGAGGGGGAATTTCTTTCCTTAATTCAAAGCATTTCTACAATACCAGCAATCTAGAAATGCAAAATATTTACATCGAGGGCACGAACTTTTTCAAATTCCAAACCTGTAGATTATATAAATAAAGATTTAGAGAACATCGTTTGTCTCGAGCGGAACAAAGAAGGCCTCAATCTTGTATCGATCGAAATATATCTAATCGATTTAAATATACATATATATCGATAGTCGATTATAAATAGCAATCGATGTAATTGCTCGATAATCGATTACGAGTAAAAATCAATTAATAACCGAAATCGATACTTAAATTCTAATGTGACTTACTTCTCGAAATTTGAATAAAACTCTAATCCTCGGGCAATTCTACCAAAAAAAGAAAATGCTATTCGGGAAGACTTTCTAGAAAAGCGGGAAATTGCAGGCGGCAAGTCCGTTGGTCAGGCACGAACCCGCGACTGGCAGTGTTTAGTGACCGTATCCGCTTGGCTAGTGGAAGGCCGATATTAAAGTGATTAAAACTTTTTATAATTGGCTCGGGTTCTTTCTCGTCTTTTTCAAATCCCGCAAATAAGTTACGCGTATCGAACCCGATAAGGCATTAATTAACCCGTCCAATTAACGAAATATAAATTAAATTTCGAAACTACTATCCGGTGCGAAACGTATACTATCCTATTCGACGAACGTATAAATCAAATCAAATAACCATAAACAGAAAGCAAACAGTTGTTAACGGAACAGATAATAATTACAGAATTCTGATATATTATGTACATTTTATATTAATTACTTTTAAGATATCTGTATTATTATACTTTATCTATCGAAACGATGTTCGATCGGCACAAATCACCCTCTTATTACTTCTATTCGGATATTGTCTAGTCTTCAAATCTCTTCTGTACGAAAGACAGAAGCATAAATCGATTTCGATGCAAATTTCGATGTATTTTTTAAAAAGTCACGCCTAAAAATTACGTAAATCGATTCGAGTTTTATTCAAAATACGAAAAAGTATGCCGAATTTGGAATTTAAGTATCGATTTCGATTATTGATAATCGATAATCGAGCAGTTTCATCGATACTTAGTTGCGATCGATTATCGATAGTCAAGAACAACATAGACGTAATTTTTTCATTTTTTCGAATTTTATTTATTTTAAGCGAAATTATAAATTCAACTAATGTAAAGATATATTACTTATTAATGCCAATGCAATTTATATGAATAATTTAAAATTCGAAAGAAATGAATTGTTTTTTACATTAGAAAATTGCACTTTTACGGAGAAAGCCCGATTTATTGACTTATTATTGTACGAAAGGTGAAAATGCGATAGGAGATGAACCGTATGAGTACTTTTTCTTTCTGGCGTTTTTGATTTTTATGTCTAGTTACAATGCCCGAAGACAATTTAAGGCCTGGCATAGAGACGAGGAAGTAGACATAGTGTAGCTTTTTAATTAGTTGTCGACGAAAAGATTTGCTTGACGGGTCATGCTATTTAGAATGTAAAGAATGTTAAGACGGTTATCCCATACTTCCTGAACCTCGCTAATTCGTATAACTAAATTATTCCTAAATCGGTTTTCTATCGGGTACCGCGAATTTAAACTCGGAGGTTGTTGTACCCATACATCGCGCTTCAATACGAAAATGAATGGTAGAAAGGTCGAGAACTATTATTCATCTTGACTTTGCATTCAATGTGTCATAAAAACAACACTACTTGGGTTTATATATATGTAAATTCTCTATCCGTTAACGATTTTACACGCACTCTCCCAGTTTTTATGGTTATTTTTTGTAGATATAAAGTAAAAGTATGCTATATATCTCAGTTGTGTCCCGAGTGCAGTTTTTAGAGGAAATTTAAGTAAAAAACACGGACGAAGAATAATTAAAGACTCCGCACACTGGCTTCGACCGGTTTATAATCTTTTAAATTTCGTAGCGTAAATTTAGGTGTTTATTTTTAAGAAGGGGTTAGAGAAGGAGAAAGAGAGAGTCATTCACCGCTCATTTTCGGCAATTTATTGTTTGTATCAACGAAAATATGGAATTCCTCCTCACTCTATTTGCTTTATTGGTGTAAGGTCAAGGTCGGAATACTATTTCTATACAATAGCCGATGGACCATATCGCTGCCAAAAATTGTCCTACTCTCGGTGGCTGTTACGGTAAAACGCGTCTAAATTGTCACGCATTTATTATTATTTTTCTTTATATTTTTACTGTTGGAGTTTTGTATTCTTTGTAAATGCCGTCGGCGAAGGAGGCGTTATTGTCGGCTCCGAACCGCTACACTTTGTAAGAGTCATCAGTGAAACCCACCCATTAGAAGTGGGACAAGTTAGAGACGGTCCATCTTCCAGTCCATCTTCGGAACTAAATAAGAGATGTCGTTCGCTGCCTTCGGGCGATTTTCTACCAAGTTCACTGTCCTGAGTACCTGTATAAAAGTAAAGACACCCGGCTGGTGTTGAACTTTTCGTAGAAATATTCTACTGCTTTTGTCTGGTAAGTTGATTCGGTGATTGGTTTCGAAAGGTTTTGTTTGCTCTCCTTTGTCTTTAGTTATTTACTAAACGGTAAAATATTCCTAAATTATTACGTCTATAAATAGAGCATGTAAATGGATTAATTATATAAAGAATCTTATAAATATATTCAAGGCAAACTATAGGATTAATGTTTAATATTCTAACAATAGGCAGCGACTGAGTACAATACTTCCTCCTTCGTCTTTTATGAAATTTCGCGTCAGAGATGCTAATTTTTTAACATATTTCTCTCGGAGAATTTCTTTTAAGACATTCCTATTATATTTTTAGATATGAAGTTTTTATCTCGTTTACTTCTCCTTCCTATCGCTCTTCACGTAGTCGAATCAGGTAAGTGATTTTCTTTTATAAACCAGGTTTATGGTGACTTTTGTTATCAAATTGAATGAAAATAAGACCCTCCCAAGGTCTCTTTTCATTGTTTATTGTTGGTTTTCGAATAGACTCCTCCCTTTAAACCTATCTGAACATTTATTTTAAAAAATGAAAACGTTTAATTACGTTGTTTTTTAAGTGTTTTACCGAGAATTGCGTTTATAGGTGTTATACCTTTACACAAGAGATCCGCTTTTTATATCGCTAACGAAACAGGTAGGAATTAGAATTTTCTTAGAATTTTTATTGAAAATTTTTGTTTATTTATACGTTTTAAAATTGACCTTCAGCTTGTGTTGTGGATGGAATTGTTTACTACAACGGAGATCGCATTCCGACCGATAACCCGTGCGAATCGTGCAGATGTCGTCCTCCTGGATTTGCATGCGTTTTACACGAATGTGAAATAAAGCACGGGTGCAAAGCAATCAGAAGAGAAGGGGAATGCTGCCCGGATTATTTATGCGGTATTTCTATTCACTTATTTTACTTTAACTTTGCTCTCTAGATACTAAAACGAGTAATTGTACAGGTTGCGAGCATAATGGGCAACTGTATAGAAACGGAGACGAAATAAGAGATCCGCAGAATCCGTGTTATAAATGTCATTGCCAAGGTAATTCTATAGCTTGTGCATTCGCAGAATGCGTATTCCGACGTGACTGTATGCCCCGTTTTGTAACTGGTGAATGTTGTCCTCGTTACGATCATTGTCCTCTTCCAGGTAAAAGACATTTGCATTTTAACGATCTCGCCTTCTGTACTTCCTCGTTATTTTACAAATATATATTAAAATATATGCATTGATATTTATTTTAGCCGTTAAAACTGAATCTACTATCAATACTTCATTCGTCGCGAATACCACTACTACGCCCTACGAAGCTACCGAACCGGCTACCACTACTCCAGAAATTATTACCGAAAGAAACCAAGAGTTAACTACAATCGGACCGGTTTCTTCGTCGCAAGATGCAATTTCGGACTCGGTTATTATTGCCGAATCTGAAAAAGAACTAAACATTTCTCTTGAAAATAGAAATTCTGCGAAGACATCGAACGATTCTCAGAAAGAACCAACTGACCCCGAACAAAAACCTATAATAAATGAAACAACCGATTTTGAAAAAGATAAAATTGATTATTTGGATTATTCTTCTACCGAAAATCCATTAAATACACAAAAAAGTACAGAAGATGATTATACAAGCGAAAATCCTATAGATGACGACGAAAGCGACGAAGACGTTTCTTCGGTCGAAGAAGGAAACAAAATAAATGATCCTAAAGAATTCCTCTCGAAAAAGGATCCTGCGATTTATCAGCAAACTGAGAAGCATTCGTTCGATAAACATTCGACAGACAAAGAATATCAGGACGATTCGTACGAGGATTTATCAAATACAGAACCTTCGGTTCATCAGGAAGAAGAGGACACAGTCGAGAAAGATTTATCGACCGCAAGTTCTTTAGATGAGAAAACAGACGATAATGATTCGTCCACGCATAAGTTATCGACCGACGAGAAAATACAACCGACCGGAAAAGACACAACCGATCAATCATATACGACGCTAGAACCTGAAATTTTAGCAGAAAAAAGGAAAACGTCATCGGAAGAGGAAACTGGTTTTACGAATAAAGAAGGAATCGTAACAGAAAATGACGCGCAAGGCGAAGAAACTGACGACGAATCTTCGGAAGAAGATTCCGACGAAGTACCTTCGGAAGAACAAAGAGAAACAGACGACTCTTCCGAAGAATCTGTCGAAAATCTGCCCGACGAACAAAGAAATCCCACCGAAATCTCTTCGGACGAAGATTCGGACGAATCCGCATCGGACGAACAAAGAGATGTAGAAAGTTCCGAAGAAGATTCCGAAGAGCAGAGACACGAGGATAGTTCTCCCGAATCGGACGAAAGTTCCGAAGAAGAATCGGAATTAAAGATTAAGAGAAAGAAACCATCTGGACAATCGGAAGCGGCCGGCGAGTCTGCGCCAGAAAGTGTTCCTTCGAACCAGGAAGCAGAAACGAGCCAACAAAATAATGCCATGCAGTCGGAAGCGGCCGACGAATCGGCGCCGGAAAGTATTTCTTCGAACCAGGAAACGGAAACGAGCCAACAAAATAACGTTACGCAACTTTTCAATAATTCCGAAACAACATCCGTAAGTCCTTCTCGTTCGGACGGCGATTTGTCGCAACTATCATCGACTTTATCTCTAAATACAGAAATTAACCGAGCCGAAGCCACAGATAAGACTACCGAAAGATCGCAAACCGTAACAAAAGAAAATGCTCGAGAACCTCCGAAATCGGGCGATTCCAATACCGAAGCGTACGAAGATCGTATCGACGTTTTCGCCGAAAATAGCGGCACGACGTTATTTCTAAATACTTCGGAAACTAATCGACCGGATTTCTCTATCGTTAACGAAACACGGCCTACAGAAACGACAGAAAGTGTTAGTAACGAAACAGAACAAAGTACGGAGGAGGACGAACAAGAATCGACTACCGAAACGACCGTAATAACAACAGAAAATCCAAATAAAAGTACAAAAACACAATCGGTCGAAGAGGAAACGGAAACGTCAGTAACGACAGAAGCCGAGTTCGAAACCACTTACGTAAACAAAGGAGAAATTACGACAGAAACATCAGAGACTGTTAGCGAAAGTCATTCGACCGAAGAGACTTTAACAGAAATTTCGACCGAAGAGACTTTAACAGAAATTTCGACCGAACATTTTAGTAAAAATGACCAATTCGCTACACAATCCACAGAAAGTTTTACAACAGATATAACCGGTTCGAATAGAGAAAACACCGAAGTAAACCGAGAAACCACTACTTTCTCAAACGAGGAACCGAGTACAAAACAGGATTTAGGAATTACAGAATGGTTCGAAACTAGATCGGAAGCGACGACCGAAGTCAATTTCTCTACGCAAAACACCAACGGTTTCGATCCAAAAACCGAAACCGAAACCGAAACCGTAATTAAAGAAATTGTTACGGAATCGACGGAGAAAACGAATTACGAAGCGGAACGCACCGAACCGCCAGAGATTTTTCCGAAGGACGACGGCTCGACAACGGAACCTTCCGGAACAATCACCAAAGAAAATAATGAATTTTTCGACGACGTTAACGTAACGGCTACCGAAACCGTAAGTCATTTAGACGATAATCCCGAGTTTGCACCCGTCGCACTCGACGATTTCGACGAAAAAACCACACAGAACGTCTTAATTACAAAAAATATCACGGGAAATCCAATAACTTTGCCATTTTCGGAAGAAGAGCCTTTAGTGACTCGGAGCGAAGAACACGACCGAACAACCGTTCGACTAACAAATGCGACCGAAGTATTAACGTCCGTGTCGGATAATTCGACGATGGCCACCGACACGACGGACTCGAGTTGAAACGACCAAATCGTCGTCTCTTTTAATTTAAATTCACGAAACGTTTTTCGTAAAAAGTAAGGTGTTTGCTATTTATAAGGGGGTGTCTATCGTTAATTAATTTTCGCATTTATAAAGCAAACGGAATATTTAAATGGGTCGGATAAATGCGAAGTATTGGTCGAAAAACCCGCATTTATCGTTGTAATTTTCGTTATTTATAAAAGTTTGTTTTTCGTTTAATTATTAAATAAGTTTAAAAACGAATCGACTTCAATTTGTACCTTTATTAAAATAATAAATTTACGTAAATTATTTTTAAAAAATCAATTACAATTTTTTATTTCAAAGCGATCGGTCGGTAACTATTCGGCGTCTTCGTTAAATCCCAGTTTAAAGCGGTCGAATAACAAATTCGAAATGAGAAACGAAAGCTCATTAAATAAATCCAAGTTAATTAATTAATCTTCGAATCTTTACGACTTTCTTTACTCGCCGTTAAATATAAATTGACTTTTCGCGCATGGCTACGAGTTTCCTATTTGATATTTTTCTAACAAAACCAGTTCTATTAGTCGACAGAGAAAGCCGCTACGGCCGCGCAACTAACTCGAATAGCGACGGGGAAGATCGCTAAATTATTTAACGTTTAACGTTAAAATATATGCAGATTATTTTTATATATTTATTCGTTTATCTAGAATTGTATTTTAGCCACGTTAAACGCTAAACGGCTTTGTTAACTATTTTATACGTAAAGTTTTTAATTATTAACAAAAAATATATATTTCTATTTAAATGTTAATTTTTAATAATTTTATTCCGCTCGTAACTTCGTTTTAATTCGTAACCGGACGATAGTTACGATTATTATTCTCTTTCGGTTAACGTAATAATTTTACCAATATATAAATTATAAAGTAGATTTTTGACAAATTAACAAATAATTTATTATATTAACTAATTAGTATTATAACGAAAATAATAAAATTAGATTAAATTAATTGGATTTTTATTTATTCTCCTATTTCTCGATTAACTTTTCTTCGCAGTCTTTAATTAAATATTTTTAATTCTACCCTCGCCTATTTAAATAAATTTTTTCGTTAATTCTCGTTATAATCGGGAATATTTTTCCAAGATCTAAATATAAAAGTCGTAATAATTATTTAAATTAATTCCGATTACGACTTTATATCGACTCGGTTGCTAAATACCGCGGTTAGCGGCGATAAATGGCGCTTTAAGTCGCGCGCGCGAAATATTTCGATGGCCCGCCATTTTAGATTTTAAACTTAAACGGTACGAGATTAACGTCGCGCGGAAGTATATCGAGATTTTCCGGATATATTTTTGTCCGTTCGGTGCCAAAACGCGAAATTACGATTTACGTTAGCGTTACGTTACGATAAAATCGAAATTATAGCGAAGGCGAACGGACGCTCGTTCCGCACTCCGGTAGCCGGGAAAGAGTCGGAACAATTTATTTACGCCACCGTCGCGTCGCGGTATTTCTTACTTTACGTCGGCCGGTGGCCTAGCGGATAAAATTACCGAGGTAAACACCGACGGTCGGTTTCGGGTTTCCTAGGTTTTCTTGGCCTAAATAGGAGCCGGTTCCCGGTAGAAAGTCCCGGTGACGGGCGTATTCTCGAAACGTCGCCTCGCCTTACCCACCGAACCCGACCGAACTTCTCGCTCTAGGAATACACCTTTTGGATTATCGATGGTCGTTAGTGTCGGTGGCAACTAATCCAAATGCCAGATTGTCCGGGATTATCGTATTTTGGACAATGCGCGGATTTTTGCCCGTGTATCTAGATTAACTAATCGGCCGAAATCCGAATAGAAAGGAGTTCGAAGCGGCCGGGCGATCGGTAGGAAAAGACCGTTTGTCGGCGACAATATCGACCGAGACGGACGCGGGAGAAAACGAACAGAAAAAGACGAGAATCGAATAAAACTTTTGCGATACACCTTTACGTGTTTCGAGCAAAATTTGTTTGTTTCGTTCGTTTTACGTCTGTAAGAACGTATTTACCTTTTTCGGAGAAATATCACTGTACTTATCTTCTGACCTGGTTAAAATTAGCGTAGTTTAAGAAAATCGATTTGAAAAACTTTAAAGATTAAAAAATAAATAACCATTTTGTTTTTTCGTCCGTAATCGCATTTAATCGGAGACAAAAATACGTTAATATTTTAATTTTTACTCCGCATTTCGGGTGCAAATTTGTCCTTTTCGACACAATTTTGCAGTTTATTTTTAGTTTTAATATTTTTTAAAAAGTTTTTTAATCGAGAAACGACTTTGTAAATTTGATGGCCAATTCCTCAAAATGTTGCCGAAAAAAATGTAATTCTTCCGTTATCGATTCAAATTTAGACAAAAATATGTCCGGGTTGTTATTAGAAAATTTCCTTAAAGATATTAATTTTCTCCAATCCCGCTTTGGCATTTTCAAAACTCTTTCCGCTCGGTAGGCCCTTGCCGAGCCGGGCTGGCGACGAAAGGACCGGGTGATAAGGGATAGGGACCGACGTATCCGGTCAAAGTCATACCCCGGGATTTTTCGATCCGTCCGGATTCGATTTCGCTCTTCGTTTTCAACTTCCGGCAATTGTTCGATGCCCGACAAAATTTTAAAAATTCTACTACGCGCTACGGGTACCGAATAACGTCGATAGATTTGAAAATCGCTTTAATCCTAATAGGCCGATTTTTCACGCGGCTAGTCCGCGTGTCGCGTCACTTTGGAAAATAACCGTGTGGAAAATCATTAGGATTAAAGTGACTTTCGAATCTATTAAAAATATATATTTTAATTGGAATTTAAGCGAGAGATATCGAAATGGACCCAAATCGTAAAATATTCGACGAAACTTTTTGATATTTCATTCGAAGTATCCGAATTTTAGAATAATTCGAGTCGCGCCGTCTGTTGACGAAAAATATCGAAAACCAATAGAGGAAAAGCTACGCGTACTTAATTTTAATGTATTTATCGACGTCAATTTTCCGTCTTCCTCTAATTTTCTGTTTTTCTCGAATTATGGCATTTTTCGTAAATTTAAATTGATTTTGGATAGATTAGTAAATCGCATAAACGTACGAAGGATTTGGCTATCCCGGAATCTACGTAATTGTTCTACTTTGTTAAGATGCGCTTAGTTATCTTCTAAGCCAAATATGCTCTGTCTCTAATGCCTCGATCGACAATGTAGACAATACTGGAGTTGTGTTTTCTAGAGAGAAACAAAGATGATTTATATTCTGTAAAAATCCCGAATTGTCTACGAAAGTAGGCAATTAAATACAGTTACCCTAAAACGGTGAAACCGACATTGTAATTATAACGCGTATATCGTCTTCGCATCGTATTAGCCCGCATTTAATTAGCGGGAACTTTTTTAAACTCTTTTCCCTTTTTAGGCATTAAGAAGGCCTCTATTTAGCCAGCCTCCGAGACCGGCTAGGCCAACAATGGGGCGGCCGAACGACGACGGACGAGACCCGACGTATCCGGAGTTTTCCCACCGCCCCGGAGTCACCTTAACCGTCCAACCTTAACCTCGTCCTATTAGCGGGGTCGAGGAGACGAACTGTATCTTCTCAATAAGAATTTGGATTCGTTCGAACTACAGTTAAATCGTCGAATATCGATAGTTGGCCGTAGGTTGGCGCCCGACCGACAGTCCGATCGCGTACAGTTTTCTGGGTTTCTTTAGGTGTTTGAATAGGAGCCACTTTCTCGTAGAAAGTTTCCTCGGCAAATTGTCGAGTGTCGCGTTACCTTATCCAATCGGTCTAATCCAATGTAAGGATTTCAGTTTTAACCCGACGAATCTCTACGATTACTCGAAATCGCGGCATCTTTCGTCTTTCGCTTAACTCGGTCGTTCTCGTTGTTTATCCGAAATGAATAAAATTGAGCTTGTGCCACATTCCGAATTAACGACGTTTTAAATAATAAATCTAATCTAAAAATAAAATGAAATTTAAAATTATCGATTATAATTCATGCTGCGCGTGGCGAATTCGGCCGAGAAGATTAATGACGTCATCCCTCTAAAGAGAGTTTAAACCGATTACGGTAGGCGAGTGATCCGAGCCAACTGTTCCGTTCCGACTAGTCGAACGGGAAGGAGCTCCGCTAGTACTCTAGAGCAGTCGGCCGAATTAGACAATAATAAACATTACGTAACACGGTATCTATTGTTAGGACGGGAAAATAAAATAAAGAATTATCATCACCTATTGTATATATTGAGTCGTTTTAGTCTTCGGAATATCAAATTAATTATTCGTCATTTCCGTAACGTCAATTTCCTTACATTATAATCGATGACATCGCTAACGTTACTATAACTTGGTTACGAAATTGTGAGAATGAATATAGCTATAAAATTATGTTCAATTTTCATATAATTGAATGTACTGTACATTCGTTGACTAACGAACTCGCTCGGAATTGTCCGATTACTACTACGAGATTCGACGTAGAGCTAAGTATCGGACAAGTACGCGAATGATTCCTACTGTAGGCTAGTTAATACCGGCGCAGCGCCTTAAAATCTCTTTCCCGGTATGTGTTCGGAATTTTCAGTGTATCGTATCTATTGTTTGAAGGTCTTCGAACGCCAGACGTGTCTGTACGACTCGGTCGAAGACATTCGGCACGGCTGGCTGAATTTCAGAAAAGTCGCATCGGGCGGCTGAGGGAAACGGTTTCTCCGAATTTCCAATCATCTGCGCCGTTCTGACCCGACGGTCGGAAGATATGGGAAGCAGTGAATACGTTAGCGCACTCTCTTTGACCGTCCAGAGACGGGTGGAAGTCTCTCTGGATGATTGAAAAGGATTTTTAATATCTAAATTTCGAATACTTTTCTACTGTTTGTAGCCTATGTACTGTACCTTATTTAAGAGTTAGATTTAAAAACTTTGCAGGTGTCCTGCCCCCGGACCTCTTTTCGTCCTCTGATAAGCAGGGGCAGATCTAAGTTTTCGGGGCCTAGGGCTTATCGAAGTCCAACGGGGCCTCATTTTTTGTTAATACAAATAATACTATAAATTATTATTAATATATTATTAACATTAACTATTTTTTACGATAAGTGCTCGTGGTTAACGAAAAAGTATTAAAAATTTATAATAATAATTCAATTTTTGTGATCCCTTGACACTTGGCCCGGGGCTTAAGCCTCATTAGTCCGTACGTAGATCAGCCCCTGCTGATAAGGACATCCCACAATTAGAGCCATCCCTACTATAATTGGTCTAGCTACGCCCTCGGTATTAGAGTTTGGCGGATCACCGATGAGCGCCTCGCAACCCGGCCCGACTGTTGAGTAGCGCACTGTTCCCATTGCTGACGTGCTGGTCTGGAGGTCTACTTCTTATAACAGTCGGTCACTCCGTACGAGGGAAATCCTGCATTCCCACGTGTTTCCTTTCTTGACAGGACTGCAAGCGACTATTTCCTAATAGGATAATGCTCGGCTACATATTGCTAGGGTTTCGTAGGAATGTCTTTGTCACGTTAACACATTTCCTTGACTTTATCGATGAGCATTTCAGAGACTAGATGTCATCTATTAATACAAGTGTGAGGGATCTGAAGTGAAAGTTACAGCATATGTGGACAAATCTGTCTCAGAATAGTATACGATATCTGCATGCTTTTATACTCCACCGTATCAACTCACGTAGTCATACAAGAAGAGGTCCTATAAGACACCAAAGGTTCCTGTAAATTGTAGCGTTCTTCCACAGAAAATTGTCTCTTTGCTATAATACTATAATCATTTACAGTCATTCACAAAAAAAATACAAAAAAAAAATTGAGTCAGTGATACCCGATACCTTGATAGATAAACATATCTATATATAATACTGAACTCTTCGTGTATTGGTGTTCGCGTGTGTCGTAAATCTTTATAAAGCACTCCGATCTGTAATTATAACACAGCCTTATATATTCTAGTAATATACGGGGGGTTCAAAAGTAGGTATACAGTTGAGAATCTGAGAAATACAAATGTTTGGTGTTCATTATTATTATTTTTATTATGTTTTATTAGTTCGTATTCCTTATTTGTGATTTAATTTGTTCGTAAAAATAAATGTTTTTTCTCCCTATTTATTTCTCCTTGTATGTTTTTTCCCGTAATAACAACTGTATACCTACTTTTGCGCCCACCCCCTGTATAATATCTTTATACAGTTTATGTATCCGTTTGCGTGTTAAGGAACTATACCGTAACTAATTAACGATGTAGGAAGTTATCTCGATTAATGTGTCTTAAAATAATAACTTATTTCACTCTCTAAAGACTGTCTTACCATCATCATATTTTAAATGAGAACGGTGTAAATAATTAGTCTTTAGAAAGCGTAAGCATCAATTCACTTGTGATCGTCGATAATAGGTACGAGTAGAAGTTCCAGCATGACTCTGTATCATTCACTTGTATGATAGAAATATTAAATAAATAATAATTACGTGTATTTCCTATCAGGGTCTATCACAGGTCGGCCTTCGGGATTATTTGGCCGGCCATACATTTAAGGCACCTCGAAATTAATATATACGAAATGAGTCACTCGTACGAGACAAGCTTCATAGAACAATAATCATTCCCGAATTTAATTCTTTTTATTTCTTAAAATCCGGTTTAGATAATTTGAGTCACATTTTTTATATCCAATATAGCATTAATCATATTTTCACTTTTCCGTCTCTAACGTCATAAATTTTAAGTACTTTACATCATCGCGGAAGTTCAAAACACGTTGTTTCACTTATCTATAAAGATTTAGCCTCGTATAAATCTGAAGTAAACGTTTATGGACACTAAAGGACATCGAGAGGAAAATCCTAGTGTTCACACGAAAGAGTCTTAAAAACAGTATCAATATTTTGATATTCTTAAAGATTGATCGTTAGTGAATTTATTAATAGATAGACGTAACTAATGGCAATTTTAAATAAATTTATTTTTAATATTATATACATTTTTATAAGTAGATAAGTGTACATTAATAAAATACTTAAGCTGTGAAAGGTAATTAGGTTAAATATAGGGTATAATTGAGTTTCGTATGAGGTATGGGTTTTTGGAGCGGTCTCTTCACAAACTTGAAGATCCTCTGTAACTTACTCCAAATACATCTTCGTGATAACGTCCATCGTTCTGTAAAAAATAACATTAGTATCAATACACAAATCATTGTATAAATCAATAATTAAACACCCGTATCCTATATAAAGTGAGTTTTTATCATTACATACCTGTAATTGAATAAAGTAGTTTTCGGCTTCGTCTTTTGAGTAATTTCCTTGGTAAACGAGTACGTATTTCACAGCTTTTCTGACACCTTCGCTCATTGCAGCATCGCCACAAACATATATATGACCGTTCCGCTGTATCATTTCGTATACCAGTTTAGCTTCGTCTTTAACTGCATCTTGAACGTATTTCTATTAAAATATGCAAAAATAAATACACGAACGCAACATAAATATGTAATTAAGTAAATGAATAAGTGTTTAGGATTACCTTTTTTTGGTTCGGTTCTCTCGAGAATACGTTAAAGACACGGCTTAGTATTCCTTTCCTAACGAGTGGTGACGTTTCGTGTTCGTATACCAGATCCAAGTTACGTTGTCTACATCCAAAAAATAGAAATAATTTACCGATTTTCATTTGTTTCGTCTCCATTTCCTTGTGCATCCAAAAGCTTTTAAATGGTGCTATTCCACTTCCTGCTCCTATCATGATAATTGGTAGCGACACATCTGCGGGTAGATGAAAGCCGGGAGCACTAAAATGCACATAACAATACGTTTAAAATATAATTATACAAGTTTACGCTCGATAGATAACATCAAAAAACTACCTTCGAACAAAAATTGGTATATCATCTTTAGGATAACTGTTCAGATAATTGGAACACAGTCCGTGGTGTAACTTCCCCTTTCCATCTAAAAATGTAAATAATTTTTAACATTTTTACTCAAAAAATTATGAAAAATTGGAGAAAATCTTTAGAAATTTACCGTGAGATCTGAAATTTAGAACGGCAACAGTTAACAAAATTTCGTAAGGATGAGACAACGTAGAACTACTAACGCTATAGTATCGAGGTTGAAGCAATGGTAACTGAGTTAAAATAAACTCGGGAGTTAATTTAACCGAATTAAATTCTTCGAGAAAATCGGCTAAGTTAGGATATTGGGCAGATTTCCACTCTTCGTACTCGTCTATATCCTATAAAAATTGGTAAACTTGAATTCGATGATTCCAAAATGCCTGCGAGGATGTAAAAATTAAGAAATTTATACCGTAGCGAGTTTCTTTAATCTATAAACATCCCATTTTTCTGTAGCTAAACTCGACATTAACAATAATAAATTAGCAGTAGGAGGTGTAGTCAAGTCTAAAAATTTTGTCATGGCTGTTCTTAGGGAGCAGGGAGGAAGTCGTGACGCTTTCGACCATTTACCACCTGTTAAAATATTTTACAGACTTTTAAATTATATTTAACATTCATTTCGTACTAAAACGAGTCGAATATACCAGAAAAACATTGAATGTCTAAGATGTCATCGGGATTTATTCTCGAAGTGTCGATTTTGTTGACGATATCGTTGACGAGTTTCGGTGAATTCGACGCGAAGACACCGATGTGATCGCCGGGAAAATAGTCGAGATTATCGTTTGAAGACGGTAAGAAACGAACTAAAACAGTCTGTCGACTACGGAAGATAGCGCAAATTAGATTTGTTTTGAAGAAAATAACGAAATTCTTTTAAAAAATTACAAAATTACCTCGAATGTCTCGCTTGCAATTTTGCACAAGATAATAGTTTATACGGAAGGACCCGTTTCGAGTGTAAACGCGAAAGTTCTGTAAAGATAAATATTTTAAAATTAAAAACAGTCGATTTAATCAATTTTGTGATTAAATATATTAACCTCGACAGATGTCTGTGTTTGGTTGACTAGAAACTACATTTAATTTATAATTTTCTGGTTTCCATACAATGAAATCTTCTACGGAGAAGAATTGACTTTCGTCGAGTTTCAAGCCTAATAAATTAATCAGAGCCTAAAAAAATATCATTTTTAAATGACATTTGATGAAATGATTAATGATATAAAAGCTAAATTTATTGATTTTTTCAAAAATCCTTCAAACCTTGTACAAAATCTCCGCCCATTTGTTGAATGTCTGTTCTTGTCCACGAAGTTCATCCCCCAATTCGACAGGAAGTATTCTTTGACCCATTTTGCTCAGAAGCGAATCTAAATTTTTCCCAAAAGCGCAGAATGTTGGATATTGAGTCGATCCTAAAGCAAATACCGAAAATCTAAAAATACACAAATTGTGAGCATCTAAAAATACTGCAGTTGAGTTACGTAACTGGAGAAGATCATTGTTACTTTAATTGGTTATTCGCTCTGGAGCGAAGATCTTCGCATCGATTAATTTTTTTCCAAAATTCCTGTGTTAAATAAAAATGATGGAAATTTGTAATTTTAACCTATTAATTATCAATCTTAATATTTGACGTACTTTTCCATTATCCGGAGGTTCTCCGTTTCCAAAAGTACTGCTAATAACGATCAGAATGGACTCGTTAACAATTTGTTCCAAGTCATAATCTTGCATGCAAAAGTTCTAAAAGTTAATTAAGCATTATTGTTTCTGTATTTTAAATCAAAATAATAATTAAATTATAACGTACTCTAACTAAAAAAGTATTAGATAATATCTGTTCCAGCCTCATTGCGTACGTTTCAGACTTTCCTGTTTCGGTTGCGTACAAAATTGTAATGGCTTCTCTGTTGGATTTAGTGATTTTATTCATAACAACGGCGAAAAATATAACTCTGAAATGAAATTTATTGCTTAGTTTTTTCTTAAATTCGAAATCAATTACAAAATTTTCACCGTCTTACTTCGATATCGATGCGAATTTATACTTTAGTGTAATATTGTTGTTCTTAGGCCACTGATAATGAAGCCAAGCATCTTCCTACAAAATTTTGACAATTTCAAATATCGTCTCTAATAGGTTAAGTGATATGTGGTAAAATTTTAGTTATTATCTTACTTGATACTCGTAACTGGGTTTAAGACTGTAACATAACATTTCTTGATGAAAAACCGAAGTAATACTTCCACTCATGGGTGGAACTATCCAAACCCAATCTGCCGGACAACCACCCCTCTGCTTTTGTTCGGATTCGAAATGTTTGATAAAAGTTTCTGAAGCAGTATGATGATCGACAATAGTTACTTTATTTTTCTGTATATAGAATAAAACATTTAATTTAAAAATGGGTTCGAATTTAGCCATTTTAACGCGTAAAATATTTTTAAGTTCAATCGTAATACCTGAAAACTGTAGAGAACAGCTAAATTTACTTCCAACAATACGCGATCTTTCCAGAGGGTGCTCGTGTTTGACGTGTCAATGCCGAGTCTAGATCCAACTTCCTGTACAAAATCTCATAAAATTATTTAAAATTTAACTGAAAATATTTAATTAAAAAACTAACCTCCGTAATATTATATCGCTGAGGATCGCATAAATCTCTCGCACCAATTTCTGTACCCATGTACCAGCCATTAAATGGAGCAGCTGTGAACGTAAGTCCACCACAATCTAACATCATGTTAGCAACCGCTGGAACAGCGTACCATTGATAACCCAAATCTTTAAACCATGGATAATTCGGATGCTCTAGGTGAATCCTCAGTACTAATTCTTCTGGAATATCGTAAACTTGTGGCCCTTCATCGGGTGACGATAACACCCACGGTAAAATATCATACTTTCCTCCCCGTCCCTTCCATCCTAACCTCTGACAGATCTAAAAAACAATTTAAACGTTTATATTTTTCTAAAAAAGGTACAGAAATATTACTTTTACAGTAAAATTAAATTACTCGAGTGAATTTGACACGTCCCGGATCTCCTACGACGCTTCCATCCGGTTGAAGGTATCCAGCAAAACTTAGAAGTTGTGGATTCCACAATCGATAATCGTCTCTGCCCAATTGGCGTTGCGGAAACACTGTTATAACTGACCTGTATAACGTTCGACATTAGATTTTACAACCGACAATTCAGTCTATCACGAAATTTCTCTACTTACCTGATGTTACCACCATTAGTTCCGAGTGCCAGATGTTCGCATAGTTTCTCAAACATCTCCTTAGTAGATCTAACGTGTCTAGCATCTTGCAAAATTAATCTATTCCATTGAATCCTTCCGATACAACGCGAAGCATTCCTCCAAGCCATTTTAGCACCAAACAGCAATTCCTCTTCACTCAACTCGTAAGTTCCAGTACTCTCGATGGAGTTTTTAACATTCATGATTCTTAATTCGCGAGCTTCGTTATCACTTTTGTAACAATTCCAAGTTGAAATGAATTAAAAAATCTAAAAAATTCGTTAAAAATTTCATAAAAATCTTACATTTTTTTCGATTCGAAGTACTGTTCAAAAAATTCTTTAGCATCTTCAAGAATCTCCCGCTTACTCCTCTTTTCGGTGGGAGAACGTATACCAGAAAGGCCAGCCATAAACGAACCGTAACAGCGATTTTTTTGGCACGCTATATCCTAAAAAATTACAATTGTATTAATATGAATTCAAAAATAATTATATAAAATTTATAAATATTATTACTTTCGATTGTTGGTAAAGTTTGTCCTTGTTTTCTCTACCAGACAAGTAATTCCTTATCTTCACGCCAGAAAATGGACATCGACGTTCCTCCACTTTCGCGTTACTTTCCTCGATTTTCATTTTTAACAGGGTGTGTACTTTAAACTTCGCTTAAATGAGATATTGCAGTTAATACAGTAACATTATTATAGGTAAAGACGTGTATAAACACACGCGCTTATATATATACAGTTAAACACGGATGATATATCCTGTTAAAAAAGGCGGAGTTTACAAAATTGCATAACGAGAGAGGCAGTAGTCATCACTAGTATGTTTCAATAGGGAAAAATATATAAAAATGAGAGTAATTTAATGATGGGATTTTAAATTTTTCACAGAATCCACAGAAAGTGCAATTAATTACTTTTGAAGTCACTAATGACAGTAGGAGGAAAAATGATTAAAACTTTTAGGAAATACAAAAATAACGTAGTTATTGTAATTATGCATCAATTGCTTAATTTTAATTTATTTTAATACTTTGTCTTATTAATTAATTTCCATCGAGAAATCTACGGATTAACACGAATGGAAGCGTATTTTATAAAATGTTTAAAAATTAAATCGTATGTTATTAATGGCAAACTCGATGAAGTGTATCCTTCCTTTATTGTCATCGTTTATAAAAATTAAAGTTATTTAATTTATATCGTGTTGCGATTTATTAATTTTAAGGTAAAATAAAAAATATTAAATCTAAGTTGCTTTATTAATGACATTCTTGAGTTATTCCGCGATCGTAATCTTGCTTTAAAAAATTAAATTTTATTCAAAAATTACAAAAAATAGAGGAATTTTAAGTTAAAAAATGTTTTTTCGGTATCTAAATTGTTTTTTTCTTTTAATATAAGTTCTGTTTTCGGTGATATTTTATTATTGTACTCTAAACAAAAGCAAACACGGAGAGCATCTTCTCTTTCTAGAAAAGATGCTCTCCGTCTTTGCTTTCAATCAATCAATAAAAATATACAACAAATTAAGATTTTCAAACTTTTTAAGGTATAAAATGAAAATATTTCTGAAAAGTTCTAATTATTGCCTAAAAATGTCTTTCTAACATTAGAGATACTGGAATTGTGACCGATGCCGAATTCGGTAAGAACCTCGAGGTGATTTATAACGACGGGTACCTTAAAATAGCCTCTAATAATCAGTAATTTAAGGTGATCTGTAACCACTTTTACTTTAAGTTGCTCTTCTAACTGTGGATAAAAATTAGACGAGTTCTTGTAACAACTCGGGTTTAAAACGAAGATTTTAATGATGTGGACGCTAATTAAACGGTTAATTACTCAAAAATGTGCACAAAAATTTATCAAAATAATAATTAATGTAAACTTTAACGTAGACCATAAATTGCGAATCAAATCGGACCCAACTTACGAGTTTTGATGTCATTTTGTCACAGAATAATAAGCTTAAAACTGACAAATGCAGTATTGTATGATAAAAATTAATCGGGCGTTTTACCTTAAAACTTAAACAAAATGAGAAGAATTGAAACATTTTAAGGTAATTAAGGAAGAAAAGATAAGCGTTTGTAATCGAACTCAAACTTTAAGAATTTCGATTTAATGTTTAAAATAAAATGTATCAGCAAACTGTTTTTCCAGAATACGAAATTTCAAAATATCTAAATAGGCCAGGTAACACGAATTTAGGAACAGTAATGTCAAGCGCGTCCCCTTAATAGCCACTTCTCCCCACACTAAATACCTATGCGGAGTCGCGCGCTCTTCACAGCTACCTAATGATCAGAGAATTAATATTTTGAATGGTTTTAAAATGTAATAAAATTCGAGTTATTTCAACTATTTTGCATTTATTTTTAGACTTTTTTCTCGACAAACACAACCGTTTAAAGAGAGCGGAGAATTTAAAACACCAATTAAAGAAAATTTTTATTTAACAGTTCATTTTTTATTAAAATTAAAAATACGTTAAACTTACAACATTAATTTTACAGATTTTAACACTTAATGATCCAATTAAGAAATAAAATTTGAATTCTTTTTTTTTTTTCGACAAAAATTTATGTCAAACGTGTTATCCCGGATTCTTTTCTCTTCAAAATGAAGGGAAAACCCCTAAAATTTCTTTAGTTTCACTCTCGATAGGGAAAAAAATGTTTAATAGACACAAAGTTAGATATTATATCATGTGATTTTTCCCAGTTATGGCTTGTGATTGTGTCATAAAATGCTGAGTAAATGTAAATATTACTTCTAGAAATTTAGGATTATTTCATTAAAATTCTTATAAAACTTTAAATTTAATTCATTTATGAATTAATTAAACATTCTAGATAATTATATTGATATATATATATATATATATATATATAATTATAATTATTATAACTATATTATATTATTATGTATTATATTATAATTCTATAATTATATTGATGGATAAATATATATTTATATATATTAATTATAAAACAACTAAAAACACTAGTAGGGAGCAGAGAAACTGATTGAGAAACTCTGCATAGGTTTTAATTTCATAAATTTTAAAGACATCATTGGTTCAAATTACTATTACTTGTTTAAATAATTTATTACTTTATCTTAAATCCTAATACAATAAAATCTATCATAAATTATCATTAAATTCTTCAATTTATTTCTGTCTGAGACGGTCTTTAATCATTATAAAATTTCTGTACATTTGTGTAATTTCTGACAAATGACCTCAAAATTAAAATATAATTATTAAATATGATATAATTAATTATTCATAAAATAATTAAAGCATTTTATATCTGTCTACTGTATAATTACTTTAATCATCGGGATATATAATCGTTATAAAACAGAGAGAAAGAATCCAGTCAAATGACGTTAACGAGAGAAAGAAGGGAGCCACAAGGAAGATAATTTAATGATACCAGGTAAATTAATATTAATAATGAAAATTATTCTTAAAAAGTAGACTATAATTTGCCCTATTTATTGTCATTTCATTAATAAAAGAGAAAAATGTAGAAAACGTGATTTATCTCGCTTCGAAACTGTTTTATAGGACACTATTTCCTTTATACAGTTTAACATCACGTGATTTTTTTATGGAATAATTATCACGTAAAATTATGGTGATAAATCGAGAACCGTGTTTAAATAGTTTAGGCTAAGGATATATAAGAGTGCCTTCGACAAATAGATAATTAACGATTCAAATAAAGAAATTTAATATTAAATTTAGTTTGCGAAGAAGTAATCTATGGTAACGTGTTCAAATTCTCTTAATAATCTGAACCCGTTACCATAGTTTCGTATTTTAAATCAGATTTAGCTTAGATTAGTACAGGGTGGTTATAATTAAAGTCGCGCTAGTCAGACCTGTCTAGAGCCCGTTCTCGTGGACGTGTTTTGACGAAACTCGGTATATATGTTATGTGGACCACGAGGAAAAGGAAAATGCAAAAACATATTTAGTTTGAATTTTTACCACAGGGTGCAAAAATGGCGCATGTAAGACAAGAAACACAAAATGGAAACAGTAAAAGGTTTTTACTCACAACATCAGTTCGATGCGCAATCCATTTGCATCAATTACGTGTTTAAAACGCTTTATAATGCAACCATTTGCATCAGTCACGCGTTCAAAACGCCTTACAGCATTGTAAGACGTTTTGAACACGTAATTGATGCAAATGGATTGCGCATCGAACTGATGTTGTGAGTAAAAACCTTTTACTGTTTCCATTTTGTGTTTCTTGTCTTACATGCGCCATTTTTGCACCCTGTGGTAAAAATTCAAACTAAATATGTTTTTGCATTTTCCTTTTCCTCGTGGTCCACATAACATATATACCGAGTTTCGTCAAAACACGTCCACGAGAACGGGCTCTAGACAGGTCTGACTAGCGCGACTTTAATTATAACCATCCCGTATAAATATGCCTTGGAGAAAATGTGTAAAAAATCATTTAATTAAAGACTGAAATAAAGTGATTTAATATTAAATGTAGTTTGCAATGCGTTGCCAAAACCCCCGATATAAATTACTAAGTTGACGAGAAAGAGTTAATATTACTAGAACATTCGCACGGTAATACATATTGCAAAAAGGAATTAGAAAAGAAAAAATCATTTGGCGAAGCATTACACTATAAAAGAATAAAACCTATTGTTCTACCATCTTTATAAACCAATTATTTTTTTATTTATGAAGATTTATTAGACGAAATCGGGTCTAACTTCCGGACTCATTTATAAATTTTTCGGTTACGTGATATTTACCTCTAATTACAACGAAACGTCATTAAAAAATGTCATTTCCGTCTTAAAAACGGAAAATAGAGATTCGTCATCTTTCCGAATACAGAATTTAATTGCATTTTCCTATTTTTTCCATCTAGAATCACGTATCCTTAAATTAAAATTGTTCTCTTTGACATCGAATCGAAGCTCGGGTATATCCAACTCCAACAACGATAAAAATTCAAAATAATAATATTTTAAAATGCGAATTTTCGCCTATCGATTAAAAAACGTATAAAAACATCCGTACAAAAACCGAGCGTAACGAGTACTTGGTCCGCTCGTTACACGCGAGATATTATATGGATTTTAACGAATTTTTCCACATTATAAGGATTAATTAAAGTTTACAAATTAATTGGCATTTGCAGATCGTAACGTAAAATAATTTGCAAGGATTTCCTGTCGATATCGCGTTAGTTTCCAATGAATGTATTAATGAAATTCGAATAAAGCCACGTTAAAATGTAATTCTAAAAATTTACAATACTTTCTCTTTCTGAATTTTCTAAATTTTTTATATTTTGTTAGAAATTTTAACTAAATTTTATTCAAAAAACTTATTCTGACGGAATTTTATAACTTTATAAGCGTAGAGAGCCAAAAATCCCGTGAAACTATTCTAATATTTTACAAAAATATTCGAATGTTTTTTAAAATCTCGAGAATTCGCGCGCTCTTTAGAAAAAAAAAAGAATTTTATTAAAGCAAAATCTTCTCTTAAACTGCATTTTTAAATGGGAATTAATGATTTTTAAGCTCCAAATTTTAATAATTTTAAGCCAAATGTCGTTAAATAATTATTTTACTAAAAGAATTTTTGCGTCTGTATTTTTAGAAATTCGTGACTATTTTTGGTTTTGCTTCCTCGGGAAAATATATTTTAGGCGTGATCTTGCGTAACAATAATAACATAAATCGAGCTAAATGGTTTTTTTTAAATACGTCGTCATTAAATTACGTAAATCTATGAAATTTAATGACGATGACATTGAACTCGAGTGAATCATTTAGTTTATTTTAGAAATGATCTAAATTCTTTTTCGCAAATCGTTTTGAATCCCGACAGTTGGCAACTTTGTTATTATACCCGTGCTTTACCTTTAAAAAATGCGAAACTGATACGAAATACAAAATTTTAATTCATTTAAACTCGGAATAAATAAATAATGTAACTGTTTTAGATTTTAAAGCGATTTATATAATAAAATCATTGAAATCAAACCCCGATCGATCGCTTCCTTGCCACGATATCTGGCTTTTTACGTCACGCGCGTGATACGCGTAAATGTTATTTGTCTTTATTTGTTATTTTTCTTGTCGGGAAATTGCCTGTGTAATATTTCTTAGAAGTGTTTTACCACACGCGCTATTCAAACAAGGCGAAGTGTTTATTTACGGGGACCCGTATGTTGATCTTCTTTGTTTACAATTGAAAATCATCGATTCTAAAACATTTTGTCGTCGAATGTATTTGCAGTATAAATTATACTGGCTTCCAAGTGGTTTGTTTATTTAGCTGCTAGTCACCTACGAGCGTTCTATACCGATGTATCGATATTACGTGACGCTGCCGAATATTATTTCCAAAAATACGGGCTTTCAAATAATAATATTCGTAAAAGAATATTTTCTAAAAGCAATTACGTTCGAAAACTTGATCTTCAGAAAGTTGTTAAATCCAAAAGTATGGCCGTCTACGGAAGCCGTGGAAGCGCCGCTTTCCTTGTATTTTCTAAAATATAAATACGGATTGTGCGACTATTTTCGTGTTTTAACCTACTTCGAATTATCTAAAATTAATATTTTATTATAACCGCATTATGTATCTTATTTCTATACTACGTGTGGAAAAAAATAATAAGATTGCTATTGTATATTCGAATATAAATTCGTATAAGCGTGTATTGTCGAATACGAGACAGCTTTCGCGGCGAAAATACCCGAATAGGGTAAAGCGGCCGGATCGACGATAGGCATTGATGCGTGGGCTCGGCAGAGCGCTGTTTCGCTGCTGGATGCTACGCACCAAAATATCGCGTAACGCTTTCGATACTTCTATTCGGGGCCTACGCGGCTTGCCTATCGTCAAATGTCATCGCACGCCACTGATGAATACTTTTGGCAAGCCTCTCCCTTTTAATCGCGTGTACAATAGTTCGCGAACCTCTCGGACATCGAAGAAAAGTTTTGCAAATATTTCCTAATAATTTATGACAAGATTAATAAGTAGGCTTATAAGAACAAATCCGCATGTCACTAATACCATTGACAAAAGTCCACGTAGTCTTCGTTCTCCTCCCTCCCTATCGCGTGCGATGGTGTACTTTTCGCCACCCTCCTCCTCCTCAAACGAATAATTATAATTATTTGGAATGAAAATTCTGATTTTAAATAAATATTCTAAGTATTAGATGTTTCTAAATCGGTACTTTTGAATGTCGAATTTTATTTTTTCGGGCCAATAAACAACGTTGTAATATCACGTTACGTGAGATTTTCAAATTACATTTATATATGTAATGTGCCAATAAAATTTCAAGTGTTTTATTGTTCAATTGCAATTTATTCCTTGTTTTTTTTCTTTCTTTTTTGCTTGTTAAATATTAATATGAAAATATCCTGTTTATTTTTCAGAATTAAATAAATTTAATTTATAGCAACAGTAGTCAATAATATCACAGAGTGGACAATATTTTAGTAGATTTTAAATAATAATTAAAATGTTACAGCATCAATTTTTTTTTATTTCTTGGTCTTTAATTATACTTTGATATGCGATAGCACCGGTTTAAGAAATTTCCTCGTGAGCGGTGTCCTTACATAAGAATTCCAATTTTTCCGGTGCTGGCGTTTACACCATATATATGCATTATACGTGTGCGTAACATGTGTATTAAAATTTCCTGCATAACAAATTCCCTCGACACACAATTTTACCCGTGTAAGAAATTCCAAAATATTGGTCCCATCCACCATATTTTACCCACTTAGTTTCTGTCGGAGACAAATCGTAATCTTTTTCCTCGCCATGACTTTATCGCTTATAAAAATAGTAAAGTTAGCTTTAGATTGTCACTATATTGTATACCAAACAGCCGTACACCGTTGACGTGGTGCCCACCGGTGGCCGAGTGGACGAAACCACCGAACACTGGTAGCTGGTCGTGGCTTCGCTCCGCGCCAACGTGCTGGTTACGTGTTGTTTCCGGGTTTTCTTCGAGTTATTAAGAAGTTAAGAAACATCAGATAAGGAATGTGGTCAAAACCATAAGATCCTAACTAATTTAGGGACCACCTCGGGTTTGGTTTTATTTGATTACGGCAACGCGAAGCATGGGAGATCCGCTTAGAGGAAATGCCGCACGGGAGGTCTTTTATGGGAAACTGGCCACTGTTTAAGTGGTAAATTAACAAGGTTCTACAGTATACGAGAACAATACTAAAATTACATATTGTTATGTAGAATCAAAAGATCTATTTCTATCGTTTATATAAATTTATACTCGTATAAAGCGATAGAAACAGACTATAAATAAATTAAAAAGATAAAACGATTATTCTTTGTATACGATCTGGCGACACCTAGGCGATCTGTCGGGTGAATATTTCTCCAATTGCGGGAAGACTCTACGGGAAACTGGTTTCTATTTAGGTGTTACAAACGTTAGAAGAAAACCCAAAACACTCCAGGTAGCCAGCCCAATGGCCAAGTGCAAACACACGATCAACTACGGGTATTCGGAGGTTTTATCCACTCGGCTACCGGTGGACACGGTTTGAATAATGCACTCCTATCTCGAATAACCGCGCTTAAAAATGCAATGTTTCGCCGAACGCGACATACGTCGGGTCTGACTTAACGATAATTTTATTTTTTAACATTTACAAGTTTTATGTATATAACTTTTTTGTCATTTTTATTACAAAATCTCACAACAGATGACGCCACACACAACTTTATTTATTTATTTATTATAATTAATAATATAAAAGGCTTAAGGAGCACGTGTATGATATAAGTAAAGGCACTACAATACGGCACTATCCAAAGTAGCGCAAACCGAAGGTTCGGTGATTGATTGGAATGAAACTAGGATTATTAGACAGGTGCGCTCACCGTCTTTAGCGATGACTTCGGAGAAATTTGAAATACGTAGATCCGACGGCACGGGCAAATGTTTGAACAATACAGACGCCACAAATTTACCAACAGCGTGATCATACTTGCACGCTGTTGGTAAATTTGCAGTATGATTGATCGTAACCCAGTATAATGTTATACAGCCCGCACTCGGTCCATATAATTAGGTTTATTGTGTCGATGTATTTTATTATGTTAGTTCACCTTATTTTATTTTGTGTTATTTTAATTTACTCGGATCCATGTACTTATTTATTTTCTATTTATCTTTTGTATATTTATATTTAAACGAATTGTTCGAACGGATATAGAAATGTGAATTTTGTTTCTCGTAGTGTTCGAACTGGAACCGATACAAAGAAACGTTCCAAATATTTCAAAAGTACCCGAGGATGACCCGTGGAGCAGGTAGAAAACGTTAGTGGGATAATAAATATTAGTTCTCGGATACATAAGGTGGTTGTGTGATATTCGTAGAATCCGAGTGTTTATTGAAATAATAGAAAATTTTTTAAATACTAATAAAATCCCATAACAGTGGGGGCAGTTACGCAACTCACTTGGTCAATCATTATTTTTTTGTTGTTAGGTATAATTATAATAATTATACTTAACAATTATTATTATATTTATAAAAGTAATTATTTATATTATAAAGGAAATAATGTTGAATTTCTTCGTACAAGTATTATTAACCCTGAATATGAAGTAATTTATTATTTTTAATGCACTCTTTATTGTGTAAATGATTTTGTGATTATTAACAATGCCGTGAGAACTGCGCTAAAATGTACGAAATATTTCTTTCACCTTTAAGATGCATAAATACCTGGAGGATTTACACATAAAAACAGAACATCTTACATTTCGTATACACTTTGACTACACATAAGATAAAAATCGCTCTTAGCAATTTTTCCCCCTTTATGCTGATTATTCGCTACGAGCACACCCTCAAAATGTGCGAAAAAAGTATTTTTTAAATACAAAATGTATTTTATAGCGCCATAATTTGCCGCCCTTCAAAATTTTTCGCTGTCGTCATTTGCCTATTTTGCCCGTACATAAAAAACTACTTTGACACGTACCATTTAGCATACTTCACGTTATATACTATCCTTTGGCATATTCTAACCGGAAGTACGTCAAAAGATACCCGAAATTGCATCGACCTAACGAAATCAAAACTCACATTCATTATTAGATTGTGTTTTCCTGTCGGTGACATTTTTTGATATGATTAAGTATGGAAGTTTCTTTACTTTGTGTCACTTTACATCCTGAATAACATAAAATATTACGTATACTTTTATTTTCCAGTAAATTTGAAACAAAATAAAACATCAAAAACATTCAAATTGTTGGTATAAAAAAATCATTTTTCTATACTCAGAATATACTCGTACATAACCGTGTTAATATGAAAATATTCATTATGCCTTAGATCGGTGGTCTCCAAAGTGGGGTAGGCCAAGTTTTCCTCCAAAATACTGTATGTGTGTTCTGTCCGCAGTCTGTCTAATCTTACAGTCATCCGCCCGAAGAAGTAGGTTCGCCATCACTCGCGATCATACACGGAATAAATTCAAATTGCGGGTAGCGGGAAATTTAGCAGGAATTACGTATTTATAGTGGAAATTTAGCAAATTTTTCTGACACGTAAAAAATATGAGTAATTTATTCCATAAACATACATTTTATATAAACATTTTTCTAATTTATTTGAAGAGTTTTATTGAAGACGAATGAGATTCGTTTAGACTCAACATTCCTTCCAATTCCTTGTCCGAATATGTATTCGAGAACCCAAAAACAATAGGTTATATATTATATTATATTAAAACTATTTTCTTCGTAGCGGTACGCGATCAAAAAGTTTGGAGATCACAGCCTTAGTTAATAGGACAATGGGGCTAGAAAGTATCGTTTTAACAAAATATTTTGTTACAACAATGTTTTACTAGGTTCATTTCGGTGTGTTGTTTTTGTAAATAGTATCTTTAGAAATGTCTGGATTATCCATTAATCATTAACGCGTATACAGTTTAATTAAGAAATTTACACGTATTATAGTGATTATTACGACAGATTTCTTTATGGACGTTTACGTTCCACAATACATAAATATGACATTTTCTAAATTATATAAGTACATTAATTAATAATAATATGAGAAATATTCTTTCGTATAAAAGAGTGTTTATGAGTTATAAGAATAGGCTTATATATTTTATAACAAAACAAAAATAAGACCGTAAGTTCCGAGTTCGGTCGAATGGCCGACCGGTTAAGACGGCGGTTCGCCGCTCCGAGTTCTACCAGGATCGGCCGCACGGCCATCCGATCTTTTCCATTGTTTATAAACTAAATGCACAATTTACGGCCAATTCTGTATATTGCAGCATAAATTGCGAAGAGTACTTTAGTAACGATGCTCCGTGAACCTAACCTAAACCAACAGTTTTCCATTAGCTATTTTCAAAAATGTTATTAAAATATTTAAACGTTTCCTATTCCGGCTCTCTCGAACGATCAGGACGTCGTAAAATTTTGCAGACACGGAAGAAGGATTCCGAGGGAAAAAATTCGTTTCCAATTCCAATAATCGGAGGTAAAATGAAAGAAATACGTCACAAGGACAAATCGTGTTTTGAAACTGCGTTGCACTTACGTAAATGACGCATCAATTGAAACATTGCATTAGTTACCGACACCATCTGACTCTGACGTCACTCGCTGCTAGACTGCACGCATTGCACCAAATGCAATCTCGGGCCTTTAACTAACATTGATATACAATATAAAAAATATATAGAAGAAAACTAAAACGTCTTCTAGCCCAAACGGTTAGGAGTCGAAAGCTGAAATCTGGTTAGGGTACGTCACGAGAGCGTACACTAAGAGAGGATTTTTCGAAATTCTCCCCGCGGGGGAGAGGGACAGAATTAAGGCTTACCGTGAAGAACTCGGCTTCTACTGTACTGTTTTAAATGTCTTTTTTGCATTTTAGCGGAAATCGAACACATTTTTGACCCTTGTAAAAATTCTCGACGATATTTAGTGTTCCATCGTATATAAAGTTGACACGGGGAGCGCATATGCGTAAGTTCGCTTTATTCGAACTCTTCGTCTTAATGCACCGGTTAGTGATTGCTGCGAGTCTTAATTATCGTTATATCGGTGTGGTAAGCGGATATATAAAAATTCTCTAATTAGTCTCGAAAGAGGGGAGACCTAATTCTTGCAATCGGTGAAAACGGCTAAGATCGGCTGTAATCTCATAATCTTAATCTTCGCTATCGTTACTTTTTGTCCGGGCAACGCCGGGCTCATCTGCTAGTTACTTATATGATGCGTTCTCGTAGAGGACTTTCGAAAAATTTACACAGAAAATACTATTAATCAGTAAAAACACAAAAATAGCTTCTGAAAAGTATGTTATCTAGTTTGGTACACACGGACGAGCCTGCCGAACAGGGATGTGAGGGGGCCGAGGGGGGAGATTTCGAAACAACCGACTAATGATATATCAGATATATCGTTTATTACACAATTTAACTTACAAAAAATTCAAAGTCACAAAGGGTTTAATTCCTTGTATACTTCGGCGCGTAGTCTTGAAAAAAGAACAGGAAAGTCCGGCGACGGAGGTAGTTTCCATTGGCCGGGGCGGACTGGCCATGTGGAAAATGTGGAAAATTCCACACGGGCCGTATACAATTTGGGCCGTTTTTCTAAATATGTAATATACCGTTTTGTTCGGTTTTATTTTAAAAAAAAATTCATTTATTTTTTTTCGTTAAGTAAGATAAATTTCAATTTTTGTGTAATATAGATATACGTGTAGGCCTTTATCGTTTTACCCGGCCCTACCAGAAGCCGAAGTTAAATTAGTCCGGCCGACCCGAGTCCAACACTACATTGTTGGCCGACTCGGCCCAAACAAAGCATCCTAGGAGAAAAATAATCAAAACAGACAAAGTTGGTCATTCGTTTACGTTGCTAGAAACTATTCACCACCCCTACGAATCTTTGGAAGCACGAGTTACTGGTTTTTCACCCTGCCACCAAAACGTTGATTGTAATCATAACGGATTTAATGGCCAATTATATCATTTGCTTTATTTCAGATAAGTAAAAATGTTATTCAATAATAATTTCTCTATATTCCAAACGATTTAATTAAAAATAATCTATTTTTTAGGTTGAGCTAACTAATTTTTAGTTTGCCATTCACCCACAATGGCGTCGATTGTAAATGGGCAACCTGCGGCGTCGAACAAAATATTACAAAACACTATAACGCTACATAACGCTCGGGTTGGTTAATTTTTGCATCTTTAAGGAATGATAGAATTGTGTACAAATGCACATATACTTTCGTAGACTGTCCATACGCGCTCGACCCCTTTTCGAGACTAAGTGAAGTCCAAGGGAGTATACGTATGTACTGTACAGTACATTCGTAAACGATTCTATCATCCTTTAACTAAAGACGCAAAAATAAACCAACCCGAGGGCCAACCCTAATTGAAAAGATTATCTGGTATTTTAACCCGACTTCGCTGGACACTTCGTATAGAGCTGTAAAGTGTTACTACAGTTTAATCCAGAAGCAACTTAATATTATTTCAGAATTGCAACATTTTAAATCGTCGTGGAATATTTTAAAGGAAAATGTCGGTGAAACTTTTATAAAATTAAACCAAAATGAACATTCTACTGATGATCAACTGGAAAACGATAAAGATTCGATTTCATCCTCTTACTGCAAAGCTTGCAAAAATTGTCCTATTTGTTGTTATAATATATTATTCGGATATAACGTGTTAAATGGTGCTTATTCTACACTTGGTCAAGCATACAAATATTTACTATCTATGTCTGTAACACAAGTGTCCTGCGAACGGAGCTTTTCTACGTTAAAATTCATTAAGATCAAGTATCTCGCAAGAAAATCTAGAAGCTTTCGTGTTAATGTCAATGGAGAAGGATATTTTAAATGAAATAGATTCTGACGATGTCATTAATATTATTGCTCGACAAAGCAAACTTCTAAATAAAAAATTAATGTTCTAGACTTGTGCTTATTGCAATTTTTGTTAATGTTGTATTTTGAATATATTTAAATATAAATAGAAAAAAGTCATTTTTTTTATTTATGGGCTGGGCCGGTAATGATTTTTTCCACTCAGAAATTTTAAGGCCAGTCCGCCCCTGCCATTGGCTGACCGGATGTTGCATTCTAAGCCCAGTTCTCTAACAGGAAACGATGTCCGGTTAATACAGATCGGAATGTCCGAAGTTTCTCTCGCAAACGTCTATAACTTTCGGAGGAAAGGACGAAGATGGAACCTTGCGGGAACACCCCAACCGGGGACATATCCTAGTGGGACGCCACGGTATCTTTTTGTCTCGCGAATAGTCATTTGATCGGTTATTAGTCCCCTTTCTCGGTCTCCGGTTGGTCTTTCTCTGTTAGCGGGTGAAATCGAACCAGGTCGGTTCCCGAGAAAGACGATTGTTTAATACAATTCGACACCGTCTTTCGTTCGGTGTAGAACGAACCTTGTACCTTATCTAACATTTCATTTTCCTTGTCTTATAAAAAATTTAATTTACTAATTTTTATCTTTTTTCGCGTGGTTTTAATATTAAAATAGTTTTATTTTTTCCTTTTCCTTTATAATTTAATTTCCTTAATTTTAATTAATCGCGAAGATCGAGATTCGGTTTTGTTTCGATTTTTGGTTGAAAGAATGTTTTTCATCCCAGCCTAGGGCCTCGCAGAGATGCCCAGAGGATTTTTATGGGAAACTGGCCTCTATTTAGATGTTACAAATGTAAAGAAAACCCAGAAAATTCCACGTGGCCAGCCCGTTCTACATGGGGGACTACATTGTTCGGTGTTTTTATCCACTCGGTCACGGTGGCGTGTTATGTAACGTTTCCCAAAAAATGCGCATAAAGAAATGTATATTGTACATTATTGTTATTGAATTAAATCTGAATATTTTGAAGGTTTCGGAATGTATTAGAAATATATTTTTTATTAAAATTAAATGCAGAAGCTTACATTTATCTTCAAATATCCTGGTTGATTGAAGTACAGGTATCCCTCGTACAACACGGCACTTCTACAACAGGGTTTCGTTCTAACGCGGTTCGAAAGTTGGGGATATTCCCCGTATAAACACGGTTCCAGAATTTGGAAAATCCTCCGTACAAAATTTTTCAATTTTTAAGTAGGCTACAGACTCCATTATTCGATCTTTTTTTCCTTCGAGTAAGCCTTTTATCTCAAATTTGCCCATAAATTTTAGAATATTGAATTTTCAATTTGTTTTGTGCCTTTCGTCAGGTTTAATGAAAACCGATAGTAATTTGTTTCTTCCTTTCCTATCTTTCCTATCGACCAGGGCCGTGTTCGGTAACGCAGAATTCTTGCAAAGTCTAGTTACGCCGCGACGTTGAAGTAGTTTCTACTGTCGACTCCTCCCACCGCTAGAATTCTAGCTAGTTCGGTCAGCTTCTTTTATCTGCGCTAACTTCTACTAGTGACGTCATTGTTTTTGTCTCGTCGTACGATTTGCAAGATGGCTGCTCGTGTTGGAGTAAACGTATTACAATGTTATTCTCTCATTCAAATCATTAACTCGTTCTAAAACGACTTCGAAATGTAAAATTATCGTACGTCGGTATAGTAGATTCCGAATACATTTTAACGGAAGATAGCGGTCCATTTCGTTGATTACAATTAATAATCGCTTTATTAATTTCGTCACCATCTGACGCAGCTTTCATCTAAATAATTGTATTGGTTACTTCGTCCTTTTCGACCGTTCGTTTGCCACAATCGTTGCCATCGTAATTTGAACTTCGTCCATCATTTTGCCCGGTTGTCTAAGAATAATCGTTCGACGATGCTCGGAACGTTTTTAGCTCCGCCCACTAGGCCACTCGAATCCTAACTTAGGTGTACTGCGTTACCGAACACGGCCCAGGTATCGTTGTCTTTGCTTTCAGGTTTTAGCTTTTAATTATGTGCTTAGTTTTAGAAAAGATTTGAATGCAATTTCAAGAAAATTTTACAGGACGTACCTTCCGTATATTGTATTAAAAGATTATGAGAATAACGAGAATTCTATATATTTGCATGATAATGTATGAAAAGTGTATTGAATATGTGTACTTTATTCAACGATCTATCCATATATGCATAGGCGTTTCAGAGTGCAATTTCAACCGTCCATTTGTACATAAAGACAGCAGTCTTCATACAGTGACCATTCGATATAGTAAATAACTTTGTCAATTTTTGCTAGCCATCGTGCATATAATTAATTCCACGTGGCAAATTTTTATCAAAATAACTTGTAGATTACAAAATTGACAATTACTAACTGGAAGTTTACCTGTCCATCTTAAGATACTTTTTATTATATTAAATTTTAACGGAACACCGAAATTTTAAATAAATTATATACGAGGGAATCTTTCTATAAAAAGGGAACTTAACCTCTTTAAAAAATGAATTCGTACGCTTTCCAATAATTGTACAGCGGGTCTTCGAATTATTATATAACCGGATTAGACAATTAATAAATCTACAATAGACCAATCCTCCATAAATGTTGCCACGAAATATCTCTATCCGGAGAATCAAATTTTGATTACAATCTATTAAAAAGGCAAAAACTTTTCCACGTTTTCTGTTCAATCTCTTTTGAGTACAAGTGTAAAATACAAAAATATTATGCAAGGTCGAAAAACCACAGCGCAAACCAGGCAAAAATCGGGAAAAACTTCATAATTATCTAGCCACGTAATTAATCGCCTATACAGAATCTAACGGAATACCTTAGAAATAGCGGGTAATAACGAAATACCCGTATAATTTCCTGGACGATCCACACAACCTTTTCTGTGTATTGGCTTGTAAATAAAATTATTCCAATACGAATAATTTTACTTACACGACAATCTGGTGGAATATCTTTCGATTTGTAGATATTATTAAACAACGAAGCAAAATAATTAAATAGCGTATGACTTAAACACTTCGTTCAAAACTGCGAACGTAACACTTAATCTAATTAGCGATTTTGCTTGGTAATTAGGAAGAATTAGGTCCGCGGTGGCAACTCTAACAGTAACCGCTCGATATAGTCAATAATTATGTCGGTTTCTGTTAGTGTTTATGTATATAATGAACTCGATATAGTAAATGAGTTACTTCAATCGACTGAAAGTTTATTATATCGTAAAGCTGTGCCTGCTGCGCGCTGTCGCGACGTTGTGCATCTATCTTAAATTACATTTATCCAATGCACGTTGTTCAAATGTTTTAATGCGTTGTAAATCATCTACATGTCTGTATACTTCTTCCGCGTAATAGCTAGTGATTTCACTAGAAAGTGTTAAATAAAGTACATCTGCCTTTAAAAAGATGTTTACTGGTTCCTAGTACTTTCCTGTGTGTTAGTTAACGAAGTTGGAAAGTATTAGGGTCTTTGAAAAGTGGGTTTTGTCCTTTAATAAATTCACTTAACTAGAAGTGACAGCTAATAACGAATTATCTGAATCAGTATTTAAATTTCAGAGTCTCGTAACCACTTTCTTGAAGAAAACGTTTGAAGAACACACTAGAGTAAAATTATATTACTCATTATGTTTAAATTTAAATTTTATTCTATGTTAATGTAAGTAAATGTTACCAGAAGCATTTTACTTAACAATAATTCGTAAGATTATTTATATAAAATACATTGTAAAAATACAAAATATTAAAGACCAATGTAATACAACGTATAAAAATTGTTTATCGATGGAATCCGTAGTCAAGGAACTTTATACCTGATTTTAATAAATATAGGTGGAGAAAGTAGGCAAAAAGAAAGGTCGACTCCTCTGTGCGGATCGTGTTCTTTTGATTTAATTATAAATGCAACCAGGAAACTGAAATGATATTAGCGGTAAGTTTTTACACCAATAGAAATCACACATTAATAATCAGTTCATTCCGAAAAGAAGTGTACAGGCTTCACAGACTGAAACAAGAATCCATAACACACACACAAAATAGAAAAATGACAGTTTTTATTTAATATTAACAAGGAAATACATATTGAAATTGCTCTTTTTATTGTCTTTATTCTATTTCAACTATTCGGTTATTTGTGCAATAAACATACTTTTGTGTGCTAAATTTACCATACTTCGGTATGGTAAAATATATGAATGAAAAAACTTTGTCTAATTAATTTGTCATTTTTTAACAGAAAATGCCAATTAATCAAATTGGAGACAAGTCTGCCCAAGAGGGACCACCATTTATTTTGTGTTTCAGACTAAAAACATACACACATGGCGACAGGCCGGAAAAATCAACGAAAAGAAATTTTAAAATACCGTCGCCAGGGTGCAGCTTCAAAATTTGCTTTTTCCATCGCTTGTTCCAGCAGATAAAAAGCGGAAACACCTATTGGCCGGATGGTTGAAGAGTAAGACGTCTGTATGTCACCGACTCCTTTAGTTTTAACTGGATGTTTGTGTTTTCTTTAAAGGACTTTTTTATTACTGGCGACACGAAGCCTAAAAAGGAAGGCCTGTCGCCATTTGTGTATGTTTTTAGTCTGAAACACAAAATAAATGGTGGTCCCTCTTGGGCAGACTTGTCTCCCATTTGATTAATAATAATCCCGCCATCGGACGGAAAAATCAACGAAAAGAAAATGCCAACTTCAATGCCGAACACCTTAGCTGACGATTCTGAGAAACTTCGTTCTTTCGTCGGATATACTGGTAACTTTCGGTACTTATGGTTTTGTTTCGAACCGTGTATCGTTTGCCCTTGGAGGTATCCACGTTGTCCCATACATTCAACTACACCGACAGAAGATGAAGTATTCGATGCACTTGTCTTGTTCAATAAATACAAGGACAGTAAGTACTTGCATTTTTCACAACTATCGTTTTGATGATGAACAGTATTCACGTTTACCATTTATTTTATTACAGAAGTAAACGCCCGACTACCGTTTAATGCGCACCTGTCAACAGTAAACGAAATCCGAACTGACAACACTCGTAGCATTGTAAGACGGGCAGAAGCGGCTACACGGCACACGGACCGTTCTATGTTAACTTATGGTCCGCTTATTACCTGGTTCTCCCCAAGCAATCCAAAAGCGGACGATAGTGTCACCCTTACGGCACTCAAGATCCAAATGAGTATCGTAATGTTTTCATCAGTTTCTTCGGGCTTCGATATTCGTCATTTTTCATTTACATTCGAAAAAGTCTATACAACTTTTGGAAGAATGTCGTACGTATCAAAGCTACTCGAGACACTCGAAGAAAAACTGAAGCGCGTCATCGGAATTACGGATTGTAGCATCCATTTCCACGGTGATAAAACTGGTGCATGCATTGACAACAGTACAAATGTAGCCACGCACTACGCGCGTTCCTTTTGTCACCTTTATTGTTACCTCTTTTCCTGTATTTGAAGTGTCGAATCCACCCGAAAACTACAATTTCGATTGTATGGAAGATTTTAATCTTACGGAATTTGCAAGAATAGTTTTTGTATGGGGTACGAATGAAAACGTAGTAATAAAATACAATATTTTTTATCTGGAAGAAAATTAAATCGCGTTGCAACATTGTACATTCTTTTGCATTGGGCTAAATTACGTTTTAACATTAGTTCAATGTTGTTGCGAAGAGTTTGTGATGGGGTGAGCATTGGCGGGAAGATCTCAGAAATTATTTCAATATCATTTCTAAAGAGCAATATTAATGCAAATTTAGTTTGAAAATAATAAATTAAAACGCGCGACTTGTTAATTTGAATAATATAAATTTAGGAATTAAAACTGTAGTTAAAATTGGCCTCTATTCTTAGTCTTATTTTGGTACTTGGTGCGAATACCATTTCAAAAATCAAAGTAAAATTAATATTAAACTAAATATCATATTCTTTTGGTTCGGACGCTTGCTCGTTACTCCCGGTAAGTACGTGTGTTTTTAACATTTTATAGATAGAAAAGTTTGTGTAAACTTTATATAAGAATTTATGTACGTAATGTAATTGTATATCGCGAAATGTTCATTATCTGTTGTGTATCTAACTCTTAATAATTCGAACGATAAGTACGGCCCAGTAGTCGTGTCCTTTATTGTCTAAAACGTGATAGATTAAACAGTGAGAGACCTCGTAATTTCGCTCATCTCAACTACGTGACGTCTCTGACGTATTTTCGGACTCGAAGGGTCGGCGTAAAGACGGAATATGTTTCGTTTTCGGTAATAGCGTAACATTCTCGAACAAAACGTTTTGACTCGAGATTTCGTGACGACTAACTCCGATAAAAACAATAAATAATTATAGATTTATCGTCGAAATTTATCAATACAAATATACACGGCTTATATTTGTCGTAACGGTTTTATTTTAAAATCTGAAGTAAAGTTATATGACAATATATTATTTGCTGTATATTAGGGTGTTCCTTATTTTGACGAAAAAAAATTTTTGTCGAAACGGGTATACCCACCCGTTAAAGTTCTCTCGAGAGCGTGACAGTAACTTTTGTTGTAGAATGTTACGGTATTATCGAAAAGTAACAATTGTAATGTCTATCAAACTGTGTTATGCGGACGCTTCCGAGTCCGAAAAGTTCTTAGGAAACACGTCAGAGACGTCACGCGGTTAAGGCGCGTGAAGTTTTAAGGTAGTCACGTGACACGTTTTGTACGCGCTTAAGCAATGGCGGCCGAACGATGCGGAGTCTCTAAGTAGGAACATTTCTTATATTCCACTAGAAAATCTATATAATCGCTTATTTTTAAAGAATCATACTGTTTTTAATAGTTAATTCAATATTCGGAACAACACATTATTAATTCCAAAATCGATTTTTATAGAAAATTTCTAAAATGAAAAAAGTAAAAAATGAGGATGCATCGACAGTGACCCCATCGACATCTAAAGAAATCGTCTCTAATGTGTTGCAAATACCAGAAATTCTACAACACGTATTTAAATATTTAAACGATCTGGACTCGCCACAGTGTGGCCGAGTGTGTAGTTCCTGGAAAGTCGTTACCGAAGGCGCCTTATGTAAGAAAATAGCAATGTTTTGTAAGGTAATTATGTATTTAATTTTTTTCGTCTAATTATTATTACACATTTTAGTCTATATACAGACAGCTTGCTTAATTTTAATTATAGAAACACACTTAAGACTGTCACTGTGTTTTCTTTTTAAGCATTTTGTCCAATTTTTAACCAAACTCTGAATATTGCTTATAATGGGAAGACGTCATTAGAGCAACATCTGGAAACAGATTGTCGGAAGAAAAACATTACATCAACTGGAAGCAATGTTCGGATTGAGAAGTTTCTGCTACTGAATTAGCATTAGCTGCCACACGGCCATACGTCATTTCGGCTTTAAACCTATAGATTCACAAATAAATTGAACTCCAAAATTTTCGATGACTCGATGGTAGCAACACGAATTTCTTCTGCGGTTAATTAAAGGTGTTTGGCATCCTATTCGTTAGAAAAGGCATTACAGGTAGAAGAGTTAAAAAATATTCCATTCGTAGGAATTGCGACCGATAGTAGCAGTCACAAAGACGCGAAGATATTTCCAGTTATAATTCATTATTTTATTCACAAAACTATTGGAATTGAATATCAACTTGTCCGGATGACATCGGTCTCGAACAAAAAAGCAGCTACCATTAAAGACTCGTTAACAAATACACTGAGAAAAATGAATTGTTCTCAAAAATGTCTCGCTTTTGAAGGACACGACTGTAACAAATTTTGGGTCGTGCGGACATGTCGGAAAAAATAATGTATTTGCATTGCTAAGACAAGACATTAAGCATTTAGAAGGTAGCGGATGTACAGTGCGTATTGTATTCAACGTGTTGTAGATTCTTTACTCGTTGATATTAAGAGCATTCTTGTAAAAATTTTAAAATATTTTTCTATTTATACTGTCCAGGTTGAAAAGTTCTATATTGTACTTATATGTATGATGGAAGCACCACGTATTGTATATATTGCACTTCAGATGTGTTTGAAAGGCTTTACAGCAGAGTATCGATTATCCGACTCAATTGGGTACCGAGGTTGGTCGGATAACTGAAAAACGGATAACCGAAAAGTATGAAAAAATACATTATTAGTATAGTGTATTAGTATATTAGTATATCCCGTGTAATAAGCATATTAGTATATCGCTATTAACCTACTTCGCGTTGAATTTTCATCGGTGTTAAACCTAACAAAATTTTTTTTAATACAGTAGAGAACCGAAAATCGGAATCAATTGGGGACTGGGGTTGTTCCGATTAGTCATTTGTTCCGATTACCCATTATGTACGAAAAAATACATTAACCCGTCCGATGTTCAAATTTTTCTTTGTTGCGTGTCGCTTCGTGTTGAATTTTCGTCGATTTTAAGCCTAACGAACATTTTTATAATAATAATCGAGGCTATCGTATCGTTAAAAATTATTTCTGCATTTTGTACAAACAAAATAAATATATTGAAGAATATAAAAACACGAAAATTATACTTTAGAAGTAAATTTAGTATCAAAAACGTTCGATTCGGCACGACACAGTCCGACTGAAAATCGTTCCGATTACCGGCGATTCCGATTACCGGGGTTCCGATTAACGAGTCTCTACTGTAACAATCATCGTTAAATTATTTCTTTATTTTGCACAAAATAAATACAGAAATAAAGAAAAATAGAAAATTAAGCCTGGTTTAAATACTGGCCTCCCTTTCATGGTCGAGCCAGTGTTTCCAGCTAAAATTTAACAAAAATATTATTAAAGTAGCCAAAACATAGCCAAATATTGTTGCGCCACATCACCAGCGGGCATTTGAATTTGCCGAACGTGGTCGGTTAACCGATGTGACGGTTGATCGGGGGTCGGATAATCGATACTCTACTATATTTTAAATTAAAGATTTCCTTTGTTGTTGAATTTTAATACTTTTAATTTCATTAACTTTTTCATCGAGAAATAAACCAGCAACGAGTTGCTCAATTTCTCGGCTACATTAAAAAGTTTGGTGGTACTGTTATCATATTTTATTAAAATATTTCCTATATTTTTAACTATTATAAAATGGCAGAAAGGTTAATTTTGGGGTACAGACGAGTTTTATAAAAATAAATTGTAAATGCTAATAACGAGTAAAATCGTCACTAAGTCTGACCCTACCGGAGATTCACACGACCCCCATTATCTTTCCACCCCCTCGACCTTTAACCGCCAAAATTTAATATCATCGATTACTTTAATAATCAAACCACCCTGCAAAATTTCAGAAATTTTGTTCACCCGCTTTGAAGCTTAAGCACCTTTTGTCGAACATTTCTGAAATTTGTGAATTATTGTAAGACATTCTGATAGCATTACCTGGCGTGCAAAGGGCCACAATCATTACAAATTCCTCTTTGGATTTTCAAAAATACAGATAACATTACTTTAGAATAAATGAATGATTCGACATTTCTATAATTTTATTTATTAAAAAACAGAAAGCATTATTTTAACTTAAAAATCATAAAGTAATCCTGTTTCTAATGAACATTATTATAATAAAATAATCCTTTGTGAAATATTTCAAACCGATTAATGTTTTTCGTAACGGCGTAAAAATATGACGGGATCATAATACCTCACGCGTTCCAAACAATACATTCTAACAATACGTAACGAATTGTTAGAATGCATTGTTGACTTTTTCTATTGTAGGTGGCTATTGTTAAGGGTAAATTTGTTCGAAAGTTCCGCGTTTCATTGAGATTTGAGAACAAATTGTGATTAAGTAATGTACGGGAGGCAGAAAGGGCTCTCTATGTCGCCTTTCTCTTAGGCTTGCTCGAGTAAAAAGATGAAATTTCCCGTCGGCCTTTTTATTCGAGTTACTCTGTACTCTTCACTCAAACTAACTCTTTGTGTTCTGCACCATTAAGGCTCGCTCGGATGAAGACGAAGACAGCACCCCGTTCTAGAAAAGCCCGCGGAAGGCGAACAGGCCCGCGTAGGGCGAAGAGGCCTTCCTAGGGCGAAGAACGAAGATACAAGAACGGGTCGATGGCCGCCGTCGACACCGTTCTAATAAAGCCCGCGTAAGGCGAACAGGCCCGCGTAGGGCGAAGAGGCCTTCCTAGGGCGAAGAACGAAGATACAAGAACGGGTCGAAGGCAAAAGACGGTGAGGCTTTCTGTGTTTCGTTTCTTTAAGGCCCGCTCGAGTGAAGAGGCCGACCGGAGATGGAGAGGGCTTTCTGTGTCTCGGTTTATTAAATCGCGCGCAGGGCGAGTATTTTTTTATTTATTGTTTTTGGTTGATGAGGTTCGGTATGAGATTGAACTAAATTTTGTGATCCTAACGTGCATTTTATTACGACCTTGTGTATTTATACATTTCCGTCTTTTTTTATTACTAGTTGTTGTAATATTGCATTTCTTAGTTCAGATAGTAATAATATGGTGAGTTTCGAATAGCTGAATCCAGAGGTAATTATGAATATTTTCATCGTGCGAGTTAGGAAGAACTCGGCTCGACAAGTGATGTTGGTCACTTGTGGAGTTGGATTCTTTCCAACTCTTGGTGGAACTCCGAAGCAGCCACCTCCACGTGGTGAGTTCTGGGTTGTCGTTCGTCTGGTAATGACGAACGCCAGGCGAAGAGCTGCTTGTTCCATTTTATCCATTCGGCGCCGCTGCGCAGCTTTCTTATGCCGATTGACGTTGAAAACCCTAAGTGTTTTGCTGTTTGGTTAAAATAGTCGAGTACAAAATCAAATTTCAATTTATTTTAAACTGCTGATAAGTAATTTACGATTGCCCTTTTTGAGTTTTATTAATTGTAAAATTGAAATATTTTGTTAAATATTTCAATTTTATTATATTAACTCCTGGTCTCTTGCCGGGGTCGGTAGGGGCAGAGGCGTAGCTAGGGGAGGGCGGTGGGGCGGCCCGCCCAGGGCGTCACCCGTGCAGGGGTGACACCCGGTAGCCCTGTACGTAAAAAGAAGGAAAAAAAAAGTCAACGACTCGGCTCGCCTCACGTGACAGTTTCTTCGCTATGAGGAGACGCCACGAAAGTTCGCACCAGCTGAAAATCTTACTGCGATTTATTCTATAAATCTAAACTCGTACGTCGCGACATCGCATATTCATTATATCGTGCAAGTTGCTCGAGTGCGAAGATATTACAACTCAACAGTGTTTTATAAAAGAGTTAAAAAGGGTGACACCACGATATCCGCACCGGGTGTCACCCATGCTAGCTACGCCACTGGGTAGGGGTCGATGAAAGTTTGCGGGAATGGCTAAAACTTTGCAAATATTTAAAATTTTACACAATTTTCCTGCTCTTAAATAAATGTTTTTTTTTTTTTTTTTAAATTATATAAGAAGTTATATTATATAGAATATTGTATAATATATAAAGTACATAACATTGAATGGGTGGTCAGAAAAAATACTTTTTAAACGGGGACAATATACGAAAAAGATTAGGAACCCTTACCCTTGCATTTATGTTTTTAATCCCCGCACACAATGCCACCACCGAAAGAGTATTTATCTCAGTGGACGGACGAACGAAACAGAATGGCAATTGAAACGGTAAAAAGTCTGGTTATGGTGAAATTCAACTTCAACAATCGTAATTGTTGAGAATTTTACGATGAAATCTGAAGAAACAAATAACTGCTTAAGAACAAATGTTCGTTGGCTTAATTATTTTCTCATCATATAATTTCTCCGCTTTGTTATATATAACAGAGGAAAAGTATGACAATCGGTCAATAAATGTCCTCCCCAGATCTTTACATATTTGGACTCGGAGGACCGAAACGTCGAGAAATGCAAAAATTCGGGGATTTTTCTACATGTATGGATGTTAGTACGTGTGTGTGTTGGGCACGATTTTGTTTACCTTATTTGAAGCTTAACAGCGCTAAAATTATGTTTTAGTGAAAACCAGTAAAATACTGCCTTACTAGAGGTCGTTGGACCGACATTGCGACGTGCCGTAAGTCAAAGATGTTAATATGAATTAATTTTTTTTTTTTTTTTGTAACTCTTTCCGCCCAGTGGGCACTAAGAGGGCCTCTTATAGCAAGCCCATTATGGGTTCGGCCAGGCCCACAATGGGGCGGCCGGGTGGTGAGGGACGGGGACCGACATATCCTGACGGACCACCCCCCCCGAAAAATTCCTGGGGATTTTTCGACCCGTCCGGATTCGATCCCGGGTCCCCCAGGGCGGCCGGCTGCTAACCTTGACCGCTCGGCCATCCGGCCGCATATGAATTAATTTAACAATCCTTAGTAAATATTTACATAATCTTATTATGTAAATATGTTAATTTGTGATAAATAAAAATACGCCATTTTTAATTAATCTTATCGGGGTAATAAAACAATAAATTTAAATATGTAATAATGTAAAGGGGGCGTTGTGAGTAATGGATGATACGTACGTTATGGGATTTGACTTAGGAACTACTAGCGTTAAAGTATGTTTGATCAATAAAATAACCGGGCAGATCGAAGATGTACAATCGCAAGAAACGAACTCGCAAATATCTACAAAATTAGCAAGTTTACAAGATGTTAAAACGATATTCAAAGCAATCGAAGAGTGCTGCAGCAAATTGTGTGTTGATAAGTTGGATCACGTGGAGGCCGTCGCTGTTTGCGGACAGATGCACGGATGTGTGTTTTGGAAACAAACTGATGTTTGGAATGATTTAAATTCGAGTATCGAAGACGTTGAAGTTAGTTCGCTGTATACGTGGATGGACGATCGCTGTCATCCCGATTTTCTCTCGCGTCTTCCTCCGCCTCATTCCCACGTCAAATTGAGTACCGGTTTTGGTTGCTGCACCATATTTTGGTTTCTAAAAAACCGTCCAGAATTTTTAGCTAAGTTTAACAGATGTGCTACAATTCAAGATTTATTTGTTGCTTATTTATGTCGTTTATTCGTGCCCGTCACGTGTGACCAAAATGCAGCTAGTTGGGGTTATTTTGATACTATTTCTAATACGTGGAATGTAGAAAGGTTTGTTTTGTAAAAACTAACAGACTGGAGGGGTTTTATTTCGGCCAGAGTCGTTAGTATTCCGGTAAAATTTCGAGTAGAAACGAAAGGAACGATAGGTCCGCGAGAAATTCTCTGTTGGAAGTTAAATTCCGAACCTTCGTTACCGCGGGCGGCGGTGCCGAACGACGCGAAAATTGAACTAGACGTAAAATAACGCGATTGCGGTTACCTGCCGACGCGTGCTCGAGAGATATTGTCGATCCTGCACGGTATACTCTGGCAAAACTAAATTGTGTACTAAATGTACCGTACGTAATATACAAATTGTGGTCTCTAAAAGCTCGGCCTTAAAATAAAAAAATAAAACGGAATTATAAAGATGATGTTTGACTCCGACGGTTTGCTAATAGTCTCTGGAAGAAATAAAATCTTGCCGATTGGGTGGATGAAAAATGAAATGTACAAAACACTTAAGAACTCTTGACGGAAATTGTCAGACGTAGAAGAGGAATAATACGTTATATACGGTTTCGTTACAAAGTTCGAAAATATAAAATTTTATTTACTAAAATCTAATAATTGCAAATGAAATATATTCTGTTAAAAAAAGTATGCCACTTTATTATATTTTTGAATTGAGACGAAAGACGGTATTTCTGTAATAGCAAGAATAAGGGAATAAAGAGGGAAAAGAGCTTCTCTAAAAAGGTAGTTAATACTCGACGGCTAGAAAAGACGGATGTTGCCGAAGCACGGTTCTATTCGAGTGTCGGAAATTTAAATTTCTTTATCGACGATTTAACGCTTCGTTTAAAATAATGTAAATAACGTAAAGTTTCTTTTATTATTTATAATTTAGCGTGCTGTCTATAACGATTATTGCGTATTTATGCAATTACGTGATGTTAGACTGCATTATGGTGACGTTATTGTTGCACGCTTAGAGTCTAGAATTTCTTAACTTTATAGTATAAGTAAAAGAATAGTAAAGTTAACGGTTTCGACTGCCTTTGTTTCTGTCGTTCCCTAATATTTTTTAAATGGGAGTCGAACGGGTCCTAGATCGGACGTTACGAAATTTCCATATTTGTAGATAAAAATCCAAATAATCCTGTAAGCTACTTAAGTGCTCGCTTGTCATTCTAGCAGACTACAATGTATTTTATTTTACGGGTAAAAAATAACGTACTTAACTACAACTAATACGTTAAGGTTGTTAGTTACATTTAGTGTTTTCTTACAGGTTTCGATAGAATTTTTATCTAGATTTTAAGAAAAATTATCTTAGATTGTTAACGGAAGTAAAAAATCGTCTAGGGTAAAACAAACTCGAGTCCGAAATACCATTAATGTAAGAATGAATCAAATTATTTCGAGAAATAAAATTTTTCTTTTGACAAATACGTTTTTCGGGAGTAAATTTATTGATTTCGATACGTAAAATCAAATCGGGTTTAGTCTTTTAATTATCATATTTGAATATAAAATTTGCATACTATCTTAATGTTTAAAGTTTACTTTTTTGATCTTCTAGATTGAAAGAACACGACTTTCCTGTGAATTTACTTCCTGTCGTCGTCGAATCGAATACGGTAGTTGGAATAACGAAAACAAATTGGCTGAATCTTCCGACTTCGTGTAAGGTTTACGTTGCATTAGGTGACTTTCAGTGTTCTGTGTTTGCAGTTATGGAAAGTGAATATGATGCAGGTAATTAAAAACACAAGTTTGATTAAATTTATTATAAATTTATTTAATAATTGTACAATTGTATTTATACAATTATTAAACGAATGACATAAAAGAAGCATTGATCAATTTATTAAATGACATAAAAGAAGATATTAAGAAAGATAAATGACATAAAAGAAGAAAGATATTAAATGACATAAAAGAAGTATTGATCAATTTGATTTACTAGCGTATGAGAACGAATCTAAAGCAGTGGTGCCAGAACTACTATCCCTGTACCAAATCCATCCTGTGAACATATTTGACACATACAATTAAAGAAAAAATATATTTCTCTTACAGACAATACATATAAAATGTGTCTTTTATGTATTGTATGTAAGAGAAATATATTTTTTCTTTAATTGTATTTAATCATCCTGGCTTATTTTAAAAATATTTGACATCTTTTATAAATGATAGTAGTGGTATGGGTTCGATACATTTTGGAGTATAAAATTTAATTTGTATAGAATTTAATGTAATGATACGTTTTGAGTATTAGACAAAGAATTCGTGGATAATTTTTCAAAATATCTTATTTGGTATAAAATAGCAAAATTTCGGCTTCTCTTTGATAATTTTGTTAAGAAATATATCGATAAATTAAATACGAGAATGCTTTTAAAAGATCGACGATTAAAAACGGATACTCCGAGGTAATTAAAAGATTATCTCCGTTGGGATTTAGTTTCTCGCTATCAAATACCGAACGAAGATTTTATTCACAATTTCAAATACCATCTTTTCTGGTTATTATATTATATTTCTATTATAAAATATCAGAAACTAGACCATAAATATATTGTTGAAAATTTCCACGGTTTGTTAGTCTATATACTTCGGGATATTAATAATGTCGTCGACGATATAATGGAAAAATTAAATAAATTCGACGAAGAAAAAAATTAAAATAAATTCAAAAATCTGTAACATTATATTGAATTTTAAAATAAAAATTGTTAAATCTTCTTAAAAGAGTCGGTCGTTTTTTTAAAAATTTAGCAATTAGTCGTATTATCTACAGATCGGAAGTATATTGCGATATTTCTAACATAGTTGATAAAGAAAAAAAACTTACATTTTAAAAAAAGGAGCGTACGGTTTTCAACAAAGATTTTGTTAAAAAAAGAAGCATACGAACAAAAGAAAACATCCTGGGTCTAGTAGAGAGGCCAGTTTGGGTACGGTAGAGGATGAAGTTTTTGTATCATTGTTTTATAATTCAAAATATATCATTACTTTACAAATTAATTTTATAATCCAGGTGTATTGCTCTCATTTTCAATATTTTTAAAAGTTGTAATCTATTTTGTATCGGTCTTTATTTTTTTGTAATTCAAAATGTATCATTACATTAAACTGCTGCTAGAAATAGGCCTATTTTTTTATATACAGAATATACAAAGTAATTGTGGCCTGTCTATCTATGACTTGTGCATAATTTGACTATTCGGTCAAAAAGTTTGGATGTCGTTGATCTATAACATTTTATATAGAGTAAATATGATTTATTTAAATTGCTTCCAAGTGATTATTCCTTAATGAAGTCACTGAATTAAAGTAATTTGAAATTTAATTTTAAAATTTTAATTTTTATCAAATTTTACTAATGTTTATATATTTTATCAGTATTAAATATAAGTACATCAGCCCAGTTGACTTTTTTGAAACCTAAAGGATTTCTCCCATCCATTCCTGTACCCAAAAATCAGATGATTGATTATTTTCCTTTCTTTGACAATCGCTACTTGGCTGTGGCCGCATCTCTAAATGGAGGCAATGTTTTGGCCAGTTTTGTTAAGATGTTACACCAATGGACCACTTTATTAGGTAGGTTTATTGTACATGTTAATACATTAAAAAGAGTGTTGTTTTCAAATAACTGTTTAGTTCAGAAGAGAAAACAATATTGTTATAAAAAGAAATTCTATCTTCAACTTACAATGAATTGATTATAGTAAAGTCCTGCAAACTCAATGTGGACTGAGAAGGTGTACAATACAGCAGTTATGCTAGTCTCGATCTGTGGTTCGCGGAACACGGGTGCTCTGTGAAGCCACTTCGAGTGTTCCACAAAAAATCAAATATACAATTAAAAATTGTTGCAGAGGAAAAATCAATAGATAAAAACAACTAGCAGCTGAAAGCTGTATATAAATACAGCTTTCAGCAGCTTTAATTGCATATATTCAGTTGTTTTTATTGTATATATCATCCTTTGTCTGAGTTTTGTGCATTTCAAAATGAGATAAAAAATGAGACTCGCCAGATTTTATTCACCAGTCCTTACTTTCATGAAACTTTTTTACTTTAGTTGTGCTGTATCATAGTAAAAATATTTCTTTGTTCTTATAGGTGTGAGTTTTGAATGAAATAATAAAGATGCCAAACAATTATCAGAGAAAAATTAAAAAGTAGGGTCAGTGTGGGTAAATATGAGACACTTTCAAAACTATGAATATTTAATCTTATCTACTTACTTCTAAATATCATGGAGCAATGTTTTGTACAAAAGTGTCTTAAATTTAACTTGTAGTACCTCATTATTAACCTCCCTGTTGGCATAAGCAAGTCCTTATGGTGATATAATGGGTGTCTCATTTTTAACCTCTCAGTGTCTCATATTTTAGCTTTGAATGTAAAATAAAAGACAGGAAAAAAATTTTTTGCTTAACATTTCTCATACGTACAGAAAAAATGAATACTCCGTTAGATTTTAACACCAACTGTAGACCTTGTCACGTATTTCTCTTTATAAAATACTGATCCTAACAAATGCTGTTACAAAAGTTACAAAATCTAAAGATATATGTGCAAATTCATATACATATCTACTACATACCAATAGTGGTTATTTCTATTTGTACTTAAATTTTTAAAAATATTGGCTTTTCAGTGGCCACTTTTGAGTAAGTGACATTTGTGTCATGGAGTTTTGCAGTGGTACTTTGGATAAAAGGTTATATTCTTTGTTAACAGAAGGAATTGCTGCTATTATCAGGTGTTGCCAATGAATAACAATAAGTTATTTGATCCTAGTGTTAAGCTACAGCAGTAGAAATTAGATTTTCTGAAGAATACAATGAGTTTTACAGAATGTTGAGTTATCAAAAGTCAAGTTTCTGGGACTCTTCTGTAACAGATAGAATGATGTGGAACATGATTAGAAATTAAGAATCATAAACATAGCATTTCTGATATTAGAACAAATATTTAAATTAAAATATTCAGAACAATTACAATAAAATAAACCTTTTGTATAAAAGATTGCAGCCAAAGTAACTAATTAAGTACATATATATTTTTAAATATAGTGTTCAGCAAATATTCAGCAAATGTGTTGTTTATTGTATTATCTTTGGAAACTTAAAGGTAATGTTCATGTATACTTTTGATAATGGATCTAAAAGTAAAATTATAAAAAAAATCTTTCTATTGAATAATCAATTTTATCATGTAGACAGCTACACATGACTAAACTAATTATTAAATAGAAAGATTAAATAATTAATAAAATCTGCATAATTAAAAAAAAATTTGTTAAAACATAAGAAATGTTACTGTGTATATTTTATTCTATATCTAAAATATGTTTTAGATCATTCTACTCTATTGATGCAATGAATATAAGCTGTGGGTAATATATAATTTTAAAACCTTCAAAAAAGGAAGTTTTTAAATAAATAATAAAATTACTCTAATCTTGTCAACAGTCCTTTTTAACAGTTCTCTTCGATATCAATAGAAAGGACTGTTGACAAGATCAGAGTACTTTTATTATTTTTTAAAAGACTTTAAGGTTTTAAAAATATATATATCTGATTTTGAATTAATTAATTTATCAACATAGCATCAGGGTTTATGTATCTTTACAATAAATATTGCTTTCTTTAAAAACTTATACTGATTAACTTAGAATTTGAATCCAGAAGGATAATAGAAATTCATTAATCCAGGATGACCAATAATTTGGCACCCTCTGAAAAGTAGCCAATAATCTGGAATTCTGTAATAATAGTATTCTGCAAATTAGAATTTGTTTGGATATGTAGTGTGCTAAAAAAAACTAAACAAATCTGAACAATAAATATTACGCATGAATCATAATGGATATTGATTTTATGCAATAATGCTTTCATTAACATTTTTAGGTTTTTTGACTTTTAGTCAATCACCATACCATCATCAGATATCATCATAAATAAATCAAAAACGTACAGCAGTGTGTGCTGGTGCAAAATGTACAGCAATGTCTGCAATGTTTGGATTATGTATAACTTATCAAACTTTGCTAAAATTTAAAAAAATGCAGTAATTATTTTTTTCAATAATTTGGCAATACTGTGATACTTGGTTAACAAACTTCTACGCAATGATGTTAAAATCACATTTTATTTCTTTTGAAATTTTTCCATTTATATAAGCATTATCATAATGAACATATATGCAAAGGCATACAAGTGAGTCAATTATATAGAAATGTTTTAACACTTAACCTGCAACAAACACATTATTATTTTCTGTGAATTGTTTTTAAAACTGCACTGAGCAACTGTAATATTATATTTCTCAATATATTAAGATATTCCTAGGTTTAAAACATAATATTACATTTGTATTAGGTTGTTCAAAAAAAACTAGACTATTTTTCATTTGCTTTTAAAAACTGAAAGCAATTGCAATTTTTGCTATGTTTTATACAAAATTTTACATTCTTAATAATTGATATGTACTCTAATAATTCTATAATTTCTATCAGAGTACAATTTTGAAGCATATAGAAGCTCTTAATAACAAAGATGAAAAAAGAAGAAATGCATTTACATTTGTTGCTCGAGTTCAAACTGCATAATGCTTCCCAAACGGCCACCGTATCGATAGAGCACGGGGAAAGGGTCCACGAGTGATCGGACGGTACGAAGGTGGTTTCGGAAATTCTGTAGTGGCAATGAGAGTCTCGAAGACGAATAAGGTAGAGGATGGCCGTGCACTCTCGACAATGAACTTTTGAAAGCAATTGTTGAAGAAAACCCACATCAAAATGTCAGAGTAATGTCTGAGGTGCTTGATGTCAGTATTTCAATGATGTTTGATCATCTGATGCAAATTGTAAGGTGAAAAAGCTAGATAAATGGGTTGCACATGATGGGCAATTGCCAGGATTACACTGCAGAAACTGAATGACTTGGGATGCTTTACCACATTCCTCCATATTCTCCCGATTTTTCACCCACCGACTACCATTTTTTTAAGCAACAAAACTTTCAAGAACAAAACTGAGGTGGAAGCTGGATTCAAAGATTTTTATAGATGAGGCATAAATGATCTTGTTTGTTGGTGGTAGAGATGCATAGATGTTCAGTGATCATACTTTAATTTTAACACATGTAGTGTTAAATTTTTCAAGAATAAATGTTTGTCCTGAAATTGGCCAGTACTATCCAAACAACCTGATAGTTTAGTTTCTATTTTGTTGAATCATCATCTCCCATCTTGTAATCAATTTATAAGTACCATTTTTATAAAAAGATTTACTGTTTCAGTAAAAAGATGACTCAAATGCTGTTCTGTGTCATCAAAAGTTTTAAATTTCTTATTAATAAATAAATTTTGCAGTGATCTGAAAAGATGAAAATCTGATGGTGCTAAGGCTGAAGAATACGGTGGGTGTGTGGGAACTTTCCAGTTAAACTTGCATAATTTCTGTTGAGTAAGTATTGTCGAGTGCAGTCTGGCATTATCATCCATGACTTCTTTCCAGTTCTGATTGCTTCCCTTCAACGGCAACTCAATTTGTTCAACTGTTGACAATATTTCTCTGCAGTAATTCTTTTGTTAGGTTATAAATGATTCCTTTCTAATCTCACCAGACACACAGCATTATCTTATTTTTTTTTAATGGAGACTGGTGTTTTACAGACTGCACTGCCAGAATTGAATTAATGTCTTTTTTATTTTTCATATTACTGTATAATATTTATGTTACTAATTATCCAAAAATGGGTCATTATTTTGTCTTCCTCTTAGAAAAATGCACACAGATACACTATCTAACAAATTTTTCTCTGAGTAAGTGGGACACCTATATGTCATAACTACTAACCATGCCAATTTGTTTGATATGATCAAAGGCTGTTGATTTTGGAATCCAAAGTTTTGCTGCAATTGCACAGTATGTCTTGAATTGCTTCTTATTTCCACACAAATGAGATTGTTGTCTATAGTTGAAGGTCTGTCTGAATGGAGTGAACTCCATTCAGACAGCCCTTCAATGAGAAATATTTCTTTCTTTTCTCATACCTTCTCTGAGAAAAATTTCCTGCAGGCACTAAATGAAAGTACACCCTCTGTAAACACTACAAATACTCCTCATTGCTTCCTCTGCATTATTTCAATCAGCATCTCAAAATCACTACAAACTTTCTGGATGAATAGTAATCAATGAAATATAAGTTAAAATAATTTTGGTATTCAATAATTTCAATAAAATTTTACAAATTAAAAATCTATTAAATTCGCAATACCAAACTCAATTTTATTTACTTTGTTAATTGAATATTTGGTTAATCAATCAATAATAAATATTTTAATTGTTGAATTTAGAACAAAATTTTAAATTATGAAACAAAGCTGTTTCTAAAACAACAATCGTTTAAATCTTATATAAACGAAAACTACTAATCAAATTTATTATGTAATTTTATTTTCTATAACAAAATTCTAGTACAAATATATTATGGTATGCAGTTCCATGTAGTATATATTGCATCTCTTCAGACAAATTTTATTTTCTAATCTTACTCTACTACTATGAATGTTTCAACTTTTAATTTTTCCTTTGAACATCAGTGAATAGAAAACTGTGATATATAGCATTTGAAAGCAGTATAATGACTTACCTGTCTTTAAAATTTAGTAATTTAAATCTTTCCTTTTCCTTAATAACTCAATAGTTAGTTATTGCATGAACCCAAAATTACATAAAGATTGTCTTTTCATAATATTATTTCCATCTACTAGTACGTATTTTCTATTAGCAGGACTTATTAGACTGGCTTTAAGGATACTGCGACACAGTTTCACAGATCAGAAATTTGTTTTATTTGATTTACCTGTTTAATTGTCTTTTCGTCTTTGAAAAATTCGGTTAATGTTACCTGTGGTAGTGAACGTGGCGGCTCGTCTCCGAAACAGTAGGGACGCACGTACTAACCTAACCTAACCTATTCTAATAAATTACCCCTATTCTAATAATTTGGTTGGCAATAATTATGGTAATTTGTTAGAATAGGTTAGGTTAGATTAGTATGTGCGTCCCCACTGTTTCGGAGACGAGCCACCAAGTTCACTACCGTAGGTAACATTAACCAAAAATTCAGTTTCATTAATTGATACATAAAAGTACTCCATATCAGCATAATTAGCACTGCATATAGAGAAATTATTAATTAAAGCACCAAGTTTATTGTTAATTTGTAATTCTGACTGAAAACATAAATGAACCCTTCTTACTACAGAACTTGATTATTGATTTAATTATAATTCTTTACAAATTTCTATATTAAATATCTTTACAAAAAAAAATGTATTTATTTAATTAGGTGCAGACATTTCAGAAGCAAATATTTGGAAAAAGCTTTCTGAAAGTAATACTGAGGTAGAATCCAGCATGATTGTAGATCCGACAATTTTTGGAGAAAGATATAAACCAGAGAAACGGGCATCTATTTCCAATATTGGATTTTCTTCACTTCAATTGAATGAAGTATACTATTGTGTTTGCAAAGGACTAATCTCAAATCTGCAGTCTTTCATTTCAGCTGCAACATTACAAGAGAATGGCATTCAAAGAATATTAGGAAGTGGTAATGCATTTCTAAAAAATGCAATTTTGCAACAGGAAGTTAGAAGGCAATATAATGTACCAGTTGTCTGTTGTGCTGGAAAAGATGCAGCAATTGGAGCAGCACTCTCCATAGTTAAAAATCAGAATTAAAAAAATATATGTTCACTAATATAATTATGAAATATAGGAAAAATAAGTGTTTTAATATAAAGAATTTTTAATGATTAGCATGCAATACGGTAGAACCTCTACTATCCCGACTAATTGGGGATGAAGGTAGTCCGGATAAGGAAAAATCTGGATAATCGAAAAAATAATAATGACAGTGAAAAACATGTACTGTACATACAGTATGAATAATTTTTATTTGTCTAGATTTACATATAGCTTCAATATTAAATTATTTTTTGTTAAGAAATTCAATTATCGATTTTTGTTTAAAGCCAGCTGTTCTTTTTGAAACTGCTAAATTGCAAATACTTTTAAGACATAAGTTGTCCCGAGTTACACGTTTCTTAGCTCTCGAATCACTTCGTGGCGACATCTAAGCACCGAAAAGCTTCAGGACCAATATCTCTTACTTTGCAAATATCTTCTTCGTCTTCTCGATCTTGTTCATGTGAGGCAGATATTTCTTTAATTATTTCCTCGTCATTCAAAATTTTGAATCCAGGATCGTTTTCATCGCAATTTAACCACTCGGTTACATCTTTTTCGTCACATTTGGCACGTATTGAAATTTGTGCTATTGCTTCTGCAATGTCTCCTATAACACTTTCTACTGTGTTACTGGAATTTACTAATGGTCTTTTCAAAATTTTCTTCCATGCATTCCATCATGTACGTACATAAACAACATTGCAATTCGCCAAGTGCAAATCGGCAAATTCGTACAATTTTTGTTTATTTTGAACAATCCGGATAATCAAAAATCTAGATAATCGAGGTTCTACTGTATTAAAATATATGAGAAGGTATTTGTGTAATACGTGAAACCATATGTATGAAAACATACATAGGATGCTTCTGAAATATGTTGACAAACTTTAGACATGGAATTTATATATTTAAATCTAAGAAAAATATTGATGTAAATGATGATATTCTTTGTCATCCTATGCAGCTTTAGAAGAGTGTGTGCTAATTTTTTACTTTAAAATATGTAAATTTTTATGGGAAAATTTAAAATCTTGCATCATATATTTGACTCTCCATAACGAGAGACTGTTTCAACATTATATTGTGAGCATTTATCAAACACTTTACAATGATCTTGTCATTTTTTATAGTTTAACTATAAAAAATGACAACAGTAGTGTGTATAGAGGTCAGAATATACTGATGTTCAAGGTTTAGGTCAGAGTATATAACTCTCTCAAAAATTATTCTGAACATTTGCCCAACTGAATATTTTTGTGTATAAAATATTTGCAGAAAAATGTTTATTTACTTGTTCTTGGTTATATGTATCATATCTTTCAGAAACATTCTATATATTGTGGGGGGGAAAATGATTAAAATTGAACTTTTGGATATTTATTAAATCACTGTATGGTGCATCAGTAACATTGCATGTCTTATTCCAATGTCATGCCATCTGTCAGGTTGTGAGTTATTGCACTTATCTTAGCAACTTATCTAGACAGACCACCCCAAAAAACTCCCGAGGATTTGTGACCCATCCAGATTTTTATTCCGAGTTCCCAGAGCAGTTGATTGTTGCATTATCACTTGGCCATCTGGCTATCAAAAATTAATAGTATTGTTTTTTTGTTGTTGCCATCGGCCGTACATTTTTAGCAAAATCTTTCTTGTTAAATTCAAATAAATTTGGATTTTGAATTTTAGATCGGTATGCTTTTTCACGTCTGCCTCAAAACATCACTATGCAATGCGGCATGACATTGGAACGTGACACACAATGTGATAATTTAATTAATAAATGCCATTTTCTTAAATTAAAAATACTTGCTGTATTCTAACATTAAAATATTTTGTGAATTTGATTGAAACTGTAATATTTTTATTCTAAAATTTGTTAATATAATATATAATAAATTTTATGTTAAAATAAAAATATTTTACATATAAAATAGAGATTTTAAAATTTATAATATTGCTTTATTTCTGATTACACAGTTAATGAAAGTAAATTAGTAAACTTTTATTGCATTTTTAAGAGAATAAATCTTGTCGATTAAAGTATTTAATTCGATTTGGTTCGAGTAATATTAAATATTGCGTAATTTCTATTTTTGTATGCAAATTTCTTTGCTTAAAGACAATGCTGCTGTTTCAATATATGTTTATTGATGGCTTTTAAAATAATTTGAATTTGTTCAGTCTCCAGCATCATTTTGTTATTTGAGTTATTTTAATGTTTCAGACTTTCTTTATTAAATTTTAGAATTTTTATTAATGATGCTTCATATTCTGTTGACTTGTTAGATTTTTCATCTCTTGAACTAACTTGTCTTAATTTTTTGTATGATTCTTTCAAAAGACATTTGGACAGTGATTCTTCAAGATCACAGACTTCTCTATAATTTTGTATTGTTTTCTGATGATATTTAAAAAATTCTTTATCACTAGTTCTATGGGAAATATACTTAGAAGTTACATTTTCAGGTAAGCTTTTATCTATTTTAAATCTTCCTCTTTTACAAATTAGTTGATTTTGTTTCATATAGATAACTCCATCTTTTATGTCACTTATATCTTTTAACAACACTTTTTCTTCTTTTTTTTTAAATTCTTCTACTTTTTTTACAGGTTTCCTTAAACTAATAGTAATTCCATCTATTGTGGCTTCTTGAGATTTATGTAATTTAGTTGGTACTTGAAAATTTGTGTCAGTATGTTCAACACTTATTTTGAGAACCTCTTCGGGTAATTTCGTGCTTTCGTGGATTGGCACGTGAAAGGAACTTGTAACTACTGATGGTATTGAAGAAGTTTCTGTGACAGGAAAAGGCATTTCATCTGTTGTTACCATCATTTCTATATTTGAAGTATTTGTATTATAAGCAGGAATTGAGCTTTCTTTATCAATCTCAACATCATCTTCAACTATCTCACCATCATCTTCAACAATCTCAACATCATCTTTATCAATCTCACCATCATCTTCAATAATCTCACCATCATCTTTATCAATCTCAACATCATCTTCAACAATCTCACCATCATCTTCAACAATCTCAACATCATCTTCAACAATCTCAACATCATCATCAATTTTAATATCATTTGTCTCACTTAAATTAAATTTCTGAATATTGTGCATTGTTTTGTGATAAGTGACATAAGGAGGAACCAGATAAGATAAAATTGTCAAATTTTCTGTTCTTGGTAAATTCCAAATCAATTCTGTAATCAAATCTTTTCTTTCTGAAACACACCAAAAGAAATTCCTGTCAATTAAAACTATAGTATAGAACCAACTTCTCACACAATCCCTGGGAAGGATAAATCAACACACTAAAAACCTTTTTTATCCCAGTACAAATAGCTTTAGATAAAAACTAAACTAACTTGGTCTTTGTCAGGCTTTTGACCAGTATAAAATTTGAAACTGGAATTCGAACGTGTTTAAAATTATTTTAAATTCCAAATTATTTAAAAATTGGAAACTAATTTTTGCCGTACATGCTACTGAAGTGATAAAAATATTGTTACATCCCCACAAATAAATAATTTGATGTATTTGCTGATGTAGAAACGTTAGCCAACAGTGTTAGTGTTGTTTACGTTTTTTCTCATAGCATTAGAAATATTGGTGGCATCTTTCGTACAAATACAGTTGCCGGCCAGGCCGGCTTTGTATATTTCCAATGCTTCCAGGTTGCAAAGGTGTTGAACCTGATCTGACATTTTTACCAATTTGGCCCTACAGAGGTCAGCTTGTATTTTGGGGTCTGTGGCATAGGCCAGTGATTCTCAACCTTTTTTTTGTCACGGTACACTTTTAATAATTTAAAAATTTAGTGGCACACATGGTTCCTTCGGTAACAAACGGTGACGTCATAACAGTGATTTTTAAACGCACTTGGTTATTTAGGTCACGTTTTCGAAACGCCTTGGTAACTACCGGCAGTTACCGGTAACACCGGTTACAATTTCCAAACGCCCCTTCGTAGGTATAACTAATTGAACCACTTGTCTGACGTTGCTTATGTATGGGTATTTGCAGTGGTGGCATACTTCAAAAATCTCGCGGCACAGTGGTTGAGAATCACTGGCATAGGCAGCTAGGACGGTGGTATGCCTTTGGTTGGCGATATCATAACTGTATTCCTGTATTATTTTGCTTAGTGAGCACTTCATGGATCCGACGTATACTAGATCTTGCTGGAATCTGTGGTCTCTGAGAGGAACCATATAGACACCCGGTGCTCAACTTTTCTCGGTCCTGTATTTTTCATTGCGTAACAGCCCATATATTGTGTTAGATCTCCTATATGCGATCTTTGTGCCTTTACGGTTAGCAATTTCTTTATAAATGGAACTTAGGCGTTAGTTGTGTTGCACCACTGTGCATGATTGGTTGCTACTATGATTATGGGTGTCTAGCTGTGTGCTATGTGTGTGGTGTGCCGTTAATAGGTTGGCGTACCTGCGCAATAAATTATGTATCATGCTTCGACTATACCTGTGCTTTACCGCTACATTTTCAATGCACTTTAGTTCTGCCACAGTGTCCTACCATCTAGTGTGGTGCATGTACGCCCTTCTAGTTAGCGCACAGAATGCAGAGATCTTGTAAGAAAAAGGGTCCGCAGAGTTTGTAGCAAGGTTTTTAATGTATGCTGGTTTGCACTCTGTCTGCGTCAAGGCAAAAGTTAACATCTAGGAAATGTGCATTTGTGTCACTCTTCTGCTCCAGTTTAACAGTAAGGCCATATGGGTTGTTGTTCATGTATTCCATGAAATCATTTACATTGGGCTCAGTCTTCCAAAGAATGCAGATATCATCTACATACTTTTTATAAACTAGGATGTTGGGTAGGAATAGAAGTATTACTCTTTGCTCCAATTGTCGAACAACTAATTCACACAAGCCCCTGAGATGGGGCTGCCCATAGGTATGCCCCATTTTTGTAAATACGTAGAGTTGTTGAAGTGGAAGAATGTGTTTAAAATTATTTTAAACACATTGTTCGAATTCCAGTTTTAAAATTTATACTGGTCAATAGCCTGACGAAGACCGAGTTTTGGTCGAAAATGTTAGTTTTTATCTAAAGCTATTCGTACTGGGATATAAAAAAGGTTTTTAGTGTGTTGACTATGGTATCAGTTATAATTATCGGTAGTATAAAGTACAACAGTTAAAACAAATCCCAATAAGTTATTGTCAAACCTGATTTAGAACCCCACAATTTATCATGTATGGGTTAGTTTACAGTCCGGTGACAGTGTGGCACTATAACAGCAGAGTTCAGAGTTCTGTTCTGCTAGGTGTCAAATTATAGATACACACTTGTTTAAAAACACAACTCCAAAGATAAATGATATTCAGCTTTAATGTGTAATGCTAATGCATCACTGGCCAGAGTTTAACTATAAACTGAATGATGATTTCTCAACTCAAGCAATGGCTAGTGATTTTGAAACTCCATACTGTCATTGAACTATAAACTGGTCTTATGATTGTGGGTATCATATTGTCTGGTCAATTCCATTGTGGACTAGATCCATCATGGATATATTGATAATTATGGTGGCCATATAGTCTCCACCATTCTGATCCACATATTAATTAATCAGCAGTTACTTCAATAAAGTACAATTTTTCCATACTTTGAGTTTAGACATTCTGTTTTAGTAAAGTTGTTTAATATTGTGTGTTTTTTAAATTATCACACTAATATTACAGATTAACCCTTCATAAGAATACTATAATGTTAATCTATCTAAATTTGTTTAAACTGAGCCCACTGTAAAATAGCATAAAACAACATTTTCTTACCATCTAAAACATTTTGCATTTTTAGTGGTTCTGCTATAACTTGTTCAAAATCATCATCTTTTGACTCAAATATGGCCATCTTACTTATTTTATCAAAACTCTCTGAGATATCTGATTCACTTCTCTCTGTACTGCTTCCCATTTTTAATATTGCTGGAGTGGATTGATATTTAAAAATTTCTCTTTCATCGACAAAAACTGATTCCACTAGCTTAGGAGATTCTGATTTTAATTTCTCGGCAACTGTTTTCTGAAACTCTTCGTCTTCGATCTCATTTTGAATTTGGTTGTTGGAATAATAAATAGCTGGTAACAACCCGTACGAACAAGCTAATGCCATTGTTGTTTCTTTATTTTCTTCTTCTTCTGTCTGTTTAGTAAGATCTAAATCAGGTATAGTTAACCTTTTGCCTGTAATAAATGGACTAACTGATGGTATAGTTTCATCTTCCTTGCTTTCACTTAGCATTTTATCTTTTATATCAAATTGTTTTTGATATTCAGTTGAATATTTTTTCTCTTTAAAATAGTCAGGTTCATATAAAAAACTCTGTGTTTCTTCCACGGTTGAAGTTCCTTCAGAACTCTCTTCACTTTCGTACGTGTCTTTAGATTTGTATTCTGATTCGTCAGATTCTGTTTCAGTTTCTTCTGATCTTGTTTCTGATTCTTCGGATTCACTTTCTGTTTCGTCAGATTCGGTTGTTTCTTCTGACCATTCCTCCTCTGATTCTTCGGATTCACTGTCGGAATTTCTGTTTTCCTTTGCAACTTGGATCACAATATCAGGTTTCTTAATATTAATCAGAAAAGATCTCATGCTAATTTCTTCAATATTGCTTTCTTCTACGTCATCTTCATTTAATCTCTTCTTGCCGATCGTATCTATCGTCTGTTCTTCCGTAGTTAGAAAATTTTGTGAATCGGTAGGTTTTTCTTTGATATCAATCCCATATTTCGAATCAATAATATTGTTTTCACCTTCTTTTTTGTTTTGTCTGCTGCTTTCTGTACATATTTGGTCATTAATTAAGTGGCTAACTAAGATACTTTTGATCACATTTTCTATCTCCTGTTGAATTGTAATATTTCTCTGTATTTTGAGCAATTTATTTGTAATGTTGGACAATACAGTATCTGCTAATTTGTCAGTTGGAGATTTAAACGTATCATCTGTTTTCGTACAATCACTGTTCAAAACACTTGTTGGATTTAAAATATTGATTTCTTGCTGAAGTTTATCAAACTCTTGACTATTAGCACACATTTTACTTTCTAATTCCTGAATATTGAAACAAAACAAGCCTTAGATCAAATGAAGTTTATAATTTTCATAAAAATTACACCTTATATGTACCATGTTTTTGTGTGTTTATCCTGCAGAAAATTATAAGAACAAAAAACATTCACATAATTTGCATCATCTATACTTACAGGAGCAGCCATAGCCACGAGTTTGTATTGTCGTTTTAAAATTGATATATAACCCAGTTCATCACATAACACTCCCTTCAAATTGTTTTTTAAACATGGCTAACCTGTGGATAATCCACACAAAAATACAGTATTCTTAATGCTCTAATTCAGTGATTCTCAAAGTTATTTGATCTTCACCCATTTAAGTTAAAATAAGTCACAGACGAATCACGAACAACTTATGCCTCAGTCCAATTCTTATGCTATAAATATCATATTAGATGTGTGCTATAATGTTTTGTCTATCATAATATGTAATGTAGAGTTTCTCAACCTGTGGTCTATGATGATGGGACAGATGAGGTGATATGCAGGCAGACTTAAATTAAAACTTTGTTCAATGATGATGATTCACTTTTAATTGTTTACTATGGTAACTTAATGAATTATGTTTCCATATGTATTCAAAACATGCCTTTAGATTTGTTATAAATGGCATAGTGTGTTCCAAATGTTGGTAATACGCACATAGGTTTGGAAAATTAGGTGTACATACATAATTTACTGGTCTAGAATTTTACTGATCCTTGGCTTAAAAACATTGAGAAACACTGTCCTAATGTAAGAGATATAGTGTCCTTTCCTCTAGCCAAACCGTCGGCGTAGCTAGGGTTTTCCGGGCCCGGTGCAGAACCGGATTCGCGGGTCCTCGAAAGAAATTTCGGCAGGGGCGTCCTTTTCCCGTAATGGTAATTGGGAACGTCCGAACAAAACCAAGTAATTTTTTCTGTAAATTTCGGCTTTTTAATTTATTTATTCCGTCTCGTGCGAGGTAAAACAAATTAGGTAATTTTTGTTTTGTTTACGTAAACGGACTAAAATATTTTTGCGAAGTGGTTTATATAGTGTATAACTAGAGTGGAGTTGCCGGTTTTCCTACGTAATAGAAGCCCCAGCAGCTCGAGCAGCCAGATGCCAAATTTTGCTCTGTCGTAGTTGCCGTGAAAAATTTTTTGGGTCTTTTTTCTCCGTGATTTTGGGGCCCCACGGGTCTATCGCTTTCTAGGGGCCCGGTGCAGACCGCACCTACCGCACTCCCCTAGCTACACCACCCAGCCAGACAACATAGAATTGCTTTTTGGAAAAATAACTAGGCCAATCTGTAGACCAACTGGTCATCTTCAGACTACTAGCGATCCACAAACTATACTTTGAGAACCACGCTTTAATTCAAAGATGAATCCAGTCTTTGTAATCACAGCAAGAATTGATCCATTCTTATACAGTGAAACCTCGCTTAACGAGCAATATTTCGCATAACGAGTGGTGACGAGAGGGGAAATCCCGAACTGTGCTCATGCGGCATGCTTCATCAGTCCGTGTTTAGCACTCGTTCCTCTAGCATCTTACAGGGAACTGTCGGAGTGTCATCTAATAGATTTTAATAAAATTTAGTTAATAATTACGTTAAAAGTATACAAACTCTATGACAAATTTCTAGAATTCACTAAAAGTGTTAATCAGAGTTATTAGCAATCAAATGTCGTACTATTTTATAGTGGTTTAACACAAGTATGCAAATTTTTAGAAGCGAAAGGGTCGCGGAGGAAGACGGCGATATTACATTTAGAATAAATGCTGGAATTTTCGGAAATGGGAGAAGAATTAATAAAATTTAGTTTAATTACGTTAAAAGTATACAAACTCTATATCAAATTTGTAATGTTTACTAAAAGTGTTAACACGAATATGCAAATTTTTAGTAGTGAAACGGTCGCGGAGGAAGACGGCGCTATTACATTTATGAATGAATTGTAGTTTTCGAAAATGGGAGAATTAAATGTAAATATTCAAAACATTATAGCAGAATTTAAACGTTTATGTGATAATGTTTGGCCTACAGAAAATATTTGTAGGCCTAATATTTCAGACGTTGATAAACAGGTAGCCAAACTGCTTTTTAATGCATTTAGCGATATTTTAAGTAGTTAATATTTATAATACAGTATTTCAAACATCTACAAATCGAAATTCGTGCGAAATATTAATTATTCCACCAAAGTGTACGTCTATATGCCAACCTTTAGATGTCGGATTTCATAGACAATTAAAACTTTTAGCTAAAGAAATTTTAAATGCTATACAATTATTCTGTAATGATTCTTCGATGAAATTGTTTTGGACAACTAGAAATGGCATTATAAAATTACATTCGATTCTTCGTCATCAATTATCTGCGCCAATATTTAATAATTTGATTAAACATGCACGGTTCGCTTCTGGACTCGTAAATGAAAAGTGTCAATTCTTAAATGTAAAACAAGTTTGTTTTTCTTTTTTAAACACCGACAGTTGAAATTGTGTCGAGAGTAATTGCGAAAATCTTCGATTTGTTAAATATGCACGATGCCAACAGATTCTTTGTTTATTTTGCTTTGTTGAAAAATATCATGTAAATAGTTGCCCATCTAATAATTTGTGAATATAATAACTTTTAAATATATCTATTAAAATGTATTTATTTATTACGTTTCGATTGTTTTCTTTATATTTATTCTATCAATACTTTTATATTAAATTCCATTGTTAAACTAGTATATATATCAAATCTTTTATAATATTTATTTGCGTTTCCTTATTGAGTTTCCTATTTGAGTCATTCCTTCTTCCACTCTGTAAATGTAATACAGTGATACCTCTGTTTTCGTAGTGTTTAATACTAAAAAAAATTAAGAAATTAATATAAAATGAGTATAAAAAAACTAATACAATGGTCTCCGAAACAGAATCGCCATCTAACTGTTTTTGATTGATCGAAATTAATCATAACTGTTCGGCCTCTTCAATTCTTTGCGGTCTCTGTTTCATTAGCACATTTACGCCTTTCGCTACATTAGCCTCCTTTTTGCTTCCTTTTTCGCCACAACGAAACTTATCGTGGATCCTGACTTCCCGTACAGTACATGCAACCGATTTCAGCAATCTTAATGCCGGTCACGTATTTTTTAAAGATTTCCTTCAACTCGATCGTGTACCTGGCCTTCTTCGAAGGGCTACTGGCTCTGGAAACTTTCTTTGGTCCCACGATGGAACTAAAAAGAATGGAAGCAATGGAATTGTTTGGCTAGACGCGCGGAGTAATGCTCGTACAGCAAAAAACACCGCCACGATGACTCGTGAGCAGAAAAATGCGTGGGTCGCTCTTTGTTTTCGCAAAATTAGCAACGAGATCATGTGGCACTCCGACGAAATCCGAGGCAAATTTTTTGCAAAAAATGACGAAAACCAAAGTCAACAAAAATCGAGGTATTACTGTATCTTCCTCCGCGATCCTTTCACTACTAAAAATTTTCATAATTGTGTTAAACTACTATAAAATAGTACGACATTTGATTGCTATTAATCCCGATTAACACTTTTAGTAAACATTACAAATTTGATATAGAGTTTGTATACTTTTAACGTAATTAAACTAAATTTTATTAATTCTTCTCCCATTTTCGAAAATTCCAGCATTTATTCTAAATGTAATATCGCCGTCTTTTAATACGAGATGGAAACATAACTGCCCACCTCTAGTCAAATTAATTAATTTCTAATATTTAATTATAGCCTTTACGTATCCCAAGAATTTGGCATATAGTTTGGAGTGTTTATCAAACATATTAGCTGTAATTTTTTTTTTTTTTTTTTTTTTTTGCAAATCGAATTTTCATTCCTCATTAGAAGAAAAGATGATGATGATGATTCGTGCTCCTTAAATTAACAGTGTATATTTGGCCACTGGTGCGCCCCAGTGTTCGATCATCCAGGTACATTTGGTTATCGGGTACTCGGAGACGCGAGTACCCATTTAAAAACTTGTATACAGTGATTAAAGTCTTAATAAACAAACCCAGATCCTTCATAGCAGTATACAAATAGGCTGCATTACCTAAATCGGCGATGGCAAATCTGGCACGCTACGATTTCAAGGTACCCGTATTGATTGTTTATAAAGTTTTAGATTTTATTAACTATACAAAAGTATTTGTTAGATTTCAGAACTTTGCATATATAACATGAAAATGGGATCCTACAGCTGTCCCGAAAAGTCTTAAAGGCCATTAATTGTGAATCTCGGATAGAAAAATTATCATCAAATAAATGACAAAATGGATCACAATCTGGTTCTATCGTTAATTATTATTTTAAGTTTATAATAATTGTAATAACAATAATAAATTTTTCAAGTCAAGCTTTTTTAAGATTCCAAAAAAAAAAATTAGAAGTAATATTTAAAGTTAATTAAAACTTACTTTTTTCTGTGATTGACCTTTTGTTAATCTCGACCAGAATCGTTTCAGAAAGTTGTTTTTATTGTTTTCTTTACGGAAGGTCTTACGGAAGAAAGAATTATGAATTTGTTTTCATGAAAATCCATTATCAATTTGACTTACCTTTGTCATGATCAAAGTTGAAAAAAGTAAAATACCTCTCACTTTTAATCAATATCACTCATTGTTATATAACAATATACTTATTGATCTTATTAATGAAAAATACAGAATGTAAAGCATTGTTATATTAGTGTTTTATTCTATAATGCATTTATTTTCATTAAAATTTGGAGTTTAGACAAAAAGTGTACGGCAATTTGTCTTTAATTAAAAGTGCTTAAGGTAAGGATGGGAGCGCCAAGGGTCTGGATCGAGGAAAAGCAAAAATCCATCATCATACTGGATTTTTGCTTTTCCTTCATCTCTGAATGGCCTTATTAAGAAAACATCAATACCATACCGTATGGTCCATACGGTATATTTAATTATCTTTACAAATTTATATTTCGTAATTGCAATATTCTTCAAAATTTGTGCTTATTCGTGTTATATGAACTCGTAATTTTCATAATGAAGTAAACGTCGGCATTTAATTGGTTTCTAAAAAACTGTCGTATAGCGAATTCTGTTTCTCGCATACTTAATAATGTCGACATTGAAACGATAATTAATTTCCGGAACTTAAATCATTTTAAATTAAATATGAGAGACTGTTTTTATTTATATTAATTTTTAAATTCCGTTCGTTCTGTGAATATTGAAATGACGATTGCGATCGGGAGTCGAACTCGGACCCTTCACAACGCGCCAGGCTTATATGAACTTAAAACTGTTTCTCGCATAAAAATAATTTTCTACAGTTCAAAAAACTGGTTTACGAGATTTGTAAAATGTTTAAAAATAAGCCTTAACGAGCCATTTTCTGTCTTTCTGGCTACAGTGGCGTAGCGTAGTGGGGGCGGCACTTTAAGGGAGCGGCAAAATTTCACAATAAATAATAACAATACCTAAATAAGGGGGCAGCGAAATTTTCCTCTGCCCCGGGCGGCTGACGCCCGCGCTACGCCACTGCTACCGCCATTAGGTAATTAATGTAACTTTTAAATTGGACATTCACAGTGGTGATATTCAGCGGGTTCGCACAGGTTCGCCCGAACCCGTTGTTAAAATTTTCAGTTTTTCCGAACCTTGTTAAACACACGGAACATTTCTCAGTGGTTTTGTTTTTTTAAAAAAAAACATATTAAAATATACGTATTATACTCTGTAATACTATTAAACTAGAGCCTTATACCCCGTTCGCACCGAGCATTTCAATCTAGATTGTGAGCGAGGGCGGATTATGTCTCGGTGCGATCTCTCTCGACCGTTTCGATCTCGACCGAAACGAGGTTTAATCGCGATCGATTCGAGAGAGTTCGCGAAACTAGATCCAGTCATAAGAGAGATCCCACAATCTCACGCGCGCGAGATAATACAAGATGGCTGTGGAACACGTCGGGCTATGGACAGCGAAATAAAAAGGATATTGTTTTTCGAGAGACGATGACATCTGTCTATTATGAGCAGTGCCATTCGGGGTGAAAAATTTCTCTGCCTAAAAAGAAAGGTCGACAGAGTTAATATACTATTGTTACCTGGTCTTCGCCCAGGGCCCCTTACGTTCCAAATACGCCACTGATTGTTAGATATATCGCGAGAAAAGGTATTGTATTTATTTCTAGCCAAAACTTCCAGTTTGTTTGTCGGTGATTGTCAGGGAAAAATTTTCTGCTAGCGAACCCTTTGTTAAATATTTCGAATATCACCACTGGGCATTCATTTTGTAAGTTGTGTTGTATCCTCTGCCTGATTATCAACTAGGTAATATAATACACAAGATTAAGTGTTCGAAATTAGAAAAAATAAAGCAATTTTATGGTTATAATTATATATCATAATTTATATACTGTATATATAAATAAGGATGTGTTTGTTTGTTTTTCCGCTATGTACTCGTAGCCAGTTCGATCAATTGCTATCAAACTCGGCAGTTACGATAACATACGTCTAACGTAGATAATGCGACGGCCGGATGGCCGAGCGGTAAAGGTGGCAGCCTACCGCTCTGGGGGACCCGGGATCGAATCCGAACGGGTCGAATAATCCCCAGGAATTTTTCGGGGGGTGGTCCGTTCGGATATGTCGGGCCCCGTCCCTCACCACCCGGTTGCCCCATTGTGGGCCTGGCCGAACCCATAATGGGCCTACTAAAAGAGGCCCTCTTAGTGCCCACAGGGCGGAAAGAGTTAAAAAAAAAAAAAAAAAAAAATCCCCAGGAATTTTTCGGGGGGTGGTCCGTTCGGATATGTCGGGCCCCGTCCCTCACCACCCGGTCGCCCCATTGTGGGCCTGGCCGAACCCATAATGGGCCTACTAAAAGAGGCCCTCTCAGTGCCCACAGGGCGGGAAGAGTTAAAAAAAGAAAAGGGCCCCCCGAAAGGTGTTAATCCGCTACTGCAAATCGGGAGGTGTGAGATCAATAAAATAGGAACAAATAAAATTATTTTAAGAAATAAATGTTTAAAAATTATAACGTATCAAATAATTATATGATTTTTAATAGAATAATTAATTGGTAAAATTATTATAACGTTAATAACTAAAATATCCAGCAGGGAGCGACGCGTCGAGGAGGGAATCTTGAAGTTTGGATGACGTTTGCGGATTGTTTACGAAAATGGTAATTCGTTTTATACATCAAATTAAGCAAATTTAATAAATTCTGTAATTGACCAAGGCAGGAGACAATATATTTTAGTAAAGTTGTAAAATCGCTTTATTTAATTTATTAAAATATAAACAGATTATAGTAGACCGCTTTTACGACTTGTTTAAATTTCTGGTTATGATATACGAAATGTCATATTTAGAAGTCCTTTTCTGTTTATTATCTTTATGATGTTATAAAGTCCAAGTAATTACTTTCAGCAAGTATCTTAGTGCATTAAATATCGATTCGATGCACTAAGATTAAGCCTCGCCTTACCGTGGTTTTCTAGAAATCAGATCGTAAAACGAAATTTTACTGTGAACTGGTACTGCTGCCTATTCTCCGTGCTCCGGGCAGTCGAGGCGAGCCGCGGCCGGCCTCGACCCGCGCTCTGCACGTAGTCGTGTGCTTTGTGCTCGTTGTTGCTCGCCTCTCGGTGTCGCTTGGTGCCGGGGCGGGCCTCGCGCACCCGTTAAACTACGTGACGTCGAGTGGGCTACTCGAAGCCGGCGTAATTGCCTGGACCGAATAGTTAAATGTGATGGTCTCCGTGGTGTGACGTCGTCCGGAAGTTGACCGATTTTGGGGGACCGTATCTTGCAAAGGGTCAAATGTACGGGTATGGTTCCCGTGGATGTGATCTACGGTCCCGACCGTCTCGTTCGGAGATGTACTCGTACCTCTTTGATTAGATTGGTTACGGCTTAAAAACAAGATGCCGGTTTTTAAAAGTTTCTCTCGGCTGTATTTACTACATTTAAAGGACTTTAATTTGACTCTGGTTTGGAAACGTTGGGAATTTTTTGTGGATGATCTGTCCCAGATATACCGGGCCACGTTCCTTACTGCCCGAATGCTCCTTTGTAGGCCAAGTTAAATCCACAAATGGTAGGGAAAAGTCGTCTTGGTGCAGAAATCCACTCTAACCTCGGCACCGGAGTTCCTCTTAGTGTCCGCAGGGTGGTAGAGTTACAAAAAGACACTTTAATTTGTAATTGTTTTAACTTTATTCAGTTTACTTCAATGATTTAAATAAAGTCAAATAAACACACAGGAAAACAATTTATGATAGTTCTGTGCAAAAAATGTTCTGCAAGTGTTGTGTCTGCAGAACATTTATGCTCTGTCAGCTGTGTGTGTGACGTGATGTGATGCCAGATGAGAAGGGCGAGAACTGGAAGAATAGGAATGAGTTAGATTTTTTGTATGTTAAGTTGTTTCTTTTCATGCTATAGTTAGTGCAAAGAAATTATGAAGATAAAGAACATTGTCTACAATTGTGATATATTTTTTCGATATATTTTTAAGCTTTAACTTTTCCAATTGTATTTATAACCTGCAATTTTTCCCTCATATAAGGAAATGCAGAACAATTCTCATTAATGATAATGAGTAATCATTAATTATTTTAGGAATCAAACTAAGTCAATAACTACTGTATAAGTAGTTTCAGTTTATACAGTAATTATTGAATTTATTGAAATTTAGCTCAGCTATTAGAAGAAAAAGCATATTTAATAGTAGAAGCTATTTTATAGATAAGTACTTCGGTATATATGGACAATACACTCATATTTGAATATATAATTGGACTGCAATTTGAAAAAATTGTAGACATAAATTCCCCACTTGTCCGTCCATCTTTCCTTAATCTCGAGAACCGAGTTAGATAGATGAATCCAAGACCGTGTATGGAAATCTTAGGGGCAGGAAACCCTGATTAACTTTATATGAACTTTCAATGCAAACCAGAAGTCACATTATTTCAATTTGAAACTTCATCTGAAAGCAGTTAATAGATGACCAGTATGACTATTGTTAAAAGAAAAGTATGATGTACAGGGCAAGCCACTACTAATTTGAGGTGGAGAGCATATATTTTAAATTAAATAAATTAAAAATATGATTAAACATTGCATCCCAGCATTGTGATGATGTCACAATGAATAATTGCTCATTAGAAATATATATTATACAAGATATGTAATTATAACATATATATATATAAAACACAAATTTAACATAGACTTAAGAAAACAAATCTTTCTCTCTACTCATTCTAACATAGGCATTTTGGCAGTTTATGTATTAGCCTCAACATATAATTTAGATGATCTGTTCAGAAAAACATGTTTAATGATGATAAAAATATTTAGGTTTTTATAATTATTATTATAGTTACTGATACTTATGTATTATCATTATATATTATTTTGGTTAGCTTTTGTTCATTATCTACCTACGTATATTTGTTTGAATACGAGCAATTATATAAAATAATATAAATTGAAACATTTGTGTAATTTCTAGTCTAAAAGAAAAGGACTTAGTGCCGAAGAGAAAAGACAAAGAATGCTTCAGTTATTTTATGAAAGAGTAAGTAAATATTACAAATAAAAATTAACATATTAAAATGAAGTTTTGTTTTACAAAAATTGTTGTTTATCAAATTTTATAGAAAGAAGTTTTTCAGTTGAGAGAATTAGAAAAAAATTGCACCCAAAGAGAAAGGGATTGTTTCGCAGTCGGTCAAAGACGTGGTGCAGAGCCTGGTCGACGACGGTCTCGTCGATACGGATAAAATTGGAACCAGCGTGTATTTTTGGTCATTTCCCAGTAAAGCTACCAATAGTGTAAGCTTGGTTTTAATTAGTTATATTTTTAAAGTTTTAATATAATCTTAATCAAAAACTTACATATACAAACATACACACATAACACACACTCTATTACTATATCATCATTTATTGTACAAAAGAATAAATAATAAATGATGACACCGATTATTTGATTCCATAAAAATAATTTTATTTACAATAAATTTTTTTCATCATGATTTTGGAATTAAAATGTTTAATTCTATAAACTGTTTGAAATTTTTTCTATAAAAAGTGATTTTCAACAGTTTATAGAATTTATAATTAGAGAAAGCTTTGTGTAGATGAAAAATATCAGCAAAACATACTCAAATTTTCTAATATGATTTTCAGAGAAAAAGAAAACTTCAAGATTTGGAAACACAAATAGAGGAAAGTAAAAAACAATTGAGTGGTTTAACAGAGCAGTTGAACAAAGCACAAGTTGGAAAAGAAGAAACGGTATTTTGAGAAAGAAATAAGGTAACTAAAAATTATTTTTATTTATTAAAATATTAAATCTTCACAGAATGAAAGAATCGAATTACTCAAAGAACTCGAATCAGTGGAGAAAGAAAAAGACAAATTAAAGTCCGATTTGAAAAAATATCAGGATTGTGATCCAAAGATGCTAGAGTCAATGAAAAACCAAACAGTGGTTGCCAAAGAAGCTGCAAATCGCTGGACTGGTAATTACTTTTATTATAATTATATGTAATTTTTTCAAATTTTATTTTAAAAATATATATGATATTATAGATAACATATATGCTCTGAAATCTTGGTGCAAAAAGAAATTCTTTATTGAAGAATCTGTTATAAACAAACAGTTTTCCATACCAGAAGATATAGATTATTTGAACTAAGTTTTTCTTTAATAAATTATCAACATCATTCAAATTTATATTTTTTGTTAAAAAGTTTAATATGTTTTTTCTTAGTAAATTATTAAATTTGCATTATTCAAAGAATACAATACATTTATTACATGTTTATATTATATAGTTATGTAAAAAGTATTTTAAATTTTGCTTTTATTTTCAATTGCAATGATTATATAAATCCAACAACTGTTTTAATGTCTCAAAGTTATATAAATTTATTTTGAATTAATTTTATTTTTATGTTTTAACTATATAAAATTTTATTATTTTTATAGAAATAGAGTTACGACAAAAATTAAAACAAAAAAAGAAATATTCTTCTTACGACGATACATAAATTTCTTTCACGATTTAATATCTTAGAATTAATTCTTAATAACAATATATCTACATAGAATTTAAAATCATATTTCATGTGCAAACACAATGGAATTTGTTACAAGGATAATAAATTTTATTGCTCTTGCACATCAAATTTCATTTAGAAAATAAAAAATAACTTTATTAGAGTACAGAAAAAATCAATTTTAACCATTTCTTTCCCTTTCTATTTAGTTTTAATCAACATTTTCTCAGTTTGTATATTTTATTCAGCTTTAAAATTGTGTTTTACGGATGAACAAATTGATAAAATCGGATGTAAGAAATCACGGTAATTCATTACACAAATAATGAATTTTGTTGATTTTACGCATCAAAATTCACATAAACATAATAAATAGCTATACTAAAGTGTACAAAAAACTTCGCTGGGAATTTGAAAGTATTTATGCTACTATAAAAAAATATTACCAAACAAGTCTCACAAACTGAGAAAACTTTGATTAAAATTGAATAGAAATAAATGAAATGGTTAAATAACAGAGAATAATTATTTTATTTTAATAATTTCATGCAAAACATTATAAAGATTAAAATAAATAATTTTCCAGACTTTCTATAAATACAAAATTTTTAAAAAATATTTTCATTAATTTTTATATATGTAAAATCTCGTAGATAAAACACAAACTTGAAAAATTTTCTTTGGTTTACATAATTCTCAAAAATAGGAAAAATCATTTCAGACATCCTGCCATTTCTTTACTTTTAAGTCATTCAAAGCTTATTAGTCGTCATTGTTTTATTTTAAAATATACCGTATTTACCTAAGGTTTCCGATTTTTGAATCTTTCGAGATTTCTTTGGCGAGTTTTGGCGTTAACGTCTTCGCGGGGAATTAAAAAAGACGGAGGATATTGACCTTGCACGTCGTTTAATTGTTCTATTTTAAAATATTGTGAGAAAATCTGTTCTAAAATATTGTCAGGAAAATTTTTTTTTATAAATTACAAAGTTGTTAAAAAAGAAAGAAGGAGAAGTTTTTGTCGAAATTAATGTAGGTGTATTAGAAGCTTTACATTTTATTTTTTCTTAGTTTTATTTCTAATTTGAAAGGATATTAAATACTTCATTTCTTATTTTCTGATTTTTTTTAAAGAAAATACAAATTTTTTTATTTTTAAAAATATAATAATTATTACTGATTGCTAACAAATGTATTCTTTCTTATATAAAAGAGAAAGTTCCCGTTCTAAATCCGTCTCAAAAAAGTCGTCTGAAAGGAAAAAACCCAAACTCCTTCGTGTCTGACTTTTCATCTGATTTACAAATTTATAAAAAGGATTATTTCATTTAAAAAGTACAAAGCGTAAATAAATTTTCTTTTACCTTTTTACTTTTATATATTTAAATATATCTGTTTTACAAACCTAAAAACACAAATTTATATTTTTTTAAAATATTTTTTCTCAATTACATTCCTTTTATACTAAATTATTTTCTAATCTGTTAGATTATTCTTTTATTAAATGTATACAATTACATTTTCCTTATATTTCAACTGATTTATATCTAAAGTATTGAATCCAATTACTCTGTAGTAATAATTTGCTTCAAAATTTGACATTATTTATTTAATTTTTAATCCATTTTTTTAATTTATTATGTATATATTTATGAAATTCAGATATATTTTTATTTAAATATTGCTTTTAAAAAATAAATTTTAGAAGAATTAATTATTCTCCTCACAATTTTAAAGCCTATAAAATTGTATATTAAACCATAAAAATGACTAATATTTTTTTAAATATTCAAATATACTATAATTAATTATTAAATATAATTATAACTTAAAATAATTTTTACAACCCAGAAGCTACAAAAATGGTTTTTAATTCTAGTTAAATATATTAAGGATGAGTTTAATGCATCTAAAGCCTAATTATGATAGGTTAGTTTAGTAGTTAATTTTTAATTACGTGGACTTATTTTTTAATGAAGAATAGCCACAATGTTCTTAAGAAATTAATGATATTATTCAAAAACACACGCTAACGTTAAATTACGGTATTTTTATTTTTTTGTGTGTGTGTGTTCTCTTGTTTATGTTCCAATAATATATTCAATTCTTATAGAGGAATCTGTTTATAATACCTGCACATATTCAAAACAAATGGGAGGAAAAAGTCACATGATGTAGCTTGATTCTTGAACTAATTCATCTAATGATGATCTCTTGTAAACTTATTTTTACCCCCTTTTCTTATCTCTGATTCTCATCAGAAAATATAAGAGCAAACCACGTGTATAACATTTTAAAAGAGAAGCATTCCTGATTAAACTTTGTGAACTCTATTCATTCAGATCTGCGGGTAGTCGAGTATCTACACTGAAATAGGTGGTCGCTTATCTTGTAGATAGCTTTAACACACGTGGCAATCAACCTCTGTATACAGAAAGAAATCGCATATATTCTTCTCTAAACAATTTAATAATATTTTATAATTTATTCAGCTTGAAAGTTTAAAAAGAAATTTAAAAAAACCGGTTTCTTTTAAGTTTTAATTGTTTTAAAACTAGATATTCCTTCTTAAGTGTTTCTATCTGATGTAATAGTAGAGAATTAATTAAGAGTTGTACTGAAGCCAAAAAAGTTAAGTTCTGACTAGACGAAGGTCCAGAAGTCAATTCGATCTCCGGAAATTACGTATTTAACCTCGTTACATCGGGATATTTCTGGTCGTTTCCGGTGGCCTGTCCGAATTTCCATCATCCCCGCATCGTCTATCCCCTTTTGTGCGTGTAACACGACTCGCGATGTTATTCTGTGTCGTCAATTGACGTTTACACAACGTGATAAGTGTCGAAACTCGTATTTTGTACTAAATATTGTTAATATTCAAAAGTCTCGAATATATTTATAAGATTTTTCTTTAATTTTGGAGTGAATTAAAAGTGGCAATGACCGGTTTAATACTTAAATTTTCCTTTACTTAACACGAACGCATAATAACACTATAGTTTAAACAGCGTTCAAAATGTGAGATCGGTTTAGAAATTTTAATTAATTAATTTATTTAATTAAAAAAAAACCAAACTTTAGAAAAATCAGGAATAATTATTTATTTAAAATCTTTTCAGCATTCCATTTATTATACTAGAAAAAACCATGAATATATATAAACATTCATTCACTTTTCATAATAAACACATTTAAACTCATAATTAAATATTAAAATCTTTAAATATTTAATTAAGATAAGAAAATACACATTAAATTACTTCACGATATACAAAAATTCGCACGTCCATCGAAAATTTTATGTACCTACGTCAAAATAAATTATTTTAAATGATTTTCTGTTTCACGTAATTCAAAATACACTTCTTTACAGCTTAAAGTCTTACTTATTGTAAGGTTAATTGAATCTAAATACATGTAGTTAGACTGTTTTATGTCTTCACATTGAAAGTGACACAGTACAAGATATAAAACGAGCCTACAATTTGATTTAGGTCAACACAGATATAAGAAGAAACAAATTTTTCTTACTTTATAGCGTTAAAAGTTCTTAGATGCAATTCCTTTCGTTAAATACCACAGTGAAACTCGAGTTAGTCATTCTCCCATTAACCAACCTTCTTCCTTCTTGCAGTATACTAATTTTCTTAGTTCTTTCTTGGTCGTCTTATTGCGAAACACGTACAAATACGGATTGATGATGGAACTGCTAAATAGAGCGATGTTTACAATACTCATCAACCAGTCGGGTCGAACGTAACGTTTGCTATAAGATTCTAACGCCAGTACTAGATAAAATGGGAGCGTCGACACTACGTGAGAAGTTACGACCATCAGAGGTGTTCTGATAGCTCTCCATTCCTCCCCCAACTTAAACGAACTCAATTTTTTTCTATAAGGATACATACGTGCTCTGGCACTGTTTTTCTTGGCTGCCAAATACATGGATCGATACGTGAGACATAATTTTATGAATGGGACCAAAAATCCGCTGATGGTAAGCACCGTAGAGTAGATCACTAGGCTAGGAGTGCTGCTGTACCATAATATAGAACACGAATGCCACGATCTTCTGTACTCGATTCTGAACAGTCCTAAAACGGGAGGAAGAGACAAGATGACAGAAATCATCCAGATCCCGATTATCTGAAGGTAATTAAGTTTTTTATTGAAAGTCATGGTGTAATGTAGAGGATTGTTGACTGCGTAACATCTATCGATAGCGATTAGGAGGAGAGAAAAGGCAGTGATCAAACAGAGACAGATGGACAGAGAAGCCGATATGTTACACCATAATTGACCAAAAATCCACCTTCCGAACAGACCAGACAGAACAACGTACGGCATTTGCAACACTGATTGCACCATATGGCAAAGGGAGAGACTCAATACGAATCTGTTAGAAAAAGTGCGGAGGGTGGGTTTTCTGTAGAAAAGTAGGAACACCAAGCTGTTGATGATCAGACTTCCAGCATTCAAGGTGGCCAGAAAGATTGCCTCCATTTTGTCACTAATTTCCGAAGACGTAGCGTTTTGCAAATCAACAGTAATCATTCTGTAAAGAAACAAATAAGTGAAAATTTAAGATTAGTTAAAAATTTCTGAAATTTTAATGAAATTTCTGTCTTAATATTTCCTAAGTAAAACGCCTTTAAGAACCGTAGAAAATACCAACCTTTCGAAGTTAAGAAGACTCAAGACTCGGCATCTGTGCACCAACTTCTCATTGTTTGTAATCTCAATCGGGCACGTGACGGCTTTTATATATACTTCCACAGAAGGAGGAAGTCGGTCTTGTTACCATAGTGACTTGGCGGTTCAGTGTGTTGCATCATGCCACTGGAGAAGCACAATGAAAATACTATGTACATTCATCTTTTTGGATTTGAAAATTTAACCCGAAAATGTTTAAAAGTCAAAACGTCTGTTGTTTACACCAGCGAGAAACTTTCAAAATCCGTAAACAAAAATAGGGGATGTAAAAAACTTGGATTATTACAGACGATCTGTAATCATTTTAAAGGGGCTTTATATTGTTTTGTAGTCATAAATGTTGCAGAGGATGACTGTATGTTGCTTTTTTTATTACTTATAAATATTTTTCATAAATATAATTTATTTTTAGCACATTACTCTCTGCACGTGCGCACAAAAATTCTAACAGCCAACTTACCTAATAAATAAATTTTGGAGTCTTTTTCATACTACTATTACATATGAAATAACTGCGAAACAATAGGAATTTGCTCGAGAAGGTTTGAAATTTTATTTCTTCTATAAGGTCAGAAGATAAATTTAGAAATTTGATTAGTTTTGTTAGATTTTAAGACAGAGTTTTTTAGACAGAAAAGTTTAAAAACGATTCCAGTACATCCACCCTACAAGTTATTGATTGCGAGTGACGATACTTTAAAAATATATCTACAATTTATGTCAATGGATTAATAATTAGTAAGATTATCTAAAAAATACTTATTTAAAGAAGAAAATGTATTTGTAACGTTCCTATATTGAGGAGTTACTTTTTTATTCAAAAAATTCTTCTTACTCTAATATTTCATGGTTTAATTGAAATCTATAGATTTTTTCCTTTCTGAATGAAATTAATCTGGATAGCTCGGATCGGGGTCCCCTAGTCACGCTTGTCTATCCCATTGCGATTAGTCCGCTTTTAATGGGCGTAATTGTGGCCGATCATATCCTACTGTACAATATGTCGATGCCTGGCGTGAATTAATCGATCGACTGATATAATCGTTACTTTTTATCATTCGTGGATTCAAAATAAAAAATACTAATCTTTAAAATCCACTGATACGAATCCGAAGGATATACTTTGGGAGTCTGGAGTTCGAGTATCTTTTGAGTCTTTAGAAATTTTTGTAGGCGTTTTGATTCGAATTGGTTAATTCCTAATCATTCCGGTGCCCATCAGTGGCGGAGCGGATAAAACCATTGAACATTAGCAGATGGGCGCGGGTTCGCGCTTCGCCAGCGAGCCGAACTTGTGGCGTTTTCTGGGTTTCTTTACTTTTGCAACACTTAAATAGGGGCCAGTTTCCCTTATCCTCCCGGGAGGCATTCTCCTTGACAGATGTGTAATTTTGCAGAGTTTAGTGGTTTAATCCACTCGGCTACTAATAGTCGAGAGTCAATGGGAAATCGAGCTATAGAAACCATTATTTCTCACGATGGATTTACGCTTTTACTACTAAACTCTACTTTGCTCCACCAGAAAAACCTTCAAAGGCTCCAAAATCTATTATGTCCACGAACTGATTTTTTGCTTTAAATACACATTTAGTAAATGTCGTCAAGATAATCAGTTTCAAAGTAGAGGTTCGATGACTAAATTCGAAGATCGCTCTTCACTAAAACAATTTATGCTCCTAAAACCAACTAAACGGAGTATCAAATTATGGCTTCTTTGTGATACGACCTAAATATATACTCTGGTAAAGGTTTTCACCAGTTGCAAATGACGCATTAATCCTTGGAGAACGAGTTGTCAAGTTTCTTGCTGAGACAAAAGTCCTAGATGTAGTCCTTCGTTTTGATCGTTTTTTACTAGAGTAAATCTATTGGAAACTTACTTTTCTGCAATAGGTAATTGTATAGCTAACTGCAAAAATGTACTGTACGGTACCTACCATTCCAAGGAAACTCAAATGGAGAGAATCTACATTCGGATGTACCGAAACGGATCTGTTATGTATAAAATGGCAAGACACCGAGGAAGTTTTGATAATGAGTAATTGTCACAAGGCTCATTACTTTCTCGATTGTATATATAGATACCAAAAAAAAAAAAATCCTATTAGTACACATATGTACCATGCTTTCTCGTATTTTTTCTATTAAAAATCTTCAATTTGACTTTAAAAGAGATGACCCTTTTCGGTTAATGTGAACTTAGGTATACAAAATGGCGGCACTTCCGATAATCTCGAATGCAATGACTAAATGACTTACGAAGTAGAGGGAGCTGCTGACGATTGTGTCGTGTTATGCAAATTAATTTTTGAAACGCCCCTTGTGAGGAGACACGGTAGGAGAATTGTAGATTTTGCGTTAATACTAAATTTGAGTTTTTTAAAACTCCTAATTTTTCAATTTAGTTATTTATTAATAGTAATTTGTTAAAAATGGGATCGTTTAATATTGATTCCGAAGCATTTTGGGCCGAATGCACCTCTCGATCGTTTTTTTCAATTGTTCGAATCTGACTTTCCGAATTGGGTATTGATACCCGAATTGACAAAGGTTTTAAATTAGCAGTAACGTTAGGAATACAGCACGTACGGGATGTGTGTAAAAAGTGTTCTAATTTATGTAAAATAAAATATCGAATTGACAGAGAATCGTGTGTTATGCGATGCCAAACATGTAGAAGCGATTCTTCAGCTTTTGAGGGAACGTTTAAAGGAAAATGCGGCAAAATCTCGTGGAATCGAATTTTTTCGTTTACGTGGCATTACATTGGATTAGACTGTTCTACTACAACTGCCGCCTTAGCCTCAGGTATTTTTAAGTGAGCTGGAATAGACTGGTCAAACCACATCCGTTTTGTAATGATGGTTGCTATGCATAATTTAACTACATTTAAAATTGGCGGGCCAAACAAAACTGTAGAAATAGACGAAACAGTCATATGCAAGCGCAAATATGAAAAAGAACGGAAGTTGAAAAGTACAAAATGGGTTGTCGGTGGAATATGCAGAGAAGACAGGAACTGCTTTATTTGTCAAGTGAACGATCGCTCCGAAATCACCTTAAACTGGATAATTTCTAAATTTGTTAACTGCGGGAGTACAGTCCTGACCGACGAGTGGAAAGGCTATACGCATATAGACGATCTGCACGGAATCGGTATTGAACATAGAACAGTCAAGCATTCAGAAAATTTCGTTAATCCAACTACTGGCGATCACACCCAAAATATTGAAAGACTCTGGGGGTATTTAAAAAATAAAAAAATCTGCCGAAAGATTATACCGACGATCTATCCGATTCGTACACGTATGCATTTATGTACAAGAAGTTTTTAGATTGGCCATGTAAGAAACCCGGCGAAAGGTTTTATGTATTCTTACAACATTTAAGAAAGATCTTTCCGGGATCTGGCAGAATTCCCGAATGGAAAGAACCGGAGACCGTTCCTGCCGCTCCCGTTTGTACTAATAAGAAAAAAGTGGAAAAGGAAACATGCAAGAAATGTGATGTTACAAAAAAGAGCGAAGAAACGAAATCGGACCGGTCCGTCAGAATCGACTGTTGTAGAAAACAAGCGTCGGAAGAAGGGAAAAGAAGCATCTTAATGTAAGTAAATCTGTTTTTTCAATTTAATAATTACCTTTTTACATAAAATAGATATAAAATAGGGATTTAGTGTCTAATAATCCGCCAGGCCAAATTTGCATAAATGTTTTCGCCGATAGTCGTAATCAAGATGGCGGCCGGAAGTGCCGCCATTTTGTTATACCTAAGCTCACATTAACCATTCTATCCTCATAACCTTCATTAACCACCACATTAATTCTCGTATTTTTTCTATTAAAAATCTTCAATTTGACTTTAAAAGAGATGACCCTTTTCGTATCTTCGGTTTTGAGAAAAAAATATAATAATAATAATCAGGAACGAAAGGGATAAGTTTCTATATTATTATTATTCTTGAGATAAAATTTGCATCAAACACTTTCGTTCATTGAAAACAAACGGCAATTATTTTTTTGCTGACGGAATTTTAAATTTTATTATATTAACCAATAGTTTTCCCGAACAATAGTGCATTTTGTTTTATAACCGATTAATTGGTGAAAATAGTTTTGACTATAAGAAGTAAACTTTTCTCACACGAAGAAAACTTTCAAACATTCTATTATTTCAGTAAAACTTAGGGTTAAAATTCGAGAGAAATGTGTCGACAGGAATTAAAGAAAATGTATATTTCATACATTAAATAATAATAATGAGACGAATTACCAGTTTGTAAACTATTCGACTTTGTATAAATCAACAGCGCAATTACCTTTTGTAGTGTCTGCATAACGAACGTGGAACACCTTTAGATAATTAAATGGATTTCTGTACTAGTTAAAACACTATAAACACTATACATTAAACGGTTAACTTTGGTATAGAAGCGTATTTAATTAAAACACCCGTTTGATTTTTTCTGAAAGAAGTTTTGAAATGTTTTGTTTTCCTTTTAGATAAGAATATAAGCAAAAATATAGTTACTAAAATTAAAATCGCTTAACATTTATATCAAATTATGTTTTTATCTTTTCGTAAAATATGTATAATTTGATCCGCATAAAGCATTTTCGTGTTTTTATCGAGCCAGAGCATTTGCGAAGCTTCTACGTGCTTAGAAAATCGATTTCGTTCTCAAAATGCGATCGGCCGATTTCGATCGAACTTTGTCGTTTTGCACAATACGAGACGACGAATTTCAAAAATGTAATTAACGTCGGGGGTCCGTGATGCGTTTTCGAGATACAATAGAGTCAAAGTGACAATGTCCGACGTTGCTAGCGGGAGCGTGCGAGTTTTACTTTCGCGGCTCTGCTGTACGGGTATATAATAGATGGAAGTATGGCGATGGGTCAAAAAACGCCTCGGCAAGATTTTTACATTTCTGGACTCGGGACCTTGAAACGTCGATATATATATATAAATCGAGTTTTTTTAAAGTATGCGTGTTAGCGTGTGTGGGCAAGATTTTGTTCACCCTCTTTGAAGCTTAATAACTTCTGCGCATTTTGTTGAAATTTTCTGAAATTTTGCAGGGAAGTTTGTGTATTCGGGATTGCTGTTATTAAATTTCGGTGGTTAAAGATGGAGGGAATGGGGAGATAAAGAGGGGTCGGACTTAATGACGATTTTACTCGTTATTAGAATTTAAATTTTTTTAAGAAAATCCACTTCTACTTTCAAAATTAAGCTTTGTGACATTTTATAATAATTAAAACTTAAAAAGTTTTTAGTAATAAAATATCGTAACAGATGCACACGTGCAGTTTAAAATGTTGCTGGGAAAGTTAAGCGGCTCATTGCCGGAAGTTTTTTATTTTTTCTGCCAAAGGCGACGTTAATGTCGCAGTAGCGGCGAGCGATCGTCGTAGATACCCCGAAACAATAATATCGACTCGATTCGTAGTTGGTGTTCGGACAGAAAGCGAACCGTGTCTAGTTAAAGTTGTTAGTTATTTTAATATTGGACTGTAATTTTAAAAAATTGTACAACTATAAATTCCCACTGTCGTCCGTCCGTCTTTCCTTAATTTCGAGAAAGGAATTAGACAGACGAAATACGAGACCAGATATAGAAATCTTAGAGGTTAGGTGACCCGATTAACTATACACGAACTTCCCACGCAAACCAGACGTCACGTTATTTCGATTCAAAAATTTTCACCCGTAAGATGTTAAATGACGGCACGACTCGTTATTAAAGGAAAAGTATGATGTACGGGGGAAAGTCATTACTAATTTGAGGTGGGCGGCGCGTATTTTAAATTAAATTAAAAATACGATTAAAAATTGCAACCCGGCATTGTGCCGATGTCACGATAAATAGTAGCTCGTTTCGTCTCTATTTTTACATATTTTTTAAGACTAACTTTACCCGTTCAACCGTTGTGTAAAAGTGTGCGAGGGAAAAGAAGTTTTAACCTTTTACTGGGATGGTGCGAGTCAAAATGACCCTACTTAGTTTTTTTTTAATTGTGAAAGTAACTAACGAGACATTTCTACGTTTAACCCTTTATTTAAACGTTTCTAAACGAGACAAAATATTCTGTAGCGATAAGTTAAATGCATTTCTAAACATTCTTAATTTTAATAAATAAATTATATGGTAACGATCAATTATTTAGTGCTCGTTACTATGTAAAAAATTTAATTAATTTTTCTGTACGATAACAGTACTTAATATCGAAAGAACAATTCTGTTATATTAATTAATAAGTAAGCATTATCTATAGAAAATTATAACCTTACGCTTACGAAATAAAATTAATAATAAACTTTAAAAGTATACATCTAAGTTCTCGGAAGCATTTAATTTAAGCAACCATTTTAGAAAGGTAATCGTGAGGTAGAAAGTACTGTATGCGCTTGTGGGTGGTGTAGATGGCGTGATGAAACTAGGGGAAAACGTGACGTCGTTTACGGAGTATGATCCTCCTGCAGCCGAGGTACATCTGCGGGGAGACGCTGGTTTCGAGCGAGCCGTTTGGAAGCCACGCTTAATGTATAAAACCACTAAACGGTGGTAGCTAGTCCCTGGTTTATGCAGCCAACTGGCCGCGTCGTTTAATATATTAATTATATCGTTTATATCGTATACGAAATTATTTTAAAAAATGCGTAAATCGCCAACAAAAATTTGTATTTAGAAAAAGTGTAATACAATTAAAATAAATTATAATTTGTACTTTAAAAAAATATTTATATTTGATATTAGAAATGTCAATGAAGAGATAATGAGTGAATTGAAAAGTTTTATCTTAATAAGTATCGATTCAAGTAGATGGAAGATGGCGGAACGATCAGAATAAATTGTAAATTCAAGAAGTTGTAAGAAGAATAATTAGGGTCTATTTACATATAAAAATAGGGAAAGGGGAAGGGAATGTAGAATAATTAATTTCTTACAAATGAAGGTAATTTTCATTAGAAGCGAAGATTATTTATTCAATAATTATCCCGGGTCGCATCGGAGAAGAAATATTAAAAAAGCAAATGTAAAATCTTTGAATTTTTAATTAAATAGAATAGGAAAATTTTGTAAATCGCCAAGAAGGAAAAAAGAGGGGTGTAATCTTTTATGAATATTTAATATTAGTCGAAATGACACTCGATGACAATTACAATAATTGACTTTTTCACTTAACTACTGTGAATAAATCGAGAATTGATCGGTGTTGATACGTCAAATGATAAATAGAACAATTTATATTTCGTATTATAAAGACTGATCCTACTAAGAGAAATTATGCTTACGTCTCTTGAATATATAACAGCAAATAGTTAAATATTATTTTAGATGAATATTCGAATAGATTAACAATACATTTTGTGTAATTTTTTCAGTTTAAGAATAAAATATTGCGATATTTCTATAATTTGATTAGAGATAACGACTGATTTATAAACAAAACACGTCTTCGATGGTAATGACAGGAATGGAACACTAGCCAAAACGTTAAATTCTAACAAAACACGTATTTAAAAAATGACTATTGCTTAGTAATTCCTTTATTTCTGATAAAATGTTTATAAATAAAATAAATTTTAGTACTTATTAAATTAAATTATTTGATGAATATGTTAATCGTTGCGTATCATCATATTCCTCGTTGAGTACAATCGATGTTTTTCTAAATTATTTGTTATCAAAATTAACTGGCATTGTGTACAGTTACCTAAGGCTGCTAGCACTTTCTTTGCCAGACATTCGGCAAGATAAGACGTGGCATTTTGTTCAGTCAGACAGATATCGGGTTCTTCGCGTAAAGGAAAATGATCCGAATCTTCGGTAGATGTATCGTCAATGGAAAACGTTGTATCTTTGAACTTTCGAGAGCGTACCACCATCGTATGCGGTCTCTTTTCTTCGAGTTCTTTTTCTTGTTGTGAACGCTTCTCCTCCAGTTCTTTAAATTCCTGCCATCACAAGTGTCCTGTTTATCTTCGGCCTTCTCTCGGCGGACAGTCCCAGCCTGGAACTACTCCGGTGGCTCTTCCTCTCTCTTTCTTTTTAAATGCTTTTACTGATGTGGCTCGCTCGATAGAACTGGTTCCAGTAATGCCATTTTCAGAGTGGCTGGATAGACTGAAGGAACTTGTCGGTCTGGAGATGGGATGAGCTAAGTTGGCTCAGAAGAAATGATATCGTCAGGAGGCCCGATATCCACCCTATAACCATTTTCTTCATCAAATAACTTAAAATAAGGCCAGTTGATTGCTGACTTCTCTATAAGGGTTTTGGTCGTATCTTTGTTGCGTTTATATGTTATCTCGAGGTTTCTCCACTTTTTATCACACTCTGCTTGAGAAACTGTGACAACGAATTTTAGAATTGCAGAAATTTTATCCCATAATTTTGTCTTTCTAATGGGCTTCCCGAAATTTTCATCCGTGTCCAATCTGCATCTTATTAATAAAAATGTGGATGCTTTAGTCCGTATAAAATCATTTGCAACAATGCAGAAAATTAACTATTATTATAGCCTACATATTATCCTATTTTTAACATGCAAGTTTTATACAAAGTTAGTTATAAACAAAAACCACATAGTCACCAAGGTTAAGAAAAGGGCAGTGTGTCTCACTTTTGTGTAAATAGTTGATATCACTGTAGTGATAGTACTAGCGTTCAAGGATTAGCTATCAATCACTGGCGTGCGGTGACATTCGATGATAGGGAAGCCGAGTCGGTCCCGGATAGAATCGTTGGAAGCATTATACGATATTTTGGGCTGTAGCATCCACCAGCTAAGGGGCCGTCCATAAATTACGTAAGGTATTTTGGGGTGGATGGGGGTCGAGAATTTCTTACGATTTCTTACTCAAGGTAGAGGGGTAATAGATCTCGTCTTACGTAATATTCTTATTTTTTGATCTCGTTGAGAATTTGGCTTCAATTTGGCAGTTTCTATTAAGAACGCTGGTTGTACTAATGCCATCAAGTGTGACTTGATAGCACTTGATAGACTTGAATAGCGTTGTCATAAATATAATTTTTAAGGCTGCTGTGTGAGAGAGGGATGCGAGTGTTATTTGCAGCTGACTTAGCCTCAAAGTCGGCTTTTTCATTTCCTAGTATGCCAGTATGGCCACGATATAAAAGTTATCTTATATCCAGCACCGTATTAAAAATCTTGTAAATATGTGATTTTATTGCTATTGTAAGTGGGATTTAATAGAGCCTTTAGGACAGATTAAAAATCACTGTAAATGTTGATAGACAGAGTTTTGTTTGATAGTGAAATGTCCCACTAAACAGCTTGGTAGACAGCATCTTCTTCATATGTGGGGGTATCTGTGCCTTCTAACATATTTTGGGCAAAATATGTGTTTGGAGGAAGATACAGACACGAAGGGGGCTTTTGGACCCATCTGTGTTGATGTCTGCATGGATAACCATGCAGTAAGCTGATGACACCAAAAGTATAGTACCCTGGGGATGATCAGAGATAGGGTAATTGCAGTATGGTAGCATTTGAACAGCCGTAGATAGGAGAAGAGACCGTTGTCGAGTTTTGATGTTTGTAGTTCTGATGTAGTAGTTTAGAACCTTTTCTACAATACATAGTGACAAAGGAAGAAGCTCCGCTAGAATCAGAGAGGAATTAGTAGAAACAGTTCTGCAGCACTTTGAAATTCCGATGGCAAACTGTCTTTGAAAACAGAGTAATTTTTACTTGCTTCTGAAATTTTACTAGTTGCAGGACCCCAGCTAGAGGCCTCGTAAAGTAGCATCGGTTGTATTGCCCCATTATATAGAGTTTTATAAGCTTTATGATTTAGTCCCCAGGTGCACCTAGCACATTTTCTTGGCCTTTGCCAAGATGTAATCAATATGGCAACGGAATGTGGTTTCTCTCTATTTTCTCTTGTTTTATTTTGTATGAAGTTTCTGTTTACACGTGCACTAGCTAGTCGATCTGTCAAAGTTTTTTGCGTCCTTTTGTGAAAATTAAAATTAATATAAAACTGAATATTATGATGTTGGTTAATGATGATGATAAAAAGATTGTTAATAATTAAAAAATAAAGTTCTTAAAATAAATTGTTCATTCGAATTTATTAAATTTTTAAATTTGTTCACGTAGTCTTTTATAAATAATAGTACATATATAATTATTAATTAGTTAATTAATATTTTGGACCTAAGGTTTTTAGGGTTTAATAAAAAATTTTTTTGTTAAAATCTTTCTATAAAATCATGTCTAAATATTATGTGAGATATGAAAGGGGAGATCAAAGAAAATATTACTGTTTCTTACACAGGGGTGGATGGGGGTCTATAATGGTCAAAATCACCCTTACGTAATTTATGGACGGCCCCTAAACCGCGTGAGGTTGATGCCCTATAAAGCGTATACGCGAATGCCTGTAATCCGGCTGCTTTACACCATATGTATTTTCGCCGTGGAAGCTGTTCCCTATTCGACAATACGGCGCTTCCATTGGGAATATGCTTATACGAATTTATATTCGAACATACAATAGCAATCTTATCATTTTTTTCACATGTAGTATAGAAATAAGATACACAATGCGGTTACAAAATATTAATTTTAATTAATTCAAAGTACGTTAAAACATGAAAATAATCGCATAATCTGTATTTATATTTTAGAAAATATAATGGACACACTTTCCACAGCTTCCGTGGACGGCACGCCACTGGTATCAATCCCCCATCAGTAAAGTAATAACCCAAAACATTTATACAGTATTTTCGTTTTAGTTGTCAATCTTTTGATTTCAACTTATAGAAAATTTGGTTTACCATTTTATTAACTTTCATCTTGGTTGGTTTTTTATTAGTTACTTCACTGCCTTCTAGTTTGCTTCTACTAGATTAGCATTTATGAAACTTTTCTTTGCTACAAACCTCCTCTAAATAGATTTATATAAATATATCTATAATAAATATACACTATTGTTGCTTGTTGTGTCAAACATATCTTCAGGCCTCTTTCTGGATCTCTTGTGAGGATGTTGAAGCCTCTGATAGGATATTCGTGCATCACAGTTTAAGGACTAATGTGTTAGATAAGTGAGATTCATTCTTTCCATTGTTTCTGCAAACCTTTCTTTCCTTGATGAATCTAGTGATTTCATAAAGTTGTCTGTCATTATTGGGCTGCAATTTGAAAAAACTGTAGACATAAATTCCCACTGTTGTCCGTCCATCCGTCTGTCTTTCCTTAATCTCCAGAACGAAGTATGATTAAAAATTGCAACCCGGCATTATGCCGATGTCACAATAAATAGTAGCTCGTTTCATTTCTATTTTTACATATTTTTTAAGACTAACTTTACCTGTTCCAACCGTTGTGTAAAAGTATGCGAAGGAAAAGAAGTTTAAACCCTTTACTGGGATGGTTTGAGTCAAAATGACCCTACTTAATTTTTTTTTTTTTTAATTTTGAAAGTAAATAACAAGACATTTCTATGTTTAACCCTTTATTTAAACGTTTCTAAACAACACAAAATATTCTGTAGCGATAAGTTAAATGCATTTCTGAACATCCTTAATTTTATGGAATAATCTATTGCTTTTAGCCCTTAATTTTGTTTTACATTTAGTCTAGATCAAATAGACACATATATATGCGGGCTTATCACACCAGTGAACGAGATTAAATTACAAAATCCTTAATGATTATTTAACTCCTTATTAAAAACTCTATAATAGGTTACGACTCTTTTTTTTGACAATTGTATAATACAAGACACTCAAAATACATGTATATGTGTCTATTTGATCTAGACCAAGTAAAAATTTCTTAATTTTACTTTTACTTGGCTATTATATATACGTAACAAGGGAAAGCATTGGAATCGTGTCAAATTTGACCCTCAGAGTTTTTTGCAAATTTCCACATTTTGAGAAACCCAAAAAAGTCCAAGGAAAAAATAATGGAAAAAATATTTTGTGTATATTTGGGTTGGCATCTATAAGAAACGAAATTTGGCTCGATAGCTTATGTATAAAGAGCATTGATGCTATTAAATTTTAGTGGTTAAAGGTTAAAGTAGTAGGGAGATATAAAGGGTATCATGTATCATATCTCGAGAGGGAGGTGGGACTTAATGAAAATGTTATTCGTTATTAAGTGATATTTATCATGTCTTTCTTAATTATCTAATTAACAGAGACCAAGATTAAAACAGTTTATTTTATTTCGCCTATTTAACAATGCATTTCGGATTGGCAATGTTCCAATCCCTCTTGAGGTTTACGGCTTCAATGTCTAAAATTATTGACTACAACATAACAAACGAAAGATTAGTTGGTGTTAATATGCTTTTGTTATCCAGAATTATGCATACAGTGCGCAATTTGTACTAATGGTACAATTTCTACATATCAGTCTTACTGGCAAGTTTGTCTGTTTTCGATGGAAAATTTCAACACTTCTTCCATTTCCCACAATTATTAGCTTCGTATTACCTCTTAGAAGGATTTTAACTTCAACAATGTGATTCGTGTTATGAATGTAATTCATTTTGACCTTTGGGTCAAAATGTAATGTTTCATTGTAAATATTTTCATACATTGAAATAAAAATTTTCACAAACTATAACTATAATACAAACACAAGAACACTACTTATATTCTTCAAAAGTAAAAAAAAAACAGTCCGAAAAAAATCAACGACGTACTGAGTATGGCACGGATCAGACTGACCTGCGTACACTATAAATAACTATTAATGGCCGAGAGTAAAGCCCTTCAAGACGTGACTCGTACTTTGATTATAAAAATATTGTTATATTGCTGGTTAAGTACTACACTTACCACTTTAAACTCCGATCTTACCTTCTTTATAATGATTAAATAAAATTTAGAAAGTAGCTAAATTCGGGTGAAACAATCTAGATTTATATCACTTATCTAATTGCCTACATCTCAAATCTGGGGGCAAACAAAAACTAGATTTAGATGAGAAAAATAGATTCCGAAGTAACAATCCTGCCCAATACGCGGTATAGACTTCAATGTTTTGACTTAAAGTAAAATGGCGGTCGACAGTATCCGTCGTCGCCACCAAGAGCGCTGTATCTAAAATCACGGCCACTCCACGTAGTATATTCTAGCCGGTTGCAGCGTGCCGCTTTGTTTTTACAGTCGCCATTTTAGTTTCAAAATGGTGGGCATTTCTATTCGAGATGTTTTTTGATTTGAAAATCATTTATTTAAAGTTTGAAAAATTGTGACAAATGAGGGAAAATAATAATAATTAGGAATTTCTTGGTAATGGTTTTGACGAATTTTACTTTACCGATATGGAATGTTTGAGTACAAGCTAACTTGTTGCAAAAGGACAAAATGGCTCGATCAATAAGACGTCGAATGTCAAAAGTCATAGTAAACAAATTACGAAGTGTCGAGGCTTAACCTTTGACGCCTAAGAAACGAAATAGCACGCGAACGGAACGTTTTAAGCGCCATCCGTCCGTTTTTGAAACAGGTTATAAATTTAATAAGTATTCTAAATTAATCAAAAGGACGGAAGAAAACGTTGTAAAATGTTAACGAAAGAAGTAAAGCGTAAAGTTAATATTGTTCCAGAGAAGTGTTTTAAATTACAAAACGCGAAATATTTGAATAAATTATTAATTACAAATATTTCATTTATCTTATTCTTAATATACAAGTATATCTGTAGGTTTTAAAAGTTGTTAAAGATACATTTTAGTGATTAATTGTTTTTACACTTTTAATATATTCTGCCATTTTGACATAAAAAATTTCTGATTTACTCGTCAGATGGCGACACTTATCTTCGCGCGAGGTGTATAGAAAGGCCGGTTGGTTTTATTTAGAAAGTATAGACTTTTAGCCCAATTTGGCGTTATTTTTAAATTTTCTCCGTCGTCGATCGGACGGAACGATGGGGGGCCGAGGCGCGTTCATTCGAGGTAGCGGACAGCGTTACGGCCATACCGGTAGTAGAGTAACGCGCGCGCTATAGATAAAGCTCTCACTTATACCGCGTTACGGGCGCGATACGACAAATATCGGAAAAATGGGAAACAATTACTCGGAATACTTCGCACGTCGGTCGCGCGAAGTATTCCGGCTTTTTCACGCGTCTAAAACTCAAATAAGGTCAACTTCCCGTATAAAGTTCTCCCGGCAGGAATTTCACCCGGTCGTATCTGCCACGCGTCGCGTTTTCGCATTCCATCAAAATATTAATTACTTTTAATTCGCGACGGCATTCCTCGGCGTTTTAATACTTCCGACACTAATAATGGCGATGATCGTTATTATTTCGTCTTAAAAGCGACAGCGCTAAGATTATTTGCCGATTAAAACCGATAAACCATTTCTCGTTTATTTCGACTTTATTTTCTGGCCAGGAGATTTAGAAAATCATTTAAATGATGTCATCGACATTCGGTACGGAACTCGATGGTATTAATCGTCACGTTCGTGTTTAATGTTAAACGTATTTTCGAATATTTATCGATAATTTACGTGTAACGAAACTTTTAATAAAAACAATTATAAACAAATCTCGTACATGCATTGCGTATAAATTATGTTTTTTTTAACTCGCACATTTGTTATTTGAACGCGTGTTTGAAGTGAAATGAATTAAGTTTGGCACTCGGCCAATTTCTTAAACAATTTTTTAAAAAAATAAATGTTTAATTAAACGACTAAAAATTAACGTGGAAAAAGATGAAAATAGCCTTTTTATCAATTCGAAATTAAATATTTAAGTATTAAATAAGGTTTATTCTTTTAAAACTTCGGATTTAAAACATTGAATTTTTTTATTCGTTTTAAATTAATGTTTTCCTCGTTCCCAATCTATTATTGAAGTGGCATTGATTAATGATCAAATAATTTTTTTTTGTTTTTCAAAGACGTTAAAAACTGAATTTCCTTCTAAGAAGCTTCTATTCCTTTACACTCAAACCTGTTTTTGTGCCAATTTTTATTTGCGCCATTTGTTTCGTTTGATTTTTTGTGCGCGGTATATGAATTTCGATCGGATCGGTATACCGCACAAAACACATTGCGCGTATAAAAGACCGCGCAAAAACAGGTTCGAGTGTATTTTATATAATATTAAATGAATTAATTGATTTGCCGTCCTACTGGCCATTCGGGTTCGATTACTATTTTCAAATCGATTGTTACGAGGGAGATTTCGATGCAAAAATGTGAAATTAAAAACGAAACTTTGTATAATCGATATTTCGTAAAGCCGGGTCTTATCCGCCGTTGGCGTTTTATTACGTCGTTTATCGGCAATCCATCCGCGGGCCAATTTAAATCCTTTCTAAGTCTATTGTTTTAGCGTCTTAAATTTTCAAATTATTTTACTTTCCGCGAAATCTTTATTGTTAAGTCTTTTACTTTTTTCTTATTTGTCGGATCGACGTTCTCGAACTTTTCCGTCTTTTTGGTATTTTTTAATAACAACACCGCGCCTTACTTTTTCGTCTCTTTTCCTGGCAACTTTTCCTTACCTCGAAAATATATATATAAATTACGTACGTACGACTCGATATCGCGGCATTATTTCGACTTTTTTTAACCGTATAAAACAGGTTGCAATTTTTATTTCAAAACGGAAACATCTGCCGGCAAATTGCCGGCGACCCTATTTTAACCGTTTATAGCTTCGTAAAAATCAATTTACGCCACAACCCGGATTCTTTTCCATTCGTTAGGCCCGAATGGTAAAAATGAAAAAACCGTTTATTTATTCTAAATCGAAAGAATTTCTCGCAATAATAACGTAGCCCGGTAGTCGGCCGACCGACCGCTTCCTCGTTATAAAACGTAGAGTAAATAGTTTGTTACTTTATAAACTTTAAGTAAACTTTTACGCTTAACGATTGCGCCCTCTTCTTTTTGACGAAATTGGCCCGTCTAGGCAAAAAAGTCGAAATTTGCCGGGCTACCGCCGCCGGCGTGAATTTCTCTCGAATAAAAATGATTTAATATATTACTTTTTAAATGAAAAATTTATTTGCGTAAGAGAACTTGTGAACGAGGTACCTAAATCTATGCGAGTAACACGAAAACGTAGCAAAAATACGTTACTTCGTAGACGAATCTACCACGAATCCTCCGCATTCTCTTTCGTGCTGACTACAAGAATGTGTCTGGAAAAGAAGTAAAATAATATAAAATCCAAGTAAAGTCCGAGAATATCTTATTATTTACCTATGCCGACGTATCGATCCGTATAGCGCGTTTACCGTAGACCACTTACCGATTGCGCAATCGCGCGCATTTTACCGGTATATTTGACGTTTATTGTGGCCTAATGCCTCCGGGAAAATTAGTTTTCGAAGAACTAACTTTTTTGTCACTCTCGAGGTCGTACGGCACACGCGAAAATATATACGAAAATGAAGTTTAGTCACCTGACAGAGTGGATTGCAATACCAAGGATTGCGGTAACTGGGATTTAGAAAACTGGATTTCGCTAAATCGCACTCGACGCAACCGCCGAAACGAACGAAATTTTCGTTGGTCTGGAAGCGAGAAAGAAGAAGAGAAAATCAAGCGGACGATTAATTAAGAAAGAAATAAAAGTTTAATACCTGATTGTCCGGTAGAGTGGCGTACGAGTCGCGCCCTTCCGCCACGGAATTCTTGGACGGAAACAAAACGGAAGTAAAAGGCCCGCGTTCCGTTACGGGACGACTCGAAGGACGGATCAGTTTGGGGATGCCGACGGACGGAGTGTCGACCGCGCGATTCCGAGCTCCGGAAACTCGGGAAACGTCTTCGGACGCGTCGTTAGCGAAGATCTTCCTGAGGATACTCTCTTTGTAATTCTTAAAACACAAAATGGCGATGCGTTCTTTCTCCTTTTCTTCGGCTAACAGATCTAAATAAAGAATGTCTTTTTTCAGCTTGTGTATTTTTTTCAATATGGCCGTCGGATCGTTTAACCATCTGTCGTTCTTGTTTGCCTCGCTTCGCGTCTTTTCCGAAATCCCGTCTTCCTCCTCGGTCTGTTGAGCCGTGGACCTTTTCGACGTCTTCTTCTGGCAGTTCTCCGCCGACGCCCGTCCGGGCGAGGTATTTTCGCGCCTTTCTTTACCCTCGTCGTCCTTCGAATTCTCTCGGTGATGAAGAAGCGTCCTGAGTATGGATCCCGAAATGGATATGTCGGATTGGACGGATTTGCTGATTTTAACCGGTTCCTCCATTTCTGTAATAAAGCATTTTACCGTAAGGGGCGGCTCGAAAATCACTTCGGGTCGTAAGGTTCTGCCTTATCCGAATACCGGTTAGAGCGACGCGGCCGACCGACTTTTAGCCCACCCCGTTTTCGTATAAGCATAATTAGCTTAAGGTTAATCGATAATAAAAGTTACAAAACATTTTAATCGAAAGTATCGTTTAGGATAGAGTCGCGGCGACGGCGATTAATCGATAAATTGGAAACTTATTAACCGTTTTTAAACCGTAATAACGTTCGTTTGTTTTACGTAATCGCCGTTCGTAAAGGTTTAAAAAAGTAAAGTTACGTAAGGTACTTTCTATGCCGGCAGTTTGTTAAAAAATGGAGAGAATCCTTGTTTAATTATCTAAACGATTGCGTCGAACGTCGAATCGAATTCGGTTGCAGACTTTACCGACTAAATCTACTCGTAGTTACAAAGTTACACACGTCCGGTTAACCGACTTATGGGCGGCTGCGTAACTTAAATAAATTTCTGGATTTTAATTCGTGTGGCATTTTTATTCGAATTTCGTCTCGTACGCCGGGTGGGCGTCGTCTCGTTTGTAAGGCGCGCCCTTAGTAACCACCGCCGCGCATTTTTAATGCAAATTTCGGCTGCCGTTTTCGTTCCGGTCACTCTAATTACTTTACTTTAAATGCGATTCGCGCTTCGATATTTTCCTTTTTATGGAGACGATAATATTTTTAAGAGGTGACCAGAAATAGAAAACGTGCCGACCGATCGAGCTGTCGTTTATACTCGAGTTGCGAAGAGTAAACGGCGGTCGCTATCGATCCTAGCGAAAAATCCCGAAAACGTCCTTGAAAACCTCTTCGTATCTCACACGAAACGACATTTTACATTATTACCATTATTATTATTATTATTATAAGAAGAAGAAGGAGAAAATATTCTACGGTAATTACCTCGATTATCCTTCTTACATAAGTTTAACGGCTTGAAAGAGAAATTCTTATTGGCGGAATTCGAGTCGATTCTGATCTTCTTTTGTTTAGGAGCTTGAATATTCTCTTCGCTTCTGAAAACACCGGCGCACAAAAACAAACTGCTTTAATATTTTACGTCGTTAATTAAAGTTTGCCTACGATACGATAATTTAATCGATCGTCATCGGCGCCATTTCGTTATAGGGTGGGAGTTTTGGTAATAAGAGGGGGGGGTTTAGTTAAACGATTCTAAACCGTAAGCCGTAAATAAACGTCCCGGTTTATACGTCGGGCGAGGCGCAATCGTTACCGAGATTAGTCGAGTGTCGGAGTGCCACGCATTTTTTCACAAATTTATTGGAAAATTACCGTTTAACACCGCGCACCGAATATTTAGTTTAGCTTACCGCGCCTAGGCTAAATATTCGGTGTACGGTATCTAACGTAATATATAGACACGTTGCACCCGTATATCTAGTGTCGAAAATGACGTATGGAGATGGGCGAATACGATAAAAAAAAGAAAATGCCTAAAATACGCCGTAGGTATAGACGGTGCCTCTTCGAGCCTAGCTGCCACATTCGTCCTATTTATATAGGACGAATTATTTTAAAGTTTCTGCAAAATTTCCCCAATTAAGGAATTTTATCGAAAGATTCCCCGCAGTAATATCGACGTTACAGATAGAATTTTAATATTCTCGACACCGAGAACTCTTTACCGAAATTTCGTATAATGATTTGTTCCGTGTCGTACTTCGAAAATACGTAAGAAACGTAACATTTATAAATTAGTTAGGAGGAAGAGAGAGAGGCGTAAAGCTGTATTTCCGGTTTATATTATTTCGTTTTAAAATCCTCGCATTCTCTCTTCTTTTCACTTACGTACGTATTATGGGGATAATAAACCAAATACTGTTGGCGGGCTTTAAATATGCAGCGAGAATATCGAAATTCTTAACTTTCTTACGACAGCGTTAGTATTTATAAATTAGTCTTTTCATTTTAAAAAATTGCAATAATCGCTAATATAAAAATAAAATATTGTGGAGAATATAAAATTCCCCGTTATTACTTTCCCCCGGTTGGCTGGAAGAGGTTTTCTTTATTAATTTATTAATATAGAGAAGTAAATAAAACCAGTTAAATAGTGATATTCGCCCGCCTCTATATATAGTTAGAAATTTAATCCGCTATAATATAAAATATTTTAATATTTTAGGGCTAAGAATTGATCCGTACGTACAGTACGGTACGCCCGAATTTGGACACGACTGAAAATGTAGGCCACGTGACACTCGAGAAGAGAAATCGGATTTACGTAAGATGAAGTTTAGTCTCCGACTCCCGTAGATGCGGGTCGGGAGCCCGCAAATAGCCGAGTGGATAGAACACCGGAACACCGGGCGCGTGGAGTTTTCCGGGTTTTCTTCTCTCGTCTAGCGTCTAAATAGGGGCGAGTTTCCCGTAGAAAGTCCTCCCGGAAGGCGTCCCTTCTTCGCCAGTGGCGAAAACCCAACCAAACGTCGTGTCGAAGGATGCGGGTTCTTACCCACCTCCCGGAGACGAAACCGCATCTTAGGATAAATCTGCGTGACTGTCTTACGGTATATTTACTTTAATGACCGCTAACTGTCGAAATTCGTTTTCTTAGGCAACGGACAAACAACGCGTTATCGATTGCGTAATGCCATTTCGAAAGTAGCGTACGCATTATAGTTAACGACTCTATCGTTACGCAGTTTCCTGCGTTATAAAACACGTAACGATCATTCTGTCCAGTTTATTCGCGTAACGAAATTTTAACCCAGCGCAATTTAAGCGGTTTTAAACGGGAAGAGCACATTTCCGGAAGCCGACAAACGAATTTCCCAACCTTTATTACCCCACGACTACCGGGTAGCGGAACGAATACGGATTATTTACGGTAAAGGAGTCGCGGCCCACCGGTTGGAAAATTTTACGCGATAGGTATCCAAATACAGTTTTTATATATATTTATTAGCAATTTAGTCCCAAGGGTTAAGTGACTTCTCTTCGACCCGTAGTACGAAATCCGTACACGATACGTTGTTTGCGTTTCATTAAACTCGATCGTTTGTACGCGTGTAAAAATTGGATAAATCACCTGGCAACAATAACAAAACAATATATATTTATTATTATATCCGTGCGCGGCAATAAAAAACTGGTTTCTTTTCGAATCGATGGGTGGTAGGGCAACGTCGACTTCATTCTCTCGATGTAACGTCGTTTAATAAATGGAAATTTACGCCTTCTCTAAAAGGAATGTCACGAACTGCGGCCAAAGTCGACTAACGTTCAGTTTATTGGCCGACTCGCGCTATAAACGTACCCCACCCGTTTCGGCTTCGATACGAATGTCGACGCGCGTAACGAGGTTTCCGTGACAAACACAAATGCCGAACGATAAGCGCATCGCCAGCTTTCGTTCTTATTTTAATGACGTCTCCGTAATGTAAAGGATTGTGTTCTCGTTTACGTAAGCCGGTATACCGTTACTAAACGTCATCGAAATTGTATCCGGGGGGAGAAATTTGATTATTCTATAGTTGTTTTAAGCAATTATCTAGATTAGTCCGCGTTGTTATCGTCTTACGAACTTTATCACACCACCGCTCGCGTAGCGGTCTACCAGTCGGGAAATTCGATTTTATGCAACAATTACTTACTTGGAAAGTCTTCCAAAGTCTTCCAGGATCTTCCTTATTTTCAGATTTTCGATTTTTTCCAGACCCGAGGCACTGATCTTGGACCAAGAGCTTTTCGTAACTTGGTCCGTTCGACTTTTCGCGTTTGTCGCTTCGTCTCTTTTGTCGGCAGTTTTCTTCCTTCGAAACTTGGGTCTCTTGTTTGCGGGTTCGACCACGGTTTCCGCTTCTAAACTCGGAAGTGTTCTAAAGGTGAAGAGACTTTCGAGGTCTCGATAATCGCCTGATTCGTAACCGTTTTCTCGACAGAAATCTCTGACCAGTCGAATCTCTTCGAGTCCGGGTGACGCGAAGTCGATGGATTCCGTCGGAACGGGTTCCGAAGCCACCGCATCTATCAAATTCTTCACGATGCCGGCGACGACTCGGTCCTCCGCTTCCGTATCTCCGGCGAAACGGCACTTTCTCTTTCGGAAATCTTCGCACCTAACTTCCGTTATGATACAGTTATTAACGGTCGAGTAAACGGATATGGGTAGAGACGCGTCGTTAACTGCGCCACTTCCGTCGAGGACGACCGGATCCGAGTCGGAAGATTCCCTCGAAGCGAATACGTAATGGCCCATCGAAAACACTTTAACCGTCTTTCTTCTGGCGATATCCCCGATCAGTGGAACTATAACCACGCTGCAGTCCTTCAGTCGGTGTTTGTCGTCCGTGCGGCGCTGTGGCTGAATGGCCTCCATCGAGTCGGTATTATCCGATCCGCTCGAAGCGTCACTTTGTAAACACATCGCGATATATCACCCGATCCACTTCTCCATCCCTCTTCCGCCGTTTTATACACCTTTCCGGTCCTTCGAAGTTATAAAAACAACTCCATCGCTACATACAATTAAAGGCATTGTCTGCAAATAGAAGAGGAATCGTAAAATTTAAGCTACCTTTCGAGGGAATTACGTCTAAATTCTGTCTATTTTGTTTAACGAAAAGCTTAAAATATGACGTGTCCGCTAACGGAAATGTGTACGTCACGCGTATTTTTATGAGTTTTTTTTAACACGTAGTACGCTTCTAATGCTTTTGGAACGGTTATAAACTCGCTACGCCGTTATATTCCCTCGATTTAAAGAACGAAATTTTATGCGAAACGATCGATATTTAAATAGATACTGCAGAAATTCTGTCAAACACGCCTTACTCTACGTTACGTAAATATCGACGTAATGCAAAAATCCCAGTTTTATACGCGACACCGAGAAAATCTAACGAAACACGCGAGACCCGTCCGGTTATCGACTTTGCCTACCCCGATAGAAAGTAGGAAGAGAGAATCGCTCACCTGCTCCTAATTCCCGCATCGCATCGCCGCCACGACCGGTGTGCAAACCGACGTCGCGCGACAACACCGTGACGTCAGCGGGCACCTAATGCCATCTCTCGACAATAATATATGTAATAATATATACTATTGTAAAACAATACGAAAATTTCTCAACCCATCGTAATAAATCGTAAATGTCGTAAAATGAAAGGAGTTAAATTCTGTTTAAAGACGTAGCGCAGTATACTCGTGTGTGGGATTTTATAATATGTAATTCTTGTTTTCTTTACGACGGGATCGATTGTTCTACTACGGTTGTAAAGAATTGACACTTTTGATCCGTTTTATCGATCGTTCTTTCGAATATTTACGAGGAAATATGACATAAATCGAATTTTGCACGATCTAATTCTGCAAACGACTCGTTTTACTCGGTTTAGAACTCGATTAACATCGAAATTAAAGTTTATTAATTGTTCGGTGGCAGAACTTATCGATTATCGATCGATCTTCGACGCGTATCGATCGATCCGATATATTTATATCATTTAAATGCCATCGATTTTTCAAAGAAATCACGGCGGAATTTAATTGTTAAGTGTGGTCTCTTCGTGTTTTGTACAAAGGACGTTTAATAAATTAAGATTAACGAATGACAAATATCTTTATTTATCGTCGTATTTACACGTTAAAAATAGGTTTGTTAAGATATTATTTTAAATTCCACGAGGATTGCCAAGATAAGGAAGATTAGATAAAGTAGAATTAGATACAACCCGTACCAGCGGTTAGCTTGGAAATTAGAGAAGGTCACGATAACTAATGTGGAAACCAAGCTGATTGTCAGGCTTCCGTAGAGCAAAACGGTCAGACAATTGTATTCCAGCTGCGAATTACAAAAGGTACAACGTCAATATTACGGCAGTCGTCTTAATTTCGAATTAACAAATAAGCGGGCTCTTACGTGTATTTCGCTTTTGCATCTGATTAGATTAACCGTAGACGATATTCCCAGTCCTAATAGTAAAGCTGTTGGCGTAGTTAAAGTTTTAATTGCGTTAAAAATGATCTTTTTCTATACTTAATATATTCGCCGTCTGTCGTTCCTGGCCACATAACGTCGTTTGTCGCTTTCCGACCTTAATAAATCGATTAATGTATTTGTCTGCCCTCGAGATCCGCCAGCGACGGCTGGATAAAACTGTCGAATACTGGTCGCGGGCTAGCCAGGTGGAGTATTCCGGCTTTTCTTCGCCTAAATAGGAGATAATTTCCCCGTAGCAGAATTCCCGCGTGTTGTTTTGTCTTATTCCATGAATGCAATTCGATCTACCCGGGAGTTTTCGGGCGGGGTGGGTGATTTAAAAATTGCAAAATAAATCGTAATTTATAGAAAAATTCGGGCGTAGTTTTTGTAGGAAAACCGAATGGGGCAAAGGATACTGGATAGAGGGGATCCGAAACAAGCGGAGAATCCCATTTTCGAAAGATCTTTGCTGGCTGCGGACACGTTTGTGACGAAATCTGAAATTTTGTTAATTATTATTCGGTTAAAATATTAAGAAAAACGTGCTTTTCGATAGGGGATTTTGTTACCTCCGATGCTGTTTCCCCACGCCATGAATGTCAAACCTAGAACGATATCGCTGATGTGGAAGACTATGCCGATGGCTCTCAGTAACACCGTCACCTCTTCCGCAATCGTGTAGATCCAAAATAACGACACGAAAAAGCCTAAATATCCAAAAATCCAATGATATTTTGGCGGCGAATGGTGGTCCGACGTAACGAAGACGGTAAATGCCACCACCGTGGACGTAAGAAGCACCAGAGCCCAAACTGGAAAGACTCCATTCACGCCAACGTGCGCTACTACGAGAAGAAAAAATTCCGATTATTTCTCGATATTTCTTTATATTACATTGTCGATACAAAGATTTTCCGGGTTACCTCGCGCGGAGAACGCTATAAAAATCGGGCCGGTGACGCAGTGAATAGTGTTGAGGATCTTGCACCAATTATTGTTTTCTTTCTCGTAATCCACTACGGGAATAACAAAGACGAAGCATAGAACGGCAGGAATCTGCATCAAACAATTCGTTTGTTTAATATTTTATGAAAATTACCAGGACTCGAGAACAATACTAAACGTTTCGACGGGTGGGGTCGACGGTGCGTTCTACATCTTAAATAACGTAAAAGATACCTTTATCACTCGGAAGACTTTTTGCGGATAACTTAATTGAGACCAAGTATCTAGATTCAGTGGACAAACTCGACGCAGTAAGTGTTTCCTTAGGTCAAATTCTGTATATAAATTGGCCAATACGGTTATTTATCGTCTTTTTAGAATATCGAATAAATTATTTACCAGTTTCTTTCGTACTTTTTCCGTCGGAGGAACTCGGTTTAGGAATGGGCCGAGATAAGTCGAAAGGTCGGAAGATCTCTCCTGGTGGTAAATTTAATTAAAACTGTTATTCCAAGAATCTTAATTGGATTTTGTCTTACCTGCCGATCCTTCGTCTCCTTCGTAATCCGACAGCTCGAAAGACTCGTCTTGGTCACCTTTCGTTTCGATAGGTTACATTAATTTAAATCGATAACCCAATTCGGTCGAATGCAATTGCCAATCGGTTAACTGACCGTTAGGCCAGCCCATACTTTACCTTTAACGCAATTAATGGATCCATACGAAGGAATTTCTTTTTTCTTTCGATACTTCTGATGTACGATTCTTCCTACGATTACTATTACTATGTAGAGGCAGTAAAAGGCAATAAAACCTGCGAAACGATGCGCATTTATTTCCCTCCTTTCAATTAAACGTCGCTATTAACTTATAAATTGACTTACCCGCCGCGTGACCGAGCGTTAATACTTTACGACAGAAGACGAAAAATAGCCAATAAGAGGCGGCGATGTAGAAGATAACGTCGCGAAGAAACGGCCTCTTCGTCGACCGGAAAGGTTGCACTAAGCAGACGGAACCGGCTACTACCGTAGTGACGAAAATTCCGCCTCCGAACAGTTGTCCTACGACCAACGAATAACGCTTTTGAAAGGTTCCGGCTAACGACGACGATATGTCGGGTGCGCCGTTGCCCAAAGCCAGGAACGTTACCCCCTTCAAGTGTACCAGTTAAGGAACCGTTCCGTTTCTCAACGCGTAGAATAACGAAGGAATAACTTTAAATTAAAGGATACCGCCACGTTTTGGGACAGACGTAAGGTCTTCGTTATCACCAATAATGCCGGACATAAACTGGAAACGTAAAATGTCCTCCGTGATAAAAAAGAGTAATATAAAAAAGTATTTAACGATAACTTACAATCGATTGGAGACCACGGCTAATCCAATAAATAGCGTAACTAACCACAGTATCTGGAAATAAAATTCGTGAAAACCCTACGAAGATCGATCGATAACCGAAAATTGTTGTAAATAATGTACTAATTTGGCATACCAGTAAGAAAACGGCCAAAGGGACGACGCGGGTGCCAAAGGGACAATACACGAACCACATATAGGGCAAGTGGTTCTTCATTTGGCAGTCTACATTTTTGGATACGAACTCGCATCGTAAACTGGAGTTTAAGTGGTGAACGGACTGGCACGCCGTCGAGGAAAACTACGAAAAATCGAAAACGTAAGCTATTTTTACCACCGCTTTATAGAACGGCGAACGGACTCACCCCGGCGTCTTCCTTACAGACCATTCCAAGCATTTGTCTCGAACCTCATCCGTCAAGACGAATTTCGACGTTAATTTTCCCGAACGCGGGAACCATTCGATGGACGACGAGCAGAAACGTCGACAATTTCGTACGGATCGTTCGAAAACGGCAATAAAACTGCAGCTGTTACAACATATACGCGAATACCGTTTATCGACGATAACCGATATTTTCTTGCGTGTTTATATTCCGGCAGCCACATTATTATTACCATTATTTTCTTAAGCAAAACTCGGATTTAAGAACCCTTTTCGTAGGTTTCGCGGGAAGTTTAATCGACTCTAATTTGAAAATTATCCCGGAACGAGGTCCAAACCCGTGTCTTTCCTTCGGTTCGTGCGTATCCATCGAAGGATACGTGGGTTCGGTTTGCGCTTTAAAAAAATCACGTACTAATAGTTTATTTTCTACTTAACTATATACGAGCTAATATAAAATATCGACCGATAAAAATATATATAAAATACTGTTCTTGTATATTTCCGATAGGCGACATACGGCTCCCGCGGTGACCGGGTTCGGTCACCCCGTAACGTACGGTATCTCCGAAGATACGTTCTAGATTCTCGAATATAACGGGAAATACGTGGGTGGTTTAATAAACGCCTACTATCGCGATTGGGCCGCAATTTGAAAAAATTGTGGACCTATAAATTTACGCCGTCCTTCCTTAATCTCGAGAACCGAGCCGGATAGACGAAATCGGAGACCGGATACGGAAACTTCCGTACGGGCGGGAGTACACCGACTTCCGACGCAAACCGGAAGTCGCGGTTTGTTCGATTCGGTTATTTCGATTCAAAAATTTCTCTCGAAGGAAGTTACGTAGGTGACCGGCACGAGTCGATTTCTAAAGTTAAGGTACGACGTACGGGAGTAAACACTACTAATTTGAAGGTGGAGAGCATTTATTAATATTTTAAATTTCGTATTTTTCCACGTCGCAATAAATAATTTCTCGTTCTCGATAAGTCAAAGTACCAGAGTTTTACTTTTCCTGTTAAATATATATATTTATATACGAGAGGGAAAGTATGGCCGTGGGTCAAAAAATGACCCCCGCCTAGATTTTTACATCTTCGCACTCGGGAAACTTCGAAAGGTCGAGAAATGTTAAAAAAAAGTTGGCGTTTTCTGTATACACGAACATACAGAACATACAGTTCGTGTAAACAGAAAACGCCAACTTTTTTTTAGGTATCTAGGTGGGGAAGGCGTGATTTTTTCACCCTCTTCGAAACTTAATAAATCCTGCGCCTTTTGTAGAAAATGTCTGAAATTTTGCCAGGAAGTCTATCGATCAGGGGGGAATGCTTCTGGAAATTTTCAGAGAAATCGGACCATTGGTTCGGCAGATATTAAAGGTGCGGGATCGTATCTCGAATGCTTCGAAGTTCTGATTTTTTTACTGGTACAGATGTTTAGTTTACCAATAAATAAATGCGTTCGTTCCGAAAATTTCTCGAAAAATTAACCCCGTCTCCAATATAACGTTCTTCGATGGGTGTTTTTGTAACTCTCGATAGAATAAACCAATTTAATTCCAACTTTTTTCATCGCGCCTACGGCACTGGCATTAATTCCGGACGTCTTTTTTGCTTTTTTCGTATTTAAACTGTCATTTTAATCCGGTATTACGCATCTTAATTCAATATATAACAAGTTTAGTAGAAGGGAGTAATGGTTATTTTATACAGGAATTTTTGAATTAACTTCTCGATCAATAGCGATATCGATCGCTACGTATTAATTTTAACCAATTCGGGAAAACGTGTGGTGTGTTTCGGTATTCGATCGGGAGAGTTTCGGCAACCGCGTCCGACGGTTTTCTGACGTTCGGCGGCTATCGTCCCGATAAGAGAGGTGACCGAAATTACGGCTCCTAACAAAACGAAACGTGCCGATCGGTCTCCGGCCGAGGAAAGAAGGTTACGCGTTAAAAAAAACAGCAATTAGGTTGGGTGGTGGAGCTACCAAGTCGGGTGCGAGAAGAGCGCGCCAACGCTTGCCGAGAACGGGCAGAAAACCGAAAATGTGTGCGGAATCCGTCGTCCGTCCCCGAAAGATTGTTACGGATCGTCAAAAGACGTCCGGCGGGCAAACCGACGACGTTGCGTGACAATGGTCTACGACGGTGATTTTCCAAGGTGATTAAATAAATTATTTTGGAAAGAAGCCCAAAGATAATACGTAAGAGGTTTTAAATTGATTATACGACTTTTTCGTTGTTATAACAAATAAACGTACGCGTAATATAGTAAAAAATGTGTATTGGCCAGCAAAATTCTACGCGCGTAACATCGGGTTATTTCGTTTAAAACGAAATGTTCTTTAAATCGAAAATATATCTATAATTGCCCTTATTTACTTCAAATTATTTTAAATTAACGGCGAGACGTCGGGCGGGTTTCTAAAGGCAATTATCTCGCCACTTTTAAGCGCAAATCCAGACTTAACGTTAATCGCTTTTCTTACGTAAACGAAAACTATGGCGGTAACCCGCTGCCATTTTAAGGAACGACAATACCGTTTTATTTAATTGACAAAAAACAAAAAGAATTAGGTTAAGTGGCGAGCAGTACGGAGGCGGAATGTTTACAAACGCAACTTTAATCGGCGCGATTTTTTTCCGCCGAAATTTAATTACGGGTTCGAGTGTACCGCCGGACGAAAAAGGTCGATAAACTCCGGTCTACGAAGAACGAGGCCTTATCTCGACAAAAACGGGCAGAAACGTGTCGATCGGGCTCCGGTACGTGACCGGTGGATGTAAGAAGACCGGACGAGACTAAACTTTGCGACGGAGAAATTTTATCGAATTTGACCGCGGCCGAGCCGGCCGAGACCTTTCGCCCGAGCGTCTTCCGAGTGTAACGGTGCGGTCTGGCGCGGCCGGATACGGTACCGGACGTCTGGCTGCGGTACGTGCAAAAATACCGGGAAACGGAGTCGGAAGCGGAACTGCCGTTTATTATCGAGGATTTGTTCGGAGGCGATCTTTCGGCGGGACGGAGCGCGTCTCGTACGGTCGGAAGTTGCCTAAAGCGTTCGGGGACCGTCCCGACCTAAATCCCGTAGAAAATCCGCAGTCCGGGCCGAAGTCCCAGTAACGAAGCCAAGTCGACGGAAGCCGCGGTTCAAATTTTTTTCGAAGCGACGACACCGCGGATCTCGGGCGTCCGGTAGATTCGAGGCAGTAATAAAAGGAAAAGGGTGCCGGACAAAATGTTAAAAGTAAATTGTTTTACTTCGCGGCGTGTCTTATAAAGCATTCTCGTATTACCGTCGTCTTACTAAATATTTTACTAACGTTTTGCAAAATTATCGCGTCAAATTCGACAGAAAGCGTGGTAATACACCGTCCCGTTATTAAAATATTCGACGACGTACGAAATTGGTGATCGTAAAGAAAATTTTAAAAGTGTACTAAAAGTGTCCGGAGTTAATGCCGGTTCTGTATATTAATAAAAGTTTAATTAATCGATATTTCCCCGAGCCCCCGACTCCGGGTCCGGGGCAGAAATGTAATAAACTATTTTTTTAACGAAATTCTTCCAGACAAATATTTCTGTTATTAATCGTATTATTCGTATTAATCGCGTCAATTAATCGTATCGTATTAATCGTAATATTTTCCTAAAAATTAGATCGGACCGATTCTGGCAGCTTTACTCGCACCTTTTTAACGCTTCCTACCCGGTAAGTTTATCCGCCGTCCACCCCATTCCCCGTAAACGATTACGGGGAATGCGGTAAGCTCGTTGGCCACCCTCCATCCAATCCGACGCTTTCGCCTCTTCTTCCAACGACGCGTCGAGTTTTTAATCGCCATCGAACAATTCGACCGATAGCGGATACGTAATCGCGCGGCAAAGATAAAAACCGACCGGGCCGCGGCCGGTCCGGTAATTTTCAATTATACCAGGACGTAAAATGTAAATAACGAGAAAAGCTGGCGAGGAATAATTTTCCGAATTACGGTTTAAGAAAATCTCCATTCGGAACACTTTTAAGTTTACAAAACGCCACCAAAGTATGGCGACTGCCAGCACCGGCTTAAAGTTAAAACCACCGTCCGTTACGAAACGTTGTTAAAAATAACTTTTATCTTATTGTTATATAAAGGAAAAAAGACTTAATTCCCGGGACATGGTCGAATTTTTCCAACAACCCGGCGTCTCCCTCCGGTGGCGTACGGGCCTAAGTTACCGCGGTTCTTAGTCTCCGTCGTATCCCGAGATATTAAACGAAACGGCTCCTTTTCGGCTCGGGGAGATTTGCAAAAACTGCGGAGGACGAAATACGACGCGTCGTAGCGGGCCGAGAAAGAAATAGAAAATAAACTCGATAGTAACGCTAATATTCAAATGCGCGTAGTATCGTTACGTTTAAAACCGCGTACGAAACCCGCTCGCCGGATCGGCCCGGGTCCTAAGACTGGCTCGGCTTTACCGCCGGGCTTACTACGCCGTTAAAGTAAAGCCGATCTTAGCGCCGCCGGCCGCGAGCGAGACGAGAAGCGTATCGTAGTGTATTTCGGTCCTTCTCCGTTTTATTTTTTCTTTTAGCTTTTAAAGAATCGACGTACGTCGAAACCGCCCGACGGCGTTTTTACCGTCGTTAGCCGGGAAAAGTTGGCCACGCCCGGCAACCGGGACCGAAACCCAATTTCTATTCTCCGACGACCGCAAATTCGGGCCTAATCCGTAACAATTTATTTATTTATTTGGGCGAAACTTTCGTCCCGCTCCCCGTAATTCTCGGCACGGCCGGGAATCGTTCGCGTAAAGAATCGGAGCGGGAGTTTTTCCGCTTAGAGGACGGAGGGGACTTTAATCTTATTTCGTCGGGCTACTCCGGCCGGACTCCGCCGTTTCGCAATTACAAATTAAGGCCGGCTGGTCGTTCTCGTTTATTTCGGGGGAGTTTAACTATCGCCGACGGGAAAACGACCGAGTCGCGCCAGACGCTTTCGTAGTAGAATCGAGACCGGAGACCGGTATTTAAGAATCGCCGTCTTCGACCCGCCCCTCGTAACTAATCGGTTAACGCGCTCTCCTTCGTTCCGCATCTTAGACCCCGGGCTGCCGCGGAGAAATTCTTCCGCCGTCCAGCCAAAGTCTGGCGAATCCTCGACTTTTCCGCGGTAACTGCGGCTCCTTCCCCGCCGAAAGGGACGCGGCCCGGTGGGCCGCAAAATAACGGGAAAAGGTTTTAATCCTTTTCTTTTCCGTTGGCCCGTCGCCCGGTAAATTTAAACGATAATTTATTTATTTTAAATACAAATGGAAAACTCCGACCGAGACCAAAGATTTCCGCCCGCGTAACGATAAAATGCGTAAAAAATTTATAAAAAGTGAAAAAATGAAAAACGATTAAAAAGCGTTAAAACGGCGAAAGAAACGAAATAACCCGAAAATTACAAAGCGGGCGTTTACCGGTATTTTCGAATGGTGGCCGAGTGGCCGTCGAATATCTTTCGGTTTCGAATGCGTTTTCCCCAAGGGGGAATCGTCGTACCCCTTCGCCTACTCGCGCGCCTCTACACCCGCGCTAACGGTGGAGTTTCTATAAACGTCGCATCCGTTGGAATTTTCTTTTTATTCGGGGATACTATAGATTCCCACCTACGGAATTTCGGGTCTTTCGGTATATATCCGAACTCGAGAGACCGAGACGAGTTCGTCCATGCCCTACTTTTGGACCGGAGACGAAAACTTTTTTCCGGCCATCGCGCCATGATACGGAGTCGCGTCGCTCTCTCCGCTCTCGTATCGCGTGTTCAACCCTTCCCGGAGACGACCGTAGTCCGACGTCGTGGTTTGTAGACTTTACCGCCAGATGGCAGTACTGGCAACTACGGTGCCGTCTCGGCGAGAGCGTTAAAAAAGTACGGTAAGTGAAAAAGTACGGTGACTTTTTTATTTTTCGTCTCCGGTCCAAAAGTAGGGCGTGGTCGAACTCGTCTCGGTCTCTCGAGTTCGGATATATACCGAAAGACCCGAAATTCCGTAGGTGGTACACCCTTTTATTTTTCTAGTTTTTGTCCGGGCAACTATCGATTTTCTTTTTAACCAGCCGTAATTTATCGTAAATTGTAAATATTTTTATTTTCGAAACGACGACGCGTCTCGGGAATCGTATTAAATTCGAAGTGCGTGGCTAATCCTAAAAGGTTAGGAAACACTCTTCTAGATTATTCGTATCCGGCGGAATACGCTAAAAGTAAGACGCGCGCGAAAGGGGTGTAAAATACGTAACGGATGACGCCGGTCCTTTCGACGAGAGAGTTAAAACAACGATCTAAACGTAAAAACGAAATTTCTTTTTATTCGGAAGGTTTACAAAATTGTATACAAGTTACGTTGGAATTTCCCACGAAAAGGTCGAGTCGCTTACGTCGCGTTTACGTCAAAATTTGTAGAATCGTTTAAGAAAGAGACGATGTAAAAATGAAAAGGTGTAATTGTACAGTACGGAAGTTCGTTGATAATTTGTTCGTTCGTACTGTAATTACGCGCCAACGTCGTATTACAATTTATTTTCCCTATCGAAATTCTTTCGTAAACGTTAGTTCTAAATTATGCCGACGGCGGCGACCGGATTTGTCGTAATCGTTTCTTTATCGCACCGTCGACGTTGTCGAACTCGTTAGGCGTTAAATAAAATGGAAATGTAGGCGGGGCGGTTTAAAATATACCGGTACAATACTTGCGCTTTTTATTCGCAATTATAAATTATAAATGCTTTGTTCGAAATGAAAATAAAGTAAATTTATGAATAGACACCTCGCTTAAAAATGAATTATTCTATTAAAAAAACTAATATTGTAAGATAGAATAAAACGCGGGGGACTTAAAATTTATTATCTACCACCGTTATAATATATATAGAACTATTAGGCTTAATGCCGGTTTCCCAACCACTCCCTATAATGTACTGTACAGATACTTGACGGTATTTCTGTTTCCCTTCCTTAAAATCACTAAATGAATTAAATGTCCGATTACGATTACATATAGTACTATCGTGTACTCTCCGAAGTGTAACAATACTACTATTTTATGAAATCGCCCGCGCACAAACTACATTTAAATAATTTTATAACTTATTCGTTCCTGTTATAATCCTTTTTACGCTCTCCTTCGCGGGTTTGCTTAAACTTTGCTTATACTTGTACTTCAAATTGCCAATACTGCATTCCGTTTTCCGCGAAGACAAATGCAGTTGGCGCCTTTGGCGCTGTCGCCGTAGCGACGTAATTTAGAAATAATGTTGGCCGGAGAGCTAGACTCTCGCCTTACGGGTCCCGAGTACCCGAGACCGTCCGATCGTCTACCTCGCCACGTTGCGAATAAGTACGTCCCGTCGTCTCGCTGCCGTCGAATAATTTTTCAAACTGTTGTAAGTGACGAGCGGTCGGTTCCGTGGCCGCGAATAAGTCGTCGGGGGCTGGAGGAGCAAACTGAAAAAATTGTCACCGATATTTCTGTTTTATCTTTTCCGGCCGGCAAAGGCCCGTTATGTAAAGTTAAGTGTAAAAATAAATAACGCCTTCGTAACCTACGTTTACGTGACGAAAGCAAAAGCATACATTATATATACCGCGTACGGGTACCGTCGACTAAGTCGAGGGGACGGCCACCTAGTAATCTCCCGTAACTAGGGGTATGGCGACGATTCCTTCTCCGCTAATTGATTCGTCACCCGTAAATGCCCGTCTTTCTGCTCGGGAAAACTGGCATTTCTCAATTTCTCCCACAGTGGCTTCTTCCGGCACGCGTTCATACGTACGGTGACGAACAAAACATTAAACCAACCACCTAATATTATGTGGGTCCTTCTCTCGCTGCCAAAGAGCCGATCCGATCCTTTGTCCGACGAAGCGTAAATGCAACGAGACGGTGGTAAGTAGTAGTAAACATTCCATACCACGTTCAAACAGAAGGTCCTGCAGTTTCCGTAAATTACGTGGTTGGGGTGATGAGCTCGTAACCGTTTATCCGAGCTACCCCACACGTGTTTGATGGGATTCGTGACTAGGGAATTGGATGGTCGTGTCATTACAGAGAATTTCCCATCGTGTTCGTGGAACCATTCCTGAAATTTCTTCGACGTATGGCGTGGTGCATCGTCCTGTTAAAAGATGCCATCGCCAGCCAGAAACGGTCGCCATAAAAGAATCACTTGGTCTACAACGATTTTCGGGTGAGTCATCTTTCAGACTTTCTACTACAAACTCGTACTCAACCTTTATTGTCCGGTACTGTTTAACCATTCGTAAAACAAACGTTTTCGGCCTCAATCGAGGTCTGCTTCGGGTTAAAAGAATAACCGGATTCCACTCTTAGAACGAACGTTTAGTTTTTAAAATATATTCGAACTTATGCGCGTTACGCATCGTCATCGTTTTTTGTTCTTCGCGTACGTAGCGCCAAGCGTAGGAAAGCGCGTTGCCGTCTTTGGTGTTTATACATCCCCTGTCCGGCCGGCTCTGTATATTTTCAGGGCTTCGAGGAGTCTGATATGATCCGTATGACAAGCTCTATTTATTAATCTGGCGTTGAATAGTTCCGCTTGAATATCCGGGCCGGTGGCATGGGTGGATAGGGCGGTGGTGTAACGAGCATGGTCTATGACGTATTTGCGCTCCCTAATTTTCTGTTGGATGGAACGCTTCGTGGAGCCGATGTACACCATTTCTCGCCTAAATCTATCATCCCTCACAGGAACACTATATACCCCGGAGCCCTAAGATCGTTCTGTTTGTCTTTTGCATTACGTAATAATTGATATATATTGGGGATCTTCGGTACGTTACCCTGGTGTCCGTTTTGGTTGAAATCTCTTTATATAACGCTTGAAATCGTTGGTTGTATTCGACGATGGTGCGTCTGCCGGCTGGATCCTGACAAGCCTTTTGAGTAATGGGTGCATCCTGTGTATCAAGTGTTCGGAAATAGGCACACGCTAGCCCTCGTATTAGTTCTTTTTTGTATCCATGTGCCACTGCGATGCGTTCTATTTTTTGTAGTTCAATTATCGTGTAACTCGGAAGGATGCGTATATGCTCTTCTAACGCCCGGAATGCTGCGACCTTATAAGGTCGCAGCATTCCGGGCTGGACCCAGCAGCGACCCGGATATTCGGCGGAACTATTCAACGCCAGATTAATAAATAGAGCTTGTCATACGGATCACATCAGACCTCCTCGAAGCCTTGGAAATATACAGAGCCGGCCGGACAGGGAGATGTATAAACACCAAAAATGGCAACGCGCTTTCCTACGCTTGGCGCTACGTACGCGAAGAACAAAAAACGATGACGATGCGTAACGCGCATAAGTTCGAATATATTTTAAAAACTAAACGTTCGTTCTAAGAGTGGAATCCGGTTATTCTTTTAACCCGAAGCAGACCTCGATTGAGGCCGAAAACGTTTGTTTTACGAATGGTTAAACAGTACCGGACAATAAAGGTTGAGTACGAGTTTGTTCGAAATACCGGTATTTAGAATAGAAGATTTGTGACTTCCTACTACAGGAATGAGGACCCAGTGTTCCGCAGACTTTCAGAATCTCGCTAACGGCTTGACTGCGTCTAACAGTACGTTCGGGTGCGAAGGCTTCCAGGGCAAACTCGAGCTTTCCCTTCCCTCGATGTAGCAAAAATCCGGATCCGTCAGACCAAGCGACTCTTTTCCAATCATCGGTGGTCCAACGTCAATTACGCGTCCACTGCAGACGTTTATTATGATGAACAGCGGCGAGCGTGGGCACACAGATATGCAGATGATTAAAGAGATCTACATCCAATAGTGTACGATGCACTGAGCGTACAGACACATTGGCCTCATCACCAAGATTGAAATTACAAGCGATATCCTTCAGAGTATCTCTTCTGCCTCTCTGGAATTTCTGTGGATGATACACCACATAAATGAGGTGTATCGTCCCACGCCTTGTCAACGATCATTTTTGACTATACTATTTCATAACGTGAATAGGGATTGCAATCCAGCGGTGTTTTCAATCCAGCTGGAGTTTTGCTGGACCAACATGATTCCACCTGGATCCAGCGCAGATGTATTTTTGTTGCAATAAGGTGTTATCTATCTATCTATCCAGAAATTTATGGCTTTTTTTAAAGAAACGAAACATTTTTTTAAAAATACTTAAGAAGCTTTTATTATTTAGACTGGTCAGTATAAATCAGTAAAACTTCTTACACATTGAGGTAGTAAACTTAACTTTGGTTCGGTTTAACACTCGAGATAGAGATAATTAACTTTAAATGTTTAGTTAGATTATAATTGTAATCTAACTGAACATTTAAAGTTAATTAATGGGTGTTGTCTCCCAACCTGCTTCTTAATGAATTGCATATATATCCCGCTGCGGAAAAGGCCCTTTCTGCCTCTACGCCAGTTGGTTTCGGGGTCATCAAATAATCATAAATCGTTCCCTCAGGTGATTCGTTGACGTCACAACCGACCGTAAATTAGAATTATGTTCCAGGACTAGTAGAGGAGTTACTTATTTTATTTAGCGCGAAGACACTTTATTTAGCGAGAGCGGAAAGTCAACTGGCAATTAGATCGGCAGAGATAAAAGGGCGGGCGGTGCGGTGTAGACGGGGTGTAGCACGTGCTGCACTGAACGGCAACGCCACTCTCGCCGCCGAACGATAGCGCACGCAGTAAAGCGGCAACGCCGACAACGTAGACTTTTGCGCCATTATTTAGAAAGTTAATTGAGTATTCGCGGATCCGCAGCGCTGGATCCAGCAGGCCGAAGAATGCGCTGGATCCAGCTGGATTGCTGGATGAGGGATCCAGCAATTGCAATCCCTAAACGTGAACAGCCTACCGGCATCTTATGGCAGATGCCAACTCTGGAATCTCGTAACGATCTGCCCTTTGTCGAACTGATAAATCCCTTCTTTTCCCTGCGTTGCGGTGAAACCAATTACTAATCCAGGTTTTACTTATCCGCTTCCCCACCTCGAAACGTGCCGTATCTTTATTTGTGGTGCACACATTTACACTTCACGCAGGTGTTTCAATGTTTTGGCTCGCCAGTGTATATTTGAACACGCAACTTATTCTTCTCGCAGCAATTTCTATTTTCTCACCTGTCAAGTGGAATTCCGTGTTTGTATCATGGCATTCCTCCTAGCACGCGCCAACAGTTCCTTGTTTTCCTTTTACGCTTCTTTGTATGTGGCTACGGTCCCTCGGCTTAGTCGATAGTAAAATAAGTTAATGGAGAAACCCACAAAGGTAAATACGTAATAGTCAAAATTACAAAAGTACTGTACCCACTTCGTTATAATAAAATAAACCAGCAACGAGTTGCCCAACTTTTCCGGCAACGTTTAAAATTTTGGTAGCGCCATCTGTTACGATATTTTATTTTAAATACTTGTTATATTTTTAACTATTATAAAATGGCAAAAGCTTAATTTTGAGGGTAGGGATGAGTTTTATACAAAATTGTAAATGCTAAGAACCATTATTTTGGCCTCTTCTCTATTTTTAAAAACATTAAGTACAGTACATTAGCTCGATTTGGCTTCTCGTTGGAATCACCCGTCAGTTACATCCGACCCGAACGATATTATTAGGGTCTACCCCTTAATAATAACTAAGTAAAGGTCTAGGTTGAAGAAAGGGAGTAAGAACACGAGAAAATGTCTCGAGACAGAGGGTAGTTGGTAGTGGCTGGCCACGTGGATTTTTCCGGGTTTTCTTCACGTTCGTAACACCTATATAGGAGCCAGTTTCCCGTAAAACATCTCCCTGGAGGCATCCCTGCTTGGCAGATCGCTCGAGTGCGGCGTTGCCGTAAAAGAATAAAAGATCATAAAGTATAAAAATACGAAATTTATTGTGGTAGGGAAGTAACGGCTTTGCTATAAGGATGTAGTGGGACAGTGTAGCCAATGGCAACACAAATCCTTAGTAGTATTTATCGGCGTGCGGGAGATATAAAATGTAAGTTCGCCGATGGAGGGGGGAGTTAATTTTATTGCCTTCTGTCGGGATGGTCTAAGGCCTTGGCGTATGCGGGTAATGGTTTTCGGAAGCAGAAAAAGACAAGTGTTTCACAAAGAAACCGTTACAAATGATTGACGAGGTTCCAGATACATCAGTTGGATGTCTCTAGGGGTTTTCTTTTCGTCTCGCGGTGGTGGAGCCCCGGGGCCGAGGCGGGTTAGAGTTCGGAGTAGAAAAGATGCGACGGATATCGGTGAGTTAGGCACTTATTAGCGGAAGCACGGAGAGAAGACGACGACGATCCTAAAGGTATTCTCTAGAGCAGCGTTTCTCAAAGTGGGCGATAATGCCCCCTTGTAGGCGGCGAGTAAATCTAGGGGGCGCTGGAGGCAGGATATCGAACGGTGACCAAAGGCAGAAGTTGGGGTCACCGACAGCCGTTCCCTTTCCTCTGTTAAACGGATAAGAGGAAACATTGCGTTTAATGGTTTCCAGATGTCGAGAACAATGTACGGTAAGGGCACAAAGTGTGAGATTCATAGAAAAGTTTTCCTAAGAATATTTCCAATCCTTTCTCACACAAGAGAAAATGGGTTAGGGGGCGTTGGGTATAACTTTATGGAACAAAGGGGGCGGTGGATCGAAAAAGTTTGAGAATCACTGCTCTAGAGGAAGCTGTTTTGGTCCTTGACGGCGGAGGTTTTTATCAGTTTTTCGGGATCGATTAATTTCTAATTGGTCGGGCTTTCCCTTCCCTTCTTCTCTTTTGGTCTCTTGCCTATCTCTAGGTGAAAGTTGAGACCAGTTTAGATGGCGAGAAAGGTCTGCCCGGGATGGGCAGCCCTTTCTCGCCATCTAAACTGCGTTTCTTTATGCAGCGAGAGTGTAGCGAAATGACGTCACGAGCGGTGTTGGCCAATTAGAATTTAAAGTGTGTTGGCTGTAAAGCGCTGCATAAAGAAACGCGGCCTTTATTCGACATCATCCTCTCGGCTCCGATCGCGCTTTATCAATGACTAAGACACCTACGCTCTTTCTCATTCTCTTTTCGTTTCACCTTATTGCGTCTCAAGTTTTAAACAATTCCCCTTTAAATTTTTTTTATTCTAAAATTTTGTTTTCCCCTCTACTCTTTTTGAGCCACGATGTCAAAGTCCGGTGTCGCCGACTGGACACATATTACTCGTTCTCTCGATGGTTTAACTTAATAAATTTTACATTGGCCCCTAGGGTTTCTCAAACGGGATCCCGGTTGTTTTCCCGGGAAATCCCGCAAATTTCTTAAAAGTTCGCTGTTTCCTTTTTTTGTGTTAAAGTTGAGGAAATTTTGCAAATAAAAAGTATAATTAACTCGTAAACTGTCAGAATACATCTGTACTTATTAATTTTAAACCTACTTATTAGTTTTTTAAAATTTTTGCTGGTTATAGCGCGTCACAAATGGTCTTCTTTTTGGTAACTCTTTTCGCTCTGTGGGCACTAAGGCTCTGTGGGCTCTTATAGCGAGCCCATTATGGGGTCGGCCAGGCCCACAATGGAGCGGCCGGGTGGCGAGGGACGGGGAACGACATATCCGGATGCACCACCCCCCGAAAAATTCCTGGGGATTTTTCGACTCGTCCGGATTCGATCCCGGGTCTCCCAGGGCGGCAGGATGCTAACCTTGACCGCTCGGCCATCCGGCAGCTAAGTCACAAATGGTCGATAATCGGTACGTAGCTTATTTGTGGCAGGACTAAAAAAAAAAAATTCTTTACTTGTCGGAACCTGTAATATCTGGAATAATTGCGCTTACGCAGTCTTAATTTTTCACCGTGCCCGGTAGCTTCGATAACTGCGTAACGCAATTGGGGTCTATTCCGAGTAGTATCGTTAAGGTAACGAACACCATAAAAACCAGTTTCCATCGGAACCACGTGATTGGCGTTTAATCAACTGTGAAAATGCTATTCCCAGCCGTACGTTTCGTTTCCGGTTCCGATAGCCACTCGCGATAACTAAGCTTTTCTGGTTAATGTTACCTATGGTAGCGAACTTGGCAATAGGGAAATTTTAGAGGGCGACGGGGAAATTTTTCCCCCTACATTCAAGATGGCGACGGGGAATTTGTCGGGATTTCGTTATCAATTAATGAAATCCGTAGAATCGCGATTGATCGGAATATGCAAATTTTTCCCCCGAGAGTGGAGTAGGCGTGTTGTCGTGCAAAAAGATTTTCTTGAGTTTTTGTTACTTTTGGAATTTTTCTATTACAAGGTAATTAATAATAATTTTAATTTACATTGTGAATTTAAGCGCTTAGCAAATTTGTCAATAAATTCATTCCAAGTGTATTCTGCAGACGGCCGGATGGCTTAGCGGTAAAGATGGCAGCCTACCGCTCTGGGGGACCCGGGATCGAATCCGAACGGGTCGAATAATCCCCAGGAATTTTTCGGGGGGTGGTCCGTTCGGATATGTCGGGCCCCGTCCCTCACCACCCGGTCGCCCCATTGTGGGCCTGGCCGAACCCATAATGGGCCTACTAAAAGAGGCCCTCTTAGTGCCCACAGGGCGGAAAGAGTTAAAAAAAAAAAAGTGTATTCTGCAATTTTTGGAATAGATATTTCGCAAGTTTGTCATGTCGAGTTGCGATTTGGAGTCGGACGAATTTTGGAAAGATCGTACTGGGCGACGTTTTTATCAGTTAATAGAAGCAGACGAAAGAATTTGCCGTAAAACTGGGCCTCCAACACACCGAGGAACTTTGCCAGAAATGTGGTCAAACATGCAAATCGAGTTATCGCAGTGACCGGAAATCATGCGCGATGCGTTGCCGAAAATGCTGGCGGAATAGTTGGGCTCTCGAAAGTACGTTCAAAGGAAATGTGGCAATATGTCGTGGGCGAATCTTTTGACATTCATACGGCACTGTCTTGGTTTAGAGTGCACGACGAGTATTTCGGCAGTTTCCTCGGGTGTTTCTAAAAAGGCAGGCATACACTGATCGAATACATCCCGATCACGGAAAAATACCTAGTTGGAAAGAACCAGAGACTATTCCGGCTGCTCCCGCACCTAATGTCAGCAAGAAAGACAAAAAAGCAAAGGTGGAAGAAAAGAGAGAAAAGTGTTAAAACGAAAGGGGGGAAAAGAGCATCGTCACGTACCGGAGAGTCCAGTTCCGTCGACGGGAAACGTGGAAAAATGGGAAAAGCTCAGAAACGAAGTAAGTTATCCTATTTTTTTTAATTTGTGTTTTTTAGAATTGTAAGCGTAGATCGTAGGGTAGAAATAATCTCCCCTTCGCCGTCTAAATGTAAGGTAGAAAGAAAAATTCCCCGTCGCCGCGTGTAATGTAGGGGTGGGGAAAAAAATCCCCGTCGCCGTCTAGATTGTAGGGTAGAAAAATTTCCCCGTCGCCGAGTTCGCTACCATAGGTAACATTAACCGCTTTTCTTATCGATCGCTCTCGAGCTGCCGTTAGGAACGTAACGAAAGTAAAAAGAACATGGCCGCTTTAGGTGTAACGATGATATTTCTTCACCGGCAATTGCAGAGAGAGAAAATCAGGGCCTGGAGTTTGAAGGGAGCTCAAAAATTTCTACAAAAAATCGAATTTTGACGTAAATTATCAACAAACTATACTTTACTTTTTATTTTTTGTGGTATTTAATTACATTAATAACCAATATTGTTTATATTACATTTCTAGTGATTTCTTCTTTTTACTACAAAATTTATTTGGTTTCTATGGGTAGCTTTCCTTAGCTTTTAGCCATCAAAAAACGACAAACGAAAGTTTTAGCGTTTCCTTCTATAAATTCTGCCTTATTTTATAATACGTTGCAAATACTTTTTAACAACAAAACAAACATATTAATTCTCTTTTTTATACGATCGACTTCTAGAATTGTACAGGGTCGGTAAAGGGCCTGACGCAGAGTTTGGCTTTGGGCCTCGAAATGCCTAAATCCGGCCCCGGCTAGAACCGAAGCGTTTTAACTAATATTTCGAACTGACAAGTCGTAGTTCGTTGGCTGTGTTCTCCCTTCTTCGATGACAATTTAACACAAAATTATTTGACTAGAAGACAAACGAACTGCCGAATTATCTGGTTATAAGCTCGACGTTTCTACTAAAGCAGCCGAGGTAGACAAATCGAGAATACTACAGAGCAAAAGAAGTACTGCAATTTCGAAAACGAACTAGAAATCCTCCAGGTTACGACTGAAAAACACATAACGCGTCTTCTCTTAAATGCATTAAAGAGATTGTGGCCGGATGGCCGAGGTGGCAGCTTACCGCTCCGGGGGACCCGGGATCGATCCGAACGGGTCGAACGATTCCCAGGAATTTTTCGGGGAGTGGTCCGTTCGGATAGGTCGGGCCCCGTCCCTGACCACTCGGTGGCCCCATCGCGGGCCCGGCCGAACCCGTAATCGGTCTACTAAAAGAGGCCCTCTTAGTGCCCACAGGGCGGAAAGTTTTTAAAAAATGCATTAAAGACGATTCCACCCACACGAATCGAATCGGAAAGGGTATTCTCGGTAGCGGGCTTTTCATTAGTTAAATAAGAACCAGATCGACCGATCGGAGTATCGGTTATCTTTGCTTTTTAAAATCTCATAAAAATTTACAATATTTTGTATTACGTTTTATTTAAAAACGAAAGTTACTTTTTAAGTTAGAAGTTTGATCTAAGTTCATTTTTTTAAATTTTCAACGCCATTCAAAGCATTTTTTGTCGTCGTACGCAGTTTTCAGCAAACTTTAATAAATTTTTTCTATTTGCGAAAATATCTACGTAATCGAGAGGTAATTTTTAATAAACGTCTTACACAGCACGATTAATACGATTTTGGAGGTTGCGGAACGTATTAAATTACTTTAAAATGTTAAAACATAATTATATCATTTGATTCGAAGATATTTTGTGTATCTTAAAAATAATTAATTCTATCCGGGAAATAGTTCCCTTTTATCCCGGAATTCCGGGACGAGCGAAAGACCGGGAAACGAGAAACCCTAATTGCCCCTTACTTCGGACTATTTCCGAGGCCCGACGAAAACGACGGCTTCCCGTCACAAAATAAGAACATAACCCAGAGACGGTAACATCTGGCGTTTTACAAACACAAAAGTTTCCTTCAATTTTGCGGAAGTAGCGACAAACGAGTGTAAACATTATATAATGTTTACACTTCTTTGTCGCTACTTCCGGGCTAGCCGCACGAAAACAACCGAGCGTAAACAATCCTGTTTACGCTCGGTTGTTTTCGTGCGGCTAAGGCTCCTGGGCTTAGTCGGTAGTAAAACGGGGTAAACAAACTGGCGCATCCATACACACAGAAATTGATTGCATTTTCGACGTTTCGAGGCGTCTTCGGTCCAGAGATGCAAATCGCCATACGAAAACTTTGTATTTTGTACGAGACTAGTCGTTCGGTTAACGAGTCGGAGAGACGGGAAAAATAAATCCATCGGTCTTCTTCTATTCCGACGATGGCAAGTATAACGTCCGACGGGTTATTTGCGCCAATAGGCCGCGGCGCTCGGCATACGGCCACAAGTTATCCTAGCGTAATATTGCCACGCGGGCCGGTTCGGATATCTTCCCCACCGCGGCTAGAATTATATCGCCGGCTACGCGGTAGCCGGCGATATAATTCTGGCAGAGGAAAACCGTACGCCAGCGAGAAACGAGAAATCTCGCTAGCCAGAGCCAATTTCTATCCGACGGTATTTGATATTTATCGTGGCTGGCTTGTCGCCGAATACTGCGCGTTGGTTTTGTCGCGGGAGCGGAAAATGGCCGAACGAGATACCGGACTGGGTGTAAAAGAAAATCTAATTATTATTTATTCTCCGATGACGGGAATGGAAATATTTTAACCTAATGGAATGAAATAGCGCGAGACCCGCCAATCGCTAAAAATGCCATATTGTCGCCACGACTAGGTCGAATCTCTTCCGTAACCAGACGAGCGTCGTTCGTCCGAAAGCTTTCCGGCCGGACCGTGTCGTTTTTGATACTGGATTAACTTCTAAATTATAATTTTTTTCTTTTTATTTTGTTTGTACAAAGTAAAGAAACAATTTTTAACGATACCATAGCCTCGATGATTATTATAAAAATTTTCGTTAGGCTTAAAATCGACACGAAACGACGCGCAACGGAGAAAAATTTCCACCTGGGATAGGTTAATGTGTTTTTTCGTACGTAATCGGTTATCCGAACAACCCGTCCCCCGATCGATTCGGATAAACGACGCTCTACCGTACTCGTTGGGTAAATTTTATGGATGCTATTTGTCAAACACCACGTCCGCTATGCCATTTCCGTACGGTTGCGCCCGTAGGCGGGGGCGGATCTACCTAGGGACTAATAGGGCTTAAGCCCCGGGCCCCCAAAAACTGAATCGTCGTAAATTTTTAATACTTTTTCATTAACCACCAGCGCTTATCGTATGGTAAAAAAATAGTTAATAATAATAATAAACTGTTTTATCGCCATCAATTTATTTCTTAATCTAACAAAAAACGGGGCCCGGTCGGAGTCGGACCAGCCCCGAGCCCCGAAAAACCTAGATCCGCCCTGCCCGTAAATAATTTATTTCCCAAATACCGCGTTTCGTTCTTAACACCGGCCGAGTGGGCTCGGCTTTAGGTCGATAAAAGCTAGTTGTACTTTTTACGGCATTTTTTAAGGAGTCGAAGAATAGCCGAACGCTCCGTGTTGTTAGGGGGTTTAAACGGGTGGGGATGGGTCTTACTAACCGAAATGTATATTTATCCATCCGAGTATTTACAATAACCAAAGTGCCATGCTACGTTAACGTTTGCTCCGGCTTAAGGGGTGGGTATTAGAGGAGGGTATCCCGCGGTATTTTTTCCGGGGTGTCGAAGACTATTCGTGCCAAATACGGTGCGATACGTTAAACGGTATAGGACTCTCTACCTTACAAACACGCGCGCGTATGCAATTTGACTCGTATATATAAAGATTTCGTATATTGTTCCCTTAATAGAAAGAAGCCCGCCGATCGGTCGTCGTCTAGCCACTCCTTAACCTCGGATGGGGTTTACCTAGCAGTCCGCGGGCACGGCGTTCGATGGCCAACGTAGTGTCGTCCGAAAGTTTACGGATGGCGACGGGAGAATTATTGTTAACTTTCGATAAACGAAACAATTCGGCCGTGTGTGACACGTTTCCCTTTTTACCAATTTTATTATTTAAAAAAGTTGTAGACCCGAATTCCCGTCGTCGTCGTCTGTCTGTCCTTCCTCGATCTCGAAAACGAAGTTATATGGATTAAAGTCGAGACCAGATACGAAAAGCTTAGGGCAGGAGATCTCGATTAACTATATCCGCTTTTCGATTCAAAAAGTTTTCCCCGAAAGAAGTCGATAATGACCGGACGACTCTATTGCTAACGGGAGCGAAACACTACTAATTTGAGGTGGAGAGCGAGTATTTTAAATTAAATAAATTAAAAATAAGATTAAAGCGCCTAATTTGGGAACCGCTGGTGTAAACTAAAATAGGACGAACTCTCACGGAACGAAAAATGAATAAGATCTTAGGCGGATTCTTGTATTATCAGATTCAAATAGAAACGGTCTTTTACAATAAAATTCGGCCAGACCTTTCGGACCGGACTCCCGTGCCCGAAACGGATTAACATTTTCTTAAAACGATAGTCGTTATCGGCGTGGGGTACGTTCTTTCAAACGGCGGTGGAAAGACGAGGGCGAATTCGGGACGTCGCGATTCCAAAATTGTTACGTGGACGAACAAATTCGTACAAAACTCACAAAAAGGCTCCATATTTAAGTTTGCTCCGGAGTCCGGCCACAGAAGTTTCTTTCCATTTTATTCTACCGGAATCCGCGACGGCTTTCCTTTTAAGAGTTGCGGTTTTTAATTTTGTCCGGTAGAGTCGAATGGCCAAGAACCGAGATTTTATTTTACTTACGCTTAAGGGAAAAAGTTGCCGAAAGCGCTCGGGAACGAAGTTCGGGTAAATTGTCCATCTTTTCAGACGCAGGGCCGGATTTACCAATCCGGGGGGTCCCCCCTTTAAGAGTAGGCAAATTTGACGATTTAGAAAATTTACACAAAATACTGTACTTTCAATTAGATTTGAACTAGGAAGTTGTAAATTTCATTTAAAACTAAGGTTATTGTAAACATACGTATATTTTATTGTGTAAAACTAATTATTTTAATTTAACTGAAAAATACCTATGTGAAATTTTTCCCGAAATTTTCCGACGTTTCGTAGGTTTTTTCCCGGGTTTGGTTTTCTCTGCGCGGTGTCCTCACGATTAGGCCACACTAGGCTGTCGCGGTAATAGAAAAAAAATGATGTTTAAACATAATTTTTTTTAGTTTTGTGGGGGCCCCGGGCACAGGCCCCAAATGTAAATCCGGCCCTGTTCGGACGAAGGATAAATGTTTATTATCGTAAACGCACCCATCGGATATTTTCCTGGACGGGCGGCAGCATTCGCGTCGACTTCGGCACAAGTCCGAGTACGTAATTGTTGGCTTCTCGGACCGGCCCGTATTCTTTGTCGAACAATACTTGGCCACGCGCTCTTATCCCGGAGTCGAGTTTAAAGTTCGCGCGGCTACGGCAATTCGGAATGTGCCATCCGAAACGAATTAAATTCCAAGTACGAGGCACCACTGCCCCGTATTTAAAGGAAAATCGTGCCGCGCCTCCCATTAAACATTGCGTAAACAACAATGTAATTTCTAAAAGTCGCCGGGCATAAAAATAATGCCAAGTGTCGTCGATAAGTTTTAAATCAGAAAGACTTCTTCCCACCGGCAATAATTTGTTTATTTTCGCAGTTCGTGTGGAATGACATTTCAAACGTCCGACGGTCGAAAGAAATTGGCCTAAAGTCGTCGCAAACTTCTACGTAGTTCCATTCGACGTTAGTATATATACATAGACAATGAATTTATCAACCGTCAAGAGCGAAAAAGTTCGAGAGATAATTTAAATAAAATTCTAACTGGAAATTTCCCACCGTTTATTCTTGCCGCGTAGACCGTAACGGTAAATCGCTGTCAGCTGCGCGCCTCGTCCTCCGACTCCCCGGAATTCCTCTTGGAATTGTAACGAAGGTTACTTTTGTTCCTGTAATAACTTTTAGTATACTGATACGTTCTGGAATAGTGGCGCCCGTCTCCGCGTACCACGTCCACCGGACGATCCGTCTCTCCGCTTTCTGCCGAGGTAAGGGTGGGTGCTCCGGAGTCGCTGCCCTCGTTATTTACGTCTTCGTGACGAAAAGATTCCCTACCCCCCCTGTTACCCGACCTTCTACTTTGATTACCTTTCCGGCACCGGCCGCCGCCGTAAGTTTCTTTGCGATTTCTTTTCTCCGTGTATCTGCGAAATTTTCCGTCGTTTCCCACGTCTCGCGAGGAATGAAAGTCCCTTCTGTCCGCCCGCGACGTTTGAATGGAGTTGCGTCTTCTAACCGGACGACACTCGTCCGCTTCTTCCACGTGGTCGGTGTCGCTGCCCGCCTCGAAACGGTCGGTTCCGTTAGTCTGTTCCTTTCTGTGTAGAGAAGAACTTCTTTCGGTTCTGCATCGACGATATCTCCTGTAAGCGCCGGGATAACTGCCGCCGCCGCCGCCGCCGTCTAACGTTTTAAACTCTGGCTTGGCTTCCGACGACGCCGTAAGGTTTTTAATTTCGCTAGTCGAAGCGCTTTCTGCCGTCTGCAAAAATAATTATATTTGTTAATAATAATAAGATTAAGTGTAAAACATTTTTCAACTGTTTAACTAAATGCATTTTGTGGTATTTAAAAGTCACAATATCGCGATTCATTTTATTTTTTTTTAGTAAAAATAAATAGATTTGGAAGAGGAGATTGTTGGGAATTCCATCAATTCGGAGTAATTTAACACACTAACGAGGGAGGATCTTACGTTAATTGCCAAAGGGCCGCGCCACGCATTACGTACTGCGCAGTACCAATAATAAGTATTAGTTTCAAACGAGCTTTTCCCGTAACCGGCATTTAACCTCCGTTTTAACGTCGGAAATAGCTTCCGTCGGTTCGACGGTTCCGTTTCCGTGCCCGAGCGCCCGGAAACGAAACCGTTGGAAATTAGAACAACATTACAAATATCACAAAAAGCCAAACAAAACAATAAAATCATTTAAAATATTTCCCTTCTGGCCATAATTTATTATTTAACGTCGTTGGTAAACGACGGCCCAATTTAAAATAAAAATTGCAAAATGATCAAAAAATGACTCGCATTTGATATTTCCAGGAGGTATTTGTTTCTCTCCGCTTCGACGTCTATAATGCCACCCTTCTTCTTCTGTATATTATACAGCCTCTGCATCTTCCTCTGCAAGGCTCTCACTTCGGCAGAAATTTTTATCTTATCTTTTTCACTTTCCAAGGGAGGAGGATAGTTTTTGTCTCCGGGAGAAAACGATATCGGAAGACGACAAACTGGACACACCACCTGGATTTTGAAAGAAACGTAAAAGTTGCCCAAGTTTATGCATATTGTAATAGAATCAAAATGATTTTATTTAGTTACCGTTTTCGTAAAATTAAATTCGACCACCTTAGGAACATCTTGCCTCTGGAGCGAAGAAGCGCTTTCCGTTTCTTTAGAAGATTCTCCGACGTGTAGGACGTATCGGGCCAGACAGTGAGAATGAAAATAGTGAAAGCATTCCGTTTTAATTAAATCGTCACCTTCCGCAAAACCGTAAAGACAAATCGCGCACTGACAACTGGGAGTGTTGGCTTTGGTCAAGATTTCTTTAGCAGTCTAAAACACAAAATTATTGGCATTTTTTATAATATTGTAGCAACTCTATCGAAGAACATTCGTATGTTTCTCAATAGCAATTTTGAAAAAACATCCTCGATATAAATTTAAACAAATTTTAATCCTATTAGTCCACGATCTTCGTAAAATAAATACGTATTTCCTTCTAGAATATGCATTAAAAAATATAAAATACGACAACAAACTCTACCGTTATTAAGAAAGCCAAAAATCGGAATTTATTCATTTCTGGCCGGCCTGGGCAAAAGAGAAGACGGTCTTTCTCGGGAATCGAACCGAAAGTTGCCGCAGAGATCCGTCGGTCGTGGGTAAATTTACAGAAAGGGAGAAGGGTCGACAAACGTGTATTGTAGGATGTAAAGTAAAACTGCTGTAATAAAGGTACGTTACCGAAGGTTTTGCTTCTCTCGTTTTTGGCAGAAACATTTTCCCCATTTCTAAACAAATAATAATCACTTCTCGCCGGGGGGTATTAAGTTGGCAAAATTTGACTTAAGAGCGTTTCGCTTTACGATAAAAACCAAAAGAAACTCGATGACCTTTAAATTTACTTAATACGTAGACTTTGACGTCTTACATAGCATTATTTTTATGTAATGAAGAAAAGTCAAAATCTTGTTCCGGCAAAGATTCTTCTAGACAAGACCGTGACAAAGTTTTATAAACAACAACAATATTAGGTACTATGCGACGATAAAAATAGATTAAGTATTCTTTAATTAATATCCTGAATTTTTCCAACCTCGACTGTATTATTAAAGACTTCTCCCAGACCCCATATATTCCAATGGAGAAACAAATCTCTGTTTTCAATTTAACTCCTTTTCCAATTCCAAAGCTAATCGGAGTAATTTTGCGGAATGTAGCGCACATATTATATTCGATTTCGCTCGTCTGTCGTCTTTGAAATATAAAACAAAAACCAGTTTTATTTAAAAGATCTTTTATACGTGTTAACCAATACCACTTTAAAAAAATAAAGTGTGAAGAAAGAACAGAATGTAGATATTTGTGATATATTGTTTGTGTTTTGAAAATTTTCAAAAAACATAATATTGTGTTATTACATTGTAGACTTTAGATATATCGAAGAATGATCTTAGGAAAGTTTGACTGGAAAACTTTCGTTATTGGCAATCGACACAATTAAACAACTTCCCCCAAATAAATTAAGTACCGTGTACGGGTTGATCTAATTAATTTGTGCAAGTTCTGAAGAAATTGACACGCTCCGACAAAAACTTGTAACCGAATCACAAAGACTCAAACTCTATAAAACAAAAATCACTTTTCTACAGAGCACTGCGTATTAAACCCGTCACAAAAACAAAGCAGATGCGAGTTTTTTTCTGTTGGTCTGCTCTCTGTTCCAATCCGTCGCACAAAAACGAAGCGAGTGGGATCGAGAGGAAAAAGACGGGCACGATTGTTTGGATGAACGTAAACGGTTTGCAGACACGTAGTGAAGACGACATTCGCAATTTCTGTTACGAGAAATTTATACCCTTGCACCGGGAATTAGGCAGACATTTTACACACACAGTTATGACAATCCGTAAGAGATGCCAAAATTTCTTACACTGGGAAATGTATGAATAAAACCCAAAAATGACAATACCGAAGATGTTACACAATACAAACCAAATATACAGAACGAGGCATTTTCCAGGGACATTTGTTATAAGTCCACTCTAGTTTTGTCTGGCCTTAAATCCCGTTATCCAATAGATTATACAACACAAAATACAGATGCAACGTATCAAACACAAGATATTATCTAACTTTCTATACATAAATAATAAATCTATGCATTAACACAAGCATAGCTAAATCACATATTAGAAGTGAAACGCATTTATTCCATTGACACACGCACGAAATTTGACCTAGACAAATTCAAAACACCTTTTACTCAAAAAAGACAATTTTGAATGTAGAAATGGAGAAACCGTTGAATTCCTTGAAGAAGATCGAGTCTACAAATGTTCGGGATTCCGACGGGCCAAACTCAAAAAACACACACAAATAAGAATACGGCAGCAAATTAAAGCCAATGAAAAACAACATATTTAAAACAAGCAACACGCATTTTACACGTAATGTTTTAAAATTCATTGCTTTTTTTACTCCTTTCGTTCCGAAGGCACTTAGAAAGCCTTTCTAATCGTATTCTCGCCTCTTCGACGAGGCCGAACGAACGGATTACGCGCGAAAACTCCCGAGATTCCCGATCCGGATGGGCAGACCGACGCCTTTACGGCTTTGGCCGTCGATCTATTAGTTTATATTTTTATCTTCTTTAAGCAGAAATTGCATTTTCCTAAGAATGTTCAATCATAACGTAACTATATTTTCCATTCTATTTTTATTTTACTTAAGCATTGCTTTTTGGTTGGTCATAAAGAAATCCTAATTTGTAGAGATTCAAAATCACAAATTATTCAATACGCGTTAATGATGGAAAAATTTATTTTTATCAAAATCAAATTAATTGATATAGAATTGAAAATGATTCTTACTTCAATTAATTCAAATAGCATGGGAGTGCCTTTTTTTTCTGCAGCAAGGCTACTAAGTGAATTGTGAATACTAAAAGAAAAAAGATGAAATACTTTAACAAAAATAATTTCAAATGTTTATATCCAATAAATGAAATATTTTAAATCAAGGATAAAAATTAAAAATAGATATAAAAACATTCAGTTAATATTAGGAATGTGAATTAGTTTTGAAGGTTTTTCAAGAGCAGGTTAGGTGTAAATTTTAGTGGCCAAATTTGAGTTATATTTATTGTTTGTTAAAATTCTCACTTTTATGTTTAATGTTCAGTAAGTTAAGATTGGGATTTTTATAAGTATTCCAATGGAACTTCCACAAGAAAAAACAGCTGCAGATAGTCGCCGGAACTTGTGAAAACTAGGGTTTCTAACCATCCGGGCTCTTTTTTTTAACCCAGGAAATCCCACAAATTTCTTAAAAGTTCACATTTTTCTTATTTTGTGCTATGGTTGAAATTTTGAAAATAGAAAGTATAATTAACTCAAACTGTCATAATACATTTGTATTTATTAATTTTAAGCCTGCTTATTAGTTTTTTAAATTTTTGCTTGTTATGGTGTGTCACAGACACACCATAACAAGCAAATCAATAATCAATATGTATTTGTGGCAGAACTCTAAAAATTCTTTACTTGTCTTAATTTTTAACCATGCCCGGTAGCTTCAATAACTGCATTATACCAGGTTGTGCAAATTGGGTAAGGATACAAGCGAGTATGAAGTATGCAAGTATGAATATATTAAAATAAATAAAAATTAAAATGTTTAAAATACTTAAACGTGGCGAGTCGAAACGCTCGATTTTCCCGACTTCGAAGCGGTCGACGCGAGACGGGTGGAAATACTTGGACTTTGCGCTACGAATGGCCTCCTCGGAGGTTTACCGCCGAGGAGGCTATCCGTGGCGTGACGCGTACGGTGATGATTGTTTGATAAAAAGTATTGTCGTCTTTGAGTGTTTCCGCTCGTCTCGTGACGACCGCTTCGAAGTCGGGAAAATTGAGTATTTTAACTCGCCGTGTTTAAGTATTTTAAACGTTTTAATTTTTATTGCAAGTGTGAAGTTTTTCTTCGTAAACCTGATTATTAAAGTCGAATGAATTGCTGAATTATCGGGCTATAGGGCTAATTAAATGATTACGTACGATTTAATTTGCCTAATAATATCGTAATATATAATATAATTTATTTATTAAAAGTCCAATAATTCGGCAGTTCGTTTGTCTTTAATTGCACCCATATCACGCTTTCTTTACATTGTGAATTTGGGTTGTAACAAAGGTTTTTCTTGTAATTGCCCATTATCCATATATATACCATGTTATAAATTATAATTTATTTTGTTCATATCTAATTCCTTCAATCAAGAATGTCAGAATCATTTGTTTGGAAATATTTCATAAAGGATTTGAAAAAAGAATGTAAAAAGCAGATAAAGTATAAAGGTTGGTCGACAAGTAATCTTATCAGACATCTGCGTAACAAGCGTAATATTGACAAAATTATCTCTCGCTAGTACCGAGCACGCGGCCAAGGAAGCTGGATCAACTAGTAGCAAGCAACCAGCCTCTCGACAAACCTTAACATCACTTATTAAGAAAGAAACATGTGAAGAAATAGTAACAAAACTTGTGACTTTAGGTGGGTCTCTATCAACTCTATTACAAAAATTCGGTTCATCAGAAAGTCGGTGAAGACAGAGGATACACTTTACCAAAAATCCGTCACGTCTAATGGATCTCGTCCATTCGCATTGCAAACAGATAAAAGAACGATTATGTTCCAAAATTGGTAGCCAAATAAATGAAGGATCGAGGTTTAGTTTATCCTTGGACGAATCCACTTCACTAAACAATCTAGCTTTTTAGCCATGCTAGAGCAATTTATTAAAATAAGGTTATCCATGCTGAAAGCAATCATAGACCGTAATAAAGATACAAATAATTTTGACCTTAAACAAGAAATTGCCGTAATTTGCGACATTGCGGCATTGCCGCAGCCATTAAAAGCCGAAGCGGAAAAGACGTGCGACGACGGATCGACTTTACTTTCGTCGGAAGGCATTTTTCTTTTATTGCGAATGAGTTAAATCAACTAAACACACCTTTTTAGAAAAGACTACTAAAGTAGTCATTTATTTGACACCTAACAGAGAAGAAATGAGAAACTGACTGGCCTCAACAATAAAAAAAATTATGAAAAATTTACAACTTTCACAAGTGACAGAAGTTCACCAGCCCTACCAATCAAGTCTATGTTAATTTTATCAGCAAAACAGATGTTAGATCATCTTTTGGAGTACCTGCTGATTCTACTTCCAGCGATACAGATGAAGTACCAGCTCATCTGTAATTACTTTAGCTGAAAAGCTTGATGCCACTATTAAAGCAGCTGAGGTAAAAAAATCAAGAATACTGTATGTAAGTAAAAGTGGTGCTGCAATGCACCTTGAAAACAAATTAGAAATACATAACATCTGTCTTCTCTTAAATGCATTAAAGACTATTCCACCCACGTCGATTGAATCGGAAAAGGCACTTTCAATAGCAGGACTTTTCATTACTAAATAAGAACCAGATTGAGTGATTGGAGTATCAACCATCTTTTTAAAATCTTAATACAGAATATTATTATAAATTTTTGTTTTATTTAAAAAACAAAAATTACCTTCTAAGTTAGAAGTTTGATCCAAGTTCATTTTTTTTCTTTAATACATCCTGCAACCTCCAAAATAATAATAATAATAATAATAATAATGCTGTCTAAAATATGTATTAAAAATTAGCTTTGAACTACATAGAAATTTTCACAAATAGAAAATTTTATTTAAGTTTGTTGGAAATTACTTAAAACAAAACAAAAAAAGCCTTTTAATCGAGTTGAAAATTTAAATTACTTGAAATCAAATGATATTGTTGTTTTTCATTTTTTAAGATTTATTTTATATCTTAAAAGTAATTAATTATATCCTGGGAAACTGATCACTTTTTTCTCGAAATCCCAGGACAAGCAAAGGACTGGGAAATGAGAAATCCTAGTCAAAACTTACAGAGAGTCTTTCCATTAATTAAAACTGGTTTAAATGGTTTTGGACTAGTGATTTTGATGTTAGCGATAAAGCATGCTGGAAATAGCCAAAAGAATTTGAAGATGCCAAATTGCAAGCTTTATTGGACAAAGACACCTCAAACCACATCAGTACTAGCCAAAGTATTGAATGTTGACCAAATAACAGTCATCAAACATTTACTACCATGAAAAAAAATTCTGCAGGAAGGAAAATGAATGCCACACAAATTGTCTGAGTGTTATTGTGAACCAATTGAACATTTGCATCTCCTCGCTTCCCAGACAAAAAAAGAACGCCTTTTTCATATTAGATTGTGATTGATGAAAAATGGATTTATTTAGATAATCCCAAATACAAAAGTTTATGGTATGACTGCCAACCGTCAACATCGACACTAAAGTGCTCGAGATTATGCAAAGTATTTGATGAGATGGAAGTATACCACTGCTACTACTACGAGGGTTAAAACCAAATGAAACTATTACAGGGGAACACTATTGACAACAGCTGTACAGTCTAAAGCAGTGTTTCTCAACCTCTAACGAATCATCGCCCACTTCAATAAAACTGTTACGTAGTATTGCCCTACTTCACCACTTCAAAAAAATTTTGTTGGGTTTATTAGTTTATTTGATAATTATATACTTGTAAAAGATTAAACATTTATTTACTCAGAGTACATATGTTTTTTAATTTTGTTAATTATATCAAAATCTAATAAGTATTAACAAATTTAACAAATATATCACTTTTTATTGCAGCGACGGCATTATTCGCTGCAAATCCCCACTGCAACCCTCGAAATTCCAATGCCAAGGGCCGAGACTAGTGCCAAATTCGTATTGCATTGAATAGACTAGTGACTAGTATAATGTTATTTGTTTAATTATTGTACAATATAACGAATAAAATATCTAATTATTCCTAATATAATGTTTTACTATATCGCCCATAAAATTGTTTTTTGCCCCCAAAATATAAATTGTTACTAATTGCTCCCCAACATGGGGTGATATCGCCCCCATTGAGAAACACTGGTCTAAAGCATGCGCCAAACAAAAACATCAGCTGCAAATAAATGATACAAAGTGATCCTTTTACTTGACGATGTTGAGCCACAGTTTCTTCTGCAGTGAAACAAACTTTGTCGGGACTCAAACGAGAAGCCCTTCCACACCCCGTGTATTCTCTAGACGTGACTCCGTCCAACCACCACCTTTTCCATTTGATGCAACATGTGCTTGAAGATCAGAGATTTGTCAATTTTGATGAAATGAAAAAATTCATTGATGAATGGATTGCTTCAAAAGATGAATCATTTTATCACAGTTGTATTCATCTCTTGTCATTACAATGGGAAAAGATAGAAAAAAGGGAAAATATTTTGACTAATGTAAGTTGTTTTATCTTTTTGGTAATAAATATATTTTTTGGCTAAAAAAAAACCCTCAAAATTAATTCACACCCCCTAATAAAAACACAATTCTTAAATTGTAAAAAATCTGAAAGTAATTTCCAAAAATTTTCAACTAAATAAACTTTAATACATAATATTTTAATATGGATGAGTAAAGAATCAAGATAGCTTATATCAAAAAGTGAGAATTTTTGCTGCTTATTGAGTAAAAGTTCAGTAAGAATCATGCAAATTATATATTAATAAACAAATTGTTTAATAAATTTTATGTCTGTTCATTTTTAACATATTAGTAAGTTGAATGAGATGAATAGTTAACATTCAAATATGTAAGTAATAAAATTACAATCACAGATGTACAGTACAAATAATATTTAAAATATTAAATACAGAAATATTCAATATCAAACTTATTTGTTAAAAGTCAAAGCAAATACTTAATACAGATTCAGATTTTTATTAATTGATTAGATCACAAAAATTTGAATAAATTGTTAACACAAAAATACCTCTCAATTTCTTCATCTGATAATCCTCTGGTGTTTTGAATTAAAACTTCTGGCACATAATGTGGATACTACATTCAAAATATAAAGAAAGTGATCAGAAAACTTCTAACATGTCAATTTTTATAAATTCATGCAACCATACTTGACATAAGCATGCACACTGATCAAATTTTACATCGTTGTAATTAATTGTAATTAAGTAAAATTTAATAATTAAGAAATGACAAAAAGAGCAATAAGTCAAAATTTAATTTAAAAAAATATTAAACAGTTCTGTAATTACAATTCTTAGGTCCTTCAGTGAAACACTGTTTCTGGACCCATCTCGTAACATTGTATTTGGTCTCCGATAGTCTCAAATACAGTTGCATTATTCACTATAAAATTTTTTCTGCCAGAACAGTTTACTTAATTTACATTATATTAGAAAAAATATATAAATTTTTAGAACAACACAACTTAAATCTTAAAAGCAAATCTTTAAAATAAATTATTTTATTATACATATAACAGCAGCATTAAGAATATTAACATTTGACAAGAATCAAACAGAGTTCTGCATGTGCATGTGTATGTCCTGGTGGGAAGAGTAAATTAGTCAAAAAGTACAAATGCAATTGAATAATAAATGGATTATAAAATACAATTTTCAAAACATTTAACTTCAGACAAATTCTGTAGGCATTCATAAAATTGATCAATAATACAATCTCTGAACAATACCAAAATTCCTTTTGTTGCATCTCTGATAAGCTCCTAAAGAACCTGCCTGTTCTCCATTGGAGAAACATTTAATTGTCCCCACACTGCAAAGTCAAGGAGATTTATATCCCAGATCACTCAATACTAGTGATGTAACGAATAGTATATTCGACCTCAGCCGAATACCGAATATTCGGCTAGGAGAGTGACCGAATACCGAATATTCGGCCAAAAGCGTGGCCGAATGGCCGAATATTCGGCCAAATTATTCGGCTCGATTAACGCACGTACAAAAATTGGTGCGCAAAAATTGTGGCAAGGATCGCGCACCCTGCTCTCTATTGGACCGCTGTCACTATGATTTTTTCTTCCAGTAGGTCTAAATTATTTAAATTAATTAATTAAATTATAATTATTAAAGTTAATACGAGATGGAGCCTAACGTCTACCTCTAGTGCCAAATTGGTTTATAATTTATGTAATAGCCGTAAATAGCCCGATACGATTCGGCAGTTGTTGGTATTTAGACGTAAGTTATAACTTATAAGTTATTTTATTTGCAATCGATCTTTTTAACTCTTTAATTAAGCACTAAAATTTTGTTTTTACTACGTATTTGTATACTGAATAGTACCCTAAGGATATACTTTAGTGAAGAGATTTATGGTCTAGTTTCTCCCCAGTTGTGGAACAGTTCAAATATATTATTGGGGTGTTTCTATTTGTCAAGCTTTGTTGGTATTGTTTTTGTCAATATTTTTAAAATTAACATGATTTCAAATGTTATCTTTTGCATATAACGAGAAATGCTCATTCTTTGCTTTATATATAAAATAAATTATATATTAGTTACTCATCTTCTAGAAATAGATAAATAATTCTTTCTTTAAATACAATAAGTTTCAATAAAACGTTTCGTAAATCATTTTAGAATGTCGTAAAAAATATTAAAATATACGCGAATACGAATATAACATTAACTAAACAATAACATTGATGCCCGATACATTCTAACCTACACGCCATCAATGCCATAAGATATAGGGCTAGATAAAGGCTATAATAATATTTAATTACGAAATAATTTAATACTGGAGTTAGATGCTATTTCTTATTAACTTTAATTTTCGGCATTAATAAAAGTTACCAAAATGATTAATTTACTGTGTTTTTTTTATTTCTTACTCCTGTTTTTAGGTATTCGGTATTCGGCCGAATAGTGATTTAAATATTCAGTATTTGCCCGAATAGTGAAAAATAGGCCGAATAGGCCGAATACCGGGTAGTAACCGAATATTCGTTACATCACTACTCAATACCATTCACTAAATAAAATTTATAAATTATTGTTCTAAACCATTTTAATGTAAAAATAAAAATAATTTCATGAGAAACAAACTTCTTTTCTTTTGCTTTCAAATATATAATTTTAGATCTTAATAAATTGTTTTATATATTCTATGCATTTTTAAACAATAAAATACTCTATTTTAATTCTGAAAAGAAAAAAAATCAAACCAATAAGATAATTTAGTTAAATTTCAATATATAGGAGAACTCAATTATCCAAAAGGGTTTAAAAAAACAAAAAAGTGTAGCATTACTTTGTACAGTACATACAGACTGTAGTGTTGTACATACTACAGAATATAATACACAGCAAACAAACTCTCATGTAACTGGAAATGACTACATCTGTTGATTGTAGTCATTTTCAGTTACATGTTGCTTCAAAATTATGTCTTATATGTTAAATTATATTAGATTTTGAGTAAATTCATTTACTTTCAAATACAGATTGCATTATAGTATTTATTGTTGTGAAACTATAAATATATAATGCTTGATGTACCAAAAGCACAAATGAGTTTCTGAATTATCAAAAATTTATCTGGAAGACACTTGACCCAATCAAGTTTGGATAATTGTTTTCACATTATTTTAAAAAGAAGAAACTCTTAAGATCACCACTCATATATTACAGGTACTCCCCACTTTACGACCTATCTGCTTAACGACCACTCGAGTTTCGACCCGCAGTTTGGGGAATCCCCTTTCTCGGCATGGGTGTCGATCGGTGGCGAATGGTGACGTGCGCACTAAGCGTACTATAATAGGCTTGCGTGTACTATAATTGTCTTTTTATGAATAAATTTAAAGTTTGTTACATAATTTGTATAATTTTACAACGATCCTATATTCCCAGCACAAGCTCCTCGCTTAATGATGTAGTCGTCGGAACGGAACTCGGTCATAAAGTGAAAAGTACCTGTATATAACAAGCTGCTTTTATTTAGATATTTAATGCTAATCTATACTGATTATTGTATATGGTTATTTGAATTAGTGAAAAATTCAGATTTGAAAAGTTATATACAGTAAAACACCAATTATATGGACACTGATTATCCAAACTGCCCTCTAACTTCATTAAAACAATAAATAAGCATATATGTTTAGGTAGTGTATATGCTTAAAAAGTAATTTTTTCATATAATTTGCATTTAATACATCTAATATTATATTTGCATATAATTACATACATAGTTGTTTTTTTTCCAAACACCCTGCTATTTTTGGAATATCTGGACAGAACACCGTCTCTGATAATTTTGGTGATGAGAGAGAAAGAATTTTTCAGGACTTTTAATGATGTTTACAGAACAAAAAGTTGTTAAACAAGCTCATAATTGTAAACAGATAACCCAATATTAGAAACATTTTTCTTCATAACTCTCTTAATTTTTGACGACATACCTGTAAATGAAGTTTTAATACCAACAGTAACTTCACGTATTGCTCGGTGACATTATCCGCCGTTGCCGGATAGAGCTGAACTTTGATGGAATCTGGCCTGTTCCTGAAATGGATTTTTAATTTGTCAATCATAATATAATCAACAGATAAAAGCAATAAAGAATAATAAATAAAAACATGAAGTAATAAATGGCAAATAATATTTATTTTGATACATATCTTTCATTTATAGCATTAATATATTTTAATAACTGTTATAATAATGGATTTAACTTATTTAATACTAATAGCAAAATTAATATTGGTAGCATTGTTGAATTTTTTTATTTTATCAAAACAACAATTAATCAAGGTTCATCATCCAAATGCACATAGAAATAAAACTTTAAAAATAAATTTTATATGAAATTTATGACTTTCAAATTCGGATTTTGTCTGGAAATACAATTCAAATCTAACTTTCCATGTATTATTACTTCATCTTTAGACATTACAGTAAGTATTGCTTAATGTAATCACTTTAGATCTAGTCTATACAATAACTGATACAATAACAGTGATAGTATGCAGCAAAAGTTATCACGATTAATGAAAATTATAGTTTTATTGAATCAATAATTTAAAAATAGTAATTCGATAATTAAAAAATAAATAATCTAAAAACAGCTTAAAACAAAAATATTTTAAAATAAATTTAACGATAATACTGGTTGACCAACACAAATCCAGTACAATTTTGGGTAGGGTAATTTCAAATTTCAGATCACTGAACCAACCTGCCACTATTATCTAATGGTGCTGAGCATTGCCATACGTATAATACCATCGTATTAGAAACACTATATGATAGTACTTGTAGGATAATGACAAAATGTATGATAATTTGACAAGGATTTTCATTTAATGTTTCTTACTTTCCTGGCTGTTATATATAACAGAAGGAAAGCAAGGCAATTGATTAAAAAATAACCCTTTAAGAGTTTTACATTTTTGGACTCAGATCTTGAAATGTCAAGAAATGCAAAAACAATTGGGGGATTTCTGTATGTATGGACCACCTGTATCCTGGACTGTATGGATACACTTGTATCTTGGTAGAAGCCAGCAGTTATGAAACAAGTTAAACAATTTAGTTGCTCAAAATATTTAATTCAAATTCTTAATGACTATCTAAATGACAGAACTGCTGGCATGACGGCCAATGAAGAATGTATTATAAGATCAATTTCCAGAGGATGCCCACAGGGTTCACGTTTGGGACCTGGTTTGTGGAATATCGTCTATGACAGTCTTCTCCACATCAACAATACAAGAAAATATTGTGATTGAAAAATAAATACAGGGTTTTGCAGACACCCTTGTCGTGATTTCTTACAAAAATAGTGAAGTTCTCCATGTAGATGCAAACTTACTGTTGAAGAAAATCAACAACTGGTGTGAATTAAATAAACTAAACATTAATTATGGTAAATGTCAAAATATGGTTATGTCAAAAGGACACTAGTTAAAAAAGGTATTCAGGATAGTTATTAGCAACAATAGAATCAAAAACACAAAGAATATCAAATACTTGGAAATTATATTTGACCAAGGGCTCGTGTGGACCAACACTTAAATCAAATTTCTGACAGGGCAATTAAACTCTCCAATGTCCTTCTTTGTTTATCTAACAAAGGATGGGGATTGAATGACAGGAATATCAAGATCATTTACAAAGCCTGTATAGAAACAAGAATCCTTTATGGAGCACCTTTCTGGACAACCTGCACAGATACAATTAGGACTCAAAAGAAACTGAATAAGATTCAATGCATTACTCTCCTTTGGCTTTGCAAAGCATATTGAACAGCTCCTACAGTGGCTCTACCGGTAATTGCAGATGTGCTTCCTCTACATATTAGGGACAAAGAAGTGATGTGGAATTAGTACCTAGGAAAAAATGGAATCACTCATCAGAATGGTGATGATATTGTTAACTAAATTCACATAGATCTTCCTAACATGAGCACATTGCTCCTCAACAGGCTAGTCACAGAACGCCCACTGCCTCAAGAAATCTTTAACATTCATCCAGCAAAATACTCATCCATCTCTATTAAATCTCTGGAAGAGATTTAATAGAGATGGTCTGGAAGGTCTCGGCTACTTACACAATTTTCGCCAACAGCTCAAAACAAAATGATAAGGTAGGAGCAGCATATGTTACGATGAAAAATAAGTCAACAATTCCGACCTACACTGCTGGATACAGGCTTGAAAGTTTTTGTACAGTCTGTATGCCATCTTTAAAGCTGTTAATCACCTTAGCAGCATTGGGATTGAGAACCAAATTGTAAGAATTTGCATGATAGCCAAACCACTATCCAAAAGTTCAAAACTCCAACATGTTACTTTTCTCATATTGTGTTTCATGAAATTCAAAACAACAGTAATTCAATCGTGTTAACCTGGGTTAAAGAGCATGCAAGTTTAGCTGGCAGTGAGGCAGCTGATAAACTAGCAAAGTTAAGTGCAACCTCCTCCTCCCCTCCTGAATTCAGCAACATTCTCTACACCAGTATCAAGAACACTGTTCATGCTACTGCTATCAGCCTTTGGCAAAAGGAATGGGAGAATGGTAACACTGGAAGGATAACATTCTCCTTCATCCCCAACATAAAGACAAGGCTTGATCTGAAGCATCTATCACATATATAAATACAGTAATACCTCGATTTTTGTTGGTTTCGGTTTTTGTTGATTTTTTTTCACAAAAAATTTGTCTCGGTTTTCGTCGGCGTGCTCGAGTGACCTCGCTGCTAATTTTGCTAAAACAAAGGGCGACCCATGCGTTTTCCGGTGCAGTGTGGCATTATTTCTTGTTGTGTGAACATTATCCCGCAACAGCCCACCATTGGCCAATGGTTCCATTCCCCAAACACTGGGAGTTTGGTCGTGGGTTCGCACTTTGCCAGAGTGGGCTGGCCGTGAGAAGTTTTCTGGTTTTCTCCACGTCTGTATAACGCCTGAATAGGGGGCCAGCTACCCTTAAATGAATTTCCCGGAAGGCATTATTCCCCTCGATGCGACCATCATAAGAACATACAACTATTATTACATGACAATTACGTCACACTTTACTATGGGGCAATATAGGCTAGAAGCTCGTGTCCAACTAACTTCTACAAGACAATACGTTACCCGGCGTGTCTAGCCAAACAATTCCATCGCTTTCATCTTAATGCTAATTATCTCATCTTTAATCTTAATGCTTTTATCTTTATGCTAATTAGTCTCTTATGTTAATTTCTTACTGTTTTTAGTATTTAACACTATATTAATTCTCTATAAAATGTGATTTTGGTATGTATTTTGGAGTGTCTAGAACGAATTAATTGGATTTACATTGATTCATATGGAAATAATTGCCTCGGTTTTCATTGGTTTCGGATGGATTATCGACAAAAACCGAGGTATCACTGTACACAAATTCTTACCAGACACGGCAATTTTGAGGCTTGTCTTCACTGTTTTGGACACAGAAACACTCCCTTATGTGGCTGTAATAACACCTGAATACAAGACGTTCATCATTATGTATTTGACTGTGATAACTTCATACATCAACAAGAAACACTTCTAAGGACTGCACTCTCCCAAGGACTCAACTGGCCATGCAAAATGGACAACTTTGTCACAGACCAAAAACTTTTTAAACGTCTCATGGATTTCCTTGCTTCAATTGGTGTATTGGAGTCTGAATATCAATCATCATGACAGTGAATGCATTTGTGTAGTATGAACTTTACTTCAATAATTGATCATCAATGTATATAATGTACATATTAACTATGTTGTTCCCACAAAATGGTAGTGGGTGTGCATTTGGTACATTTTTGTTATTACTATTATATTGTTTGTTATTTTCTCTGTATTCTTTGTATTTTTACTTTGATTTAATAAATCCAGTGAAGATGCCGAGCCTCCCCTTTCTGCCCCCATCTTATTTTCTGTATTTTTGCCTTTGCCTTCACATTCTGCCTTCTTTTCTTTATTTTCAAGCCAGGTAATACCACTGAGTGCACCTGGTCTTCCGGCCCTGTCAGCTACAAGTGTTTCATTTCAGATGCACACAAAACACTTGCTTCAGAGCAACACGTTAACATTCTACAACAGTGTTTACTTGTATCCATAGCAAAGCTATATCCAAATAGAACCTGCATTTTTCAGCAGGATGGGGCCACATGTCATACAAGCAGAAAAACAAAACAGTGGCTTGCAGAAAAGAACATAAGCTGTTGGATGTCCAAGGAAGAACTTGTTCTTCCTTGGACATCCAACAGCTTATGTTCTTTCATCAATTGAGAATGTACAAAACATTATGAAGAAACATCTGCGAAAAACACGGCCTCGGACAGACGAAGGACTAAAAGCTTCCAACTTAACTATCTGGAATTCCATAACGGCAGACGAATGCGAACACCTAGTCAACAGCATGTCGAAACGTACAGAAGGTGTTTTGGCACAAAAGGTGATGCAACAAAATATTAAACATGCAGCGGTCTATGATCATTGACGGGTGACACAGTGGTCTATGTTTTTTGATGCCCGTGACTCAAGTTTGACTGGCTCAATTTTGTTAAACTTACAAGATATCAAGTTGATATTTAGCAAAAATAAAGATTAATTACTGTATATTTGTTTAAAATTATGTAAAACATTCATGCAATGAATCAAAGCTATTTTTTTAAACCTATCTACTGGATGGCATGTTAACTGCAGCCTGGTCTAAGTTCAGTGGTGACTAATGTATAACACTTTCATTTTTCTTGCATATTTATGAAATATAATGTTGTAAACAAATATTTAAAAAAATTCAATTTATCTACTTAATTTTAATATATACTTACTGTTCATTGTAATTAACCTCCAGTTCATGAATATAAATTGATTTCAATGCTTCAATTTCAGTTTCCAATGAACTAGAAGGAAAAAAAAATCTTAAATATAACATTTAGAAATTTAAAAAGTCTAACAAGCAAACATTCTGACAGGGAAATAAAAATGATAATGTGTGTGTTACCATTATATTAAGCAGAGTAAAATATATTGATGTGCAAATTTTTACAACTTGAAAAGAATTACCTTATGAGAAAAGATGGTGTGAAACATGTCATAAAGTTTCACAAGTTGCAGATACATTTGGAAGTGCACACGTGTGTTGTGTTACAACCTGAATGAGTACTGATAAGAAGATAACATTGCTGTTCTTACTGCAAGTGTATGCATTATCAAAGTGCATAAAGGATTAAGATAAATTTATTAAATGTTGCAATTGGTAGCAAAATTTGAAAAAGCAATAAAATTTTTACTGTTATACATATGAAAATGGAACTATCAACAATGCAACAATATCCCAAAACTAGACTTGTTGGCTTTTCAATAGTTCCACTCTATGATTCAAGCATTCACATCTGTATAGATGGGTATTAGGTGGATGGATAGTAGTTAAAAAAAAATGACAAACATTTTTCAGAACACAATTGATCATTATTTCAAAAATTTGAAAAGATATTGTACTAAATATGTAAAATCAATAGTTCTTAACCAGTTGTCTCCCAGATTTTCGAAAAAAAACAAGAAAAACGACAAGCCACGAGACTCGGATTTTTTGTAAAATAATTTAAATGCGAATGCCATACCCAAACCTTACGCTTCCCACTCTTTCTTACATATCATTATTTCAGTATATTTCAGACTAAACACATTTTAATGATTGCTATACTAAGTTACAAACCCAATTTCAGAAAAATCTTTGATTTTTTCTCTTCCAAACACGCTATTAATTCTCCCACCTTCCAATATTCTTTTACAACTAATTCAGAAAATAATACTGCCGAAGTAGCGCAAATTTTCGGTCGTCTACTTATTTCTTCGACGTAATAGTAAAGCGGCCGGCAAGTGCAAGAAAATTTAGATCTTTTTTATTTTTTGTATTATCAAAATAATTATTTAACCGTTTAATTATTTATTGCGTTATGCAGATTCGGTGCTAAAACAATATCAAATGGTCCGAAAAATTTTTCTGAAGGTTTTCGAATAAGTTACGAACACGTGCAACTTTAATATAAATCGGCTCTTTGTAGTAATCTGCTTATTCATTGTGAAATTTTAAGCCAATTGTTAATTAGTTGTTTAGAATAACCATTTAAATTTAAAATATTGCAGATTTCTATTATTTCTTCAGTTTGTTTCTCACAGTTGCTAGTTCTTGTTTTGATTTTTCTTAGGAACAGTAGATATTAAAAATATTCTTTCTCATATACATCAGAGTTTCAGAGTAACAGTTCATAATTTTATTAATATTACAGGGTTTTGTGTATTTAGTAAATTTCAGAGAATTAAATTTTCTAAAAATAGACAATCAAATGAACTTTAAGACGTATCATCTTCAGTTTATTTTTAAAATATTAAAAACAATTTTTCTTTTAATTCCTTTAAATTTTTAAAAAATGTTTATTGTTTATAGATAATAATTTTAAATGATTTTATTTACCAGATTTTAATTTTTTTTGAAATTTTTAAGTTTTTTAAACTCTGGAATATTTTAAGTAAAAAAATTATTTAAGTTACCGTATTTTACGGACTATAAGATGCACTTTTTTCTTCGAAAAATTGCCTCCAAAATTCAAGTGCGTCTTATAGTCCATATCGTCTTATAGGTATTTTTTTTTTTTAAATTGCTTAAAAATTAAGGTGCGTCTTATAGTCCGTAAAATACGGTACTTAATATTGAATTTTTATAATTTTAACCCCATTGTTGTATTTTAATTCATACTTTTAGTCTTTAGATCACATTTTTTGATATATATGTAGGCTGTTTTTTTTTCAAGCTCTGACAGTCCATAAAACAAAGACAAGTGTAAATAACAGAATGAATTTATTACCAAAAGTTAGGTACAAACATGGTTACTTTTCAACATAATCACTGTGAAGATTGAGGCATTTGTCATATCCGTGAACGAGCTTTTCCGTCCCCTTGTCGTAGAATGTTGCCGCCGCCGACTCTAGATGGGCCCTAACATTTTGAAGATCACGATTAGTCTCGAACCTCTGCCCTCCTAGCCACTTTTTCTGTTTGGGAAAGAGGTGGAAGTCGCTCGGTGCTAAATCGGGGCTATATGCTGGGTGTTTAAAGGTGGTGAAGACTTCCATCTCTTTCCTGAACTGAAAACGTGGCTAGCAGGGCAGAGGTTTAGACTAATGACGATCTTCAAAACATTGTTAAGGCCATCTCGATTCACTGGTGGCAACGTGCTACGACAAGGGGATGGAAAAGCTCGTCCGCGGATGTGACAAATTCCTCGATCTTCGCGGTGATTATGTCGAACAGTAACCGTGTTTGTACCTAACTTTTGGTAATAAATTCATTTTGTTATTTACACTTGTCTTTATTTTATGGACCGTCGAAACTTGAGAAAAACCCGCTCTCGTACGTTATGGACTAAGTGATTAACACGGACATTATGAATAATGAGAAACAAAATCGGGCATTGTATATATTTTGGGTGTTTTAACATAATTTATCAGATTGACCGGTCATTACGAATACTGCTATCACCTAGTCGGGCAAAGTTATGATAATAAGTCAAGGAGTATAATATACCAATATACGGCCAATCGGCACTTGCATCCAAGTTGCACGTACACATTGCATTTAGTACCAAATTTTAAATTTATGCAACCAGTAGATAATCTGGTGCAACGTTTTAATTTTACTTTTGTTTCTTAAAATGGTATTTTCTTCTTTGAAAAAGTAACGATTATGGAATAATCATTAAGTGATATGAATAATCACTCAATGATTACTCCATTAACATTGTTGTTGAAGTGATATGAATAATCACTTCAACAACCAATTAAATGCATTAATAGCAGATAAAGATCAGAACAGTCAAATTTTTATAAAATCAGCATGTTTGTCAATGAAACAAAAAGTGTGTGTGTCGAAAATGAAAGTTACTTCTAAGAATATCAGCATTTATGTAGATATGACGTATCTATAGGAAAAATAGAAAAATTAATTGTGTCCGTAAAGGAAGGTAATGTGATTAAATATTACATTCACACCGAAGACATATTTCAGATATTGCACGGTGCCCATATTGCTATTGGCCATGGCTGTAGAAACCGTATTAAGTATGAAATATAAAAGCATTACAAGGAAAATGATTGTAATTTATTTTGAACTTATGTGAAATCTATCAGAAAAAACAATGTTCCTAAGAAAGGCTTTGTAGTTAAACCAATTTTACGTAATGAAATGAACTCGAGATATAAGGTCGATCGTATAGATATGCAGTCGCAAGCCGACGAGCAATATAAATTTATACTCGCGTATCAAGACCGTCTAACTAAATTCGTTCAACTACGACCGTTAAAAACCAAAAGGGCCGAGGACGTAACATACCGTATTTACTTGCATATAACACGAGGCTTTCATTCATTTTTCACTGCTTCAAAAACAGAGTTCGTCCTACAAGTGCAAGTAAAGAATTCTTTGCATTTTTGCAATAATTTCTGTGAACCATGTATAGTTCATGCTGTCATTATAGCAGGGTGCTATCAAAGTCAAAGTGAATGCCACTTTTCGAAGGGACAATCTGAAAATAACTTCGAGGAAAGGAACGATCGATCGCTATTTCTCGTACTTACTCGTCAAATACCGGATACGGTCTGTTTATCGTAAGTTGGCACCTACCGTAAAGTAAGACACATTCCCCTTTGTTTATTGGTATAATGCTACATCCATCAATTAGAAACATGTTGCATCTTATTTATCCACAGAAAATAGTTTTGATATTTATAAACTCATTAATAAAATACTGGTCACTTATAACTACATTTATAATCATTGCTTTCATATTTGCTAAATTGTTATGTTTAATGAATATTAGCACATTCTGAATCATTAAAAATAAACTTTTTCCAGTCACCTGCATTATAATGTTTTGGTTTTGTTTTCCATTCATTGTGTATTAAGACAAACACATTGTTTGCTTTAATACATGCATTTGATAATATTTTATTTGTAATTAAAACGAAATAAAATTAGAATTGTATTAATAAATCTAATTTTCTTTATTTTGAGTTTACGGTCACACCTTGTCCCATATAAGAGATCATCTTATATGTGAGTAAATACAGTTTGTTCTTTTAGACTTTTACAATAGTCGGTGCACCGAGTATTCTACAAAGCAATAACGGCAGAGAATTCACCAATAATGTCAAGGAAATGTGTAGTATGTGGCCCAAGTTAAAAATGGTGCATGGAAAGCTCAGGCATTTACAAAGTCAGGGCTCAGTAGAAAGATGTAATCAATACATAGAAAATGTGCTTAATTCTCGGTAGGAGACTAACAATACTAACAAATGGTCAGAAGGATTTCATTTTGTGCAACCGACGAAAAATCAATGCATCACACCGGTATAAACTGCAGTCCCTACGAGGCCACGTTTGGAACAAAGTTAAAAGTCGGACTAAAGAATTTTATACTCGACGAGTCGTCGACCAACATTAGTACGGAGGAGTAACTAGAGACTCTTTTTAAAACTATCGACGAAGTAAGTCAAAGTTGCTCAAACTGTGAAAGATTGGGTATCATCCAAGAAAACATTATAAAAGATTATTTGATAATGCCACTCTCACAATGCAATATAACCGACGAAGTTCAAAGATCTACACCGTCTTCACGCGAAAAAGATCTAACCACACCGATTTCAAAAACCGGTATGTTATTAGTATTACAGAGTCGACGAACGACGAAGAAAAAAAGCCAAACAGTCGATTCAAAAATAGAAGAAAAAATAAAAAGTGTGTCGAGGACAAAGGAACAAAAAAAACTTATAACCATATTAAAAAAAATTTTATACGGTTACAATTGAATTAACAAGTCAGTCAACGATGGATTAATTCTTTACGACAAACAGTTATTACTTATTCCAAAACATTCTCTGTAGATAAATTGTTAAAATTCCAATCGAAATGTCGAAAACTATCGTATAACAAGTTCGTTCGAACGGTATCAAATACGCAAGAATTCGATCGGGTCATAATTTGGCAGTACGGGCTTAATTTTTTTGAGAATTAATAATTCCTTATTATTCTTAATTTCATAAAAATTTATTGTTTCTCACTAAATTCAGTTGTAGCAGAGAACAAAAACTCGAAAATGCCAGTAAATCCACATTAAAATCTTAAAGCCTTCACTCCCCGACCGCGGGATTTTCCTCGACGCGTTCGAGCTCCGGTCGGGTCGAATCGCTCTGCGTCGTCGTAGATTCCGCCACTCCGGCAGACACAAAACTACATTACTTTACATTCGACGGATCGTTCGTAATCCCGACGGGACAGTCGTCGACTCTCGTAGACATTCCAAATTTTAGGACGGTCAAGACTTCGATTGCAAATACATTCGGCCAAATAAATTTAAAAAAAAAACACGGTACTTTGCAAACTTGTCTGGAGGTCGAAGGACGGCACGTTAAACATATTCTTTAAAATATACATAGTGCATTGTGTGAAATTTCTTTGATTGTATGGATCTTTTGTACTTTGATGCTCTTAAAGGGTTTCGTATAAAATACAATCAATCAGGTGGTGATATAATTTTAGTTTTTAAGTCAATCCTTACTATATGGGGCGTTTATTCTAATTTTGCTCTCTTAAGACAACTCTATGGTAGACATGTCCTAAACACACAGAAATTTTTAAAACTGAGATTATATCCAATATCTTGCGAAACATTTAAGTCAAACAATTTTTTTAAAGTGAATTTTAATACAAACCTCTCTTCTTCCTCGGATAACATCGTATCTAATCGATATTATAAAAAATCGGTAAATAACGTTCCTTCTGCAACAGCTGCACAGTGTAAAATAGCACATCACACAAGTGCTCTGGCCACCTAGCGTTTATATTTTTCCAATCAAAAAATAATTTATGACACCTTAATCTATAATTATTTATATTTTATTATTTATAAAAATAACTAAGTTTTAAAAATAATTATAACATATATTTTATTTCGCGTATATTCTCTTTGCTCGGGTACTCCGATTGGAAAAGCGGGATCCAATAATCGATAGTAATACGGGGAATTGGACGTCCGAGCGGTAAAGGTGGAAACCTACGACCCTGGGAATCTGGGATGAGCCGAAAAACCCCAGAAATTTTTCAAAGGATGATTCATCACCGGGCCGCCTCATTATGGGCTTACTAAAAAAAAAAAAAAAAAAAAAAAAAAAAGAAAAACTTCTTAGTGCTCGAGGATGAAAAAATGTTTTAAAAATAGTAATTCGGATAGCCGTACGAAGTAGACTTAATTTTCTAAACGACCGCGTGGCTGAGGCGGTCGAGGTGTTAATCTCTCGTTTTATAAGATCCGAAATCTAATCCTATTGGATCTTGGAAAACTTTCGTTAACATCCGGGGAAATCGTGTTCTGTCCCTCAATATCCGGCTACCTATTTCGAGTCTAGCTGAATCTGTCAGGCGTAAAAAAAAAATTGGTCTTAGTGTCCTCGAGGTTAAACAACAAAATATAATCATTTAAAATGAAAAAGGGAATTAATGTTCGCTACTAGAACACTTTCGGATAAAGAGAAATTTGGTTTTACTTTCCTGGCTATTATGTATACGTAACAAGGGAAAATATTGGAATCGTGTCAAGTTTGACTCTCCTGGCTTTTTTCAAGTCTTCACGTTTTGAGACTCCTCAGTTTAAAAACAGAAAAAAAAAACGGAAGAAATTTGACTTGTGCACATATACAAGGCATTGGTGCTATTAAATTTTTATAGTTAAAAGTCGAGGGGTAGGAAGATAGAGATGTGTCATTTGTCATATCTCGAGAGGGATCGGACTTAATGAAGATATTCGTTATTAGCATTTACAGTTTTTTTTATGAAACTCGTCACTACTCTCAAAGTTAGGCTATTTGCCATTTTATAACAATTAAAAATATAAAATATTTTATAACAAAATCTCGTAACAGATGGCGCCACACGCAATTTTATTTATTGTAATTAAAAATATACAGTAGAGAGTCGTTAATCGGAACGCCGGTAATCGGAACGATATTCAGTCGGACTGTGTCGTGCCGAATCGAACGTTTTTGGTACTAAATTTACTTCTAAAGTATAATTTTCGTGTTTTTATATTCTTTAATATATTTATTTTGTTTGTACAAAATGCAGAAATAATTTTTAACGATACGATAGCCTCGATTATTATTATAAAAATTTTCGTTAGGCTTAAAATCGACGAAAATTCAACGCGAAGCGACACGCAATGGAGAAAAATTTGAACATCGGACGGGTTAATGTATTTTTTCGTACATAATGGGTAATCGGAACAAATGACTAATCGGAACAACCCCAGTCCCCAATTGATTCCGATTTTCGACTCTCTACTGTACTATAAAAGTTATTTTTAATAGTCGGGAAAGTTACGCAACTCGTCGATGGATTTTTTAACTATTGCCGACATATTCTATAACGGGATGACTGTCAGATTGGAAAGAATTTCTTTCGCTAGAGAGAAATAATTTGAATTGCAAAATAAAATATCTACGAATATATTCCGATGGTGTCAAAATAAGAAATTGCCACGCCCTAAATCAAAGATGTAAATTATATTGAGTTTTTTGGTCAAAAGATGTTAAACCTTTTATTTAGGAGTTTCTGTATCTTTAAAAGGTTATATAAAATATTACCTCTAGACAAGTTGGGAAACGACTCGCATCTTCCTTTTATCGACCTTTGAACTGTTTTTAGTTACAACTTAGTTTAAAATTTTTCTGTTTTTATAAACGCTTGTTAGCAAAATTTATACGTAGATGATAAAAGAAAAAATGAACTACATCAAAACGAAAATTTTATTAATAACAACTTAATTTTTAAAATTATACGACAATAATTATCGCGTTATCATTTCATTTTTTTTAACTGTGAAAACTATACGAGTACAGTCAAACTTCGGGTTTCGAACGTCTCGCTTTTCGAACAAAATTTTGAAGACCATATTTGTCCCGGTTACCGAACAAGCTACTCGGCAAAGCCGGCCACCCACGGTCAAATTCCTATACTTATGTTAATTAATAAAGATCGCGTTAATTGACATTCCCGTAATATAAACTGTATTCAAGAATGCGTCTTTTAATTATGCTTAAGTTAAATTAAATGACAAAAATTTTTTAATATATTAATAATATTTATTAATAGGAAGTATCCAGTTAATTAAAACTGGCCTTTACACCGAAACCGAAATTAAAACTAAAAATAAAATTGAAATCAAATCAAATCAAATCAATTGAAACATAATATTTTGGAAAGTGTGGATAAAGTACTTAGTTAATCGGTCTCGATTGATTTGGCTATATTTCATCCAGGCAGCCAAAGTTCCGCTCTGGGGACCCGGGATCGAAAAATTCCCGGAAACTTTTCGGGGCTGGTCCGACCGGATACGGCGGCTCCGTTCCTCACCACCCGGTGGCCCCATTGTGGGCCTGGCCGAACCCGTAACGGGCTGGCTAAATGAGGCCCTCTTAGTGCCCACGGGGCGGAGAGTTTAAAAAAGCACTTCTTTGTAAAGTGATGGTTTCGGCTTCGGTGCCGGTGACAGAACATTTTGCTTTTAATAAACATATACTGTATATCAATTGTAGAATTCTGTCGAATGACAATTATCTTAAAAATAAATTTGAAGATAAAGTCTGTTTTAAAAAGGAATCACCACGTATTCACTTCCAATGTTCCGGAATACAAGCTTTTGACGTCCGACCTTTCTTTGTACGCTACTACATTGAAAGTGAATAAACGGCGGTTCCTTTTTTAAACAGACTTTATCTTCAAATTTAGTTTTAAAATTAAATATGTATATTTATTAAAAACGTGTTAGATGTGAAAAATTAAATAAAGTCAAACCTCGAGTTTCGAACTTAATTCGTTCCCGAAAGGCGTTCGAAAAACGAAAAAAAAATTCCGTAAGAAAAAATAAAATGGATTAATCCGTTCCTAACCCCCAAAACAGAGGCCGGATGGCCGAGCGGTAAAGGTGGCAGCCTACCGCTCTGGGGGACCCGGGATCGAATCCGAACGGGTCGATTAATCCCCAGGAATTTTTCGGGGGGTGGTCCGTTCGGATATGTCGGGCCCCGTCCCTCACCACCCGGTCGCCCCATTGTGGGCCTGGCCGAACCCATAATGGGCCTACTAAAAGAGGCCCTCTTAGTGCCCACAGGGCGGAAAGAGTTAAAAAAAAAAAAAAAAAACCCCAAAACAGAAACTTTTAGCTGTATTTCACGCATAAAAATGCGTATAAAAAATAAAAGGTATTACCTTCTATATGATAAATTTCAAAATTGTTACAACCAACCTGGTTTTCCTTTATGCCAACGAACTTTGGAAGTCGGCCCGACGTATCTCTTGTATTTGTAAACGTTTATGCCGGTGCTTACGTAGCCTAACTGCGTCACGAATGTTTACGATGTACTGTACATCAAATGATCACATATTCGGATCTCTCTTCATTCAATTTGTGAACCTATTTTTTTCCTCTTCGATAAACGGTAAAGATAAAATATTGTTATCGGCAAAACTACCGTCCGGCGCAGATGCGAACGATAGGATAAAATTCCCGGGACCGAGATGCCCAGCGGTCGGGACATTACCCCATAATTTGATTTTTTAGGCGCTATTGTAATATAAAATACTTATAAATTCTAGTTCTTTATTTCGTAAAAAATTCCACGTCCATAAAAAATAAATTTTCAAATAATTTATTTACGTGGGACCGGTGTAAAGTTTTTACCCCGGCCCGACGACGTCTCTGGATGCCCGCCGACGTACGATACCGCCATCTCGAAGACAACGACCCGGTGTCCCTATCACAGCAGTCCGACCGAAGTTACTTTTACGAATACAAGATAGAATCACCTTTTAATATTTTAAAACTGTTAATTACAGTACACGTGTTTTTTATTTATATAACTGTTTTCCGATAACCGTCTACCAGGTATAACGGAACCGAACGTGCCACCGCAGGTTCGATTCCGTTTTTAAATAAGATCTCGCCGAAGAACCCGACCCTACCGTCGCTACGGCGACCAACAATTACGGCCACGGGTTATCGAGCGCGGAGTCCGAGAGTTCCCGCATAATAAGAATTTACGTCACGGCCGATGGGCTAAAATGGAGTTCCGATTGCGCGCCGATCGGCGTGCAAACGCGAAATTGAACGAAACGAATGAAAACAACGTTTTCCTTCGATTATACGCTTTGTAAAATGAAAAAATATGGCCGACCTTCGATCCACGAGGGTTTTTAAACGTTGTTCCTCCAAAGATTGTAATATTTCCGTTTAAATACAAACGAAACAATAGTTTTGTTTCGTTTGTATTTAAACTGAAATATTAGAATCCGCTCCTACCGTAAACAGAACGATTTGTTTCGTTTTAAAATAGAAATTCAGCAAATTGTCTGGCGAAATAGTTAGTTTTAATACAAATTTTCAATTTTCTTAAAAGTAGAGAAGGCTCGCATTTAACGAGAACAGATCGGCAGTTGTGTTCTTTAAAGTGTATACTTAAAAACCGATTTTATAAGATTTATTCTACATCGCGTGCCTAGTTTTACAGTGGGGTTTAGCGTACCTTTACCGTTTTACATTTAAATTAGGCCTACGTGGTTTCCGAATGGAGTTAAAATCCGCTTTCCGTTTCCATAACCCGAATTTCCCGGAGGCGAGAACGTGAAAGTTTTGCTGCCATGTCATTTGTAATTTTTGACTCCTTTAGGGCTGTTTCACACTATGACCGACTGGGCCGACCGGTCCGACTCCTAGTCGTATTGCCATGGCAACAGCAGTCGGTCGACAGACTGGTCGTTCCAGTCGGACAGATTTAAAAAGTTAAATATTTGTAGTCGCGTCGGAGCAGTCGGTGAGCTACAGCCAATGAGAGCTTCGAAGCTATAACCAATCAGAGTTTAGATTTATCCGAAGTTAGAAAATGGCGGAAGGTAAAGTTTCTCGGAAGCTTTAATAAACGAAGTTAGAAAATATCCATGGCTTTATGATATTCGGCGAGCCGATTATAAAGGCGACATTGAAAAAAATAATTGGTTAGAGTAAAGCGAAAGGTATCCAGCTAAAAAAATAGTCTTAAACTTCATATTAACGAATAGACGTAGACATATCTAAATGTAATTTGATACGCTGAATCGATTGGTATTAAAAAAATATTACTTACGATCAACCGTTTAAAAGTTACGAACGATTTTTTATTTCCGTCTATTTGCTTCGTTTAAGAACAACTTTATTAAGAAATACGCAGGCACTCATCGATATTAACAAAACGAATTACTTTAATTCACCATAATACATTTCATTTACAAGAGAAAGCGACATTAAAAATGCTAAAATGGTGTCGTTAGCCCGCGAACACGCGACAACCTTATAAAGACGGCCATGTTTTCTGTTTAAATTGAAAAACTTACCACGATTGGCTAGTGTTCTGATCTGTAAGACGCGTTCCGATTGGTCCTTACGAGTCGGCCACCGACATAATCGTACTCAGTGTGAATTCTTTTACTACTAGTCGGCCCGATTATAGGCTCGGGCGGGTCGGACCGGTCGGACCAGTCGGTGACAGTGTGAAACAGCCCTTAAAACTCGTGCGTCGTGCTCGGAACTTGGAAAACTTAACAAAATAGATACGTACGATATACCTCTTCCTTAAATGAAAAATATAGGCCGGTGTTTCTCAGACTCGTTTGTACGGTGGCACACTGAAATTATTAAACGAAATTCACGGCACCCCTGTTATCGTCATTATTATTATTTGCTTTTTACGGTTAGTAAAGATATGAAGGATGAAGTGTATTTCCAAACAACACAAAAACATCAAAACAAAAGTTATTATCATAAAGGTATCTGGTGATAAAATGATTTACTAGTGCTAATCGATTCCTTAGCTTTGCTATCATTAAAATCTTCACGTTTTCTTTTTTTAATGAAAAAATTATTCACTTCAATATTTTATTATAAAATTTATTTTTTCTTGCTGTAAAGAAGAAAAATACTTTTATACGATACTTTTTCGTTATCATATAACATATAACAATAATAAAAACAGCTACTTACTGCATTCGACGCATTTATATTGCGCTTCTACTCGCTGCAGGAACAGAAGAACAGACGACTAGTAACTAGTTCGTTTTTATTCTAGTATTTACGTATCGGCAATTACCGAGTCACCGAGACGAGTGGCGACGTAACAAGATTAGTAGAAAAAACCAATATTCGTGTTTTATAATTGATTTAATTATTTATCTAATTTAATACTTTAATTCCATTATTTTAAGTAATTTTAATTTAATTATTTAAAAATTTCGCGGCACCCGCTTTGAGAACTACTGATATAGGCTAATAATCATTAAGTTGAAATAGTAATATCTGTAAACTGTACAACGATATTTACGATCTCGACAACACTGCAATATCATTACAGGAAACTTCTCTCTACAGAAGTAAGGACTAGGAAGATTAGGAGGCTTTATTGGTTGGAATACTTATTCCATCGGCAACTTCTATCACATTAGGAAATCTCGCTCTTCTCTCAAACCAAGTTGTAACCTGCAAAAAAGAAAACGCTCTAAACGAGAAATTATTTATTGTGACGTATTGCCGGGCTGAAATTTTTAATCGTATTTTCAATTTATTTAATTTAAAATATATACTCTCGACCTCAAATTAGTAGTGTCTTGTCCCCGTACAGTACATCGTACTTCGATATTTTCCCCCGAAAAGGAGTTAGCCATAGAGTCGTGCCGGTCATTATCTAAGAGGAAAAGTACGATGTACGGGAGCGAGACACTACTAAAAAATCGAGAGCGTGGTGACGAAAAATTGCAGCCCGGCATTGCGACAATATCGCAATAAATAATTGCTCGTTTTCTTTAAATTCCAAAAAAATACAATTATACGCCTTAATTTTAAAGTAACTTCTCGCCTACCGGTGGCCGAGTGAACTCCGTCTCCGCTCGTTCGGCGGAGACCGGACCCAAAACACTGGGAGTTCTGTCGTGGGTTCGCGCCTGGCTCGGACGGGCTAGCAGCGTGGAGTTTTCCGAGTTTTCTCCGTGTCTACGACCCCCGAATAGGGGCCAGTTTCCCATAACGATCCTCTCGGAAGGCATTCGTTCCCCGCTCGCGATTAGGCCGTTCTATAAGGCCGGCTCTTCGGTCGCCTAGCGATCGACCGCGACTCTCTCGGAGTAAAAGACGAATAGCCAATAAACTCCGTACGAACCTAAGAAATAAAGTAACTTCTCAATGTTAAATTTGAAATAAAGGAAAAATAACTTACCTAAAAGAACCCGGTGTTACCAATATCCAAAGGACAACCAATAACTGTTTCGAATGTACCGTCCTAAGAGTACGTCCACATATATGTTCCTATTACTAATTAATATAAGGAGCTATTTTAGGTAATAGTAATTGAAAATCACCGTGGATTTCTATTTTAGTCCTTTTTAACTAAATCGTGTCTTTTAATTTTGAATTTAGTTAGAGCTGTAATATCCTTTGCCGACATAAAATTAATCGATAATAATCCTTCGATACCGAATCACATCTAGCCTGTTTCGCATTCGTATTTTTATCCCACAATTACCCGTTAACACTAACAAATCCGTTGTAATGCGCTTTTCTTCAGTCCGTACGCTTCATTCTAAATATCTGTATTTCCTATCTCGTTTTTCGAAGAGATCGCCTGGCAAAATGTTCGTCGAATAGAACGTTGGTGTCGTCACAACTTTATGCATTTTGGTCACGATACGACCAAGTTTATCTTTTATTTAATAAACTGGCCGATTTACCCAAAATAGTCCGTATTACGTCGGGCCTGCCAAATATTTTCATATATATTAAATATATTTTGATAGCTTCTTTTTACTTTCCCAGCAATTATATAAGAGGGGAAGTAAAAAGTAACGAATACAGTAATCACCAATTCACACGCTCGCCGATTTTTTTTCATACGGGGGGCTTTGTTCGGAGGGAGTCGATCTCTTGTTCTTTATACGTAAAATATAAAGAATAAAGATCGCGGTGAAAGCAATTTTTACCTTTTGTTCGGGAATGTAACGCATATATATATAGAAACACGCGCACAAAGATTTAAGATTGGCATTAATAGATTTTGAACAACGACATCTAATATTTCTACGCAAATATAGAGAATTATTGACGAATAATTAGATTTTAGGAGAAAGTTTCTCACATCTACATAAATAAAACTGAAAAATTTCCATTTAATCGTTTTCATTTGGAGATTTTGCTAATTATTATTTGATTGAAAAACACGGAATTTCTTGTTTATTTCATTTAAAAAATAATAATAATATTCTAATCACCGATAATTCAATCACATTTTTATACGAACAAATAGAATACGGCTTTATAAACATCGATTAATAGATAAGACAAATCGGTAGATTCGCAATGGGAGAGAAGAATACAGTTAAGCAATTGATTTAAGGCCGTACAAAATAAGAAATGTATATAAAACAATTATAATTGTCATTACAACGAATCTTTTGGAACTACACAACTTATTTTCTTGTATTGAAATTTCGTCATAATGGATAAAGAAAAAAAGTTTTATTCGATAGTCAATAAATGCCACTAATCGTTCCAAAATTTTAATTTTTTGATTAAGGCCGATGGCATTAAAAATTTAAAGCTTTTCCAAAAATTCCCGAAATAGGAAGTAGACAGAATCAAATAGTTTTTTTCCGTTAGAATCCTTTTAATACTTCTATTAACGTACGGTCGAAAATCAAATTGGCTAATTTTCTACGACTTTAAAAATTTGGTTTTTTAACAATTTACCTCGAACGATGACGATAAACTGTCAAAACTAATAATTAAACGTACGTGCCCGATCCCGTTTCGTCTCTTCCTGCACAACAATCCCAAGAGTATAGATATCGATTTAACACTCGGAAGATTGCCGTTTTCAATCTTTTAGACGCATCTTCGGTCTCTGACGACACTAATACGCTATATAAATCACTTGTTAAAACTTTATAAAAATGTTTTTATAAAGAATTCTGGACGACGATAGTCGTAACCCTCTCTCTTCTCGTCATTATTGGTTACCCGCAAAATTTCTAGATGCCGGACGGCTGCTTCCTCGCGATCGAAATCTAAGAGACGACGATTTGTAGATTTCTGGCTTCGTCCAGAAAATCCCCACATCGATATTTTTGCTTTTTAGTTTTTAGGAATAAACCAAAACTGTTGTTCAAAAATATTTAATGAAATTCGGAATACATGTTTTTCGGTCCGATTAATAATAACATACAACAAAGCACGATACAACTCAAATAACAAGTCCGACAATATAGGACATTGATACGGTATATATTGTACAGTATAATACAATAACTACAGTAAATCGTGTCTCAATTTATTATTATAAACACACAGGACTCTAATTGATATACATTTATATACAGTATAAAAACTCCTAGCTTTAAAAATTATATTTAAATATTGCATATTAGCAACGATAAAGATACTTGAAACTATTGTTATTCTTTTATTTATCCTTTCAAATATCTTTAGTAAAAGGCAATTACGTTCCTGAGTGCATTACCATTATCATTAATGACTAAAATTAATAAGTCGGAGAGATGGATGTTTGATACTTGTTTTGAATAAATCCTCTCCACAATTACATCGTGTACCCGAATGTATTATCTTAAAGTTGCGTTAGTGCGCGATTAATATATATATTGTTTCGAAATAAAAAAATTTAAATATTTATGTTTCCACTTTAGAAATACCATTACATTTAAGTATCAAAATAAAAGTTAAGACTTTTTAAGATAAACGAAGGTTTATAGAGATCCGACAGGTGGTTTAGACTTTTTTCGGAATCTACGCCGTGGCTTTCGACCCCAACGACCATCGATTACTCGCTCGAAGACGAGAATTGGCTAGCAAAGAAGATACTCTAAGCCGGAGGTGATCGAGTTTAGAAATGCCGAAGGTCGGAAATTAATTACCGTGTAATCGGGAAAAAAGAACTTTGACCTTTGCAAACCCTAAATAGTTATCTCGGAAACAGTAATAAGGAAAGACGACAGAAATTATTATTGCCAATATAAATATTAAATTTTGGATATAAACATAACATAAAATAATCTTAAAATATTACTATTTTTTTATTTTTAATTACAACGCCGCGGACTGTCGAAATTAGTTGGTCGCATCCAAAGAGCTACCGTGCCGAAAGTGGAAAGCATCGTTCTGCCATTTTTCTCGCAACTGGCAATTAAATTAACCAGATGCTAAGTTTTATCCAATGACATACAAAGCTTTTTATTTCTCCATCGCTGGCTACTGGGTATGATCGATAAGACAACACCAATAATTTTCAAGGATTCGACTTATTTATTTGATGATAAAACATTTTTGAAAGTAACAGTCTCGTTGTCGGATCTATTCTTAACAGTGACACTGACAAACAGAATAAAAAATAAACTACCACCATTCAAATAATAAAAATTCAATTTCTTTTATATTTGATTTGTGATTGCCACTATAAAGATTGGGTATAACAATGAGACTATGTTTCAAAAAACATTTTATTGTCAAATAAATAATAAATTAACCCCTTGAAAATATGAGTGTTGTGTCCTATTAGAACTATACAATAGAATCACTTGTCAATAAAAGAGCGAGTGCTATTGCGTGACGGATCAAATTGGAATTACTGATATCTGGATTGACTGCTTGGGCTTACCAAACTCCCGGGCCAAGCTCGAAATTATTGATTTCTGACACGAAAGTGATATTGACTTTTTAAGCAAAGATGGGCGAATATATAGAATACGACGTATGTTGCGAATGTAGTAGGTAGAACTTGTCATCTCGTTCAAATTTCTCATCGATGCAACTGATAAAAAAGATTTTGGTCGTGCGCACGACCAAAATCTTATCGGTGGAAATACATTGGTGTCTTCTGTATCGCTTTGGATGACTCTAAAATTCGTGGATCTCCCTGCTAGTCGATGCTTGAATATGACTATGAAATATTGCTTTGGTTGTTTGCAGCTATATAATTACTATAGGATCTGGTATGCCAAATCTGGATTGCAGATTGCCATTTGCTATACTGATCAAAGCCGAGATTTAAGCTTTAGATTGAAGCGAGTACTTAGTCTAAAAAGTAATTAAATTTTATGGGTAGAGGCAAGTTTGATTCAGATCTATCTTTATTCGGGTCCGATACGACCGACAATAATTAATAACGGTCGATTATTCGCTCGAGATCAATGAAATTCTTAGTACGGAAAATGGTTTAAGATACAATTTTCTCGTTTCTGAACTGGTCCCTAGGGCTAAACGTACATTATAATAGCACATCCTCGTGTGTTAGAAAAGAGATTTGTGCAGAGGTAACTAATAACTTTTTGCTATTTTAAAGATAAAATAACATTCAAATAAGTCGAGAGACAATGTAAATAGAATTATTATTAATAAAAACTGGAATTATATTATTCCTTCTTCTGCATAGGATTCTTAGACAACAAAATTTGAAATATTTATAATTAAGATTTACAAATTAATTATTTCTAAATGATAAATGGTAATAAAAGCAATTATTAATAATAAAAAGTTAATGTAACTTATCCGATAACAAAATGTACGATTTCACATAAAATTTAGTATGGGGTCGTGTATTAATTACACGTACAGTTTCCGAGCCACATTTGGCTCCCTTCCCGCATCGTGTACGACAATGTACAGTCCATTTCACGAATCTCGGTCGTGCTGTAAAAATGTGCAGGAGCAGGGACCAGTCTATTTACTTTGTGAACGGAACAAATTATTAAAAGGTCATAGTAAATTACCAAAAAAGTGCTTTTAAACTTTTTAAAATTTCCAGAGCACTAGCCAAATACCACGTATTGCTTGGCTAAGATATACAAAATAATCTGTACTTTTGGCAAACTTTCTCTTCTTTATTACGTGTACAATAGTTCGTGGACCCCCAACATTGAAGAAATTACTTTTAGAAAATATTTTCAGAACTTTTTAAACTGACAGTTTATTCACACGAATAATAAGTAGGACATATTTAAACAACAAAATTTGTTCTTATATCAATAAATAAATAACAAAAGTTATTTATAAGAACAAATTCATTTGCCTCTAATACCACTAAAACAATGCTTCGTCCCACTTTCCACATGTACAATGATGTACTTTGTGACTACCATCACTCAAACTGTACACATAATTAATGGACTTTTCGTGTTTGGAAACTTCTATAGCTTTCTGATGAATCCTTTCAATGCAGTTCAATATTATCAGAAAACCATGCAACACCACAAAATGCAAACTTGCACAAACACTTAAGTATAGTTATATGAAAGTTGTCATTAAAACAAAGCATCAAATATAGTTTTTATCATTGTAAACAGAAATTATTATTATTATTCCATAACAATTGGAAAGAATCTGATGTTAAATTAATTTGAAAATCTTGATTTATTCCTGTATTGAATAATTATGTTAAAATATGCAATAAAATGTTTAAATTCTGAAGAAGTTTATCTTACAGTCAAAATTATTGATCTGTAATTAAATTTGTTTTTCCCTAAATGTGTATAAAGACGAACACTAACAAAATAAAAAATAAGCAATCATTTTGCATTTGTTTATGTTAGTAATTACAGTAGAATTCCCTTTAATCTAGAAGCAATACAAAAGGAAAACGTGCTTTGGCAATGAAAAAATAATTTCAACACTAGAATTAATCCAGAATTACTTAACGGTTTGGAAGTTCTACTGTCAATCTTAATACGAATTAATGCCGGAAATAGTACGGCAACAGAAATTTTCGACGATTTGGACCAAAGACGTTTCTTTCGGCCAAATCTTTGCCCGTCTTAAGTCGTCGTCGAGTAATCGCGTGCACTTCGTCATTTCCTCTACTGTACTTAGAATAAGTTAACGGGCCTCGTCTCGGTACATAAACTCGGTGACTAGCCACAATGTAGTGTGTTTATTGTGTTTCCAATAGACCAAAACTGTAGACTAAATGGTTTTGTGCAAAGTCTCTTGCCACCACAGATTCATAATTTCATATCAAATTATTATAATAATTTGCAAAATTCTTAACACGAGTAAAAAAAAGAGTTGGTGGCTAGAGGAAGCATGTACCACTAATGCAGTGGTTTCCAACCTGTGGGGCGCGCCCCCCTAGAGGGGCACGAGACTGTTGCAAGGGGGGCATGCAGCTGTTTCCAAAATATCATTATCGAATACAAACCAAAAAAGTCGAATCGGCAAAATAGGTATACGTAATCCACAATCCTCGCCGCGAATTTTTCGGGTACAAATGCTAAAACATCCATCCATACTCTTGCTGGAACGAGAACATCTGGCTTTCGCGTTTGGAGCCGAGCGCGCTTTGAGCATTTATGAAATTAGATTGTTAGAAAAATTAAGGGGGCGCAGGTACAAAAAGGTTGGAAACCACTGCACTAATGATTCCTTAAGAAATTAAAACAGTACCTGTACTATGTGCCATACCTTCCCTCGGTGTCCGATTAAAAAACTTCCGTATTGGCATCGTCACCGTCGTATATGGCATTACGTGTTGTAAATATTACATATGCATACGAATATATCAGAAAATAAAATTTGTTACTGCAATTATTACAATAAAAGATATTTGATTTTGTGCTATTTTTATGTTGTTAAATTCGTCGGGTACGACTAGTTTTCTAATGCAAGAGAAAAATGTTATCGTTGTTTCTATTGGTACGTTTTAAAAATTTAAAAGTTAATATCATTCAATAATAATGTTGATAACAGACTAACGAAAAGATTTATTCAAAATTTATTATTAAACATCCAGCATTTAATCTACTTAAAATTAATATTTATATACTGTACTAAAGTATATATATGAAACTACTTTTAATAAATAAACTGAATAAAAAATGCATTAAAATAAAATCTCTATAAATATAAAGTCAGCCTTTATATTTCTTTTTTTTATATAAAACTAAGCTTTAATTTTAAAAAAATAATAAATAATATTTATTTTAGCGTAACATTACATTATATAATTTTATCGTGAATCTACATACTTCGATTAAGTTATGCAGTAAACCAATTAAATGTTTTCACACCCATCAAAAACATTCTTTCCTATAAATATATAGAAATAAACAGCGTTTAGATTAATTAAAACAAAAAAAATTGTCTGTTTATTAAACTAAGAAAATTATAATTATTACATTAGTTAATTAACAAAAGATTCAAAATTAAATGCTGAAGATGACATGAAAATGAAGAATTGGGGTAAGCCAAAGACAAAGATAAGGTAGGTAAGGTATGTCAAAATGCGTTAACACGAACAATTCTGAAACTGTTTATATCAAAGACTTTTCTTCTTAAATGTGCTAATTCTTCACTTTTGATCCAGACTAAGAATTACAGTACAATAAAATAAAATTGTACACAAATTACTATGAGTGTAGAGTAAGTCATTAAAATTTCACACACACATTATTGACATTTATATTTTACAGAAGACAAAACCTTAAACTTTTAAATACCTAACAATTTTAATTAAATAAAGTTAATTAATCATCATTACTGTTTTCTTTAACATGTAAAGTAGCAAAAATAAATTTCACAAATGAAAGAGGGTCTATGCAAATTTTCAAACTAATGATTTTTATTTTTAAAACTTTTTCTACCCTGTAGGCTTTAAGAGAGCTTTTATCAAGCCTGTTATGAGCTTAGCCAGGCCCATGTTGGGGCTGGATGGTGAGAAGACAGAACCAAAAAATGTCCTTAGAGTAAGAAAATGGCGACTTAACTGTCTCGGCCATCTGCCTGTCAATTATATTATTTAAGTTAGTTCGATTACCTATTTCTGTGAACGTAATCTAATTATACGCACGGAATGATACCAATAATAAAAATCTCGTGTGCGTAACTATTAATTAACGAAGAAGTAAACTTATGAAATATACAGTTAGAACCTCTATTATCCGGACTAATTGGGGATGAAGGTAGTCCGGATAATCGAAAAAAATAATAATGACAGTGAAAGACATGTACTGTACATACAGTATGAATAATTTTTATTTGTCTAGATTTACATACAGCTTCAATATTAAATTATTTTTTATTAAGAAATTCAATTAACGATTTTTGTTTAAAGTTAGCTGTTCTTTTTGAAGCTGCTAAATTGCGAATACTTTTAAGACATATAAGTTGTCCCGAGTTACACTCTTCTTAGCTCTCGAACCACTTCGTGGCGACATCTAAGTACCGAAAAGCTTCGGAATGCGTAGGACCAATATCTCTTACTTCGTAAATCTCTTCTTCGTCTTCTCGATCTTGTTCGTCCGAGGCAGATATTTATTATTATTATTTCCTCGTCATTCAAAATTTGGAATCCAGGATCGTTTGCATTGCAATTTAACCACTCGGTTACATCTTTGTCACGTTCGACACGTATTGAAATTTGTGCTATTGCTTCCGCAATGTCTCCTATACCACTTTCTACTACATACATACATACATATGTATGTACCATTTTCTACTGTGTTACTGGAATTTACTAATGGTCTTTTCAAAATTTTGTTCCGAGCATTCCATCACGTGCGTACATAAACGGTGTCGTAATTCGCCAAGTGCAAATCGGCGAATTCGTACAATTTTTGTTTATTTTGAACAATCCGGATAATCGAGGTTCTACTGTATCAATATTTTTGTTTATACTGGCAGAACAAATATGAGCTTATATAAATAAAATTTGTAACTTTTAGAATAGAATAGTGTTATGTGACAAGAGATTGAGTCTTCAGGAATCTCTTCCTCCCAGAAATTGTGTAACCCAACTGCAAGAAGAGAAGAATGAGTGTAGAAATTCATCTTCTAGCTAATAATTGAGCTGAGCTTTCCAATATGAAAGTGAAGGTTTATGGCAAATTTGTGTTTGTGAAGTTATCTACAATGACAGATTTGTTGTCCTTTGTACACGTCTAATCAATGAAAGAATACTTAGTATGTAAAGAATGTTGACCTAAGAATTTGTTGATAATTTCTGTTTTTGTACACATCATTAGTTCTGCAAGAAAACTAATTGCTTCTGCAATGTCTTGTCTGTTGCTTACACAAACATAATTTGTCTCTTTCAAAACCAGAAAATCTGGGTGAACAATATATTGAAAGCTGTGATAATATGTAGACAGACTAGCCATTACATATATTAATATTTTTTCTAGATATAAGCTCCTAAACTTATTAACAACACACATTTACTTTAATATAAATAAATCTAGATGATGATGTATTTCCAACTTATAATTTATATTAAATTTGTCTGAGAAATACAGAGTCGGCAAGAAATAAGTTTCCCATTTCAGAGAGCTCTAGAGTGTGTTCTCTGCTCGAAATGAGACAAAATTTGGACTACAGATAATTCAAATGATGCGCTTGACATTTCTTAAAAAAATAGTACAAAAATCTGTCGACAGGTGGTGCTGGAGCACACAGAAATATTGAATATACGTTCACATATAATTGTTCAATATGTAGCACTAAAACTGCTCAATATGTCCTCCTTCATTTTGAGCAATGTGCTCTAATTGCAAAACCATATTTTCTACAGCCGAACAAAGTGAGACTGCCAAAATATCCAGAACACGGTGCCGGATGCCGTCCTTCGGATCCGGCACTGCGGTAGACGTTGTCCTTCGGGAAATCCCTTAACCGACAATCTTCAATATGTCTGTGCGCTCCAGCACCACCTATTGAGGGATTTTTGTACTATTTTTTAAAGAAATGTTAAGCGCAGTATTTGAATTATCCGTAGTCCAAATTTTGTCTCATTTCGAGCAGTAGAACTCTAGAGCTCGCTGAAGTAGGAAACTTATTTCTTGCTAACCCTGTATATATAAATTCTTTCTTTAAACTTTTCATCTATTAACTGAGTAATAATTGCAATTATAAATAATGACTCCTAAAAACTGATTAACCTTAAATTAACCCAGCAGAAATGGTAAAATTCTTAGGTCATTGATTAAAAATTGTAAAAAACTTGCTAAATGCAAGTTTTTTACAATTTCTGCTGGTTTTTGGTTTTTGTAGTAGTTTCTTGCAATAATAATAATTATTCTATAAGTATGAATTAAAAATATGTTAAGTAAAGTATATAAAGTGTATTAGAAAAGGAAATTCCTCATTTAATAAATCTTTAAATTAAAATGTTCAAAAATTTAGTGTATTTTTCTAGTATTTAATGTAAATTTTTAGTACAATAAAAACATTAATGTGCAGTTATTGCTTTACTCAAAATAGTCAACAAATGAAAGAATAAAATATACCAAATATTTAATTGAAACTTTATCTACAATATTCTTTAAATGTGGTAATGTAAAAGTCATTTTAAAAAATCCACGAAGGAAACAAAGTAAATATTCAAATTAAAAATTGAACAACTTACACTATAGCTAGAGTTAGAGAGAGGCATTTTATTATCCTTTGGAAACATTATAATCAAACTCAAAATGCTTCCTTGCTTTTATGCATCTCTTAATTAAATAAATATGATATTTTTGAGAAAAAAAAAATTAAAAACAGGTTATTGCATTTAAACGACAGTCGGTTATCAAATTACAAAATTTCTTTAAGACTTAATAAATACCGAGGTTTCGACCGAAGTTTTCATCTCTACAACACGAACGTCGAACGTCGCATGCTGTTATCTTGTAAGTGAGGCTAGATGTTCGACGTTCACATTTTAGAGACGAAAACTTCGGCTGCAACCTTGCCAATGCTAAGAATAGAAAACCTTATAAAGCTACAAACAAATTGTTATAATTCACAAATCTGTTGAAAATGCCATTATTTTCTGCACATTTGCAATTTTAAAGTATTAGCAGCTAACAACAAGCATTGAGAATGACGACTAGAAAGAAAACATCTCTACAGAAAGGAACATCCAAGGCAAATCAAAAAGTAAAATAAATTTAAATGTAGAGAAATTGCAATAACAAAATATACATTAGACATTCTTGCAACAAGCCAGCATTTAGGTTAAATAGCATAATCTTTGTTTATAAATCTGCTTTAACTATGACAAATTCACTGTTGAGTTATTTCATTGCAGAACAGCAAGTTGTAATTTTTTTTTATGATCAGAAGATATTAAAATATAGGAATCATGGGTCCATCATTGAACAATACAGTATGGAATGGAAACATCCCACGTCATCATAAACGAAAACGACTTAAATCCCAGGCTTCTGCAAGAACAATGCCAAATTTGGTTCAAGGCCACAACAGTTTGACACCAAACATTACATTGAATGAGGCACAACAATATAATGAAACCCTTGTAACATTCCAAGGATATACACTGTCCCTCTTATAAGATGAGAGTTGCACACAGCCTTCAATACATAGGGGCCACTTTAAGATCTTTAGAAGCAAGACTGAAGGTGCATAATTAAAACATTCAGAAATCAAATAAGAAACTCAATGTCACCTTAACACCGGGGGTGAAATCAACACTAAATCTGGAACCTGTAACCGGTGTAATCGTGTGAAAAAAAACCTTTTTTCACAAACATTTTCGAACTTTCTAAGATAGTTCTTCGACATCCTCAGAAATAGAAAGGACTCTCGGGATCGTAACAGACTTCCGGTGTGTACTCCATCCCACTCAAGGATAACAAATGTGACAAGAGCCTTATATACAGGGTGGGCCAACGAAAACAAAACGGCAGAGTGTTCGTGTTCGTCCAAGCAAATCGCTCGGACAGGTCGATTTTATTCTCGAGGGGACATCTTTTGCAATAAACTTTTTGCGATTCTGAATACAACAGACAACAAAAAGTTTAAAAACTCATTTATTTTGTATTAACTAAACAAACATTTATTTCGAAAAAAAATGTTTGTTTAGTTAATATTCAGATTCGCAAAAACTTTATTACATAAGATGTCCCCTCGAGAATAAAATCGACCTGTCCGAGCAATTTGCTTGGAACACGAACACTCTGCCGTTTCGTTTTCGTTGGACCACCCTGTATATATATAGGTTCCACCAAGCGCTCTTTAAATATCAGAATACATGAGTACCAGGCATACCTTTGACATGGGCGACACACCACTGCCCTGGCCACCTATGCGTCTAATCCTGACATCGAGGCGGAATTCGACAAGGCCAACGTCGTCTTCACTGCACCCTACCTAGAACATTTAAAGTGGCTAGAAGCCATATCCGTCTACAAGGCTAACCACGTGACCACCTGTATCAACCAAAAGGATGAACTTAGTCTTTCTATAGCATGGCAGGCCATTATAGACGGCGACCTTTAACTATTGCCATCCACGCATGAGTGAGCATGCCTATCTCAACAAGTTTCATTATGCGAACATTCGGTTTTGTTTTAAATCTCCACATTCCATCAGATTTTTTGCCCGAGGAAGAACTATCTTAGAAAGTTCGAAAACGTTTGTGAAGAAAGGTTTTTTCACACGATTTACACCGATAACAGATTCCAGATTTAGTGTTCATTCAGAAGTCCAACCCAGTTACAACCCTTGCCGTCTATGCTCTTTTTGATTCAGTTAATATAAACCGGCAACAAATCAAAACTAAAAACATTAGGAATAGGCATCAAATACGTTATGTAAAGAGTCTGTATATTTACAAATTTGTTCAACAAGGTAGTTCTATCAATTTTAAGGGCCTCAGTGCTCTTTCAACTGCATGGAAAGCTTGCTATGAGTTGTGTATTGGGTGATCTTGATACACTTCTCTCTGTTCAATGATTATACCTTCCTCTTTTACTTGCATTGTTTTTATATTTTATCTTCTCACTTATGTTATTTTTATTTATTTCTTCATTTATATTTGCATTTATCAGATTTTATTTTTATGCTTTTGTTTTAAGTTTTTTAATTTGAAACAATGAATGCCAGTTAATTTAAAGTTTTTATGTTATATTCTATTCTATTGTTTTGTTAGATTCTGTATTTTACCTTAAGATGCTCTTAAAAAAGATCAAAAACATTTGTAATTAAACTGTTTTGCTGCAAACAAAGATTTTGTTTTTTAATTTTGAATATCTACAGTTGCAGTTTCTATTTGCTAATATAATGAAATATTGCAATCAAATTTAAAATCAGCAATTTGTAACAGGCATATGTTTGCTTCCAAAGGGAGTACTTTTGCTGCATTACAATGTGCATCCACCATTGGAACAAAATAGCTAAACTCTAAATTTCTCCACACAACCTCCCTAGAATCCAGCTTCTCTCTTTCAGATCAAATCTTTGTATGTTTAAACTGATAAAAGAAGTTTTTGGGGACAACTGTTGCCAGCCATAATGAAGTTAAGGACATGGTGCATGTGGCTTTGATCATAACCAAAACATTCTTTGAAGATGGGATTAGAAGCATCAAAAAAAATTGAAAAAGTAGTTACACTGACACCTTAGTTTTTCAGCACATGAAAAATTTGAATCAAAACAAATGTTTTTGATCTTACTTGAAAGCTCTGTTGGAGACAAGACATATTTAACAGTAAAGAAACACTGTACAGTGACTCTGTCTAGGTACCAAAACATTCCCTACTGTATAGTGAACCTTACGTGCTCTCACACTTATGTATGAATAACTTAACACATTTCAGTTGAAATAAATTAGTATGTCCACATGAAATATTGTAATTGTTTATATCTGTGTATTTTCATAAGAACTGTATAGTTAATCAATTATTCCAGGCTAAGGTAATAAATTTTTTTTTAATTAAAATAAAAAGTATTATATAAAATGCACTACAACCTTTCTATGGAGAGATGCAATTCAAATTTTCTGATTTCTCCTCATTCTTCTCATTTTTAAATGACAAGATAATCTGATTATGATATGCATCATTATTTATTTTCACAATACGAGAGTCATACTGAAAGTCATGAGCAACAACTTTTTATAAATCAGGCTAATTTATTTTTGGAAAAACAAATACATCACATTATTTTTCCATTTAGTCTCCATTTTTGGATACATTTTTCCCACTGTTATGGGAACTTGAAAATTCCTTTATAATAGAACTTTGTTCCAGCACTGCAAAAAACTGATGTACTGCTTTCTTGATGTCTTTCGTCGTTTTATAGAATTGGCCTCACGTTTTCATTTGCAGTACCAAAAAGATGATAATCAAAGGGTGCTAAATTGGGGATGTAGGCAGGACGAGGAAGAACTCTCCATCCACCCCATTTTCCAAATTTCCTCTATGGGGCTTTGCATTGTCATGCTGCAGGGTGATGATCTTCCCAGGACATTTATTATGCAATGTACAACAGAGCTTACAATGTGTCATAATATATCAAGCAGCATTAATAGTTTGTCCAAGAAATTCCACCAGAATCACCCACGGGCCCCCGAATACTGCTCAATTGCTTGGCCCTATCTTGACAGTCGTATTCAATAATACCGACTGCAAAAATGCATTAGAAGTAAAAAAATATGGAAATATGTTGATGACTTTCAAAGAAACTTCAAAATATTGATGTAATTTATATAAGAACCAACAACAACACTTGAATAGTGTGCCCTATGAATGATAGTATCTATCACTGGCATAACTAGGAAGGGTCCAGGGGCTATACCCTCTCTGTGTAATAAAAAGTTTATAAGAATGCTAAATATAGGAAAAATGGATTATAACAAACATGACTTATATAAATTATTATTATACCTATCAGTTTTAAAAGTGAAAATTTATTAAAATGTGTAGTAATTCGTATTGAATTTTATTTTAATATGATTGGCCCCGATTAACTATACACAGACTTTAGTCTGAACTGAGAGTTATGTAATTTCCATTCAAAATGTTCTCCAGAATGGAGTTAGATAGATGACTGGCATGGTTCAATTATGATCAGGAGAAATATGATGTTTAAAAGAAATGTATTATTAAAATTGAGACCAGATAAGGACAGCTTACGAGCAGAGACCTTGATTTATTGAAAAAGCATTAAATGAATTTGATCAAAGAAATGTAATTGGCAAACTTTTATACTGAAAACTGATGGAAGTAAATATGCTGGTAACTATTTCACTAAAGGGCTAGACGTGGATCCTTCAAACAGCATTCCAAGTTTTCATCAAAGCTTCTGGTTCTGACAATCAGTCCAAAAGAAAATTCATAGGCCTTCATTGCCATGTCATAGCTCTCCATCACCAAAGAGGTGTATGGTAACAAATGCATTCAGAAAAGGCTGGTACTTTTCTTAAAGAAATACTACTGTCACCAAGGATATGACTTTTGGCCAGACATGGTCACTGCCCATTATACTCACAACACAGTTGCCAAGTTGGACCATTACAGAATTTGATACATCTCCTGCAAAGCCAAAGTTCTGTAACCGAGACACCGATTGAAGTAAAATGTTTACGAAAATGGTTGGATAGCTGCATCTACGAAGGAATTGGACAGGATCGAGGTAGAACCGATCACTTCTGGGGGTTAACGGACTGGGTTAAGACTAAAATTCAAATTGTAGCCGATTGCAGTTCCGATCTTCTCGTCTGAACGTTAAACAACTTATCTGTACCAAAAAAACCTTACTTTAAAATAAATAATTTTAAACAACTTTGAAATTTGTGCAAATTTTTAGAAGTAGCATCTTTTATTACATTTAAATAAAAAATTACGATTTCTTCATTATTCTTTGAAAAGTAAATTAAATAGTATTTGTTTACTATTTCATTTAGTTAGTTAGTATTTAATTAGATAAAGAATAAATATAATTTTATGAATTTAATAAAAGCATTAATTTTTTTAAATAAAACAACTTTTAACTGTAAAAAGAAAGCAACAAAACTTATAAAATTCAACATTTTTGGCCATCTTCGTCTATAGATTTCTACTGAAATAACTTCCTCTTTTAATCTAAATAATTTTTGCTTTGTATCAATTCCTGTATTTTTTAATTGTTAATCTAAAAATGTTAATTTTGTTCCAAATTACTTATATACAATTTTATATTTTTTCACATTTACAATATATCACTCATTTTATTTTAGAACTTGACAACATATTGAAGACTACCATAAATTGTTGGATTTTTAAAGGTTCTTTACTTTATACTACAAGCTGTTTTCTTGAAAGTTAATTAATATATGTCTTTAAATTGAAGAACAATCAATACTTTGATAATTTTGATTCAATTTTCAGATTTCTCTGATTATTTTCTAAAAAATCATTCTTTGAAAATATTACTGTTTGTGATACATTAAGTTCATTTTATTATTGTGTTACAATAAAAATTTTACTTTTTTACACATTAAAAAATAGTAAAATCCACATTATACAACAAAGATAGTAAATTAATACATTCTCTAAGAAAATTAAATTTAATAAAAATCAAATTTCATATTTTTTTATTTTTCTTTCCATAAAATATAAATTCCCTATATTTTTAATATACAATAATATAGAAAATATCTTGCATGATATTTATTTAGACGAAATGGTTTCGATAAATCTGCAAACGAAACAAAGAACATTTTTATTTTTGAGTAAATTTCTATCATCACACAAACTATACTTAACATATTTATTGACTAACATAGTTTTCTGTTATATTTTATTTTAATTAAGTAAATAATTAGCTATTACTAATTTGATTTATAAAGTTAATTTTATATTTTAACATAATTCATTAAAACAATCGTGTATCAGTATTTTCAAAATATGTTGGTTGTCACAAAACATGGATAGATTTATTAAGTTTGTAGCAAAACAGACAAATTTTAACAGTGTTTCTTTGTAGAACAACAAACATAAAATACTTTGTTGGTTATTTATGCTGTAAATTAGATTAATAACTTATTAAATTAATAATCCTCTGAGTCACACAAGCATCTGACAAGAGCCATGGCACATATTTTTTGACATTTCTAATATTTTAAATTTTGTACAAAAAGAATTTCTACCTTCCTAACCAACCTTTTCAACCCAGATGACATACACTTGATACTTTTTTACTAAACAAATACTTTAAGGAAAAAAATGCTGGAATCTGAGGTTTGTGCCATTCTTTACAGTGGAATGAATAAGTAATTTAGTATTAAATATTTCTTGACAAACTAACAGAAACTATTATAAAAACCGGTCACGAGCAACCCACGGCTCCCAAGCCACATGCAGCCCACAAGGGTTTATTCAAATATGATGTCATCAATTTTAAGTTTTTTTGACCACCTATCCCTATCTACTGTATCACATTTGTCACTAATTTTTAGACTCCCCATGCTGATGTGATATGACATTAAAATCAAGGATTTCTGTAAAACAGATCCACAATACATTGATTTATTCATATTTTCTGCCAATGCGAGGCTAATTTTAAAAATAGGCAATAAGAAATTCATCAATTTACCACAGAAGAAGAATCTGATGACATTGTACTAAATAACTTCTAGACTAACAAAGATAATATGTTACATACACCAGTATGTAACATAGTATCTTTATCTGTAATACATCTATGTAAAGGTTAAATTACTGCCATTGTCCTTTCACATTAAAAGTTCTACTAGTGTTTCCAACAGAGCATAATTAGTGTAGTACTTCTACTAAAATGCAACTACTTACATAAACTAGAATTTGTTGTGTGATCATTGATGAAATACTTCTGCATAATGATTTTGATAAAAAATTATTTCAAATAGGAAAACTTTTGGGCACTATCAATAAAGGATAATAATTAGGTATGATGACAGGTATACAACTCTATTTTCAAAATTTTTGGAGATATATATCCCAAAGGCAAGACTAACTTAAATAGTAAAGATGAGAATAAATTATATATGACTAGTTTATTCACATCACTTATAAAGTTCAAGAGTCCTTTTTGGTAACACATTGTAACCTTGTCACAGACTACTCAAACAACCTGTTCCCTTCACTAATATACTGGTGCCTGCTATTGTGCATTTTTACAGCCAAGAAAAGTTTCCTGAAACAAGCTGTAACTACTGGTTATGGAGTGTTGGTACCCAATGGGCCTAGTCTGCAACTCTAATGTGAAAAAAAAATCCACAATGAGTTTCTTAACTTTCCCGCCAACATTTAAAACTGCTGATGGCACCACCTGTTATGATATTTTATTAAAAAACTTTTTATATTTTTAATTATTATAAAACGACAAAAAGCTTAATTTTGAGGGTAAGGTCGAGCTTTACAAAAATTATAAATGCTAATAATGAGTAAAATCATCATTAAGTCTGACCCTACTTGAGATATGACATTTGACCCCCTCTATTCCCCACCCCTCAACATTTAATCACTAAAATTTAACAGCATTAATCCCTTGGAATAATACATAAACTTTGCCAAATTTCAGAAATTTTAAACAAAAAGTACAGAAGTTAAGCTTCAAAGAGGGTGAACAAAGTTATGCCCCCTCACACACACACACAGAGAGAAACCCCTGAGTTTTTTTGCATTTCTTGACCTTTCAAGGTCCAGAGTCCAAAAATGTAAAAATCTTGGGAGGTCATTTTTTTGACCAATTGCCATATTTTTCCTCTGTTATATATAACAAAACCAGATATGTGGTCCATCAGAAGTCCGTGATGTACCCTTGTGGCCTGCATCTAGAAAAGATTGCTCATCAGTGATATAAACAATCCTATCAGAGAAAATAAAAAATGAATAAATAATGAAATTTACTGCAAATTTCAGTATAATGTATACACAGATTGTCTAAAAAAAAAACTGAACTTTTACTCTAGAAATATAACTAGATGGTGCAACTAGTATTAATGGTCAAATTCGAAATTTTAAACGTTATATTATCAATTGTGTCAATGGCATTTGAATCGGTTCGTAACAATCCTTTGTGTGGCATAAAACGCAAGGGTTATTTTATGACCCTCATCAGAAGGTTGCAATGGAGCAACATGCCAGCATTAAGTTCGGAGTAAAACTAAAGAAAACTTTTACCAAAACATTTAAGTTACTGAAACAAGTATATAGGAATGATTGCCTATGCCAAACACAAGTTTACGACTGGTTTAGTCAATTCAAAGATAGGTGAGAGTCAATTGAAAATTATCCAAAAAGTGGTCATCCAAAGACATCAACATTGATAAAGTGCAACAATTATTAAGAAAGGATCCAAATGTGATCTGTATAATGTTGTCAGAGGGGTTGGGAGTGTTAAAGGACTCTGTCTGTATAATTTTATGTAATCATTTGAACAAATGTAAGGACTGCTTCCATTTTAGTTTATGCAAATGCACTAAGTGCTAAATTTGTGTCAATATAAAACACTAAAAAAACCACAATGAAAACAAAAAATTATTTAAATACGAAAAAGAAAAAATAGCAATTTATATAATTATCTAAACAGTACTGGATCAAATATCTGGCAAGCTTGGGACTGAAAGTGATCTGGATTTCTTAACATAGACTAAATATATACTTAAAATTTAAAATAAACCATGGCAAGTACACATAACAAAATTGTATTTAACACACCACAGGCCAACAGCTCACATTGGAACTGGTATATTGTGACATGTATATCAAAGAAACTAAAAACACCAGCTGTGTGAAAAACTACAGTTGTACTGTAAGCCCACCAAATTCAAAATTAGCAGTTTCAAAAATAACCAGTTTACTGGTCATTCTGAGTTTCTGGAAGTTGGATATTTGGTACAATACTGTATGATGTGATAGAAACAACTATACAAACCAATATAATAAAATAGAATAAAAAAATATGTATGATACTACACACAATTTTTAATATGTATGGTTTGAAAAAGACAATATATATAAAAACACATTATAAACATTACACACATTTGTTAAAAATTTAGTAAATAAAATATTCTATTGTATGCACGAAAATCCTAAAAATGAAAATACAATATACTACAGAGTCCTCAAACTTTTTTTCCTGTCAACTCCTTCAAGAATTCCTTGGCCTTTTATTAACCCTCTCTTTTTTTTACATTTATATTTAACTTATGTTTATTCTATTTTATTTGTATTTTATAATTCTCTCAATTACTTCACATATATAGAAATTTTAATAGCAAAAGTTAAAAAGATACAACATATTATTAACTATTATTTTTGAATTATTAACTATAAAATTCGGAAATATGTACATCTGTTAATAGAAAGAGCATTTGTTGACAATATATTCATTTACTACCATTTTGCTTTCTTTCTTCTATTCTTCCTTCTCATACTTTGGCAGTTGAAATTTGAGAAATGCTGGCATCCAAGTTGGATGGAATTTTTGATGGCTTTTCGAACATGTTTGGGCAGTATGAAAAGTGTTTTTCTTCTTTTAATTTGTCTGTACATCATCTCTAATGTCAATTTTTTTCAAATATTCTCTTCTGCTAGCAAAATCTGACATATTTCCATTTACAAAATGTATAATTTGGAAGCTTATGCCAACTATGAAATAGAAAGATATTTTTGGTCACCTTTGAGAATTCCTAGTACAATTGTATGTAGCTGCCATATGACTAAAATATCAACTTTCTCTTTAGAACAGAAAGTAATAATCTCAGGTTTTTGTGAAGACTGCATTTCTTCAAAAATAGTAGAAATATGGCACCTAGATGATAACAGCAGCATATTTTTTTCCCCTTCTTAGGAACATATGATACTAGGGTGAGATGTTTTTGAAAAGCATATACGCTACTAAAAACTTTTTCTTTTTCCAATATCTACAAATCTTGTCAGTAACTCTTGCCTATTTTTCTAATCGTTCCCACAATTGTCGGTTTATCATTTTAAAATCGATCCATAGCTAATTTATTATTCATAAACCGTTTGTCCATTATGTTTCTGCTGGATCGAGCTATATCTCTCGTCAAGCATTTCACCACTTCGGGCAAATTCGAAATGAAATATGGGACATTGTGTTGTTTCTCACAATAAATTTCCAAGTTGTGCATGTGGTATATATGGGAATCAATTAACAAAAATTTTGATGTCATATTTATTTGGCTTACACAGCACGTACTGATAAGAGCTGCATTTCCCTCTGAATAATTCTAACATTTCATCTACTGTAAAAAATTCAGATATTACTACTACTCATTTACTTAGCCAGCATAGCCAGAAAAGCAAAATCTGTAACAGACTGTTGAAATTAATTTGTAAACAAAGCAATTTTACTATAGTGCAATATATGAAGAATTTTTCACAATTTCCAATGACACTCTTAGTGAGCTTAGACAAAGAAATAGCTATTGAGCAAGCTCATAATTGAAATTTAACTTTGACAGATAACTCATGAATTATTTGCACGAAATTGAAATAATTGGATTCGTTAATAATTTTTTTAAATATTTCAAATAAAAATAAAGAAAAGAAAATGAAATAAAGAGAATACACACTTTTAAAATTCAATAAACTTGATTAGACTATGATTTGTTACATTTTTTTTTAATATAAGAAAACCTAATAAATTATAACTTAAAATTATAAAATGTTATTTGCTTTTTAATTATGATTCATTTTATATTTAATTTTTAATAACTGCACATTAAATACATGTTTAATTGTAAATAAAAATTTAATAATGAAAATTCTTGAAATATTTAATCTTGTACTATTCAATTAATTTTCATAATAGCAGTTTTCTTTCATGTAAATTTCATGCATAAAATCAGAAAAAATAAGTTAAAATATAATGCTTGTTAGTCATTTTATTCACAAAATAAATTTAGCTTGAACTAGAGATGTAAAATAATAGGAGTTTTCTAATAACCAGTTAGTCCATAAGTTTTCTTCTAAATAACAGTTAACCAATGAATTTCTTTCCTGATAGCAATACTTTAAGTAAACAAGTGCACCTAAAAGCTCAGGATTGATTGTATTTCTAATTTTTGTTTGTATAAAAGAACAGGTAGAAAAATTTTTTCAGTGGTATGAAAGTTATTATTACTTGCTTTATTGTTACTGCTTTTACAGCTGACTTTGAAATTTAGATTAGGATATCATTTTGATATTGATCAGATTAGGTAATTAATTGTAAAAATTCTCTTTCTATTTTAAAATGGAATGTTCCTTTTTTGCTTTTTAATGTCATTTTTTTTAAAAATAACTGACAGTTGTGGCTACTATTCTAGCGTTTCTTATCATTCATCAGTCTCTATTGTTTGAGCCAAATTTTGTCCAAATTCTTGATTAACTATTTATGATCTCCCTTTGTAAGATCTCAATAACTGAACTAGTTTACTGTATTTGTATTTAAGAGAAAAGGAGGAGAAAACATTAAGTGTGATAGAAAATTTAAATGGATGCATTGTGCAATGTGGCCAAAAAATCTTTTGCCAAATAGGGAGAGAAGATATATTGAAAATTACAGATAAAAGACAATGTAAATGACTTTAAAGCAGTATGTGTGACAATCAGGTAAATATTAGTATGAGTATGGAGTGCTGTACACCACAATATTCATCAATGCTTATGTTTAAAGTGGTGGCTTCAATGCAGGACTTCACATCTCCATCACAAGTCATATGTGTGATGTTCTGAAGAACAGTACTAATTCTGGTCCATCAACTCATGAAAACAATAAGAAAGTGATTATACCCATTTGGCAAGTGATTTTTTGGCCATACTGTATTTAATTTACCAAAAGGAATAACTTCCTTTATAAGTCTTAATTTAAACTTACATTGTGGATGGTTTTGGTGAACATGCTTGACGAACACTCATTTCCTAGCAGACAATATAAAGTATAAATAAATATTTTTAAATTTATAAAAAAAACAAATTAATTATAAATACTATCAATATTTATACATAATATATATAAACAATAACAGATAAACAATAAAATGTTTCTTTCAAAGAATTTAGACAATTGATTCTCAAGTCCAGCTGTCAGATGCAAACATATCAAAAATTATTTGTTTATTAAATTTAAATATTATAAAAATAATTTATATTCAATAAAATGCATGTCACTTTATTAAATATAAATTTATTTTTAATGTTAAATTTAATAAAGAGAAATTTTATAAAAGTGAGATTCAACTGTACAAGACAGTTGTTCATCTGGAGTATCCAAAAGTTTAATAAATGTGCTAGATTTATTTTAAATACTTTCATTAACTTACTGAAAATTAAAAACAAGAAAATACGAAATTTTTCTCTCATTAAATCGCAAATTATACTTTAAGATTTTTTTAAAAAAGTAAAAATTTTTTGTGGGAAATCAAACGTGAACTTTTGAAAGAGATCCAAAAACAAAATACAGTCGACTCCGCATAAGTCGACACCCCAAGGGGAAGTGGAAATGTTTCGAGTTATCCGACGTGACGAATAAAGCGAAGTTGGAAAAAAACCACAAAACTACAATTAGGAAAATGCAGTAGTGCATTAAACAGTAGTATAGGCTCACAATACATTGTGTCCTCCCTTTACAATTACTCTGTAGATGAAAAACTAAAAAATTTGTTTAGTGTTGTTTATTTTGAGCACTTAACTGTCTCGACTTTCTTTTTCAATGATCACGAACGCCTTGAAAACATCATCTTCGCAATTGTCAATTCTTGTCAAGTAACATCTAAGGATTCTTAATGCCTCTGGCGTGAGAAAATGCAAAATTGGATTCTGGTGTGACATTGATGTAGATTGTATATTTTCTTTTTGTTTATCTATTATTATTTTATACATAAAAATACATAAAATGTTAAGGCATTTTTATTAATATATATATATATATTAATAATATTAATATATTAATTATATATTAATAAATAAATCGACTCCCCCTCCTGAAAAAAAATGAGTTTGCACTACACGTGCAGAGTGAATTCATTTTTTCGGCAGGGAGTGACGACTTATTGGAGTGTGGGATGGCAAAAGTACGTCGACTTATCCAGTGGTGACGAGTTAAACGGTGTCGAGTAAACCGCAGTTTTTTAACATTAATGCCTATGTAAGTCGACCGGAACCACAGAAAACTGACTACTTAACCGATGGTGTCGAGTTATCCGGATGTCGACTTATGTGAACTCGACTGTATTTCAAAATATAACTTTGGTAATGATAAATGCTGAATTAAGTTATTCAAGAGGTGCTGATTAGTAAAACTGATCAAGAGTACTGATGATGTAAAATTGATAATATGAGAGTTTTAAATGCAATCAAAACAAGTAATGTGTTATTAAAGAATGATGATGAAAAGTATAATTTATTACTTAATTATAATCAGACATGATGGTTAAGTTTTCATGCTTGTGCTCAGTTCTTTATAAACAATATGAAAATGTTTTGCACATTGGAACCTAACCAAAACAAAAGACTTAATAGAAAAACTACAAAACAAAAATGTTGTACATGGCTTAATACTATTTTGAGAGAGTTAAAAGAATTACAAAAGTAGATAAATATTTCTGAAAACAATGCTAAAAATCATCTGCTTTCCACTTTAGTAGACTGCTAAAAGCTCATAAAACTTACAAAATATTATTACATTGACTACTTCCAGAGCTGATGCAGATTAGAGTCATGCTGTATGCTTCTTTGAGCTTACCGTATGTTTAACAACTATCCCAGGGTATAATTTTATATCTAATGAAAAGTCACATATACACCATCGATTCCTTTGACTTTTTTACTCCTGCAGACATGGTCTACAGCTTTGATAAGGTCCCAACTGCCTCATTCAGAGCTGCATCTGTATCTTTTCAATATTCAATTCACAATACTTATGCCAGGTAAACTAATGTTACTAGATATTTCCATAAATAATCGCATTAATTACTATATAAACTGCATTATTACAATCACAACAAACTACTTCCAACAACGTTTACTCTGCAGTTAAATTATTTCTTTAATCTAATGTTTTCTGTTAGCTTTACTAACTCTCTTCAGGATCTAAAGATCCTGAAAAGAGTTAGTAAATTTAACTGCAGAGTAAAGGTTGTTGGAAGTAGTTTGTTGTGATAATAATCTCATATTTGATATTATTAAGCATACTTTTAGCCTCACAATTTCAGGAGATAACTTTCAGTACCAAAAATAACAAGGAACTCAAACAATTCATACAACAGAATAACTAAGTTGGGAAATTATGTTAAAATTTATTTTGATTATCTTCTTGGTGTAAAATATAATCAATTTCAAATGGATTTAGTCCTGTGGAAAAGTCAAAAATAGATTTCCATAAGATAAATTTAATACCAAGCTTATATTAATATCAGAGTGGTAAATCTGAAAAATCAAAAATAATAAAGATAAAAAGAACAAAAATAATATCAAATTTTTGGATGTAATAATAAAAAACTGATAAATATTAAGACTCTTCTAATAATTTCATATTTTTTTGAAATTTGTGACCTGAAGCAGTTCTTAGAAGACCAAAAACTTTTGCTTTTCTGAACTTGCACCATTCTGCTGAGTGAATACCAAGATAGGGAGTTTCTCCACTATAGTATAACCCAGTTCCTGGAGTATTTTTATTTTTTTAATAAATAAATTTCTAAAAATACATTTGTTTTGCTGTCAACATTCTATATTGAAGTCCTTCAGTTTCCACAATTAAGACCAAGGTTAATTTATGGAAATATCCAGTAATAAGGTGTTTAATTTTGGTAATAAATACAGGGTTTTCCAAAAAAAAAAAAACAAACCAAAAAAAAAAAAATGCAACCACTACAAATTATTGTAATTATGTTAATATGTTATTATCCAAGAACATTGTAATGCACATTAAAACATTGGAAACTGTCCAAGTTTCACATTTGTTCATTACAATTTCTCAGCATATGCACCTTGTGTGACATGGCACACATCCAACTGATACTCAAATTCTTCTTAAACTTGCTATAGCATATCAATTGTCACTCCTTCCACAGCAGTCACAATTCTACAGCTGCTGTAAATTATTCATCTTGCTCAATGATGAGTGATTCCAACTTTTCAAACTGCAGAATACAAAGTGTCTTCTCTATTGAGGAGCTGCCATTTTTGTTTATGGTGCCTCCTAAAGACAGCAGATGACAAGACAGAATGCAGATGACAGATGAAACTCAGCTGGTTACTCTATTCATTGCTGTACATCACATACTTCTCAGAAAACAATTAACATAATTACAGTAATTTAAAATGATAGCATACATTTTGGAAGATCCCGTAGAATTAAATAAAGTAACATTTAATATTAACTACACTTTTACAAGTTGTAATAAAAGTTAAAGTAATATTAATAAAAACTAACATTTTTGACATACCCATGCATCCAGTAATGATGTTACAGAAAATTTCCCAGGCATATTACTCAATTGAGAAGATAACACTTTCTGTATGCATTGAAGGAATGGAGTAGAATCTTTAAAAATTTTAAATTAAATTAGACTTTATTATTATTTTAATATTAAAATACATAAATATGTAAATAGTAACCATATTCTTCTTTGGTTGTGTTGCAGTGAGGAGGTTTCTCTGGATAATTTTCAGGCACAGCAATTGTAATTGGAGGTACACAAGGAAGATTTTTATCGTCTGAAATATAAATAAATTTAAATTGTAAAAATTATTACAAAAAAGCTGTAAATTTTATTCTTGTGAAATAATACATAAAAACAAAGTTTATTTAATAGCATCAAAACTCATACGTTCAATTAGCAATTAAAATCTCAACCAAAAAAAAAAATAATAATATAATAATTTACTTTAAACTATGAAATTAATTTTTTCGTAAGTTAAAATTAATCAAACTCTAATTTATTAATTTAAATAATATAAAAATTGAATAAACTATATAAAGTTCTATAAAACTGCATGTAAATAGTAAATTTCAAATTACTAAATTGAAACAAAATTGAATATAAAATTATGAAATAAAACCAAAACCTATTTTCTCAGAGATTTGCTGTTTAACTAATTTGCAAATTCACTTAAATTTTGAAAATTTTTTTAAAAAGTCATTGTGTAATATTCTTCCAAATGGTAATTTGGGTTAATAATGTAATAATGTTGTATTTATTATTATTTTTATGATAATTATTTTAAAAATTGATATTAGATCTAACCCAAAGTTCTGTAAATGCAGAAATATTCCAGATTCTACAAAATAATTCTTTTAAATTTAATAAACAAGTTTATTTTTGCCTTCTAAAAGTAAGAACTTTTGAGAAATCCCTTCTACACAACTCAAAAACAAAATATTTTCTAAAGACATTTTCAATTTTGAATTCAATTTTTAAAAATCAATTTAAAACTGAAATTTGAAATATCTATCCAAAGATTATCTCAGCTGTCTTATAATGCCATTATTTAGCAACTAAATTAGTAATAAGGACTCTTTAATAATAATTAATATACAGTACAAAAATTGATTAAAGATTCTCTTGTGTTAATAGAGTAGTTTCAAAGTAATGACATTAAAACAGCTAGTAAAGTCTGTAAACAAATGTTTGAAATTTGGAATTTGAGTTAGTCTTTAAAAACAGAATGCAAAACTAAAAACAGTTTTAAAAATGCTTTGTTCTTGAATTAAGATCTGAAAATAAAAGAATTCTTCTGGAAAATACTTAAATGAAGTATATTTCAACTATAAACCTATTGTCTGGCATTCGTAATATGTACACAGAGCAACAAATTTATAGTGCGATTTATTTGTAATCTGGTGTGACTATTCTTTTTCATCTCATACAGCAACAATGCTGGCTAATACTTAATGAAGACATTTATTTTTGTCTCCTAAAAGCAAGCCCAAACAAATTACAGTAATTCTTGGTAGTGTTCTTCTAAATAGTGTTCTCAAACCACTAGCAAATACTCATAAATGAAGATCTCCATAAATCCAAATACAGTAAAACCTCAATTTAACAGACAAGATTTCCAGTTCACATATCATATGTGAAAATTAACACACTGTTCATTTAAAAATGCTTTTTATATGTAATTAAATTAACAGTTTTCTCCCCCAATCCAAGAGTTACCACTCTTAAAAACATTACTTATTTGTTTAGTTAAATACAATTAAAGTGTATTTTCCGAAAAATGTTTATTTTTTTTTTATTTAGATCTTATGCTTGTTTATTACAGTCTCAAAACTACAGTAAGTAATAATACATTTAGAAAACTTTCCTGTATAAATAAACTTTTCATACATAACTTAATTTTAATTACACAAGTATATCTACATAGGTAAAAACGGGTAAACTAATTAATTTTTCAACTTTTTAACATATATGTTCAGAATCCTACTTTATTATATAACTAGAAATTTTCCCATCAAGCATGACAAAATATTTTATGAAAAAGAGGAGATTGAAGAATTGAGAAAAGCTTCAAATCGAGCTTGACATTGTGATGCTATTTCTGCAGCCCATGACAAAGCCATTCTTATTCGATGTTGCTCGTGTCAGAGTTCACGGTCTTCAGGAGTCTCGATTGTTCTTACTCTTCTAGAATTTACCTGACTAATTTTACGCTTACATTTTCCTCTAGGCAATTTTTTTTCAACAAAATTGTGAGTCATCTTAATTTCACATTGATAAAACAAAGATGAATTGTATAGCACATTAGTTAGATGAGCAATAACACTTTCTAAATAACAGGCTTGTTAGAGCATTACTTCAGATTGGATAATAGAATGGTACGTGGTCATTACGAAAATATTTTTAAAAGAAAATTGTTATAGAAGTGACACGATGCAGCCATTCATTTTTTATTTTAAATTTAATGAAGTAAGTTTAAAATACACCATTTGCCAAAATATTTCAAAATGCAACTTAAGGAAAATTTCCTCATCAAGCATGAATGTTACATGGTAACTGAAGTCACTGCAATGTAAGTGGAATCACTGATCCAAAATTCATAAAATGTTTATTCTATAGCTAATATTTCAGCAAAATAAGTAACCTATACTTTCTGTCAGAACATAAAACAAATATAACCAAAATTTATTCTGGATTGGACAAAACTTGCAGGAGTTATAAGTAATTCACACACACAGACAATGGCTATTATATTAGTAATGGACTTTCAGCTTTCACAGATACTCCTTGCCTGAATTAGTCTGTTAAATCAAGGTTTTACTGTAATGTCTTTTTGTTTCTGCAAATTACCAATTGTACATTTTTGCATTGCAAATGGCAGTTATCTAATGACAATTCCTGCAGTTTAGCACTATACTTGATTTAGTGCAAATTGCAGAGGTAAACAAAACAGTGGTGCTAAATCAAAGTTTGATTGTACTTTATGAATTAATTTAAGAAATCCTTACATAAATTTTAGAATATTTCAGTTTTTTTGACACATTATGCTACTTGTAAAAATAAAAGCAATTACCAAGTTGACAAATAAGATGTACTGTACGAGAACCCTGATGTTGAACAGGATCTAACTGGATTTTGAATCTCTGATCTAATCGTGCAATTTCTCCCTGTAAGACATTTGATATTTCCGAATTGTCTTCTTCGTGCTTTCGCTTCTTTGACAAAGGACTTGGTATCCTTAAAACATGAAAAACCATACTTGTAAAATAAATTTAACATAAATATAAAATGCAATAAATCTAATAGAACTTTTATTATTTTTTTCTACATAAAAAATTTTACTTAGAATTTAATTTAAATGAGTAACTAAATATTAAATTGCTAAATAAGTATATTATGAAAGAAGGGATATGTAAAAGAATTCCATAAATGTTTGTAAAATTCCTTGGCTTCATAAATAAATATCAGAGATTATGAAACTTAAAACAAAAATATTAACTGTTTCATTACCAATTTATAAGAAAACGAAATCTTTTTAGAAATGCCAAAACATGTTCTTTTGAAAAACACTGTTATATGATCTACTAAAAGTTTCAATAAATTTTGTTATAAAAAGAAAAATTGATATAACATAAGTATTAGGCTATATTAAACATTAGCAAATTCATTATATTTAAATAGTAAGATGTAGGTATGTAATAATTATATTAACTGAAGACTAATATATCTGTGCTAACAGTTTATTATAAACAACTTTTTTATATTATGCATTACATTTTTGGCATAATGTAATTCTGAAGGAGGTCACTATGAAGTGCTGTAAAAAAGTTTGCTTAAAGTGTTGGTTTTAAGAAAGATATTCACTGTGTTAACCAAGGACTATCTAAATATCCTTGTAAATTAATTAAAAAGAGGACCATCTACAACCACTAATTTTAATAATTTGATAATTTATAAAATTTTACTACTAATTTAAAAACTTCTCAACACAAAGGAGTTTGGATTGAGACAAATAAATAAATTCTTAAAAATTTAGTTTATATCTAATCTTTTTATTTGGTTACTGATAATTCTTGGTTTTTTACAAGTTTGATACTTCACTTTAATAGCTTTTAAAAAATTTCTATATATATATATATAAATTACAGTGGTTATTTTAATAAAAGTCAATTAGAAGTTTTATTTAGAGAAAAATTTTTAAACTTTCATAACAATTTCTTTAGATTTAAAAGTTTTTGAAAGAAAAAAAAAACTGAAAGAAAATATAATTATATATTGACTTTAAATATAATAATGACTTAAACTAATATAAAAAAATAATTGCTAATTTACTTTGTCATTTCTCATTTCTAAAACATCTACAATGAAAATAATTTTTTCCAATATGTAAATTTTGATTTTCATAAAAATTTCTGAAATTTTTATATTGTGTTCTCAACAACATTATTTATTCAAAATATGGTCATTTATTTCATGGAATAATGTTAAATTTTTCCTGATCATCTACATTTTCTGATTATTTATCACGCTTGAAATACTCCATTGATCTATACATTCTTCTGCAATTGTCATATTCCTCTGTCATATGCATTCTGTAATACTTTACACCCAAGAACCTTAAAAGTTCAGTAATAACACTTTAATACTCCAGTCTTCCTCGGGTTTGTAAACCAGTAAGATTCAAACTTGAAATGCAAAGAACAATATTTACAAATTATTTTTAAAACCTACAGAATGTATGGAACATGTTCAAAAATTATTTTAAAATCTGTGGAACAATCTAAACGCTTATATAAAACTTTTATCCATGCATGTAAATAAAGATACAGAAAAAAGTATATGCATTCCAGTAATTATGTAAGAAGTTGTTTTAATATATTCTGTAATCCATTGTTTGATACATCAGTCATGCTAATATATATGACTGTACTTTCTTTATCCCATTTTTGATTTGTTCTACCTCACAGGCACTAAAAGAGTCTTTTTCTCCATACCCACCAGAGGTTCAGCCAAATCCAAAATGTAAATGACTAGGTGGGGAGGGACAAAATCCAAACAGATGAGACAGACCACCTCCAAAAAATTTCAGAAGTTTTTCATCCCAGAATCAATTCTGAGTCCTTCAAGTAGTAGGTTGATGTATTAACAGCCTCAGCCATTAAGCTGCTTGTGATTATAGCTTAATCAATAATACCTTAAAGTCTGTTTAGATATCTATCCATATCTATCCATAAATTATTTACAATAGATACAATATGTGTTTGTTGATTTGAAAGTTTATAGATACTTATATAAGATGACTCAAAAGTTAGTAAATTCAATTAACTTTCTTATATCCTGCTTAACTGATTTTTGAACCATTCTATATAATAATGATCTTAAAATTAACAAAGTTGTCATTTAACTCTTTATGATATGAGGTACCATTTCTGTGTATGCAGACTAAGCTCGTCAGAAGTTATTTCAGTAATTTTACAATAACTGAATTTATAATATAAAGTAACTTAAATCTTAAAATACTTACACAGTTCGTGGACCATTTAATGCTGCAACAGCAGGTCCAAAAGTCCTTTGCAGTGTGTGATTAAATAATGGAGATTTAATGTGATAATTTATAGCATCGATTAATGGCTGGCAAATATTCTGCTCTGGTGGCTTAGACGGTCCCACAATAGACTGATTACTGGTGGCGACAGATGATTCTGACTGAAATAGATCACCATCAAATAAAAATTCCTATAACCATATGTGCTGTACTAATTCTAAATTATTTACCGCCGTTACTTTAAATTCCAGTCTCTCTAAAACTTGCTCACACTTCAGTAAAATGTCCATTGAACATCTGAAATCATAAAAAAACAAAATAACTGTTAATATATGAGTAAATGTTCCATATGTATAATTGGAAAAAGCAACAGGTATTTGCATTCTTAAACTCTAAATTCATAATTTTTATACTTATATTTTACATTTTTATGAATAATATTTTTCATTATAGGAAAGTTTTATGTTATTATTTACAAAAAATTTACATTACATAAAATAATAATAATAATAATAATAATAAACTGCAATTTACATAAATCATAATAATAAACAATATCGAACTAAAATAATTAAAAAGCTCTTTTGCTCAAATATAACTTGAGCTTCTTCAGTTGATGCTGTTTCCAAATGAATCAAATTGAAAAGCTTAGGGTCAGACTGTTAAAATGTTTTTCATAACAGTGCTTTTTAATTAATTACTTTATTTCAATATTGTTTATCCTTTAAAAGAATTGTTTATTATCCTGGATTATAAAAACTGTTTTTTGTATTGATTCTCTGCAAGATGAAGTTAATTCAGTATTTACTAATTACAATCTCCATTTACCTAATTTTTAGATAAAATGCTTTTCTACAACAAAAATAAAATATATGAGAAGTTTTATAAATAATATTTCTAGTGTTTTATTTATAGTTATAAATTTATATGCCTGAAAAATATTTAAGTAATTTATAAATACAGTAGAGCATCGTTTATCCGAAAGCCGGTCAACTGAAACGTTGGTTAACCGAAAGCTTTCCAGTTGGACTGTGTCGTGCTGAATCGAATGTTTTTGATACTAGATTAACTTCTAAAGTATAATTTTTTTTGTTTTTATATTTTTCAATATATTTATTTTGTTTGTACAAAATTAAGAAATAATTTTTAACGATACAATAGCCACAATTATTATTATAAAAATTTTCATTAGGCTTAAAATCGACAAAAATTCAACACGAAGCGACACACAATGGAGAAAAATTCAACACAAAGCAACACACAATGGAGAAAAATTTCAACATCAGATAGGTTAATATATTTTTTCATACATAATCGGAAAATCAGTTAATCAGTTATCCAAACCACCGAAATATCAGTTATCCAAACCACCCCAGTCCCCAATTGATTCGGATAAACAATGTTCTACTGTAATTATAATGTCTTTTAGAATTTATTAAAATAATATATGCAAATTTTTTCAAACAAATATTACCAAATATGCAATTTGTCAATTACAATAAACAGAACAGTAGTCAGATGGCCAAAGTATTAAAGACACCAGCCTACCAATCCAAAGAACCTAGACCAAGATTATTCCCTATATATTCAGGTCAAATCACAAAGTTGTGTGTATATATATATATATATATATATATCACATCCCTCACCACCTAAATCACCCAGTACAAGCCCATATAAACCCAAGATAATTATTCTTTTGCATAAACATCTTATTACTCAAAATGAAGTTTATAAATATAAAATTTATTTTCCTTAACTGGGCTGCAATTTGAAAAAATTGTAGACCTATAAATTCCCACTGTTGTCTGTCCATCCATGTTTCCTTAACCTCAAGAACGAAGTTAGATAGATGAAAGACGAGATCAAATACAAAAACCTAAGGCATCCCGATTAACTATATGTGAACTTCCAGTACAAACAGGAAGTTATGTTATTTCAATTCAAAAATTTTCCCCTGAAAGGTGTTAGATAGATCACTGGCACGATTCTATTGTTAGAGAAAAAGTATGATATACAGGGACAAGCCATTATTAATTTGAAGTTGAGAGCATATATTTTAAATTTAATTTAAATCAATTCAAAGTATGATTAAAAACTGCAGCCCGGCATTGTTCTGATGTCACAATAAATAATTCTTCTTCTTCTTCTTAGCATTGTCCCACAGATGTAGGATCCGCTATTTGGATCTTCAAACACCACTTTGTTCAATCAAGTGCATCGTCTGGGTTCAGGTGCAGAGCCTTTAGGTCTGCATTGATAGCATCTTGCCATCGTTGCTTCGGTCTTCCACGTGGCCGTCAGCCATTCACCTCTAGATGGTATGCAATGTTGGCAACTGTATCCAGAGTTGATTGTCGAATATGGCCAAACCAGCGCAGACATCTCTATCTCACTTTTGCCTCAATGGGCGCAATGCCAAATTGTTGGCATATCGTGTCATTGGTGATATGGTCGCGGAGGGAAACACCAAGCGTCCTGCGAGCCATGTGCATCTCTATGGAATGGAGATGCGTTCGGTTGCTCCGTTGATGGCTAACATTCGGAACCATAGAGCGCGACAAGTCTTACCACAGTTCAGTAGATTTTCAATTTTAGATACATGGGCATCTTTTTCTTGCAGAGAACACTGATGACTTCTCTCCATCATAGCCATGCCACATTCACCCTTGTTCGTTCATTGTTGTCAATGCCTCCATTATTCTGTAGGGTTGAGCCGAGGTAGCGAAAAGTGTGTGTTTTATACAAGTTATCATCGTTGACTTGGATCGTGCCCACATTTGGAAACATTTCTAGATATTCGGTTTTCTTGATGTTAAGGCACAAGCCAAACAACTCAGGCGATCGCTTCAGGCCTACACCTGGGACTGTAGCTCTTCTCGAGTTACCAGTAGCTGCAAGCATGATGTTGTCAGCATAAAGCAGCGTCCAAAGCACAGTGATACTTGTGGACCAGAAAGTTGGAGGTCAGCTGGTGGCAACCACAGTATTGAAAAATGCAGTTAGCCAAATTGTAGCCTCGGTATGCAGATCCTTGAGCTTCCAGATGTCGGCTGGCAGGTCATCTGATCCTGGTGCCTTCTGGTTCTTCATACTTCTAATCGCCGCAGACACCTCCCCAGCCGTGATCTGAAGGATCGGCCCAGAGCAAGGCAGACCCTCAGGAATCGGTGAATGTGGGAATTCAATGTTTGAGATCTCATCAAAATGTTTGCACCAAAGGCTCAAGATTTCCTTCTTATCCGCAGATGCCATCCATTCTTATCCATGTAGTGCTCGATGTCTCGCACAGCCCTCGTTTGTGCTTTCACCAGTCGGTTTCTCACCTTCCCATGTGTCAAGTTGCTTATAAAGATCTCGATGGTGTTCAGCCTGCACTGAAGCCGATCTCTTGGCTTCTTGCTTGGCTGCAGTGTACTGCTGCCAGTTTTCACCTATCTTATTGGCAAACCAAGCTCTAAAGGCTATCTTCTTTTCTGCACCTTTTGTTGTACTTCCTCTGTCCAGAGCCATGTCTGCTTATCGATGTGCCGGCTATCTAAATTTTTGATGCCAAGGGTCGTCTTTGCAGCTGTGGTGATGGAATCATAGAGTGCATCCCACATGGCATCAATTAAGGATCTATTGGCTTCAGGGAAGGTAATGCTGTTGATCATGGCAGCTTCATGTTTCTGCAACTTCGACCAATTAATCGTCAGCCCTCTCATGCGACCACCCTGACGTTGTGTAATCTTCATGTTGATGATTAGCAACTCATGCTTTGGGGCCAGACTATCAGATGGAATGACCTTTACATCGGTGACACTACCATTGAAGTCATGTCTCCGTGCCAGCATGTAGTCGATCTGGCTGCAGCTGTTCCCACTGGTGTAGGTAACCAAATGACTAGGCTAGCTTCTTTATCCAGTTCCGCCCTTGAACCGGTAGCCCTTGCAAATTTTTCATGTTAGTCAGGCATGGCCAATGCACGTTGTTTCTGGGGTACGCCCTAGCACTCAACGATGATTCTAAAAGTGACATTTCTGATCTTTGGGTTGCAACAGGAGTTGACCAACCAGCTTGTCGCCACAGCATGACGTTGGGTCCGATGTCACAATAAATAATTGCTCATAAATAATTAGATTTCCAAATTGTATGATTAGAAAATATTCTTTTTTAAAATCCACATAACAAAAATTTTGGAATACGACATCACTTGAACATTTTGGCTTATAAATAATATCTTTCCCTTTCATATAATCTAACATGACATTTCATGTTAGATTATTTTCTATGACAGTTATTAAATATTAGATGATTGTGTTAGTTTTTTTTTCTTATTGATAAGCATCATTATGTTTTTTAGAATTCCTAATTTTAAAAAATTAATCTGCAATTTAAAAATTCTGAAACATTTTTAACTGAACATCACATATCAAAAATAACAAGAAACACTTTTTTCCCTCATTCACTGTAATTAATACAAGTAAACTATTTATACAATATAAAAAAATATTCATAATTCCTTGCATTTCTTGAAATAGGAGCATTTACATTCACCATAATTTAATAATCATTAAAAATTAATAATTGAATATGATAGAAACCTCTCTTCTTAAATGAGAATTGAAGTGTCTCATAAAATGTTACAATTTTATATTGAAAAATTGAATTACCTTTTATTAGGATCAGAAAGAATATCCAATAAATGTTTCATCTTGCTTAATTCTTTTTTACGTTCTAAAATAATTTCATAATCACATTTTTATTTTTAATTAAGATAAGCATAATAATAAACTTTAAACATATATTAATAATTAAATAAAATATTCAAAAAATATCTATTATAACATCAAAAGATCTTTAATTTGTTAAAAAGCATATAATATCAAAATGTTCTCAAATATGTAATTCAAATTTCTTAAAGAATGTTTAAAGACCAATAACAACTCTGAAATATTCAGAAAATGTTATTTTATTAAAATTTAAATCTGTTATAAATACATGCTGTCAACAATAATTATATATAAAATTATAAAATAAAATTTTTATAATAATAAATAATTAAAATTAAATTAGATGTAATTGTACAGAAAGAACTTAAGCTCAAATAAATTACTCACATCCTCAATTGCAACTTACTTTAATGAGTGATTGTATATAATAAAATTTTAAATAATAATATATTTATAAAAGATCTTAAAAATTTAAATTTAAAATGTAATATAAAAATAAAATACAGTAGAGCATCATTTATCCGAATCAACTGAGGACTGGGGTTGTTCGGATAACCGATTATGTATGAAAAAATATATTAACCTATCCGATGTTGAAATTTTTCTCCATTGCGTGTCACTTTGTGTTAAATTTTCGTCGATTTTAAGCCTAACAAAAATTTTTATAATAATAATCAAGGCTATTATATCGTTAAAAATTATTTCTTTATTTTGTACAAACAAAATAAATATATTGAAAAATATAAAAACAAAAAAATTATACTTTAGAAGTTAATCTAGTATCAAAAACATTCGATTCAGCACGACACAGTCCACCTGGAAAGCTTTCGGTTAACCAACGTTTCAGTTGACCGGCTTTCGGATAAATGATGCTCTACTGTAATAATAAATTTACATAAATAAAAAAATAAAATGTGAAAATGCTTTGAAGAAGTAAACTCAATTTAAAATTCAAAAAGTCCAAGTGCTTTCAACATCAATTTTCATTCAATATTCATCTATGAATACTAAAACTTGAAAATTTGAGCTTGTGCTTAGCTTTTTTAAACTTTTGTTGATTTTTCTTCATTTGTTTGCTATTATTATTATTTTGTTAATGTAGAAGTAATCTTATTAATACACATTTAGAAAAAATGTATATTTCTTTCTGGACTATACATACAAATGAGTCCAAATCCTTATGTTCTTTCACATGGTTTGTAAAGGCAACAACAAATCTACAGCGAAACAGACCTTTTATTTGAGGCTACATGTCTGCCGCCAAATGTAAATAAGTTAAAAAGTCCTCTAGAGGTGGCTAACACAATTATAAAATTAATAATTACATAAAAAATTTGCCAGGACGAATTCACATTTAGAAAAAATATATATTTCTTTCCGGACTATACATACAAATGAGTCCAAATCCTTCTGTCCTTTCACACACTTTGTAGAGGCAATAACAAATCAAATAAATGTAGCCTCAAATAAATAATATGGTCTGTTTCGCCGTAGATTTGTTATTGCCTCTACAAAGCATTTGAAAGTACAGAAGAATTTGGACTCAATTTGTATGTATAGTCCAGAAAGAAATATATATTTTTTCTAGATGTGAATTCGTCCTGGCAAATTTTTAATGTTATTAATACACAGTTTTGGTTTTAAGATATTTTTTCTTTATAACAAATAGCCTATGTGAATTTAAAGTTCTCATAAAAGATGCAAAGGTAGGTAAAGTAAAAGATGCAGACATTACACAGAAAAGTAATAAAATAAACTAAAATTAACTAATCATAATAATACATTAATGATAAGAACAACAAAAAACAGAATCACTGGCTCAAACAGATTGATGCATGAGAATTTCAAAATTGAATGGTGTCACAAGTGCATTCACTGTTTAATTATTCATTATGCCATGACTTCATCCAATGATCAAACTGGATAAACATTTAACAAAATTTTAATAAAATTGTGTTAAATGTAATTTTAATAATTCCTGATAATATATTGTCAATTCCTTTCATCACACATTAAATTATTAAAATCAGAAAAAAAATTAACAGTTGAAAAAGCCAATATCAACTGAAGGTTTTCATTATAAATATTAAAATTTCATCATCTGAAATCCATCAGTTTAAGTTATATTTACTAATGTTAATTAAATGTTACTATATTTCATAATATTCTAATTTAATGTCTTAAAAATGAAATTAAATATTTGATTAATAATAAATAATTATATAAATGATTTTTGATATTTAAGTTAATAAATAATATCTGAAAATTTTCTTTTTGAATTGTAAAAATTGTTTTTTGTTTTAACATAAATTACATTGTAATGAATGTTAGAAAATAAAAAATTAAATTTCTATTTCTCAATGTTTAATATTTTAATTTTTTTACTTATAAAAAAAAATTTGTTACCTTCATCTTTATCTAATCGTGCAATCATTCTTCTCAGTGGTTCTATATATTTCGAAAGTTGTTTGAGTTTCTCTAGATACATTTGATCATCTTGAAGAGTTCTCCCAGCAGGACTTGGACTTGCACCAATATTTCCTTAAAAAATTATAAAATACTTAGTTAAAATCAAGCATAAGAAATAATAAAGCAATAGAAATAAGAAGATTCAAAACTGATAAAAAACATACCAGGTGTATTTAAAGCACTTCCGGGTGAAGGTGCACCAGCATTAGTGGGTGCCCGGCCCGAATATCCTACCGGAGAAGGAGCAATTTGTGAAGTTGGACTGGGAGCATATCCAGCCGGGGAAGGTGCCATTTGAGAACTAACAGAATAAAACACAGGTTTTACTATAAATCAATAACAATTTTAAAGATACTTTTTTCCTCATTACTTAAAACACATCAATTAAATATTCTAATACTTGCTTTGAAACATTGGTTCCATGTTGCGGCACTGGAGAAGGAACAGTAGACTGATTGCTGCCCGGACCTTGGTTAGTAACAACCTAATATGCAAATTCATAATAACTGATATTAAACTCTGTCAAGTTTTAAAGAATTAATTTAATTTTAAATTACAAGATAAATGACTTTACAGTTAGTAGAAAAATTTTAAGCAATATGAAATTAAAAATGTGTTTTTTTTAAACTTGATTAAAAAAAACACATTTCTAATACTTGTTCAGTTATTCATAATTACTTATATAATAATTTTTTAGTCATTCTTCATAATTATAAAATTAATTAAATCTTTAAAAAATTTTATGAATAATAATGTTTTCATTTAGAATTACAAAAGATTAATACAAAAACAAAAATGTAATATACAGCAGAATTAGAAATATGTAGGAAATGCAATAAACTCTATAGAATTACCCAATCTTCCAGTCTGAATACCGGTTTATTTAATACATACTCACTTTTTGAACCTTTGTATCCAGTACTTTTTTACTCTTCACAAAACAAACGTTTTCGGCCTCACTCGAGGTCTGCTTCAACAAAAGAAAACTGGCTTCCCAATTATTTGAATTGGAAAGCCAGTTTTCTTTTGTTCTTTTAACCTGAAGCAGACCTCGAGTGAGGCCGAAAACGTTTGTTTTGTGGAGAGTAAAAAAGTACTGGATACAAAGGTTCAAAAAGTTAGTATGTACTCTATAGAATTACAAATGAAAGAAAGAAAGGAGGATATACATAAAGTAGGATTGCTTGGGGAAAATAACATAAAGGTATATACATAGGAAAGATAAATTGTCTGTTAGGAAGAAAAGGAAATTTTTTTTAAAAGTGCATGTAGTAAAAACAGAGAATACATGCAATTTAAAGAACTTTTAAATAAAATGGAAGATATGGAATGAAGTAGACAGGATGAGATGAGATAAATAAATACTAGTAAAAATACGGCAACTTTCAAGTAATACAGATGTTAATTGATTATGTAAAGTTTTCAGTTTATTATGTTGAGGAGCTAGGATTTTTAATGACTGGATAAAGTCTCTGATGAAATAATATAACTATAACAAAAAAGATGATATCTGAAACTGTAATAATTGTAAGAATTAATTATAAAAATGGTGTATCATACTATAAAATTACAGAAATAATAATAAAGAAACTAAGTTGAAGAATACAATAAGATGAAAATCAATTTTCATTTATATAAGATAAATCAACAATAAAACCCTTATTCATAAGTAGAAAAGCATATGGATGCTTTCTGTTATCAATTATTCACTTATGATATTTATAGATTTAGAAAAGAAATATAATAACATTTCTAGATAATTAATATTGGATGTTCTTAAAAAATAAAGATAGAAAGAAGATCTAACAGAGATGAGTTTCACAAATCTATATATATTTTTACTTTCCCAGCTGTTATATATAACAGAGAAAGTATGGCAATCACTCAAAAAAATGACCCCCCAAGAGTTTTACATTTTTAGAACTCAGGACCTCAGGACACCTTGAAATGTCAAGAAATGCAAAAGATTCAAAAGTTTTTCTGTATGTAGTATGGTATAGATGTTTGTCTGTTTATGTAGTAGATGATTTTGTTCATCCACTTCAAAGCTTAATAATTCATGTGCTTTTTGTTGAAAATTTCCAAAATTTTACAGGGAGGTTTGTTTATTAAGGGGACCGATACTATTTAATTTTAGTGATTAAAGGTTGAGTGGGTAAGGAAATAAAGAGGGTTGTGTCTATCTCCAGCAGGGTCAGACTTAATGACAATTTTACTCGTCATTAGCATTTATAATATATTATAAAACTCATCCCTACCCTCAGAATTATGTTTTTTGCCATTTTATAATAATTGAAATATAAAAAAAAATTTAATAAAATATCATAACAGATGGCACCACAAAATGTTGCTGGGAAAGTTAAACAACTTGTTGCTGGATTTTTTATATCAGTGTTACATAATTTACTGCAAGCTGCAGCAAGAGAATTGTAGTAGATGTTATTTGAAGTTAATGTAAAGTTTAATTATTAAAAATAGAGGAAAATTAGGTAATGACTAGAAATGTTTAGAGGTAGACTGGAAAATGGGGAAAACAGTTCATGAAATGTAATGTAAATTGTCAGAAAAGAAGGAAAAAACTAAGCTTTACAAGTAGTAATAAAAAGGTTAATAGATCAAATATTAACCATCATATTTGCAGATAAATGAGAAACAAATGTGGCAAACAGGATAAATGAAACAGAAGTGGAATCAAGTTAGTGTTTCTTTGTGATAGGAAATTGTCAATAGATTCATTAAACAGAAACTAATAGAATGTAAAAAAATTGCTAACATCTATTTCTATTGCTAAAAATTCAAATAAGACAGCAAAACTTAAAGTTTCTGATCATTTCAAATTCTGTACATTATAATCATAAAATAAATATTTTTGTATAAATTAATTTGACCTATCAAAAATTTCTAAATGTATTTTACTCATTTTTGATTTACAGCAAAACTAAATATAAAGAAATTTATCCAAAAAATAATAATTTCACGTTTTTATTCAATATCAATCATAATCATCAATCTTCTAACATTTGATATTTTATGATTCATATGTATATGTAACAATAAATTCAATACATTAAAAACAAATTAGAAATAAAAAATTTGTAAACTACTCACGGGTCCTGGACTCTGACCTTGAAATTGAGTCGTCGACTGATACTGAGAGGTAGCAGGACTCGTCTGCTGAGTTTGTACAAAAGACATATTTTCATTGAATCCTCCCATTAATTGTTGCAATGGCTAAATTTAACAATGATTTAATAACAATAAATTACAAAAGATTACATAGATTAAATACAATTCACTAATATTTAATGTAAATGTTCCATAGATATAAAAACACAAAATGTTCACTTACAACAGATTGATTTGGAACATTTGATGGCTGAGATTGCTGTTGAGCAGTCTGCTGTCTGGATCTATGCAACTGAATTCCTGAAACATTATGTAGTAACTGAGGACGTTGGGGCTGAGTAGTGATTATATTACCAACTTGATTTAAAACTGTTAAAATAAATTATCAATTTATAAAACTAACAAATTTAATTAATAATTAAATAATTTTTTTAATTTTTAGAAAAGAAACTACTTAAATATTTCAAAATAATTAATTTTAGATGCATAACACAAATTCTCATTATCTACTGAATCATGATGATTAGGATCAGGATTTGTGTGTGTTTAAAATTACAATACATTCTCACAAATATGCATGTAAAAAATTCCAGATATATGCACTGTTATATGCATGTTAAAAGCACCAATAATATATACTTAAATTTATAGGACCAAGTGTATTATTCACTTCTGTCTGCAAGTAACTCTTACAGATGTTTATTATGTCACACTTTTCAGATGGGAGGGGATAAACACAAAACAATAGGGCTCTGTATATGTCAGTATCATTGTAATACTGACATACAGATATACTCAAAACATTGGATTTTATATAGGTACTTTTATAGTCAAATTATAGCATTTTTAAAATTTAGTATTTTTAATAATATTATATACACAATTTTATCTTTTTAATGTTTGTATTTTAAAATTTACACTTAGCCATATATTATGTTAATAATTTTAATCATTGTATCTTAATTTTAAGAATCCAAAACATTAAAATCAATAATTATAAAATTAATCATGTAAATTAAAAATTGTATATAATTAATATTACTACTGTATTCTTAAATCTCTTAATTCATATATTATGATATCCAAATAGGTCAAACTGATGAGGAGCTATGCCCAAAATGCATATCTGACAGAAAAACTGGCAATAAAATACTTATAAAACAGTAACCATCTTAGTCCTTGTATGATTAGTTCCAAACAGCAAAGTCACAACTAGTGGATATTGCTATTCATCATTGAAAACAACATTAATTCAGGTGCATTAAGCTAATATAATATGGCAAATCTTACTACTACTTTATAGATACTCAATTATATCTTCATAAATATAAAATTGAGAAAAGAAAATCAATATAATTTATAGCAACAAGCAATGCTACATTTGAGGAAATACAATTTATACTTTATATTTAAGGACAATATTTTTATTAAATTAGAGCAGCAGCAATAAAAGTTTATAAAATGCCAATTTGATTGATATTATAAAACAATTATATCAAAGAGTTTTGGTACTTTTCTGTTAACGGAATGCCAGTTGTAACTTTCATCTAATGCATGATACTGTCTTCTGCATCGCTACGCTAAGATTATCGTGTTTAACTATTTAGCCCTTGCAATTATGCTGCTGACTTCAAGTAGCCCACTTAACTGTTTGTGGAGTACTTGATTTTATATAGTTTTAGGGATTGTGGGGGCTTGCCCCAATGGCTACTGAAGTGTAAGCATAGCAAGCACTGAAATACGTGACTATATGCAGAGTATTGGTCAAGGCAAGAAATAGTGAGTCTTGATGATGCGGAACAGGAAGTATACTGATACGTGTTAAACACTGACCTTTGGAGGCAAATATCTCGTAAAGAGTCACATGTACAGGTATGGTTTCTTTGCTTGTACAGGGATCAACAATACTGATGTGCAAAACCCCTCATTCAGAGCTTGAATCTTACCCATTGCTGTACAGTACATATCGACTGGTGTCCCATTAACAGAAAACTACCAAAGTTTTATTAAATTACATCATTGATATCCCAATGATAATAAGTTATTGGAATATCAATTATGAGAATTTAAACAATATATTCAGAAGATCAAGTTAAATTCAGAACAAGAAAATTTTTGCTCTAAATATATTTATAGAAATAGTAATTACAAATTAGTACAGAAGCAAACAGGAAACATATTTTTCATTATTAAGAAAGTCTCTACCACACTATTGGTGCAATTTAGAAATAAATACACTTAAAAACTAGCAAATAATGTGTATATTTAAACAATACAAACATTTTCTTCCATTTTAAACAGTCTTCAGTTTAGAAGAAACACACAGAAATGAATGTATATTCTAATAAATTTAAAAATTAAAGTCATCAGGAAATGCATAAATGCACAGTGCAGCATAACATCATGTTTTGACAAACATACAACAAGATATAACAAATTAAAATATAAAAGATGTTACAATATATTGTGAGGCTCTGGACAGGTCTGAACCTCACTGAAATTCGCATTAAAATAATTTATTTTTAAGAACAAAATTATCTTTTTAGAAAAAAAAACAGAAGTTAGAAATAGTTTTTTTTTAATGAAAATGATGCAAACTTTTAAACAATAGAACAATGGAAAAACGAAGATCGACTATTTCCAGATGGGAAACTAATTAAACTTTGATTTTGACCTCTCCCACGCCCCTGAAATGTTTCGAATGGTCACCAGGTGATGAGGAGAGACCAATTGGAAAGTGGAATCAAAGGAAAACGGATAAAACCTGAGAATTCAAGGACATGGCAACTTCTTCCGAAAGTTCGAAGTGAGAGACCTATTGTTGTGTGTGTGTGTCTGGTGCCCATTATTTCCGTCTCCCAACCTCGGATTGACATCTTTCCATCAATGGAAGTCGACCACATCATCCTGAAGTCGTCGAGGGAACTGGCCATTCACAACCCAGGGACACTCCTTCAAAATGAGACTATCTTGGAAAGGAGAGGAAGACCAAGAGGCTGCTGCCGACATAGAACTTCTAAAATTGCAGAAATCTTGTAAGCTTCTTTTGTGTCAAATAAACGGTTTCTTGTAACCGTAGAGTCTGTTTCGGTGCCGATTGCCCACATACAACCCTTTGCGACCGCTCGACCCTCTTGACAATTTTGCATGATGTCGGCAAGCCTACAATATAATAAATAAAATATTTACTTGCTTTAAAGGTCTTGAATATTCTGATCTGTTCAAGATACTTGAGACAGGCTGGGTTGTCAGAATGTTGTAAGATATGTGCCCTCTGATGACCCAGTCCATCTTAAGTATCTGAAATAGATCGAAATATTCAAGACTTAAAAGTACTACTGTGATTAATTATAAAGAGATGGACTCTATTTTGATTATGTGGCAAGCATTATATGACCTCATATAAGTCTTAGTATTAACATGTATTGTACATGTTTTATTTACTATATATTGTAACATTTGACACTTAAATTGTTATATGTTGAGGTATGTTTATTGAATGATGTTATCACTGTACTGTGCACATGTGCATTTCATGACAATTTCAATTTTCAAATTTGTAGTGTTCTATTTTTAGAATACAAATTTGTTTCTATTTAGCTTCTTCTAATCCAAAGATGACCATGTAAGTGCAAAAAACTGCATAAGAAGTAATTTTCTCAGTTTTTTTTTGGCCAAGGTACATAGTCTAAAGTCAAACCTAGACATTCACAAAGTAGAAGGGTTTTGTTCTGCTTAAAAAGGGAAAAAAACGGTACCAGGATGCCACCCTGATATGCCTAGTAGGATTACAGCACTGCTACAGGGTATTCAGATGAAAAGTTTACTTGCAAGGAGTAAACTTTGTGATGTCAATAGATAGCAGCACCTGTCTGACATGTAACACATTACAAATTTATTTATTCAAAACTTTACATATCAACATTAGTCCAGTCCACAGTAAAGAATCACAAAGTTCAGCATTTCTTTAAATGTATAGAATGGCAATGAGAATGATTACCAGTTCACACTGTCACGCAGTCTGCTCCTTGCAAATACTTTTCATTTGATCATGTAGTAGAAAACTAAACTGTATTGTTTGTATTTGTTACAATTTAAATCTATTTGAATCCTTCCAAAATCTTTAATACATTAAAGAATATTGATCATAAAATTCATGAATTGTAAGTAATGTTTACTTTTTAGCTTATTATTACAAATTTAACAACACATTATTATTATTATTATTACAAATTTAACAACACATTATTACATATCTAATAATATTTTAGTATACAGTCAAACCTGTTTTTATGCGGTCAATAGGGACCGCATAAAAAGTCTCACATAGAAAATAACTCAAAACCGTACGAAATAACTACGAATTGTGTAAGTTGCCGACGTATGGGGGCAATTAGTTAATTGTGCGTCAGGAAAAACCCAGGGACCAATCGTACGTGGGTGGTGGCGGCAGAGGCAAAGATGACAAGTGTCTTACAATAACCGTTTATTTTAACATAAAATTTTTCTCCCCTTTTCTGTTGATTGTTTACATCCCGGCTCTTATATACGAGCACCGCGACATCCCCTTCGTTGTTTATTACCGCGCTGCGTTTGCTTTAGAAGGAATGTTTTACATCGGTCGGATTTGTAGCCCGACACGCGTTCTCGCTCCGATCAACCTTCTGAAATTTCCCGATGTAGCAATCTTGTAAACAATCGAATTCCCGGCGCGATTTTAGGATCTTCACAATTGCTTTTTTAAACGAAATCATGACGAGGCATGGCAGCCACTTGGAATCTCGCCAAACCTTTTGGAATCTGATTTAGAAAATACACATGCGAACATTTTAAAATATTTTATTTACATATGTACTGTACTTATTTTGCACATACAAAACTTTTCAAAACGTATAACCGTTATTCTTCGTAGTCTGACAATACGCAAACTTTGTTGTGGTAAACTGGTTCAAAATCGTCACTTGAAGATACTACCTCGCACTCGTTTAGAGTTGACTTTTTTTCAGTTACCAAGTAGTCGGTGATCAGTTTTTGCGACGACTGTTGTTTCACTAGATGCTTGTATATGTCTCGGTAGCCAGATATACAAGATTGAAGCTCCTTTTGGAATTTTGAAGCTCTTTCAGAATTGGCATCGATTGTAAGAAAATGACATCCTAATTTATGGCAAAGTTTGAGTCCTGCATAGATTTTATCTGCTGTCATATAATCGGGTTCTTCTTGCCCATCAGTAACATCTGTTATGTAATTTATAATGTCATCATCCCATACGGTTTCATCCTGAATCATTTCGACAAGATCATTTTCACTGAAAGTATTAAACCCGTCTCCGCCGATGCCATGTGCTAGCGTAACGATTTCTGTTGTTAACATTGATGTGTTTTCGGTTGCACTTCTATTGATGACACATTCTGGCCACGCTGCTTTCCAGCATGCATTTAATGCGTGTTGTTTTATTTCAGTAATTGCTGCAGCAGCGTGATTTATGCAGTCCAATATCGAATACTTTTTCCAAACTTCAGTCAAGGTTATTGCATCGTTTTCAAGTTTTTTCAGAATGTATCTGAAAGTTAACTTCACGTAGTGTTTCTTAAAAGCTGCGATGATGCCCTGATCTAATGGTTGTATGAGGCTTGTCGTATTGGGTGGTAAAAATACTATTTTCACATTAGGGTGCTCTATACGAGGATGCCCGGGTGCATTGTCAACAATTAGCAATACGTTAAAAGGAAGTCCCATATCAGTCATATATTGTTTAACTTCTGGAACGAAGCAATCGTTGAACCATGTTATAAAAACAGGTGCTGTGACCCATGCTTTTTTATTTGCCATGAAATGGACTGGAAGCTCAGCTACATTTTTGCCCTTTAGCGCACGTGGGTGCAATGATTTATTTATCATAAGCGGTTTTAACATTCTCGCTCCAGATGCATTACTACAAAGTAAGAATGTTACTCTGTCTTTTGCAGCTTTAAAACCACTTGCTGTTTTCTTGGACTTGGCGATGAACGTTCGGCTAGGCATCTTTTTCCAAAACAACCCAGTCTCGTCTGCATTAAATACTTGATCCGGGCAATATCCACCATCTTCAATAATTTTTGCTAACACTTTAGAATAATTTTTAGCGGCTGTTTCATCAGCGGATGCAGCTTCGCCCTTTATCTTCAGATTGTGAAGTGCGTGTCGTCGTAAAAACCCGACTAACCAGCCATTGCTTGCAGAAAATTTCCGGCTTTCAGTGTGAGACGATGAACAAGACGGCTCTAAATCCTTCAGCTGATTATAAAACCGTATAGCTTTCTCTTTAATTAATTCTCCGTCAATGGGGATTCGTTTTTCAGTAAAGTCTTGAATCCACAATATTAGCGCCTGTTCCGTTTTCTCTATCAAAATGTTGGTTGAATACGATGTTCATTTAGCGCTTTCCTTTGTGGCACAATTAGTAGATTTATATATTTCCCTGCATGTTTTCGTATGCCTCTTATAGTGGATTCACCTAATCCAAATTCTTTACCAAGAGCTGTGGATCCTTCACCTTCTGCTAGTCGTTTTAAAATCATAGTTTTAGTTTCTAAGGAAATTGCCTTCCTCTTTGCTTTGTTTCTGCCCTTATTCATTTTCAGGGATTATGTCTAAACATAAAATAAAAATCCTAAAATTTTATATCTAAATAGAAAAAATAATACAGTACATTTACCTTCAATTTACGCTTTGAAATGAATTTTATCTCAATGATCCAGGAATGTAAAAGCACTTTGAAGGTTTAATTAACGTAATTAAAACAGACGTAGAATTTATTGACAACAGATGTCAGCACTTGACTGCATCGTCTGGTCTATCGTCTGTTTTACATATTTTTGTCCAGGTGGTGTTTTGTTGACTTAAAAAGTAAATAATTTCATTTTTTGCATATTCATGCAATAATATTACTATAATAAGTGCATTTATGCTATAATAAGTTTATTTAGCTATAATAAGTCAACGTAAGACATGACGAATCGCACGAGACTAGTCGCCAACTATACCGCACAAATAAAAAACCGCACAAATTAAAAATTTGCATTAAAAAAATCGCACATAAAAAGAGCGCATAGAAACAGGTTTGATTGTATATTTTCTACGAAACCATTTCATATTTTTAACTATACCACAACCACTTAGACTTAAGGCATATGTGCCAGCCACTGCAGGTGTTTTTGATGTCATGATTAAAAATTGATACCAGTTATTTAATTAAGCCATATGCTACTGCTACTGAATATTGTCAAAGTTAAGACATTTCTGGTTTTTTTTAATTAAACAACAAAAATTATGATAATGGTTTATATTTGATTGTGTTCCTAACTGCAAAGGAAATTTTACTGGCATAAGATAAATATTTCAAAATTTCCAATGAGCAATTATTTATTGTGACATCATCACAATGCCAGGCAGTAATTTTTTAATCTCAATGCGCAATACTCTAGATTTTAGTAGTCTTGCACCTGTACATCATACTCTTCCTGTTAACAAGACAGTCATGCTGGTCATCTACCTCTGTTCTGGAAAAAATTTTTGAATTGAAATAACATGACTTCTAGTCCAACTCAAAAGATTGTATATAGTTAATTGTGGCCTCTGGCTCCTAAGCTTTTCATTTCTGGTCTAGATTTTCATCTAACTCCATTCTTGAGATTAAGGATAGGGAGACATGCCAGTGGGAATTTATAGGTCTACAATTTTTTCAAATTGCAGTTCCAATAAGTTGAGTTTCATCAATCATCTTGATTGTTGAAATTCATTTAAAGCAATGGCTAGATTAGATGGAGGAATAGCTTTTAATTATAATAAGTTTGTTTCTTCAATTCAAGTATTCATGATCCAAAGTTTATCATCTCATTTTAAACAGTAGTTCATATCTTTTCAGTTAACACACTTAAGTCAGACACACTTTATAAATCACTTAAGACAAATTAATATTAATATTATATTTGTCAATGTGGACTTAAATTATTAGTAGGACAGTTAAACTGATGTAAGCAAAATGCAGGAAGTTGAGTGCTAGTTCACACGGAAAAACAGTCTTTCTTTATTTATCCTCCTGTACACATACTTTGGTTTTTACAACTGTGTGTTTCGGGCTATTACGCCCCTCATCAGCAGGGTGACAATGGCTGTTACATATAAAATATGTGAGAATCCAACTCTTGACAATGACTGGTCTTCTGGTAGTTTTTTTAACTTACACATTATCATGGACCATGCTGAAACATCGAGAAAGATAATGTGTAAGCAGGCCTAGGAGCGCTATTTCCCCTTTGAAAAAGTGAGAAAAGTGAGTTGAGATACAGAAAAAAGTGAATAAAAAAGTGAGTGCAATAGTGACAAAACAAAGTGAAAACACAGAAGGAAAACTCAGCAAAATAGCGGTAAAAATTGTTATTTTCTTTTTATTCTGTTATGGTTAAACACATTTTAAAAATTTCTGTATATACTGTAATATAGTAGCCACTCGTTATATCGCGTTTTTTTGGTCCCCCAAATTTTAAAAGCATTTGAGTCAATTAATTTTAATTACCAATTGCCACTGAATTTCTATTTGCAACGAAATACCAGAAAGAGCTAAATATGCAGAACAGGTGGATAGATCGATTGTCATTTGTTTCCTTTTGATATAAAAGTTGTTTATTTATTAGTTTTAAGTACAGTCTCCTCATTTACAAGTTTCTGTGAATTCGAAATTTCATACCTTTATGTGAATTAACGGTATTGCGTCAATTCACATAAAGGTGTGAAATTTCGAATTCACCGCATAATGTGTAAGGAAAAGATCTCTCTAATTCTGAACGAAAACTTTAAAATTTTTATACAGTAGTAACTTTATTTTGCTTTTTAGAGAATTTTTACTCTAATTTTATAAGTTTTGATGTTCTATTATATATTCAATATTTATTTTTTTAAATTTTCAATTACAGCATTTATAATTTTTATTGAAAAATATAAACTACACGAATTTCTAATAAGCGATTTATATAGTACTGTATAATAAAATCGCAATTGATGTTTTGTTTTTATATCGACAGTATTTGTCTTTCAATGTCATTGTTAAAGAAACAATAATGCTAAATGGGCGTTCATGGTTTCGATGTTTACGTAAACGTCAATTAATTCGATATAACCTACGAATAAAATTCAGGATTGAAAAACTAAGCTTATTTTATATCAGAAACACTTGCTGATGAAAGAATAGCGATTCCATAGCATGTATAATCTGTTCAGTAAAAGCCCAGAATTTTTATTACTCGGTTATATCGCGTTTTTTTTCTGTCTCCCGATAACCAGTGGCTTCTGTATTTCAAGTAAACCATGAATACTTGAAAAGTCTTTGGCTTCTGTAAATAATCAGTCATGAAAGATGATGTTCTTTTATTAAGATTATTCTGCATGTTATCAGCTTCCTTCTTTTTCGCTTCCTCTTGCTTTTGAACACTTAACACTAATAAGCATCACACGTGCTGCTTGTACTTCATTCATGTTCTTGCTGTTAATAGCCTTCTCCAGTTTTTTTGTTTGCTGCTTCTAACAAAACTTGGACTGTCGCATGTATTTCATTTTCTTCTACATTTTTCTGGTTTAAACTCAGTTGCAGTTCCATAATCTTCATGTTACGAACAACTTTCTTTTGTTGTTCTTCAAAACATTTCTGTGCTCTTTTTTCCGTTTCTCTTATTCTTTTAACTTCTTTTCATTTTCCAATCGTTCTTGATAATTTCTATGCACCGAGGAAGCTAACTTCAGTCGTCCTTTGTAATAGGTACAAGGTGTGGGCTTTGGTCATACATGTTCAGTCCCTCCTTAACAATCAAAAGTGAATTAAGCATTCTTTCCAACACTGATGCTCTATCAGGAGAAAGTGCCCGGCATAAAATTGATCCTCTCTTTCATGGGAACGGGATTTTCGATGCTGATTTCACTAATTTGGCTATTCTCGGATATTTATCATTATCAGAAACTGTTTATTTTTTAATGCTTCGAGATGTGTAAATATTGATTTCAAAATAAAATAATAAATCTGAAATAAATATACAGTACTCCAAATAATATAAGTAAAATAATATTTTATTAATGATTTCATAAATAAAAAGGAACTTTTTCCTGCAGATGAATAAAAACCAACATCGTTGCAAAGTTGTTAACCTTTGGGAAGCGTGTGAAAATCTTTCTCACAAGCAATTACGTGTTGTACTTTTTACAACACTTCGAATATTTTAATTTATTTGGTAAATTTTATATGTAAATATGAATTTACATTTTCGTTTACTTTTTTAATCTCTCAATTAATGCACAATTATAATCGGCATAAGAGAAGATTAAAAAATGGATATTTCACAAGCAAAGTAATCACACATTTTATGAAAATAACACTTACTATATGGAATAATTATACTTGTAGTCAATTTAAACATACATTTATGGGAAGATGTAGATGTGATTTAACGTTAACAATATGCTATGAAATCATTAAAGTAATTTTATTAAACTCAAGTTTATGAAATTATTTAAAGATAAATCAAGTAAAAAAATATTTTTGTAAACGACAACTCCATAACCCGATTGTTAATTAAAACCAAATAATCTGCCAAATTATTGGGCTATAACCAGGATAACTAAATGGTCAGAAACGAAATCTTTTTTAGTGGTAGGAGGTTACGCTACTATCTCGTGTTAATTTTAATAATTATATATTTTGAATTTAAAAGCGGCAGCAGTGTTGTCAGCTTGAGAGATTAATCCCTCTGCGTAATGTGTTTTCCCCTGCAAAAGGACTTTAGTGATTTTCTTAGAAAACAGCCAAAACCGCAGGGATGCTTAGAATACTTATTTTTAAACTCTGTAGAAGGAAATGCAATTCGGATAAGGTAGATTTTGGCGAATAATGAAAATATGGCATGAGTACATAACTTTACTCAACACTGGCTTCTGAATTTGTAATGAGAGGGATTTTTTAAGTGCATAAAAGATTTTTTTAAATACGTTAAATAAATTTTTGTTTCCTATAACCTAACGACACTGAGCGGGCAGTTGCAATTTTGAGTCTGCTCAGGGCCGCGTATTTTCTTCTAAAAAATTCTATTCCGATAGTCCGATAATTCGGCAATTCGTTTGGCTTTAAAATTATTTTTGGTTTGTCCCACATCTTAATTAAGCACGTGAAAATGACCAAAAAAGTGAGAAAAGTGAGAAAATGACCTGAAAAGTGAGAAAGGAAAATGCTGAAAGTGAGAAAAGTGAGGATACTTCAGAAAAGTGAGTACAAGTGAGAAAAGTGAGCGACTCCGAGCCTGTGTAAGTTAAAAGACTACCAGAAAGACCCATCATTGTCAAGAGTTGGATTCTCACATATTTTATATGTAACAGCCATTGTCACCCTGCTGGATGAGGGGCGTAATAGCCCAAAACACACAGTTTGTAAAAACCAAAGTATGTGTACAGGAGTGTGAAGCTTCGGAAGTGGGCCTACTATTTGTGCAAATAAGAAAATTTTTTTTTGTAATTTTTGTATAGAAGCAAATAATAATAATTGTTGTTATTATAAATTAACGTTGTAAAAAGAAACCGTCAGACAAGAAAAAAAATAGTTAAACGAAAAGTGAATATTACATGTCCATAAAAGGACACGTCTGTAGAAATTTCTGAGAAAGTCATTCTTCTCAGGTTGAAACAATCGATGAATTTGAGTACTTAGATCGAACATCTTCGGTAGGAATCGAATTGTCAGTCGATGTTGACTCATCCGACGACCGGGGTTCCGATCTCGTTACAATGCGTAACGAGGGGGGGGACCAATTAGAGAGCGGAGGCAAATCGACATCGACCTATCGGAATGTTCGATCTGGGACTCAAAAGAAAGTTATAAAAACCCTGAGAAAAAGGGATGTGACGTTCTCTCGGTCATTAGTTCTCTCGGTTCTTGGCTCTTAGAGCTTTGTCTCGCGATTGTACGACGGGGTTTTTTTCCCGTGATCTTCGGCAGTTGGATTACATCTCTTTTGGAAGGTCACCCACTCCCTTGGATTTGTCACCTGTAATTTGAATCGTCCCTGCTTCCGGAACTCTCCCTCGAGAAACTGAACAGTGCGCCCCGAGGCCATCATACTCCTGCGAAACATCGGAGGACTTTTCTTGTGGACTTTCGATTCCGAGAGAAGGCCCAGAAGACTCGAACGCCGCCGCTGATAAAAGTGTATCGTAGTTGTAAGCACCTTTTGTTATATAAACGGGTTACGAATGAAAACCTGTCTCTTGAGAGTTTCTTTCACTCCCACACGTGGATCGTGACCGCGCGACATTCTGACTAACGCAGTCGTTCGGCAAACCTCACACTGGTGTCAGAAAGCGGGATCATTTTGATTATTTTTGCAACAATTGCAAACAATTTCAGTCCCACAATAATTGTTGAGGCAGCCGAGAGAAAAGTGGGAAAGAACCATGGAAACAGAGACAGGTTTTCCAGCGCCGACTCGCGACCTAGGAGGCGGCTCAATTAGCGCCCTTTCAGCCTTTAGTGGGATGATACCTACCTACTCGGGAGACGCGGGGCGCGTAACAGATTTTTTCGATACGTTAGGGGAAGTCGCAGGATTAGCAGGTTGGACCCCTAGACAATGTTTAAGCATTGCTAAGTGTAAACTAACAGGGATAGCGAGAGATTTTGCGTGGCGCGACCTCCAAATGAAGGAAGTAACGGAGTACGCAAGCTTTAAACGCTTAATGATAAGTAGATTTGACCGAGAACCATATTCTATTAGGGTACAGAAATTCCACGCGTGTACGCAACGCAAAGATGAAAGAGTTCAAGAATTCGCCGTTAGGTTACAAACGTTAGTTAGCGCGATAATTGTAGATCGAACCGGGTCAAACGAGCAAGAAAATGCCATTATCAAACGGTGTCAGCAACAGGAATTGGACGAGAAGCTCCGCATTCAATTCTTGCACGGCTTAAATGAAAAAATGAAACGTAACGTAATGACCCATGACCCAGCTACATTTTCGGAAGCGTTAAAAATAGCGATAAGAGAGGAAACAATAGAGCAATTGACTAACAAACAGCGGAATTATATAGGAAACGTAGAGGAGTCTGCAGAGAATTCCCCAACGAAAGCCGACGAGACAAAACCCCATAAGGAAGATGCATTAGAAGCGAAAATAAGTCAAATCGCTAAACAGATAGAAACGTTAGGGAAGAGATTAGACAATCGGTCCTCGACAGCGCAAACAACTAGTACGCGAGCAGGAGAATCCAAACAAAATAGACGAATGCCATCACCCGCGTTACGAGGGAGACAGGAAGTAGGTAATCCCAATACCTATTCGAGCTCTCAATGCCGATTCGCGCAGCCGCAGCGCTTACAACAACCGCGTTTTCCTACAAATAACCGATCGTCATTAAATTATTCTGCCCAGATTCCTTCTAGACGATACTCCGGATATAATTCATTTCCTTGTAGGCCGAATTTCGAATGGAGACCAACAAATTATCGGCGATCTACTTCAAATTGGTTAGACAGTAGAATTTATGCGTCGCCCCCACTACCCGATTGGTATGGAGAAGATACCTTCCCTCCGCCCAATCGAGGGGAGTGGAGAGGAAACCCTAACACTCCAGAATGGCAGGTTCCTGTTATAAATAATCCGTTTTCGCCGCGATATCGGGAACAAATGCCAGTCTATCGAGAACAGTATAGACAGATAGGACCTAGGAATGATCAGAACTCTGAATATTTGCCTTTTAACCCGACGCGTTACGCGCAAGGCTGGTTCGTAAACAACCCTAATGCCCAGCGGGCCTTAGATAACGCGACCTTTCCTAAATACTTAGCGCTGCCCAGTCCGGAGGAAAGCCTTCGGCAAACAAATAATGTATCACAGGAGTTAAATAAAGATAGTGTAAGGTTTAATCGAGACGGAAGTAGAATAACTTCGGTGAAAGCAAAAGAACAGCGTCGAGATTTAGAGCAAATAGTAGATTATCCGCGCGAAGCTACTCGTTTATCGGGTGTCGGAGAATCTAAATTTATAAATGAAGATTTACCCCCTTGCACTTTAGTTTGTGAAATCGAAAATAAAAGAGCGAAATTAACAATAGACACAGGCGCGGCAGTTTCTTTGATATCAAAAGATTTCTTTTCGAACTTACGCGAGTTAAAGAAAGCTGAAACCAGAGAGGTAGAGTTACTTAGTGTCACAGGACACACAATAGAGACGCTCGGAAAATTCGATTTAGCATTTAGAATCGGGCAATTGAATTTTAGACACGATTGTTATGTAGTGGACTCCAAAATAACAGAACCTAATGACGGGATCCTAGGTAGAGACGTGATTGAGAAATACGACCTTACGATTTCGATAAAAAACGCGAAGCTTATTTTCCCTAGCGGTAACGAAGTTACATTCTGGGGATTAGCGAACCTTCATAATAATGTTAATAACCCACGTAACATGAGTAAGAATGACAGCGAGTTTGCAATGGTAGAAAGACAAAAGAACGGGAAGGATAGTCTATGTCAAGGAGATTTGAGGGATTTAACCCGAACAAACGATTTTAGAGAGGGTAGCAAAGTGAGTAAAAGAAAAAAACGAAAAGAAAACAAAAAAAATTTAGAGCGAAGAGTTGTAGAAAAGAGCAGTCAAAAGGAAAATGACCAGAGAGTGGTGGTAGCAAAGAACGACTCCACCATTCCCCCTCGGTCAGAAGTCGTTATAGAAGGGAGAGTATGTGGCAAGCACGTTAATAGACAGATAGGTGTAGTTGAACCATGTCCACTTGAAAGGGAGGATCTGATAGTCGCTAACGTGTTAGTGAAGGTCCCCAAAAACGGAACTGTTCCCATAAGGATAATGAATGTAAGCACGCAGCCCCTAAAGCTAAAACGAGGAAGTAAAGTAGGCGCGTACTTTCAAGCGGAAGAAGAATCAAAAGAGGAGGCGAAACAAGATAGGATATCTCGGGTGGAAGAGAATCCCATGACCAGAGCCCAATTTGCTAGTTTATTTGATTTGAAGGAAGTAGGTAAGGACAAATTAACCCCTTTAATTGATTTATTATACAAATATCAGCAAGTATTTGCAAAGCACGACTTTGACTTAGGGTATTGCGATTTAATTCAACATACAATAGAAACAGGAAACAGTGCACCAATATATCGTGCTCCTTATCGCATTCCGTATGCTCAGCGGGAATTAATGGATAATCTAGTAAGCGAAATGGTGAACAGCGGGGTAGTCGAACCGTCCAGCTCCCCGTGGTCGGCACCAGCTCTTTTGGTAAAGAAACGTGATGGAAATTGGAGATTTGTGGTGGACTTTAGGCAATTAAATAAAGTAACAAAAATAGATCCTTACCCTTTGCCCCTCATCCAGGAGTCATTAAGCTTACTTGGGAAGGCAAAGTATTTTTCCACAATGGACACTTTAAGTGGGTATTGGCAGCTACCCCTGAATCCCGACACGAAGGAAAAGACCGGATTCAGTACCACATCAGGACATTACCAATTTAACCGGATGGCTATGGGACTTTGTAATGCAGCTGCAACCTTTCAACGGCTTGCAGATCTGATATTAACGGGTCTAAAACACAAAATTTGCTTAGTCTATATGGACGATATCATGGTGTTTAGTTCTGACGTTGACTCGCATCTAGAACGCTTAGAACTCGTCTTTCAACGTCTAGCAAGTGCTGGAATAAAACTAAAGCCAAAAAAGTGCAGTTTTATGAAGCGACAGATAAAATTTTTAGGGCACGAAATCTCGGAAGAAGGGATTCGACCCGACCCCTCGAAGATCGAATGCGTGAAAAACTTCCCTCGACCAAGCAATGAGCGTGAGGTGAGGGCCTTTTTAGGATTAACGGGATACTATAGGAGGCACATTTTTCAGTATGCAAGAATATCTAAGCCTTTGTCAGACCTGCTAAAGGCAGATAACAAATTTCACTGGACCAAAGAACACGAAGAGGTGTTTGAAAGGCTTAAGGAAATTTTGGTGTCTGCTCCCCTTTTGCGATCACCAGATTTTGGTAGTCCTTTTATTTTGGCAACCGACGCATCGAACACTGCAATTGGAGCCGTATTATCGCAGGAAGACGAGCGGGGTGAACTCCCTGTAGCCTATGCTAGTCGGTTACTCAAGGAAGCCGAAAGAAACTATAGTACAACAGAAAAAGAGTGTCTAGCAGTTATATGGGCAATAAAATATTTTAGACCTTATCTCTATGGTAGAAAATTTAAAATCATAACTGACCACAGACCGCTTAGATGGCTAATCAACGTCAAAGACGAAAGTTCAAGGCTGAGTCGTTGGAATTTAGCATTACAAGAGTACCAGTTTGAGATCATACACCGTCCAGGAAAAGCACACGCTAATGCGGACGCATTAAGTCGAGTACCTATAGCTCCAATAATTGAGATGCACCCAATATATAGTAAGGCTCAGATTCGGGAACAACAATCGGAGGACCCTTTTTGTAAGGAAATCAGACGACGCCTAACAGAAAACCTATCCCCGTCGGAACAGGGTCTGAACACAGATGAGTAGCGAATTTTATTTAGACGCAGATCAAACCTTATATCATAGAAAGACAAACCCGGAAAGAAACGAAACTTGGGACAGATTAGTCATCCCTAAAACTTTGGTCGAATACGTTTTGAAGTTGTTCCACGATATTCCAAGTTCGGGACACTTAGGCGCGAAGAAGCTGAGAAAAAAATTACAGACGCAGTTTTATTGGCCCGAAATGAACAAAGACATCATACATTATTGCCAGACGTGTCAGGAATGTAGTTTGCGACGACGTCCTCTACACGGACATCAAGCTCCCTTACAAACATTCCCTAAAATCACAAAGGTATTTGAGAGAACAGCTTTAGACATACAAGGTCCTTTTCCTACCTCTAATAATGGCAACAAGTATCTCTTAGTTTTTGTAGATCACTTTTCTAGATGGGCAGAAGCAGTGCCATTACCAGACGTTACTGCTAAAACCGTCGCCAAAGCGTTCGTTACACAAGTGATCTTACGACATTCAGTCCCCAAACAATTATTGACTGATAGAGGTGCAAATTTTACTTCGAAAATGATGCGAGAAGTTTGTGATCTCTTGCACATAGAAAGACTTCTCACCACTGCATACCACCCACAATGCAACGGCATGGTGGAACGCTTAAACAAAACCTTAATAGATATACTAACGCATTATGTAGATAAAGACCAGCGCAATTGGGATGAAATGGTTCCTTACGCCCTATTCGCGTACAACACCACCGTTCATTCCAGTACCAACGAGACGCCATATTATTTAGTGTACGGAAGAGACCCAATTTATCCATTTGATGTCGTAACTGAACCCAACCGACCGAGTTACGATATTAGCGAAAATTATGCAAGCGAACTGAGGGCGAGACTAGCGATAGCACACAAGCTGGCCCAAGAACATGCAGAAAAAGCCGCACTGGATAGAAATGCGTATCAACAGCGAAGGAATAAGCCCTACAAATTTTCTATAGGCGACAGAGTTTTCGTAACGGAAGTAACGGTTCCATCGGGATTAAAGCGAAAACTAGCTCCAAGATGGCAAGGACCCTATAGGATAGTAGCGGAGACAAGTCCGGTCGACTTTATCGTCCAGCATGTGCATAACGGGAAAAGGATGCACACTCACGCTAACCGGATGAAGCCCGCTTTGGCGCGTATGGAATTCGGATCTTTTGCGACGGACGAAACTAAGTCCGAAGCAAAGGCTACCGAGTCATCCGCCTCAGAACATCAGTCGCCTATATCTAGAGACCCTTGGGATGAATTTATTTTAGAATCAATTCAGCCGGACCAACTAGACACAACAGAAACGCTAGTACGCAACCAACAGACATCCACTGCACAACCTTCACATAATTATGCCCTTAGAAGTCGGGGATCTGTGCAAGAATATCCATGGGTTCTTCCGACCTCGTCAAAAATCACACTACCGATTGACGCGATGGGAACAGACGCGGAAAAAAGTAGGACTTTACCACAAAGCCAGGGTCATGAGCGCTTGCCGCCACCTACACCTATCGGACTCTTCAAAGATTGTAAATGGTAGTCTCTATCACCCAGCAAAAGAGACTATCATAAGAAAAAGAGGAGGAGTCATTGACGATTAAAATATAAATGAAAGTTTTGATTAGAGGCAAAAAAACGGGATTTTTATTTTTATGTCGCGAACCCAGAACTATTAGTTATGTCAACTTTGTAAACCTTGAACGTGAAATTTTCTGTGTACACCAGCGTTTTACGAGTTTAAAATTGTCGCGAGAGAAACACGAGCGCAAATATCTGTCATAGATTGAGTAATTTATATAATCGGAATATGAGGAAAATTTTTCCCTCCCATTTTTAAACGCGTGCAAAACAACTGTCTGTCACAACCAAAGCAACCGTCAAAAGAACCGATTCGGAAGAAAATGACGATATTCGAAAAGAGAAAGTTGAAATCATCATCAGAAAAGGTCCAAGAAACGTCGAACTTTCAACAGAATGAGTCAAAATTGAAGAAATTGTCATCTTCGAACTACATGACCTCGATTAGTGGTAATCTGCATCAACTCTGATGACAGATAACTGTCTCTTGTTCAGAAGACTGACATCTAGAAAACTGGTATGTCTGAGGAGAAAATGGGGAACACACAAACTTTCACTGTCTGTGCAGACACCCCATCATACTCATACGATTCAGAACGGAAATGGAGTAGTCCACTCCAAATGTCCAAAAAAGGAAGAAAAACCTTTTTGTTGGAAAACTTCGAGAGAAAGGAAGAAAAGCACACCTACAGATGACACGTGATCTTCGGACTCTACATGTCCACGTGCGTCGGAAGTAGCTTCTACATTTTGCATGTGACAGACCGATTGAACTAAATATCGAATCCCTGTTTGTGTTCCCAAGAACCTGAAAAGAAACGTGGACATATTCAATTTTAAAACCCCCTTTTCGGCTTTTTCAGAAATGGAAATGGAATATGGTGATTGTTATGAATTGCTCAGTCTACAAACATAAAATGTTTGCGTACCGACAAATGTAATTTAAATGTTCAAATCGAATTAAATACAACACCAAATGTTCGTAAACGTTGCACAAAAAAAAGGAAAGAAATGTAGCATAGAACTTAAATGTAAAAGTTAAAATTGTCGGAAAAATTTATAATTTGTTAAAAATTTGTTATTCGATGTAACCGTGATTGTTATTTGATCATTTGTAGAAACCTTCGGATATAGTCATGTGATGTCACGCGAAACCAAACGGGCGCGAGAAAAGCAAGCGGAGAATGAACTGACAGCGTACAACGCTCTCAGGTAAAATGTCGCTACTCTACAGCAACATTTTAAAAATGGCGGAGAGCCCTGTGAAGCTTCGGAAGTGGGCCTACTATTTGTGCAAATAAGAAAATTTTTTTTTGTTTTGTAATTTTTGTATAGAAGCAAATTATAATAATTGTTGTTATTATAAATTAACGTTGTAAAAAGAAACCGTCAGACAAGAAAAAAAATAGTTAAACGAAAAGTGAATATTACATGTCCATAAAAGGACACGTCTGTAGAAATTTCTGAGAAAGTCATTCTTCTCAGGTTGAAACAATCGATGAATTTGAGTACTTAGATCGAACATCTTCGGTAGGAATCGAATTGTCAGTCGATGTTGACTCATCCGACGACCGGGGTTCCGATCTCGTTACAATGCGTAACGAGGGGGGGGACCAATTAGAGAGCGGAGGCAAATCGACATCGACCTATCGGAATGTTCGATCTGGGACTCAAAAGAAAGTTATAAAAACCCTGAGAAAAAGGGATGTGACGTTCTCTCGGTCATTAGTTCTCTCGGTTCTTGGCTCTTAGAGCTTTGTCTCGCGATTTTACGACGGGGTTTTTTTCCCGTGATCTTCGGCAGTTGGATTACATCTCTTTTGGAAGGTCACCCACTCCCTTGGATTTGTCACCTGTAATCGGAATCGTCCCTGCGTCCGGAACTTTCCCTCGAGAAGCTGAACAGTGCGCCCCGGGGCCATCATACTCCTGCGAAACATCGGAGGACTTTTCTTGTGGACTTTCGATTCCGAGAGAAGGCCCAGAAGACTCGAACGCCGCCGCTGATAAAAGTATATTGTAGTTGTAAGCACCTTTTGTTATATAAACGGGTTACGAATGAAAACCTGTCTCTTGAGAGTTTCTTTCACTCCCACACGTGGATCGTGACCGCGCGACATTCTGACTAACGCAGTCGTTCGGCA